>NC_031971.2:21659215-22259215 GCF_001858045.2 Oreochromis niloticus
ACTGAGATTGCTTTTAAATTCATACGCCAGGTGGAAGCCTGCCAGCAGTTTGATGGGCCTCATCCCTCCTTCCTGCACCGCCCTCTCAAAGTTTCTCACCATTCTAGTTCCCCTGCTAATCCCACTTGACTTTTACCTTTTTCCCCCCTCTATCCTATTTTCTTGTCCAATTCCCTCTCTTTTCCGGGCTTCCACCTCATTCATCCTCTACCTTTCAACCCCTCACTCGTCTCTCTGTCTAGAAGAGAAATGCTGTCTTTTCCTCAATAAAAGTGAAGGGGGTCTGTAAACTCACATAAAACCACCCATTTCTCGCTATAACACTGATTTACAGCCCCCTCCCCTCTCTTCTCCCCCACGGCTCGTGAGAAATCCCATCTGTTACCAAAAAAGACTGACAAGAAAGCAAAACTGTCGCAGTCAGAGGCCAGGCCGTCGGAAACAAAACGGATGGATTCAAGCCAGCAAGACAAGCCGAGCTATGCAGAAACAGAAAATGCAGCGGGGTGTTTTTCTGACTTTTTGGATTAGGACGTGAAACTGTAAGGCAGCTGCACAATAGCAGGCAAACTTCCCAGATCTTTCTTGGCTTTGTTTTCATTGGCTGCAGAAAAGCCCAGGCCTTCAACACGTAGCTGCAAACTACTTCCACGACAAGCTGACAACACCACTGCCCAAAAGACATGCTGTCAAAGGTGCAGAGCTCCTCACGGCCCAACCACCCGTGTCCCATTTAATTTTGCCTACTACATAGCCTACATCTAAACTATAATGATGCACTTTTGAGCTTTTTAAACTTTTTCAAGAGGCTGAGGAGAAGAAAAATGAGGATAAGAGAAAGAAAATGTAATAATAACAACAATATGCAGATGATGACGACTTAGAAGGAGAAGAGGAAAAAATACAGGCGTTAGAAGGGAAGTAGTAGTAGAAGAAGAAAAAGGAAGAAACGGACAACTGCTAGATGAAGGAGTAAAGGAAGATGAAGTAGAAGAAAAGAGGGAGAGCAGAAGAATGAGATGAAGAAGGAAGGAGAGGAGATGAGGAAACAGAAGAAAAAATGAGAGGAAAACAAGTTGTAGTAGAAGAATAACGGAAGAGGAGGAGAAAAGAAAGAAGAAGCAGAAGAGGATAGGTAGAAGATGAAGGAGGAGAAGGAAGAGTGGAAGTAATGCATGTAGATGAAGAAAGAGGGAAAAAGAGAAGAAGCAGTAGATGAAGAAAAGGAAAGACGAGGACGATAACACGAAGAAGAGCTAACTTGGTTAGTTTCTGCTAGATGTACTTTACGCTTCTTCCTTAGAGATCATTATTTAGGATTTATTGAAGATGCTCTTTGTAATCTTATTTGGAGAGCATCCTCGTGATGAATGCAGCAATGGTCAATGTAACACGCGAAACACATCAATCAGCCCTACACAAAGCCAAACAGACTGAAGGATAGATTTTCCTGACGTCAACCTCTCTCGAAGTGTGTGTGTGTGTGTGTGTGTGTGTGTGTGTGTGTGTGTGTGTGTGTGTGTGTGTGTGTGTATCCTTGAATTGTCAAAGCGGGAAATAACAGAGACAAAGTAACACTTTGACTGGGACTGCAGCCCAAACAAACAACCTTATGTACACACAAACAAAGCTTGCAAACAGAGCTCTAAGTTGTGAGCATGCTCCCACGGCCGTGCTTCGTCTAAGCAACAGGGATGTATAGAGAGTGAAGGACGGACACAAATAGCTCCATGTTTAAGGCACAATTAAAGACTTACAGCATCTGTGTGTGTGTGTGTGTGTGTGTGTGTGTGTGTGTGTGTGTGTGTGTGTGTGTGTGTGTGTGTGTGTGTGTGTGTGTGTGTGTGTTTATGAATGTGTCGGTGTATGTGCAGCTATATCACTTTCCGTCCGGTGTGGTTTCCATGGGCGGGACGGTGAGAAGGGGGACAAAAAAAAAAAAAAAAAATTACCACAAAAGAAAGGGAAGGAGGGGGGAATTTTCAGGGTGTGCCAAAGAATCTAAGGCATGTGAGGGTGGGTGGGCCAGGGCCACTGTGAGGTGGGATGGGGGGCAAAAAAAAGACTAATTAGTCAACAGGAGGAGCAGCCAAAACACAAAAACTACATGCCTCAAGAATGAAGGTAAGTAATGAGCATTTGTGAGCACATGTGTGTACACATTCCCCTCACTGACCCGGAGCAAACTGAGCTCTTCAACACTGCTGGTGACAGTGAATGCCCTCTGCATGTATACTTGAAAGTAAATGGGTCAGCTGTGACAGAAAACACATATAGAGTTACTTATTTAACCATAACTCTCTCAACACGTCAGCCAGTCAAAGGGACAGGACTCCAGAGATACACACACACACACACACACACACACACACACACACACTGCTCCTGATGAATCGAGCCCAGATAAAGTCAGAAAGCAACTGCAGATGACATGAGGTTAAAGAATTATATAACACACTTAGAAAATGAGCCCAGAAAACATTCTGCAGGGTTTGAAATCTTTTGAAGTAGGAGTGAAAAAGAAAAAAAAAAAACTTTTCAGAAACAAAGCCAAGAGACTATTTCCTGGATTTGGGAAACTTGGGACCGAGCATGCACTAACCCCTCCCCCATTACCAGACCCCTCTTTCCTGTGGGTGAGCACGGAGGTCGAGGGAGGGGGAGAAAGGGTGCACCACGAATACAGTGACACTGAGCGAAACACAGTAACACAGATGAGCCGGTCCTCCAGCCAGAAAGACTTTGACGTAATGAGACCACAGCTCTTTCCTGGACCCAGCGCTGACGGCAACAAGTAGTGCCAGGAGTGTGACAACAACACGTTTATAGTGCAGCCTGTCATGTGCCTGCAGCTCAGGGTAATCGTTTTCCATTTCATGGTTACAGGATTATATTACAATATTACTTTTTTTCATAATTTCAAATACCTTTTCTTGTTTTTGTAAAGTTCTCTGTATTATTAGTGATCATAACATCTGTTGAATGCCTAAAGTACAGTTATAAAAAAATACTGACTATGTGGTAAAAAAAACACTTTAGCAAACTAAACTTCTACTTTACCCCCCTGAAAACTCATGATTTGTGATAACTTTAATCATAATCTGCCGAATGTGTCAATTTCCCACCCTACCTTAGAAATAAATGGGGGGACGGTTGACTATTCACTTAAAGACTCAGTGTTACTTTACTTAACAAAAGTCTGAGATAATGACAGCAAATTTTACAATCTATGTAAGTAAACTTGAATACTTAAATCCTGAAGAGTCGATGTGTGATTTAAACCTCGTTGTGAATTTTTCTGAGCTGTATATTTTAACAACAGAAGATTCTCCTCTGGGTGAAGGCCAAAACTTAACATTTGAGAGCGAGTGCCTACTGTTTTTTTATATGTTTGAAAACCTCAGACAGTCTCCTGGTAATAATATGGTGAGAAAGTTTTAAAAAATCCCAGCAGAGCATCCTCCTTGCTGTCCTCCTTTTTTAGGGCTGTTGTAATAACCAGTATGGAACTGGCACTGGTTCCATACTGGTCAGTAGCTAGGTATTGATAAGCAGCTAGATAAGCAACGCTGTTATGAGTAGTTATGCAAAATTGACAGTCCTGCACATTCAAGAGTCGTCTCACTTTACTACATTTAATATAACTAGAGAAATGTTCTAAATCACCGAACTTTCTTTCTTTTTTAATGCTCCACTACCGTGGTTTGTCGACTATCATTAAACAACAGAAATAGAAGAACATGCTAAGGTCCATCCAGTGCTTTCATTTCAGTATGTACAGTCATTTGAGAGCAGTGTGGGGTGGGGGTCATCTTCGATCATCAAATAGTTCACGATTAAAACTGAATACTCATTTGACTACCGTTGCTAGGCACCCAAACCAAAGAGTTAATCACTCAAAGTCACCACGGGAACAGCATCTATAGCTCAAATATCAAGACTGAATCTGAGGCTAAAGCAGCAGGAAAAGGTGCTGCGAGTCACTTACTGGCATGATGAGCTGTGTCATGAATCCACAGGAGTTACTTTTGCTCTCAAATTTAACTAATGGATTAACAGGTGCTGTTTGGTATTCACCAGCTGTCAATGTGTCAGCAAACGTCTCAACATCCACCAGGCCAGGACACCCCATCTAATGTTTTGGTTAAGTTTTGTTTCAGCTACATACTTAAAATGAGGGAAAATGTGCAGAAAATAGAGAGGTTCCATTTCAACTAAAGTCTTATACATTAATTTGTTAAAATACTAACATCCACCAGGTCATTGGTGACCTGCTTAAGCAGCGATCACACCCTGCTATGGACACAGACAGCTGTAGATATCATGGACCATTAAGTCCACTAGAACAGGAATGACTAATGTCCACTTTAACTAAAGGGTGCACAGTTGGTGCACTGTATGTCTTCATAGATAAGGCAGTTTTGATCCAAAAAGCTGTCCAGCATACAGATGTCCTCACATGTGTATAACTATAACATGCCTCTTAGGGGTAATGTTAGGTTCTACTTTAGCCATGTGCTAAACAAAAGCTAGAAGATTATACCTTTCCAATCAAGTCCTGTTAATCCATTTTGGCTTTACAAGTCATCTGCTATAATATTCCCATTTGGGTGTGCCAAATAGAAGGAAATGCCATTAAAAAGGAGCAGATGCGAAGCCAACTCTAACCCAAACCAGGTCACCGGTCGCCTGGTGGACATGAAGAGGTTAAGCCGGTAAAAATCACAGGTTACCAAATATAAAATAAAGTTCCAGGTAAAAGTGGGACGCTTGCATTGTGAAGCTGAACTCTTAAATTCTGACTCGCTCATTCAACCAAACACACGAGTATTCTCATCCTCTTTCATCTCACTAAATACCGAAAATATCTCTTTGCAGACCAAAAGGAGAATAAATAAAGTGTTCTCCATATTTTTATTTCTGACTCGGGTTATATTTATACTATCAAACATCATGCTCCTGTCATTTCTTTTATCAATATGAGTCAGCAAAAAGCAAGCACTTCGCTCATTAGAGCTTCTTACTACTTCTCACTTGACTGCAAACATTACAGCTGCTTCATATTCTTTTGTTTGGTAGAAAGAGAGGATATTGGCTATTGGAAAGCCACACCTTTCCCCTCTGAAGAAACACACAGAGGGGCGGACAGACATGGCTGTGCACAAAAGGCCTGTCACATCCAAGGCCAGGGCAGAAGCAGTGGAGAGACTGCGTATCCTATATATAGCCGAAATGTGACAGGACATCCGAGAGGACAGGGAAGTCTAGACGCAAATGGCACAGCACTTACTCAAACTGTGTGTGTGTGTCTGTGTGTGTGTGTGTCTTCAGCACAGTCTTGTTATCTCACCTTTCATTAGACAGCCTGTGTCAAGCTGTTGCATGATAATGCCACAAGATTGTATTAATATCACAGCCTTGTGTGATCAGATTGGCTGGAGGCTCGGCCTTTATTTGCCAAATCAAAGGGGGAAAAAAGGAAGGAAGGGAGACAGAAAGAGGAGCAGACACTCAGAAAATGAGAGAGAAAGCAACGGGGTACTAGCGTCAGAGATGTGAGGAGAGTTGGTGGATCAGAGCGAGTGACTCATCAGAAAAGGAATGTCCCATCACTGCCAAAGAAACTACAGACACCGTTGCAATGATTACTCCGTCTCCAATACTTTAAATCACCCCATCTCTGGCTCTTGTCACCTCTTCCTCCTACACAAAGCCTGTCTCTTTCTCCCTCTGTCTCTGTACCGCTTATCGTCGTCGTTTCCCAGCTTAAGCAGGCCATTCTTCTCTTGCTGGATACTGCTTTTGGATGGGGATGACAAAGCTAGCTAAACCACAACTGGTGGACCAGCTCTGCACCACCCCTGTTAGGAGCAAACGGAGGTCCAAGACTGCCAATTCGTTTATTCTGACGAGTGAGTGCAAAGCCAATAAGCAAATTCCAGCACTGTGTGGTTAATCAAAGCAACACTAGTCAATTAATTTAAATTCTAATCCCCAATACAAGTTGTTTTAAATGCAACTGCGGTTTTATGAATCACAGTAAAGATATGGAGACGAGGCTGGCACTGCATCACATCCTTACCACAGATGTTCGGTTATTTATACTCCCACCACAGGATATGATGTAGGCATAAGAAACAACTCAGGTCGTTAAAAAAAAAGAAAGAAAAAAAAGAACACCACCACAATGACTGCACACATGATTCAACTTTAAGATCACCTGTCATCCTGTGCATTCACCACACAGGAATTTACAGGCTCTGCCCTTCCACATCAAGATGGAAGAAAGGGTTCGTGGCAATTTTACTAGCCATTTCTTCTGTGGGTTTTTAAACCAGTCGAAAAACCCCTACAGATCCAAACCATTCAAATATACATTACGCCCTCAAACCTCCATCTGTACATGTATTTAGATGTCAAAAAGTTTTTAAAAAATAAACAAAAAAACAAAACAAAACAAAATCAGTGTTGCCTTCTTCTATTCCTGTTGTTCACGAGTAGACTGCAGTGACTCCAGAGTGCTTTAAACAGGAATATAAATGCATGAGGTTGTGTTGGCATCGCAGGTCATACTGAGCAACGTCAACCATAACCGCTGCTGAAAGGAAGCCGCTGATCTTGGCACACAGCTGATATAGAGAAGACCTAATATTTGGCTAAAACTAGTTTTCTCATACACTTTCAGGGATCAAGTGACCTGCATTACCAAGTGGAATCAGAGAAATAGTTTTCAATTAAAGCAGCAGTGGGAAGGTGATGAAGCAGGCCTCGACAAAGCTATGATCTACGATAAGTCAATTTTTTCAAGAGGCATCCTGTGCCTATTTTACATTTACTATGTTATACATTTGCCGTGCATATCAGTGTCACTACTGAACAGTGAAAAGCAGCAGTGTCAAACATACACTGCCTGGTCCAAAAAAAAAAAAGTCACACCAATATTTTGTTGGACTGTGTTAGCTTTGATGACAGCACACATTCACTGTTCCATTATTTCCAGAAGCTTATGCAATGTTACAACACTTATTTCCATCCAGACTTGCACTTTTTCACCAAGATCTTGCACTGATGATGAGAGTCAGACCGATACATCAAGTCTTCTTCAGCAAATCCCAAAGTTCTTCAATGAGATTAAGGTCTGGACTCTATGGTGGCCAATCCATGTGTGAAAATGCTCTCTGAACCACTCTTTAACAGTGAGAGCCCAACGAATCCTGGCGCTGTCAAATATAATTAAAATATCCCCATGCCACAAATGGATGGAAAAAGCTGGTCTCTCAGTATATTCAGGTAGTCAGCTGACCTTGTTTTCTGAACACAGACCACCTAAAAATTACAATGAAAACTGCAACCACAGGCTTGCATGGTAGGTACTAGGGATGGTCGATGCACCATCACTCTGAAACAGGGCAAATCTGGACTCATAAGACCACGTGATCCTTTTTTCATTGCTCCACAGTCCAATCTTTATGCTCCCTGGCAAACTGAAGCCTGTTTTCCCAGTTAGCCTCATTGATAAGTGTTTTCTTCTGGCTACAGAGCTGTTTGTTCTATCGTTAAATTTTTACAATTTGATTTCACCAAACATATAAATGATCTCCAATCCTTTTCAAGATTTGTGCCAATTTGCAAGGGAAACACAGCAAGGGCTTAACATATTTTTGCACAAATGTTGTTCTTTATATCTGAATGTTTGGTTCTTTATCGTATCTCCTGGCTAAACGCTTAAAGCAATAGTTTCAGCTCTACTTGCTATTATTAGTGCACTGTAAATATTTTGCTTGGCAAGCCCTTCACGTTTTTCCCCCACCCCTAAAAATTCTTTGTGAAATCCAATTACCTGCTAACAGAGGAACACCTGTCCATTTACCCAAGTGGTCCTTGAGACATGAAGTCCAGACTCTCACTTCTATCACTTCTTAATCCTTGTTTAGAGACAGCGCAAATCCTTGAACTTTTTTTAAGTAGGCCAATTTACAGTAGCACCTGGGGCTCTGGCCTTTATAGCCACTTTCATCACATTGTATTTTTCATATCATATGACCGTGTGTGTGCGTGTGTGTTTGTTTAAAAGCCAAAAGGAGGCGAGAGGAGGGAGAAGGGAACGCCAGACCAAAGGCCAGAAAAAAAACCCTTATGCAGCTGAACTGAGACTGATGGGTGTATACATGGGAAAGTGCAGCCATGTGGAAAAGACAACATCAGAAACAGAAACATATAAACAGGCGAGTCGCAGAAAAAGCCCCCTCCCCCCCTTCCAAAAGTAGAAATCTCCGTCCTCGCCTCATCCTCAGGTAATTTGGAGGCAGAATAACGTGCATACTGATGACCCAATCACGGGCCGCTCTGACAGCAAGGAGACAGTCCATCGGCGAGGGCTGCCAGGAGCCGACACGCTACACAAACAGAAAAACACACAAAAAAAAGAAAAGAAAACAAAGCGGAATAAAGCGGGGGGGGGGGAAGAAGGCGATGAGGAGCAAGCATGTGGGCGAAAAGCTGTCAAAAAACAGGCAAGACAGACGGACAGACGGACAGATGGAAAGAGGAGAAAAAAAGGGGCCCTATCATCTGGCTTCACACCCCGCAGGATGAACAGGGCCTCTGTGCTCCTTCCCTGTTCAAACACACCTCACGGCTGTCTGCTCCCTGGAACAACAATGCGCACACACACACGCACGCACACACTGCAGCCTGCCTAACAGTGGGCACAATAACCCTATTGAGAGGCATCGATAGGGGGCTGAAAGTGAAGAGAATGAGATGCTGAAAAAAGATTGACAACTCACACATACAGTCTCCCACACCCAGCAGCACACATAAATCCACACAAACAAATCGTAGCGTGGTTATCCTGCCAACATGACAGCCTGGGATGAATCTACTCTCTGCTGTCCTTAATTCATCATTCATCTGTCCAATCTGGTCACACACACACACCACACACACACGACTAAAATCACACACATAAACAGTTGTTTGGTCAGGGGCGGACCAGCAGTATTGTTACACAGGGGAAGAAGGGTGGTGGTAGCGGATCTCCGAACTCTTTATCTGATTACTCACACACACCCACGCAGAAACGCTCAGTCACACAAGCATGTACACACATGCACACTTTCACCATGCTTTCTCGTCAGCTGCTGTGCATGACCCCGACCACACACAGACTAACGAGTTGGTGCTGCAAGGCAAGAAAGTCCCGGGATCGTTCACATGCAGGTTTATCATCTTTCCAACAACTGCACCCATTCTGCAGAGGACTAGCACGGCTATCGAAACATATTTTAGGCTGTGCTCAAAGCTTTGCAAGGTGACAGCCTGGATTAGGGTCAATCAACCAAATGTGACAAAAATGCCCACCTGAGCCCCTCCATCACACGATTCAAGTATTTTTAATGAAGGCATGCAAAACTTTATCTACATACTAGGTTCAGAAATTTTGCTCTTTTTAAAAATCCCTTCTTTTTTTTTTTGGCATTTTTAGCCCTTATAAGTACAACAACTAGCCACATGAAGGGCTAAAAACAAACAGACCATCTCTGGTCCGTGTCCTTCTGCATGTTCACTTTATGAGGATTCTGAAATCTTCTTCAGCACCTAAAGCCATTTGATCAGCTGTTATATGGAATATGTGAACACCATTTCACAGCTACCAGTATTTAACAAAAAATGACTATCTCAGAAATCATTTTCACACTGCAGGACAGAGCTTAAGGATGAGCCTGGTATTAAAATACAGGTTAAAATCAGGACCTTCGGGAGGTGGTTTATCTCATGTTCTTTGAGGGACTGTAAAACTGCTAAACTTCTAAATTCCTGATTCTTCAGGAGTCAGGTGCCATGCGTTGATTCATTTCATATAAAAACGAGACATTACTGACTTGCGCTTGCATTCTGTGCATGTGCGCAAATCGTGCAGCAGCACGTCTTCCTTTGAGGATGAGTTGGCATCTTGAAAGTGAGGAGCTCATACCAAATATTACCAAAGCTAAAACAAAGACGCACTCAGGAACAGTCTTGGCCCTGCAGTGCTTGGCCCAAAACTCGACCCATAAATGTCCGAGTCACTTTTTCCACACTCAGCAACTCCTGATTGCTGTATAGAAATGCTACAAGGGGGAGGGAGTAAGGGAGGGAGGGCAAAGGAGCGAGAGAGAGAAAATGACGAGGGAAAAGAAGGATGAAGCGACGACAGAGGCTGGCAACACAGAGAGGAGCAGAATATAAACCAACTTAACCCAAACCCAAAAGCCCTGAGCAATTAGCAATGACATCATGTACACACACGCACGCACGCACACACTGCAGAGAAGGGCCAGGTTTGAATGAAAAGCAAGACAGCAGGGTACAGAGGCTGCAAGGATAGCGAGGGAGGCGAGGCAGAGGATGACAGTGCACCATTTCTACTATGGTGGTACAGCCAGTGACACATTCAGTTTTGCAATTGCACAAATTAACTCACCAAACCGACACCGCCACAACCACAGCTTAAAATAGAGAGCACAAGCTGTTTACCAACAAAGTGCTTATGAAAAAAAGAAAAGAAGAAGAAGAAGCAAAGGCAGAAAAAGGGAGTACTGGGAAGATATTTAGATCAGACTCAAATCATGCTTTACTCATGAGGCCTTTTAACATGACTGCACCTTTGAAACAGATACACCAGTAAGCAAGTACCAGTGCAAATGTGATGCAAAACAAATACAGCAGAGCCAGGAGAGAAAGGCTTGCAGTGAAACCTCAGTGCTGCACTCTAAAAGAAGAAGTCGGGTCCTCTGACAATTGGTGTTATTGTCAACAACTTCAGCCCTCCTTCTCCTCATAGGCTGTAATATATTACATGAACTGTGTCCCGAGCGTTTACAGTCTTACCACAAGAGTCAACAGTGACGCTTCCTCTAGGAGTTTATGCACAATCATTACGTATCCCAAACTCTCACTCTCTCTTTCTCCTCCCTACCTCTAAGAAAATTAAAACAGGAAAGCTATTCACATCCTCCTCTAGATTCTTTATATCGCAAAAACATAAACATGCAATTAAGTGGCTCCATGTTTGCATAAAACAAACAGCCGTATCTTCTCAGGGAGCTCTGGCAGAAACAACCAGAGGAAGGCTGGAAATGATTAGCTAGCCACAACCAACCAGGACCAAGCACCACTGCAAGTCCCTGACTGGGCTCCCAGGGGTTTCTGATGGCCTACAGCCCCACAGACTATTCAATGTAATATGCCTAAGTGAAGAGAATACCCCCTTTATGCCTGTTTGTTTCACAATGAGCCTTTTTATTACTTAAATTGTTGCTGTAAACAGAGCACGACACGGGATGGTTTCCAACCTCTGGATGGAAACCACAGGACAGAAAACTGGCGCAGGCTGAATTAATCTGTCAGCTAATTAGTTACAAACAGAAAATTAATAATTGATTAAAGGTTTAAGCCACTGTTGGAGTGACAGACAGATACTTGTTGGATCAATTATCTTAAATTTAAATGATTTACTATACAACTGAAGATGTGAGGAAGGTCACATTGTTGCCTGATCCATGAATAACTGATAAAACCACCAATCTAGGCTTCACTCCAAAATTTCTGATTTTTTTTTATTTTGGTCAATTGCCGAACTGAATATTACATCGTACTGACTTAGCTTAATGCAGCAAACTGGTTAGTTGCCTCATATGAAGGTATTTAGGGGTGTGAAGCATAAAAAAGCCTTGTTTTTGTCTTGAGGTTGGCCAAGTTTGGATGATTGGACAGTTTCCCGAGTCTCTTACCTGAGCCTAGGCCCTCTGCATGAAGACGACACACGTTTAAGAGCCGTTAGGTGCCACAAAGGTTATTTTACACGTATGTTGTGTCCACAATTGGACGGTTCTCCCGTTTTTCGCCCCCCTCGATACAGCGGCTGAGTTAAAAAGTCAAGCTGGAGTCAGCGGCAGCTGCCTTGCCCGCGACCGTGCTCCGTATACGGCTGCGCTTTGAACGTTGGACTCCCTGAACGCTATGTGAGAGCTCGTTCACGGACACCGGGAAAATACGTGACAATAAAGTGAAAGAAGCACACCCTGGGTCCCGTAAATGCCCCCTCCCCTCCTCTGCCGCCCCAGCCTACCCCTCTATACCACCACCACCTTCGCCAACCGTTTGCAACACAGCGGGCCCCTCAGATGCCAAAGCACTGCGTCGCCCGGGGAAGATTACGGGAAAAGTTAACTCCCGTTTTTCATTTGAACGAGACGTAAAACGACCGCAAGTCCCTGCGTTGAAGCGAAATTTATCGGCATACCACATCACTCACCTCTTCTCCTGCGGGTTCACGTACTCCTCGCAGAGCTCCTGTCTCTTTTTCTCTCTCTCCACCCCTCCGTTCTCGGATTGTTTCCCTTTTCTCCTCCCTCCCAGATGCCGCTGGTCTCCGGCAGGGGGAACCGGGGGACGCTGCTCCGGAAGCAAACGCTCCTCTGATTTTACTGCCTACGCAGACAGTGGCTCTAATCTAGCGCTTTAATCTGTGATGCCTGCTGGCAGGTTTAAATCAAGATGTTTCAGTAGGAAAGATGAACTGTTGGTGAGGAAAGCATTGTCCAAAAAAAAGTGACAATGAAAATGTCGACAGAAAGCGTGATTATTCCTAACACACGAGATGGGAAGGAATACCTGCAGAGAATAGGTTAAAATGTATAATATAATAATAAGCAAGCATAATGTGGAAATTACTGTATAAGCAGTACTGTGCAAAAGTCTTGAGACATCCTAATTTCTTTCTGAAGATCTTCCAGAGTTTTCCTTTGGACATAGGTTGCTTTTTCACTATTTTTTCAGTTCAGATCTTGCACCTGAAATTTTTCAGAGGAGTTTGTTTGTTTGTTGAGACACTTAACACATCTTTAGGTACACACAATTTGTTCTCATATCTTTAGTTGAAGTCATATAAAATGCCAATTGGGGCTTTATATAGCTTTATTTTTCAGCACGACAAGCATCCCAAATACACCGCGAATGCAATAAAAGCACACTGGGATAGAAAAATAGATCCAATGAACCAGTCATGGTTTGGCCTCCCCAGAGCAAAGATCTAAACACTATTAAAGTGTTGTGGGATCATGTTGACAGAGAACGGAACAAAAGGCAGACAACATCCAAAGACAAGCTTTAAATGCCCTTTCAAGAAGCCTGGAGAACTAAGACTACTTAAAGAAATGACAAGAAAGCTGCCTGAAAGAGTTCAGGCTGTGCTGAAGAATGAAGGTGTCATACCAATTATTGACTTTCAAGCTTATTTCAATTTTTCAAACTCTGTTTTTGCCATATATACTGAATTTTTATGTATGTTTGCACATGTTGGCATCAGAAGCTGGTTTTCCTTACATGCACAAACAACCAGCACTTCAACGGGATCCATGTCTGGACCTTTGCTTTCAACTACACCAATTTATAACATCAATTACTTCTATGTGGAAATGATATTGATAGCTTCATTCAGGCTATTTCCCTTGCACATCTGCAAGCACTGTTAGATGTCATGCATGCTTCATAGTAGGTATTAGAGTCTTCACTGTAAAAAGCTCAAAAATGTCTACTGCTGCTGTGGCCTCCCTCTTTGATTTGTCTGTCTGTTTTCACTAGCAAACTACAGATTTGCTCTAATGCTCTGTGAACACTGAAGACTTTCTCCTTGCAGGTCAAATTAGTGGCAAATCCATGTTATTTAAGCCTCAAGCAGTCTGCTCTTGGGCTGAATTTTATAGGTTGTTTGAAATTTTTGTTTGTTTATATTTTAAATCCTTTCCCAGACTCACACACTAGCTCTATGGTTTTAAGGTCTGATAAAGTTAGGGGTGTACTTACCTGTTCTATGTGACTAAACTGTTATTTCATTCCTTTCAACTGTGAAAATAGTACAAAATGTCAATTGCATGTGTCTTTGATCCCCTTATCCAAGCACTGGTGCATAAAAGAATCAAATATTTGCTTGATCAAGTATGTTCAAAAGGTTAACTATTACAACAAGTACAGTGTAAATAAACCTGTTATTATAGCCGTTTGTACTGATAATAAGCAAAACTGTGCAACAGCTGAGCCACAAACAAAAACTGACTGTGTGAAATGAACGCACTTTTGCAAAACTCCTGATAAACACTTTGCTAAAAGTAGACTTGCAGACCACAGTCACAGTCAACACCACTATTGTGTAGGCTATACCATTTTGGTTCTGGCGATTGTTAAGATACATTTCATAATATACACAAATGAATGCCATATAAGTGGCATTATATAAATATGCACTGGCAACAGTGCATATTTAGTTAAGGCTGAAAAATATAATACATAAGTATATACACAAATTAAAAAAAAAATCAAATCAATTCAATAAAAGTTACGTGGGCATAATCCAGTTTAGGCTGGAGCCATGTTGGGTCTATGAAATGTGGAGTTTAATGTATGCTGGAGTTTATGTTTGAGTCAACACGTGGAGTGAAATATTTCTGTATTTAGAGGATTTAACAGGTTGCTTTTGACCTTTCCTCTGCTGCTATCAATTGGTCATGATAACATTTACAAATTTAAAATTTCTATGAGTTGTAGTTTGCAGTGAGTGCTTTATGTTGCAGCCTTAATATGAATAATACAAATAAAGACGAAGCTTTATTTTATTTATTTGATCATAAAATTAATATGGTGTCATTCAGCATAGACCAAATTTATCAAAGGGGAATAATCTTTTAAAATGATGACACCTGGTGGTGATATCTACTTACTACACTGTGTGTGACGTGGTACTTAGGCATTTTGAATTAGTCCAAACTAAATCACATAAATGGGTCTTTATTCTAAAGTTATTTTGTGACACACTGTGTCAAGTATTTATAACTGATCATTTGATTTCACAAAGAATGTAACGCTTACACGGTTAACAATAAAATAAAGTAATTTTGGCGATTTTGCTAAAAAAAAAATCTAAACAAACAAACAAATAAACATCAAAGTGGAAAAATGGAAATATTATTTATTTACTTTAGCAAATATTTATGTTAAAAAATCTACTGTCAGCTTTGAGGATTAACAAAGACAATAAGTTTTCCCACTTGAGACAACTGTTCCTGTTGGGGGAGCAGTAACTAACTACTTAACAGCAACATTTAACTATTTGGGTGCAAATGATGATATTTTTTTTCTTTAATTAAAAACCCAGTTGGAACTGCTGGCATGGGCTCCAAATCTCCAGTAGCCTCCATTACATGAAATTTAGTAAGTGTATTTAAGTAATGTAAATCTAACTAATCTAAGGAATATGTCTACTTTCAAGATGAAACACGGGTGAATCTGTGAATCATATCTTACACATATCTCTCATGAGTGATATTACATCATTCCTGTCACAAGATAGAATAGAATAGAATAGAATAGAATGCCTTTATTGTCACTATACGGTTGTACAATGAGATACAGAGCATCCCCTACTCAGTGCAAACATGCTTGGGGGGTGGGTGGGAGGGGCACAGAAGCTACATTGAAGCTACATTCATTTTTTGCAAACTTTATTTTATATATACTATATTTATTTATTTAAGTTTCACAGAAAATAAAATGTTTTTCGACCGGAAACCTGGCCAAGAGGGCAGCAAAAAGCAAAAATTGCAACAAATATAAACGCCTGCTGTGATTACTCCAATCCTCCAGGGGGCGCCGTGATGAAGCCACCTAATATTTGCAGACCAATCACCGTTTTCCAGCAGTTTGAACAAGAAGCGGGTGTGGATTATTCCGATTTATAACAAGACAAGAAAAAGATAAAGCTAGCAATCATGGATACAGGCTAAAACTGTTATTACTCTTGAGTTAGTTGAGAATTAGTTCTTCGGTTACGCTTTATTAAAATCGTTGTAGTGGTTTTGTGGTTTTGCACAGTCAACGGTCGATATATAAACCTGTCAGACTGCGGCTTACTCCTGTGTGCTCTAGCCGCGGTAAATCTCCATTTGTAGTTTATAAAAGTTTTACCTTTTGGCACGGTTGTAGCTGGGAAGTCAAACATGAAGCCAGTAAAGCCGCTATATCTGAAGACATACGGGAAACAGAGGCGGAAGGTGTCCGCCTGGATCTCACCTGAAGACCGCAAGCAGGCCTTCGACAGCACCCCGTCCTCCTCGGATGTCTCCGTCTTTGAGCCCTCCAAACCTCAGAGGATAAGGTATGTTTATAATTTTCTTTACTTAACCGTCTTTTCAATATTTTCTCAAAAACTGTGCGGCTACTTTTTAGTTTTAGCTTATAGGAAATATATTATTATTGGTGTGTATGAAAGCCAAAAAAGCCACAGAAATGCCAGTCCATACAGTCACATAAGTTTTTAGTTATTAATATATTTATAAAGGATTGGTTTTATTATATTTTTACCATATGAAAATATAGTTAAATATCTTAAATACACCAAACTGTAGCTAATTACAATAGTGGCAAAAATGTGGAGTAAATCAACAGTTTGTACATAACAAAACATAACATAACAACCCCCTGTGGACGTGTGCAAAGTACAGTTTAGTTGTCAATCAGAGTTTCTTGCTCTGATTGTGAGCATTGCTCCATCTGCTTTTCATTTAACAGGGAGAAGCGCACCAACGCTGTGAGTGACAGAACCGCTCGTCCTGCCAAGAAGAAAGCAATGCTTTGTCTGACTGAGAAGAGTGTGCATGAAGGGGACATGAGCAATGAGGAGAACGCGCCTCCTCTCCCTCCACCTGCTCAGCAGAGCAGGACAGCCAGGTCTGTGAATATTGTAATAAATGGTAAATAGCATTGCAGTCACTAATACTGCATTTGAATTATTAGATTATCTTAGGCTGGAAAAATATCCTTGAAGTAGTTTACTTTTCTTTCTTTTTTTGTATTGTATATGTGTGTGGTCCACATTGTTTCTTTTCCTTCCTTAGAAGGAAGAAGAGTAGTGTGGCCAGTTGTAGAGCAGTGCGTCCTGCCAAAAGAAAGACCATACATCGTATAACGGAGACTAGCAGCGATGAGGAGAACAGCAGGATGCTCGCTCCACCTCCTCCTTCTGTATTAACTCAGCAGAGCAAGACAACCAGGTCTGTGCATTTAAAAAACAAAACAAAAAAACATTACTAACATTACTAAAATGACAATGCATGTTGAGAGTTTGGGGGTTCTATTAAATATAACCACAACTGTGAATGTAAGCAGAGGGTTTGACATTTCTGCCAAACTGAAGGCTGATCTAACCGTTTTCAGCAGTTCCTATGAAATGTATTCCAAAAGATGCAGTTTGCAGAGTCAGCTCTTGGGCTGCTTGTCTAAATCAATATCAAATGTAAAAAATATACTGACAACTGCACTTTGGCTGCTCTCAGAGTTTAAACAGATGTCTCAAGTGAAATTTATTTTTGCCAGAGCAGTCCCAAAACAAACTCAAATTTATGATCATACAGAGAAAAACATCTTTACATTTGAGATGCTGGAACTACTTTTGGTGGTTTAAATGATTAAAGATGAGTTGTGAGTTTTACACTGTTTTACAATGTTTTACATTACTTTGACTTGTTTCTGCCTGACTTCTCTCTTTTTACTACTCTCTACCTCAGCACTTTCAGCAATTGGTTTGTAGTGACTATTGTTAGCCATTCGCAACTTTTAAAGCATCTCTTTTGCATTTATTTGTCTGTTTGTGTCTTTGTTTGTGTCTTTTCCCATTATCAGGACGAGCCAGCTTGTGTCTGGACACAAAGTTTTGATGAAGCGGAGGGGCCAGCAGGTTTCTGTCACCACGGAGAGTGAGGAAGAAACGTCTGCACCAAAAGGCCACAGAAATTCAGATAAAATGAGGACAAACTCAAAGTGAGCATTCGTGTCTTTAAGACCTCTGTTAAAAGCCTGAACAGAAATGTCATCATTATTTGCTGTAACCATTAGCTCTCATCCTCTCTTCTCCTGCTTTCTAGTGTTTATCCTCGTTCTGCAGGCCGGTTTGTAACCCAACGTAGAAGAGTCGCTGCCATTAAACCCAAAGTCCCCAAAGCATCTGTCAGTATACTCAGCTCCTCAGATGACTTCACTTCTACGGATTTTCCTTACAGCAGGCCTTCCAGGAAAAGAAAGATGCCTCCGGCATTGGGGCCGTCAAGTGCGGAGAACTCAATGAGCGCTCCCTTCCGAGAGATATCTCTCAACGAGTTGGCAGATTGCAGTCTCGGACCCTGCCCCAGGAAACCCATCTTCTGCTCTACACCATCAGCAGGCTCCTTCAGCAAACGCGAGAAGCTTAAACCATTTTCAGTCAACGATCTGTCCTGCACTCCTCCATCCATGTCAGTAAACGGCATAGTCTCCCCACCAGATTGTTCGCTTCACTGCCAGCAGACAGACACAGACCTACCTGACCACATAGAACCATCTATTGATTTATTTTCAGAGCCCAAAAGAAGAAGTGAATCAAAGTCTAAGAATGAAGGCGAATTACAGAGTGCAAATCTGCTGTCTGCAGACAGTGGCAGCAGCAGTCAGTTTGTATCAGCTGCAGCAGGAGGGTTAGATTGGCTGATCGAGACTCTGAAGGAGAAATGTTTGTCCACACGCTGCACAGTGCCGCTGGAGAAATTAGACTTGTTGGCTGAGCTGAGCAGTGAAACAACCTACTCATCCTGTCTGGGACATTCAAGCTCACTGCACAGCCGACAAACGAACGAACAGCTTGTGGACAGCGGCGAAGGGGTCGATCTGTCAGAGTCTTTAAAAGCATCGTTTTGTCTTCATGTATCAGGTACAGTCAATGATACCGGTGATAGTTTTGACCAAGAAGCTTCAGTGAGTCAGAGTTGCAGCACTAACATTTCTCCATTAGTTAACTCTAAGCAGTCAGTTGAACACTCGACCGCATCACCTATGGAGCAGTCAGAATCGGTACTTTATGTTCAGTCTATTCACCACACAGACAGCAGCTCTGAGATTATAATGAGCACACATTTGGAGTCCAGCAGCACCGTGCAGACAGTGGAAGGCAAGGCTATAGTGGCAAAGAGTAAAAGTCTTACTAAGAGATGCTCAGTCCAGATGAAGAACCTGGTTTTGTCACAAGAGCAACTAAAAGTCTTCTCAAAGCAGACAGAGGAAGATTCGGGCAAGACACAATCAGCCAAGACAGAATGTGCAGCAGATCTCACAGCAGGGCTGAAGGAGAAATGTCTAACAGACAAACCTATTGTTGGGATAAAGAGAGTAAATTTGTCACAGTTGAAAGAAATTCTGAGGCCCAAAGGTACTCTGCAAAAACCAGCCGGAGATGTGCCTGACTCAGCTAGTGACGACCAGACAAAGACGGACCACTTGCCCGAGAGCGATGACAGTAAAGAGACGACTGCCTCGAAAGCCAGCGTGAAGAACGAACGTTTGACTACTTCTGAGGATGAGACCGCCTCAGACAGAGAAGTTGTAAAGAAGAGAAAAAAGATGCCCGTGGCTCAGAAGGAAAAGAAACAGCGGAGCGCATCCACAGACCGCCCTGGGACGATGAGAAAGGCGTGCGTGAGCGGCATGAGCGTGAGCCGCTGGAAAAACAAAGGCAACGCCAGCACCCACGTGATCAGGAGCAGGGCTGCAGACTGTAGCATCAATGAGATGATCCCCTCACAGCACAAGCAGCCAAGGGTAAGAATCAAATCCAGAGTAACAGAACAAAGGACAGCTGAAACAGTAGGCTCGTATATTCAGCAGCGCTGGATGGATAATGAAGGTGATGGTTGATGGGTTCATTGTTGAAGTTACCATTTAAGTTGATGCTTTTGCTTTTCTGTAAATCCCTCCAGTCAGTTTGCAACAAATGATGCTGATTATTAGTTAGATTATTAATCAGATGCAGCTGCACTAGTTAACCTGCACATTTGGTTTCCCGATGTCTTGATGGTAACAGGTGAACAAGTATTTGTTACTTTGTTACTTATTTAATTACGGACTTGTATCATTTAGATCAGTGGTCCCCAATCCCCGGGCCACGGACCGGTACTGGTCCATGAGTCGTTTGGTACCGAGCCGCGAGAGTTGAGGCTCGGGTGTGAAATTTATGGTTTTTATCGTTTTTTTAGCCTTATTTTTTTTATCGTTAACTCTGTTTCCCTGGGTCTTTTCCCATGTGTTATGAATAAATCTTTGTTTTTTGGGGGGTACCAGTACTGGTTTTATTATGTTGTAATAGTGGATGTACTGGACAAAGGATGTTAAATATGGAGCTTCCAGGTAGGAGGAAAAGAGGAAGACCTCAGTGAAGGTTAATGGATGTAGTGAAAGAGGACATGCAGGGGGTTGGTGTGACTGAGGAGTGGAGATGGAGTGAGATGGAAGCAGGTGATCGACTGTGGGAGAAAGAAGCCGACTCTAATTGAGTTTAGAGGGGGACTTTTTGACCCCATCTTATTTTGCACACACACACACAGACACCACTCAATACCACTACAAGAGATAGAGGGGGTGTCTGCTCTCTCAGCCTGTACCAGAGTTGAGGACTCTGCAAGGACCTGCCAAATTTAAAGTTAAAACATGCCAACGAAACTAGTGACCAGATAATTATTCTTGATGTTGAACAAGTGGTGTGACAAAAGACTCTAATTGGCTTCCAAGTTTTCCAGCTTACAGTATCTCCTATTTTTACACTCAGTGTACTGCATTTATAAAGAAATCCTGCATCTCACCAACATCACATCTCGGGTGATGGGTAAGCAAATAATGTTTAGGTGCTCTCACACTGTAGTGAGCACAAGCTTCCATGTAGCTGCCATGTAGTGTGGTTATATTCAAAGGAAGGCAAACGTCCATGCAGCCAAAATCTCCAAACCTGGGCAATTTGCATGAAAATAATATATCTATATACAATTTGTCAATGAATTGTCCCTTTAGTGCCACAAATGATTACTTCATTTGATCTCCAAACTTCATAAAAACTATTAAGCTATTGACTCGTCCCGTAAGTGAAGAAGCAGAATATTTGTGATCACAGAGCAGACCTGTGTTAACTCTAGGTTTTTCTGTCACGATGCACTGAGCACTAATTAAACATTTAAAGGCTTTTAAGTAATTTAACTTAAAGCCTGTTGTATGTGCCATATGTAGGAGTTTTTGGGCTCTACCATGAATTTCTCCACCCCGGTGAAAGCAAGTCGGCTCAACCTCTCGTCCCTGCTGGCTGATTTCACACCGCACACGAAAACCTGGAGCCGGATCAAAGCTGCCCTCTCTGTTCATCGCAAAGGCTTGGGTAATGATGTACACTCTGGCGTTCGGATTTTAAACTTTTAGTTTGACTTTGAGAGTCCTTACACACTCTCTCTCTCTCTCTCTCTCTGCCCCCCACCACCCCCATCCCCACCTCCTCATTCCCTCTCCTTAGTGCTGCTCACTCCGAGGAGTTTACGTCAATCAGCGTCGGGCTCTCCTGGGAGGACGGACAGTGCTGATCTCAGTCGGGATCTCTTTACCACACCCTTACGGACGCCACTCCCCAAGCGGCTCCGGTCACAGCTGCTGGACCAGCATTCCCTGGTATTAAACACACATAAGTTATATATTCAGACTTTCTGTTAGTTTCTCTGCACTTTGCATTTGGGTCGTTAGACCTGATGGCGTGACATCCAGGCTGTGGATGCACGTAACCTCCTCCCACTTGTCTGTTGTTGAAGGTTTGTGAAGACGCAGACCTGTCAGATGCAGAGAAGGTGTATGCTGAATGTGGCCAGCAGCAGCCTCTGCGCTGGGAAGAGTGCATTCTCCCCCAGCGTATGAAGCAGTGTCTGAAGATTGGAGAGGGCACCTTTGGTGAAGTCTTCTCCACCAACAACGAATCAGGAGACACCGTCGCCCTCAAAGTAAGCACGTTTGAGTGTATTTGAACAACATGTTTTAGAAGTGTAGCGCTGACTGAGCTCTGTTAGAGAGTTACAGCTGTGAGTTGTATCGAAGAAGGTAAATATTGCGCATTGTTTTTCATTTTCTGGCCCTTTTCTGATCCTGAGCTCATCTTATAGGTTTTAAGTAGTAGAAAAGAACTAAAAGGGAGCAAAGATACCTCAACATGAAGCTCAGGAGACCAAAATGAATCAATGAAAACACAAAGGGGGCATTGATGATGGCTCAGAACTACAATTCATTAAAGGACAGGGAACAGGCCAGTAATTTGTAGTGTAAACCACTTGAGTTGTAATGTGCTTCAAAAATAAAACTACTAATGTTACGGAAAAAACTGCAAACGTTCAACACAAGAAGTCCCACGCTGGATTGTATTTTCAGATCATTCCAGTAGAGGGGAGCGAGAAGGTGAACGGAGAGGACCAGAAGACCTTTGGAGAGATTCTCCATGAAATTATTATCTCTAAGTAAGTAGCCGCAGGTACACACTGCTCACTATATGCAGTCCATTTGCTGTGATGCTAGAGCTTATAAGGTCTGTACGTTTCAGTACAGTGATACCTAATGGTGAGCCACATCAAAGTACTCCAGCTGAACGGCTGTAATGAGCAGTGTTTGTGTGTTTTGTTTTGTTTTCTTCTACCAGGGAGCTGAGCAGCCTCAAAGAGAAGCAGCACAACCAGACCCATGGTTTTATTGGACTCAAAGAGTAAGTATTCTGTTTGGTCTTTTTTTTCTGTTAGTGCCTCAGTAGTTTTGAGTCTTAATGTAACTTTGTGTCTATTTTTCTCCCCATAGTCTTCACTGTGTTCAAGGCTGCTACCCTGCAGATTTCCTGAAAGCGTGGGACACATTTGACCAACAGAAAGGCTCAGAGAACGACAGACCAGGTCAGTGAGACAGAGCTCATTATAATTTGTTCACAAGAACATGTATTGTGTATTTCTTAGGGTTAGGGGTTAACTTACTTCTATATTAACTTCTCTCTAACTAAGATTCAACTTGGTCTGTGTTTTTCATTATTAATGTTAAAAAAGTTCTTGCCCAACTTGCCATGTTTTTTGTTGTTGTTGTTCCTTTGTTTTCTTTATGACCAGCTGTAAATTTATAGATTTTTATTTTTTTAGTCACACCTCAATTGTGGCTCAGATTCACCAAAGTGCTGGAAACTTTCCTCGGAGATTTTGGCCTGTATCCACATGATATCATCGCATGGATGCTGTAGATTTATCAGCTGCACATCCATGATGGGAATCTTGTTTTACCTCATCCCAAACATGATCTATTAAATTCAAATCTGGTGACTTTAGAGGCCATTTCAGTTCAGTGAACTCATTGTTGTTTTTTTTAACCCCCCCCCCCCCCCCAAAAAAAAAAAAAAAAACAGTTTGAGATGATTTGAGCTTTGTGACATAGTGTGTTATCCTACTGGAAGCAGCCGTCAGAAGATGGGTACACTGGTCATAAAGGGATGGATGTGGTCAGTGGTGTTTAAATGATGCTCGGTAGATATTAAGTGGCCCTAAAAAATGTGCCCCCCACATCATTAGATCAGTGTTTCCCAACCTTTTGGAGCCATATTTCACATTAGAAAAATCACACAGCACACCACCAAACAAGATTGACTACTTTTTCTTTTCAGATATTTATCTATTGCTATTACCTGCTGCAGTCTCACAGCTTGACTGTTATGTAATTTCTTCTTTGTCTTCTTCTTTTTTCCTGGCAGTTGGTACCCCATTTAATTAGAGCAGGTAGTTGTACTGCCCTCTAGTGTAAGAGAATGTAATTGTTCTGCCCGTTACTGCCTGTGTGTGTGTGTCTGTGTGTGTGTGCGTCTGTGTGTGTGTGAGTGTGATTACAGTTAAATATTTGTCATAGATTTTTAACAAAACAAAAAACTAATTTTTGATTAAGAAAATAATATAAAGCCATTAAAAATATTTTAGACTTTCTTTCTAAAATGGGGTCATGAGTGAACCCACTCGGTCCCTAAAATAACCAAATCATGCGATTTGGGTTTCTCTTTTTGTGTCTTTGCTCAGATTTCTTTGAAAATGACCAAATATTCATAATCCTGGAGTTTGAGTTTGGCGGCATCGACTTGGAGAACAGCAACGGAACGGTAGGGATCAAAGCTTTCCCTGTGTCTTTGTAGAAATGTTGAGCTTTTATCTGCCCACCTCAGTGACTGCTCAGAGATACAGAAGGTAAAGCTGGTAGCCTGGAGATAAAACTACTTTTACATTGGCTGAATGTAGAAAGTACAAAAAGCTGAAAACACTAATGTGTCTGTGGTCAGTTAAAGTGCTCTGTATTCGAATTGTCATTACACAAGATTAAGCTAAAAAGAAGCCTTTGCTTACTTCACGTTCACACTCGCAGTAAAAATGTTTTTAAATTTTAATGATGAGACCGGCTGCGAAAAAATAGGAAGTTCTTGAGTTGAGTCATTACAGCTTAATGTCAGCCAGACCATAAATTACTGCACGCTGGAGGTAATGAGAAAAGATGATGAACATCTTAAAGAAATTCTTTGCTTCTGAAAATTCTTGCTGACTAGTATTAGCTTTGGCACAGCTGGACTTTTTCTGGCTTCTAGAAACTTAAACTGCTGTTACACAACATTCTCATCTCCCTGCACGGATTTATGAATATTTTCTGACTTGAGTTCTTACACATGCTGAGCACCTTCTTCCTGAATCTGACGTCTGAATGTGTCGACATGAAGATGACACATTCAGACGTCAGATTCAGGAAGAAGATGCTCAGCGTGTGTAGCACATGTGCTCAGACCTCATGACCTGTTTTGTTTTTTGCACCTTTTCTCAGTATTGTACTGATTATCGGGTGAATTTGCAGGGATGTTTACTCGTGGGGAAATTGGATGCCTTGACTGTTTACACTTAAATAGTCTAAAGGACTTATTAAGTCTAATTTACGCTCTTGTTGTGTTTTCAAGTTGGCGTCTTTAGCGGTAGCGAAGAGCATCCTTCACCAGGTTACTGCTGCCTTGGCTGTTGCTGAGCAGGAGCTTCACTTTGAACACAGGTACTGACACACATTGATAAATTACAGAACCGACTGACAGTTTCCCAGAGCCCAAGAAGATGCTTACAGATGCCGTTTGTTCCCCACTAACAAACCAAAACCCTCTAGTGTTAGTTAAAGTCTAAAGAGAAGGAAACTAACAAATGTTCAGCTGGAACTCTTGCTTTCCCACAGTGGGTGGGAAATGTGGTGTTACACAAAACTTGTAACAGTTTAACCCTACACTTTGTTTATTGCAGGGACCTGCACTGGGGAAATGTGCTGGTCAAAACAACCAAGCAGAAGACAGGGAGCTTCCTCATCAATGGAACGACCCACTCTCTGGAAACCAGAGGGGTGCTGGTCCGCATCATTGACTATTCTCTCTCCAGACTAGAAATCGGTCAGATATTTTTCTACTTGCTTACTGTCATACTTTGAATGGATTGTGTTATGCACATAGTGAATATTAGGTCATAGTTCTAAAATGTTGCTTTTGTGTTGTAGATGATTTGACGGTGTCCTGTGATATCTCAAATGATGAAGAGCTCTTCATGGGACAGGGAGACTACCAGTTTGAGATCTACAGACTCATGAGACAGGAAAACGGGTCAGTCCATTTAGTGATCAAACACCTATGTGCCATGTAACGGGAGTCTCTGTGCAGTAAAGGCGTAAAGTCTTTATCTCACTCTACGTCTCTGTATCTTTCTATAGCTGTATCTCTATACATCTATCACTGTGCACCTACTAAACGAAACAAACTAAAATGAAAATGTACAGTAAATGTTTTTAGTGAAATGAGGAAACAAACCTGGAAACAATATGAAACCAGTGATACTTTTAAACTTGAACTGGTTACATTCTAGTAAATTATAATTTTGCTTTGCTATTATGTAGGATTTCTTTTTCTTTGACACACTCATAAAAACATGTTTGTAATTATGTCAAATTTAAAGAAAAAAAAAAAAAAAGCAGTGAGGCGAGGTTACATAATTCCCTGTGAATCAGGAGGTCAGGACATTCCCTGCCGTTGGCCTTTTCTCCAGAGCACAAATGTCAACCTGATTTTATGTCGTGGGCCACAGACAGCCCAATTTAATCCTAAGTGGGTCAGACTGCCCTGTCTGTCACTGTACAGAAGTTTAACTGCACATTTAATCTCAGAGTGATCTCAATATAAGGGAAAAGAAGTGAAATGATGAGAATATTCTGTTTTTGATTTTCTTTCAACTTAAATTTTTTAGAAATGTTTAAAATTACAACAAAACCAAACAATTCTGGTAGCTCATTGCCCACACAGTCCTGTAATTATAAAACTGAAAGTTTTTGTTAATTCACCGAAAAGCTGTGGAAATAAAAAAAAAAAAAAAAAAAATCCCTCACATTTTATAAAGCAGTCCAGCGGGCCAGACTGGACTCTTTATCAGGTCGGTTCTGGCCCCTGTGCCCTATGTTTGACAGCACTGCTCTAGAGTATCGGTTCACACTGATGATGTAGCAGTCTCAGAAAGTCACGTATCAAATATGACACTCTTGGCATTACAGGGTTAAATGTTAAAGTTCATGACAGCACCGTGAGAAATGCAGTGTTGTTGTTGATTTATTGATCCTCTCATGCTGTTTGTGTCTTTTTATCAGAAATAACTGGGCTGCTTACCACCCTCATACCAACGTACTGTGGCTCCACTACCTTTGCTCCAAGCTGCTTTCCATGAAGTACCGCGGCTCAGGGGGGAGGAGCGCCAAGGACGTGCGAGAGGAGCTGACTGGTTTCTATGACAATGTCCTCCAGTACAGTTCAGCCACAGAGGCGTTGCAGAGCTGCCCCATGTTCCAGTAGCACGAGGATTCACGCAAAGTGTGAGGAAGCTCACACAGAGACCGTTTCAGCATGAAGAGGGTGCAATGTTTCTTCACGCTCGTCCTCTGTTAAGTTAAGACAGTGTTCCCAGTTGACGCGCTGGCACAGAAGAGTTACTTGGAGTGTAGTGCAGACAATGCTGTCATAAAATGACTGAAGATTATATATTGGTGGTCAGTGGAGCTTCTTTATGTTGTTATTTTAATAAATCCATTCACTTGTTTTTTGCATCCTAAGTATAAATTTTGAAAAAAATTATCATGATAAATTTTTCTTTCTTAATCTTGTAGCAATGTGGTTCAGTGTTTGCAGTCTGCATTGGTTCTTAATCTGTTACTTGGTATAAATTAATCACCACCTACTACAACTAATTCACTAATTTATCAAGCAAACATGGCCAGGTTTCAGCTTTTCTTTCATTTTTTTTCTCTGGTTAGTTAATGATGAAACGGTTCACAAACATGTGATGTGATTTCATTTGAAAAGCAGAAGGGCCACAAGTGGAAATAGTGAAGATTAGATCTCAAAAATATGGTATGTAAATGTAGTGTAAACGGGACGTTTAACAGGTAAATCTGGCAGAGGATTCACTTCTGTGTGAAGCGTTATAATCAATAAATGCACATTTTAAGGGTTCTGAATGTTTTTATATAAAATAAAAGTCTGTAAGAAAATGTAAAAAATGAAGCATGTTAAGTTGATATGTTATTATAGCGTACCAGGGTATTTAGATTTATAATTGTTTTAGTATGGTCGAATATAATAGTAATCAGAACTGTCACCTCACAGCAAGACAGTTCTGGGTTTGAATCTGTCAGCGTTTGCACGTACTCCCTGTGTTAGTTTTCTCCAGGTGTTCCTTCTATAGTCCAAAAACATCCATCTTAGCCTAGCTGGTGATCCTAAATTGGCCGTAAGTGTGAATGTTAGTCAATGGTCATCTGTCTCTGTGTATGTCCTGTGATATTCTGGGGACCTGCCCAGGTCCCCCGTCCTCCTGTGTACCCCCTCCTCTGCCTCTAAAAGAGCTGGGATAGGCTCGTGACTCTGAATTTGATAAGCAGTTAGACAAAGGAATGGGCTGAAGAAGGGCTCCCTTTATTAAACTGATAGGGAATGTATTGTACTGCATTAAAATGCCAGCAGAGGGAAATCTAGTGGATTATTCGGAGCCCAGTAAGCTGTGAAACATGTCTCCAAGTAGTAGACAAAGTATAACTAAACTGCCTTAAAGTAGTTTGGGTTTATTCCTGTGGATAACCATCAAGAAGAAAGCTTGGTACACTATATCCCTCCAGAAAGGTGAGATGCCTCCAAAACAAAAATGTATATTATCTTTGAGTTAATAACGTTTAAGTCCTGAGATGAAAAAATAAGTCAGTGGTCAGATTAACAGCAGTCTATAAATCATTTTTAACTAATACCTGAAAGGTGATTATGGTCGTCTTTGGAACAGTGAGTTAAAATCGTTAGATGTGTCAAGTATTTAATTTGATAAATTGGTCAGTAACAGATTTTTCTGGGTAATTTATCAACAAAACCTACCCTACAACTAATTATAAATCCTCTTTGTAAAGAATTTCAGCTACTTCAACATTATAAATCCACCTTCCTGTACTGTGCACTACTTGCAGCGGATGGAGCACACTGCACGGACACACGATGTGAATCTTTTTAGTGATACCCTGAACCACAGAGAAGCATCTGAGCTTAAGCTCAAAGAATGTGATAAACACAGAAAAAAGACGCACATACAAAAACAAAATATTTTATTCAATTTCATCATTAAGATTATTATACATTTTTGCATTGAAACAAGCTTCATTTTGGTATGGTGAGTCGTGTGTGTCCATTTTGATGTGGATCTTGATTGAATATGTTGAATGCTTCCATACTCAAAGAGACACTTGGTTGCTGTTTTTTTTTCCTTTTTCTTAATGAACACCTGCCTGGAATCGTTACACGATGGGATTAGGGCAACAGTTGCATTAAAAAAGGAAGACGTCCTTTAAAAAAAAAACATGGCGACATTCCAAACTATACAAACAAGATCCGGCAGGCCAATGTCTGAGAAGAGGTCAGGCATGTGTTTGAGAAGCACTTTTTGGTTGAGCTTTGAGGCAATGTTTGAAATGGCCTTGCTGGTGATGAGCCCATATGTCTGTTGTGGTTGTCTGTTTTCAAGGTTCTCTGTTTGTGTGTGTGTGTGTGTGTGTGTTTTTGAGTCTGGGAAGCAAACAGATGTGTATAAGAAGCAATGAAGTGGATATGAGATGTACCTGCAGCTGTTGTATGTGTGTGTGTGTGTCTGTATGCTTGTATGCATTTGTGCTCAGAAGGAGAAGTATTTGGTGAACCACTCCTGCTTCAGCCCTTCTGTCCCCCTCTGCTCCAGGTATGGCCCCCTGCACGACACAAGACGCAGACAGGTTTAGTGTTTTAATCACAACTAATTCAGAAACATGACGGGGAGAAAAACATTAGTAACATTTTATAACATGTCCCACGACTAAGGGCATAATTCCCCTGTAATTAAAACAAATCTCAAAGGATTTTATTTGAAATTAAAATTTTATTATATTCGCACACTACTACTTTAACGTAAGTACACTAGAATAAAGTTGGTAACAAGTCAGGTTTTTACAGGAATTTAAACTACAGCGTAAGCAAAAAAGTAAATAATAGAATATCCATCATGCACATCTACTTAATGAATATTGAATAAAAAAAGTAAAAAGACAAAATTAAGGCAATTTGTGCCCCAAAAAGTACAGTGTGCGATGTCAGATGGGAACACATTGTTTTCATTCCAAATTAGTTACTTCATACTTAAAGTTACTTATGGAGTCCTAAAATTAAATAATAATAATAATAATAATAAGTAATTACAGTATAATTACTTCCTTGTTTCCTGTAAAAACTCGACTTACACCCTTATGGTAGTGTGTCTACCTTTAAGTATTTGTATGCGAATATAATTACATTACAATTTTGAATTAAATGGCATGTATTACAGGTGAATTACACCTTTAGTTGTTATGCTAAGGTGTTCAATCGCAGTCAGAAAAGAGAGAAAGGAAAGCGGCAGGACCTTGACTGTTTCAGCTTATAAAGACTGACATTTACTGAATACCTTCTTTATGGACAAGACGTCACCTCACTGGTATTTACACTATATTACAGCTGTTTGACCTTTGGTACATCTGTGGCTCACGAGGCAGAGTGGGCTGTGTACCAGTTGGAAGGTCTGTGGCTCAAGCTCCAGCATGTTCAAGTGTTTTTAAAGAATAAAGTGTTGCATGAGTGAAAATGATCAGCCGATAAAATGGCAGCAACTCAATGCATTTAGGCATGTAGACATGGTCAAAACCACCAACTGAAGTTCAAATTGAGCATCAGAATGGGGAAGAAAGGTGATTTAAGTGACTTTAAATTTGGTATGGTAGTTGGTGCTTGAAGGGCTGGTCTGAGTATTTCAGAAGCGTCTGATCTGCTGGGACTCGCCTTTTATTTTACAGAGAATGGTTTGAAAAAGAGACAATATCCAGTGAGCGGCACCTCTAATAGAAAACGTCTCGTTGATGACAAAGGTCAGAGGAGAAAGCTACAGTAACAGCAGGCGTGCTACAGCAGCTAAGAACAAGAAACTGAGGCTACATTTGGGTAAGGCTCATCAAAACTGGACAATAAAATATTGGACTGAACATGACTTTGAGTTCACTGAACTCAAATGGCCTCCACAGTCACCAACAGAGAACCACTTGGATGTGCTAATAGGGGAGATTCACAATATGGCTGTGCAGCCAACAAATCTGCAGTAACTGTGTGATGCTGTCATGTCAACGTGGATCGAAATCTCCGAGGAATGTTTCCAGCACCTTGTTGAATCTGTGCTATGAAGAATTAAGAAAGTTCTGAAGACAAGACGGGGTCAAACCTGGCATTAGCAAGGTGAACCTTGTATTGGTTTAATTAATGTCATCACTAAGAATTATTGTTGTATTTGTATGCATAAATCCTCAGTAGTCATAAACTGATTATTACATGATCACACAGCAATGAGTACGCAAGGTCAGGATAACATCCCCCTTCAAAATGTCTGTCTTAATTAGACTTTTTGACTTCCTCCCACAGTCCAAAGACATGCAGTTAGTGGGGTTAGGTTAATTGGTGATTCTAAATTGCCCATGAGTGTGAATGATTGTTTGTCTCTCTGTGTGTTAGCCCTGTGAGAGACTGGCCATCTGTCCTGGGTGTACCCTGCCTCTCGCCCTATGGTAACTGGGATAGGCTCCAGCCCCCATGTGACACTGATTAAGGTTGGCAGTAAATGTCAAAGTAAGATCCACATGAATGAGAAGGTTGTAAAACATGACTCTGTAGCGGGATGATTGGCGTTATTTATTAATCATGATGTAATTAATTACTTATTTAGTACTTAAAGTTGCATTTGTAGTAGTACTTGCAAGAACGAGACCACATTTTGCCACCATGACAAACACACAGAGTCACAAATGTGGAAACATCACCAGCCACGCTGTCATGGAAAGTGATGACTGCTGGTATGGCAGGTTTCCATCAAGAGATCTGCTGCGGACAGCTACAGCTGGCTCATCTTGAACTAAGCGCTGAGATTAACACAGACTGACAGCTGATTAATCCCGACATCCAGTTCATGCCAGCGATCTGAGTCCTTGTTGTATCGGATTGATTAATGTCATCACTAAGAATTATTGTTGTATTGCTCCCTCTAGTTTTTATCATATTTTCATATCTTTATATAAAGTTCAAAAGGTTGTTAATACAACTTGTTGAACATGTGATATCCCTGGTAAGGCTTAAGTTAAAAAGTAGAAAAATATTAAAAATAAGGTGAAGTTTGATTTTGGTTTCTTATCTCACCCTGAGGAAGTCAGCAGGCTGAATCAAAACATTCATACCTGATTGAGTGGGCCTGCAGGTGTACGTGTGGGTCCAGGCAGGAGGGGGACACGTATCGGATGCCCGTCTGAGGCGAGGGCAGACGGGGAGAGGTGCCGTCGGCGCCGGGGTCGGTGGGATGCAGGAGGTCCGGGTTCTGGCGGAGCGAGAGAGGGAGGGCGAGGAATGCTGGGTGAGGGGGAGGGACGTGTGTTTGTGTGGGAGGGAGGAGGTGGAGTAGTGGGGCGAGGTTTGAGGGTGGGAGGAGGACTGGTGGGGGAGGGTTGAGGAGGAGTGCTGATGGACGGAGGGTGAGGAGGAAGACGAGGAGGAGGAGGAGTGGGGCACAAAGATGCTCCTGTTGTAAGTGCCGGCTGTGGAGATGCTGGTGACACGAGGAGGCGACTCGGCACCTTTCCTCTGTGGAAATAAATCAATAAATAAAAATTGACACATAGGTTAGAGTTTAAAAAAAAAGGATCAGATTTTCAGAGCGCTCAGTATAACCAGCAGAAATCTGGACACACTGGTTGTGATTTATGACTAATATGGCAAAGTCAGTTTCTCTTTTGTTGCTCAAACAAATGATTGGTTAGTTGCACTCAGACTATAAGTGGCCAGTAAGCTAGAAAATCTCCTCCCTGCAAATTCTGCATATTTACAAGCAGATATCTGTTTAAAGGAGGCTTCGCTCTCACATCCAGGCCCACATATTTTATTCTTGGACTCCACCAGAGCAGCTTTGCATGACTGACAGTTATAAACAGTGCTTATATTTAGCTTTTTCTGGATGTTGGTGCAGAGCCTCGGTTCATCTTCTGTCTGAAACAAGCTGCTGAAGCTCCTCTCTCTTTAAGGTCAGCCAACTTTCTTCTGATTGGCTGCCACTCAAAAGCAAAAGATCCAAACAGCAGGTGGCCGAGGCGTCTGTGCTCACAGCCAGAGCTGCCACGCAGATCCAAGAGGAGAAAAAAGCGAAACTGAGAATTTAGAGCAGTCTGAAGCCTGAGCTTCTGGCTTGAATTTGGCTGTTTAGACAACCAACCAGTATAAAAAATGTAAACTACTGTGTAAAAGTCATGAGTCGCCCTTCATTTCTTTATGTTTTGCAACAAAAATGGGAAATAGGTGCATTGATTTTTAGAAATGTGCAAAGATAAATAGAGATACAGTATATAAGGCAAAAACAGAAAAAGCAGAATTCTAACAAGCTTGAAAGTCAGTCTTTGGTTTGACCACCTTTATTCTTCAACACAGCTGAACTCTCTTAGACAAGCATTCTTGTTATTCCTTTAAGTGGTCTTCAAGAATAGTTTAGGGCATTCAAAGCTCTTCTTTGGATGTTGGCTGCCTTTTCCTTCATTCTCTGTCATGATGAAAAATAAACCTGTTGCCAGTCTGATTCTTTCCAGATGGCACTGCGTGGTGGATCAAAATCTCACGGCACTTTTTTGCATTCATAATCAATTTTGACAAGATCTCCAAAACCACCGGCCAACTATGACAGACCCTCCATCATGTTTTCTAGATGTCTGTAGAGACTCACTGTTGTGCCTCTCTCCTGACCTCATGCATACATACTGACGACAGTTTGAAGCAAAATGTTTAAAATTGGGGTAAGCACTTTTTGAGATGTGTTGCCACTGATTTTCAGTCCATTTCTTGTTTAATTTGGCACAGCCTTTTCTACCTATTTCCCTTCCTTAAGAATGGCTTCTTGACAGCCACCCTTCAACTGGGACCACTTCTGATGAGGATTCAGTGAAGCATAGATGGATCTACTGAAGGGCCAGGAGCATCTTTCAGGTGCTGTATCAAGTCTTTGCTGGATTTTTTTCCTATTTCTTAAAGATATAACTTTCAGATAATGTTCGTCTGCTGTAGATGTTTTTACTGAGATATAGGCTTTTGGCTTACTGTGGTATCTTTGGTAGTTTTCATAGATTCAACTAAAGAAATTTTGCAAAAGTCTCCTAAATTTAAAATGAGTTCTTTGCATAGTCAGGACACTGGTTCATCCAATGCCTTTGAATAAACAACAAACAAAGAAAAACAAATATCTGTCTGAGTGTGCAAACTCAGGTACAAATATTGGACTGAAAAATAAAAATAAAAAAAAGCAGCAAATGTCCAAAGAAAGACTAAAAGACCTTCAGAAAGCCTGGAGAACTACTACGCTAGACCACTCTTAAAATCAGTTTATGTTAGTAAGTTTATGTTGCAAAGCAAGTGCCCACTAGTCAATTTAGTGAAATTAGTGAAATTAGTAAAGCCACATGTGTTCAGTTATTATGAAGGCCACCTAAGTTCATTTTCAGCCACATATTCTGTCCTGTAAATACTACACATGTATTAAATCATACTCTGAAAATAGTCTCCAGCTAAATGCACATTTTGTCTTTAAGTAGTAAGTTTGATTAAATCGGCAGTTAAGGAAAATGTTTCATGTCCTTTATGATTTATATTAAAACTAAACAGCAGAGTCCGAAGTGTTCGATGTTTAGGCATTACAGGAGAAGAAGACGCATCCCGAAATAAGTGTAGTTTTACTGAAACTTCTCAGTAACAAATGCATGGACATAAATACAAAAATCTGTGGCCCGCAGCCATCATAGGAGACTGTCGACAGGCTGCAGGTGATGATGCGTGTCAGCATTTTTAAATGTACCACGCCAGATGGTCGGTAAGCACATATCCACGACTGACACCAAACAAGTGCAAGCAAGTGAAGGCACACAGAATCCTGCACTTTACAGCAGCCTCGATTTATTAGTCACACTCCTGAGAAGCTTTGATTAAAGACGCGAACGCCTCAAAATCGATTTCATCATGTTTGCATGTGAGCTGATATCAGGCCAAACTAAAAAAAAATAAAAGTGCTGCATAATATCAGTTCCCACATCTTTCACACATCTGCATCTTTAGTTGCCAAATGCAATGTTAGTAAAAGCCGAGTGATGACGGAGTTATTGCAGGGAGGGGGGCGGGGGGGTCGTTACCACACACTGGTGACATGGTGAGTGGGTGAACTTCTACGTTTCACTGTTTCGTGCCCCAGAAGCCAAAGCCGGCTTCGGCCCAGCGAGCTCTTCTGGCTGGATGGAGGCTCACTCTCATGCGCGTGAGCCGAACACACAAACTCACCATTGTGGTTGGCGTGACGCTCCCGGGGCGGGACTTGCTGTCACGGAGCCCGAGGCTACTGTTGTCCCCGGCAACAGGAGGGTGGAGCTGCAGCTGATGCCTCTCTTCCTGGAGGCAAGGAGGACGAGGAAGGACTTTCACTGGCCTTATTCACAATTGTTGCTGTTGTTGCTGTTGTTGTAGGGTTTGAGTTGTGTCTGGAGGGTGTAAATGTTTGCTAAGCTGCCTCACGTCACACAGATGGTAGATGCAGCACTCAGTCAGAGGACACTGAAAAATGTAGTTTTCTCCTACGCACACATGACCGCTGATGATTAATGAAGGCACTGTTCCACTGGGTTTAGTCTGAGTCATTTAAATATTTATGGTTTGGGAAAAATGCTCATTTATGCAGCCAGATTTTTAACTCTCAGTCTCAACACACTGGGTGATTTTGATTTTTAGCTTGCTACTGTTAGAGTTTGGATCAGAGCAGCTGCTTTAATCAGTCTGTCTGTGTTTAAAAGATTATTTTTTGGTATATTTTTTTCTTTAGAGAGGGAGTTTTAGCAACTAAACACTTTGAAAGAAATCAAACCAGGGATGCTGCAGTCAGATGGGCCCTTGGACCACCTCAGTCTCCAGAGGAAATCAAAACAACCTCCAAGAAATCAATACAAGGCAGCATTATGCTAAAGATATGTCAAGAGGAATGACTGCAGTGAGTCTGTGCTACACCGCGTGTTTTAATGCTGACCCATGCAGTGGTGTATATCAGTCAATGGGCAAGATGTAGGTTAATTTAAGTGTTCATGTAGCATTTTTAACACATCTTTTACATTGGTTATACTTTTATTGTAGCCAGTTAATCAAGTTATCCAACACGTGGACCTTTGCTCACTTTATTCAAGTCCTCTGCTAAAGAAAAATGTTGACCACCCCTCAGTTCGACGGTATTCGAGCCACCCACAAGAACGCAGAGGTACCCAAATGAATTAAGGGCCACCTACACACTACAGGAGCTGCTTGGTCATGGAAGCCATGAAGCTCCTGGTGCTCAGGCCAAACTTCATGAGCGCAGATTCTGCAAGGGTGTCACTAGGTTTTAGTGGAGTAACTAAAGCACTACTGTAGTGCTTCTAAAATCAGTGGTCAATTAATGCAATGATTACCTTTGTAACCAAAAAGTAAATTATGAAAAAAATTAGTAATGCACATGGACAGGTTGTAGGTCACAGGTTTGCCTGTGAATTCTTAGCAATTTGCTTATATTTTTTTCCATTTTGGTGTTCCCAAAGATGAAGAAAACTCCATCAGCGTATCAGTAAGATACGATAAAAGAACTATATATCACCACCTATACATTACACTTACAGGTGGAGCTTGGTCATGGAAGCCTATATCACGAAGTTCCTGGCACACAATGTTTGTGCTGATTTTAATGACAGAGCAAGTTTGGAGCACTGCAGTTATTCAGTCAGCAGAGCATTGGTGGCTTTTACGCCTCAGCACTCGGTGACCCCACTCTGTAACTTTATATTATCTGCCACATTATTGCTGAGGCTCCTAAATGCTTCACTCTGTAATAACATCACTTAGAGTTGATGGTGGAACATCTCAGAGGGAAGAAATTTCACAAACCAAGTAGTTGAATCTTACTACAGGAGCACAGTCAAACAAAGATCTCTAAAGGCAGGCTGCATGGCTGGGCGACTGAATTTATACACCTGTGGCAATGGGACCGAAAACACAGGGGTGGTCCAGAATATTTGTCCATGTAGTGTATTAATACTTAGCTATAGAAAAAAAAACTTTACACACATACTTCTTTTAGCTGCATCTGCATCTGTCTCTCATCTAAAGAGACAATACAATCATTTAAAGATTCATTCTATTAGCAAATCCATTAAAAAACCTTAACTAGCCAACTTTGACAGGCCAGCTGTGGCAGTCAGCACTTTTTTAAAAAAAGGCCACAATTATAAAGTCTTATTGTTTAAAAGACTCACTCATTTCCTAAAACTAATGGGCACTGTAGTTTTCAGCAATCATTACTCAAACAGGAATAAATAGGGTAATTAATGAGGACTATTTTCAGCCGAGTATTTATACATATTTGCTACAGTAGTGAGTAATTTTGGCAAGATTGTGTGTGTGTTGATGTGTGTGTGAGAGAGAGAGTCCATGTTTATCATAATGCATCTGCCAGTGCAACAATGGAGTTCTATGGCAAACATCAGACTCTTTTCCTTTTTTCCTTTTGCGAGTCACACTGTGTCTCTGTTGGTTTTACTTCCTGTCTCTGTCTTCTTCGCTCCACTGTGATTTTCTTCTTCACTCTTATTGGTTTTACATGTGTGTAATCAGTCATTTAGTTCTCCGTGTCGCAGTCCTCCCCTTCTCCCAGTTGTATTTCAGTCTGTCTATTTCCAGCCCGTGTTTCTCTGCTGTGATCCTCACAGGTTACCGTTTCCTGTTTGTGCTCGGTTTAGTTTCTGCTCTCTTTGTAGTATTTTTGGATTCTTTTGAAAACCAGTAGAGCTTTAGTCTTCTGTCTTGGATTTATTTTTTATTATTTTTTGTAGCATCTTTTTGTTATTTGGTTCCTTTTGCCCCTTTTTTCTCCTTTATTTAAACTACTGTTGTGATATTTCATGAGTTTGTCGACTTCTACTTCTCCTGAAACTTTTCATATTCATATTTTTATACAGGAAATGAATTCTTTTTACTGTAAAAGTGGTTAAATTACTAAATATTGTAATAAATGAAAATAAAAAGGTACAAAATAAAGCAGAGTTTTACTTATATAATTTCATAATGAAAGCTCTGAATCTGGGTGTGACACTGCACAGCGTGTTCCTCTACATGTCTGAAGAAACTGAATGTGTTTGATCATCCCAAATCGGATATTTTCAGATGTATGCAAACTCATTCCCATCCTTTCGCAACAAACCACCAAAACTGATCACAGATACTTCATTTTTTGTCTGATGTCGTCTGTTTTTTCTGGCACCATTTGGGTTTAGGGTGGCAACCCTAGAATTGTCAAATAATCGGTATATATTGGTTCAGTTTGTGCTCTTGCTGATACAAAGACTTTTTCTGTTGAACAGAAAGCAAACCAAACCACCAACCCAGCTAACCCTGCTGAGAGATGTAATTAACCACTTACAGCTGGAAAAGGGAAAATTGGGACTTATTCTTTGGGATATCACAACCCTTTATTGACAACTTTAACAAACCCAAGGCATGGAAAATCTGTCTGTATTATGTTCTTTAACATCCTTTTTCTCCTACTGTTGTTGTTGTTTGATCTTCTGTAATATCTATGCTCATATCATCAGTAAAGAAAGCTGAAAAACCAAAAAACCTAAACTAAATCTGACTATCTCGATGCAATTAGGGAATACAGCCCTAAAGACTGAGGCACGATGGACGGAAATTTTAGATATGAAGTTTTTTGATGAATGGATTCATATACTTTTTAACAGTTCTTGTCAGGGTTTGTTGGAACAGTCAGACTGTGCTGAAATCAACAACATATCATGTGCGACTGTATCAGGTATACTCACTGTTTTACATTAAAAAAGTTGACGTGGTCCAAGTAAAATCTATCTATAAGTATTTTTGCAGTGAAGCATGGCTAACATATCCAGACTACAGGGATGCACTGCTGCAGAAGCCCTGATGCTAACCATAGAAAACTATACTTACTATGCAATATCTGCCACAGATAAATATAAGTAGATAAAAAACAAGTCGAAGCATTGAAAAAAAAGTGTTCCTGTTTAAATAACAGGATCATAAATCACCCCACTCGGTCATTTTTGGATCTTTGAGGGTTAAAAAAGTCATATTTTTTGCGTTACAGTGATCGTCTTTGCGTGTGCTCTCACCACTAATCGTTTGATGAGCTGGTCTCTCTCCGTCAGCCTCTCCTGGAGTCTCCCCAGCTGCAGGTCGTCACATCGAGGCTCCCTCCGCCTGCAGCGCTCCTCCCGCTCTCGCAGCCTGCAGTTAAATCATATACAGAAACACACACCTTTCTCACATACCTGCACACCTTTTCACCCCGATACCATGCACCCCCAACCCCTCCACCCCTCTGGGTGTCTTATCTCCTCGGGTCTCTCCTCTACTCACTCGTTCTCCAAGGCCACGATTCGCGCCTGCAGGTGACTCTGCGCGTTGCTGTATTCGGACACCAAACTCTGCATCTCCCTCTTGTGCTCCCTCCTGATCTCCTCCACCTCCTCTCGCCTCTTCTCCTCCTCCCGCTCCTTTCTCTTTTCCTCGTCCAGCTCCTCCTCTTTGATGTCGTCCTCTTTTCTCTCGTCCCAGTGCTTCTGCGACTCCTCGAGTTTCTCCATTTCCACTCTCAGCTTCTCCACCTCCTCCTTCAGACGTTGTGCTTCTTCTTCCAGCTGGGCGTCCCTCTTCTTCCTTATTTCTGCGCTTTCCTCTTCTTTCTCTTCTGCCTCTGAATTCTTCTGCACTGAGCTAAGAAGGACACAGCAGAGGAAAAACAATGGCATATGTGGCATCTTTAATACAAAATAAGAGGTGTTTGCTGGTTAAATACCTTTAAACCTTCTTAAAAAGAAGACGTACACTATACCTCTGCACTATTTTGCCATATACTACAGTACATTTTCAGTAGCCAAATAACTGCATAACTATAGTCTAATACAATCCATTTGCATCAGCTAACTAAACTTTGAGTGATGTCCTGTAAAGACAGATGTGTCTCCAGTAACAGATGTTGCTTAGATAGTTTTGCCAAGCTTAGCTTCACAACTGATATCTGGAGCTATGAAGTGTGTCCAAACAAATGTATTATTCAGAGCTTAGCTGTTGAAGCGAGGGGAAAGACAGCATCAGATTGGTATCAGTGGATACTCATGGTTGTGATGTCAGTGTCAGAGTATTTACCCGAGTGGTTAGGGTGCATACAACGTGCCCTGAACACCAAATTCTCAGGTTTATCCAGACCAAAGGTGTCAGTTTTTCTTTTCTGTCTAGATAGTTTGAGATAGTTTGTGCAGAGGAGTGATAGAGAATATTTTGGAAAAAAGATGGAGCTGTCAACAGGAGGAAGACCTCAGAGAAGATTTGTGGATGTAGTGAAGGGTTGGTGTCACAGATGAGGATGCTAGTGATAGGGTGAGATGGAGACAGATGATCAACTGCGGCAACCCCAAAAGGGAGTAGCCGAAAGGAGAAGAAGAATAAGAAGAGGACCAAAGTAAGTAAAGGGATATCCACACAGGAAGTTACCAGTGACAATCCAAGACCACAGAAAGCCTGTGATGTTCAGCAACTTCAGGAATAATGAACAAAATAACTGGGGATGCAAACTGGGTGGGTCCTGAGTTAAACTTTTCTCAAAATCTTTGATTAACGTATGACAGAGTAGTAAATACATTAGAGAGTTACCTAGGCAACCAAGCATCAGCTACAAAGCGATGTGTGAGGAGTGAAACGTTTCCTGTGTGGATAACCCTTAAGATATGTACTGGTCAGAGTCTGAAAGAGGGACTTCTCTTTTTTTAATAACTGTAAAGTTCTGTTTGTTAAATTACAGGACAAAGCCTGAGTGATGAGCTGCTGGTTCATTTCTCAAATTTATGTCTTAGAAAGTGGTTAAGCCGAGGGAGCAGTGCTGACAGATTTCTTTAATAACATGGAAAAACTCAGAGGTGCTGTTTAAATTGCACTCATTTTTCTTGAGACATCCCAGGCTTTTCATCATCACTTTTATAAAAGGATGGCTCATTAAATGTGAATGTATTTAAAATGCATTTACACTAAAGGAAAGGGGAAAAGATTTGGAGGTCTTCCTTGGGCAACATTTTCTTTAATGGACCAGCCCGCTTAAGATTAAACCAGCTGTATGCAGCCAACAAACTAAAATGGGTTTGACACCGCTTGTCTAGATCATGTGCTGGATGTCATGGCAGATGGCTGCCCCTCCCTGAGCCTGATTCTGGTTCTGCTGGAGATTTCTTCCTGTTTAAAGGGAGTTTTTCCTTCCCACTGTCGCCAAGTGCTTGCTCACAGGTTGTCGTCTAATTTGGGTTTTTTCTCTGTTTTACTGTAGGGGCCTTCCTGCTTTTCACCCCTCAATTTCATTGTGGTGAATGGGAAAGTGAGGCCTTGCGAAACAAACACTGAAACATTCGAGGCAACTCTGTCTGAACTGAAGTTTGGAAACAATCTGACACCACTTTCCACAGCAGCAGCTACATCCTAGTTTTGCTATCATATATTGTGAAATAATGTCACAGGAAAGCTACATATTACACCAGACTCTCAATAATTATGATCAATAACTATGATCACCATGTGTTTTGGAGAAATCCGCAAACAATCGAAAAAAATAAAAAACTGGGATGACTGACGACAGCGAGCTGTGACGCTAAAGAAGTGTTTTAGCAAATATTAATGTAACCCTGTTGTTTTGACACACGTGAGGCTGGTTCAGCTGCTTATTAATTCAGTGTGGTGCACGAAAAAACATGTTATAAGATAAAACAGTAAAAAAGTCTGCTGTGCTTCTCGTGGCAGCCACACAGGAGATACTTGTGGGAGACGCTTCGTCCACAGTGGAATGAAGTGTTAAACAATGTAACTCACGATGCTTACAGAAGATGAACATTATTGTTACACTATCACATGAATAATGTTATTATTTAACTCTTTTGTTACGATTTATAGTAACAAATATTTTTTACTTCTTCCATGTCAAATTTTGCTGCACTGCATAATATGTGTATGACAGTGTCAGTAAAGAATAGTCTATTCTATACTATAAGAGAAAATAAAGTAACAATGTTCATTTCTTTAATAAATCCTCTCCAGCCTTGGAAAAAACATCCATCCTCACAGCACCCTGGCTGCAGGTGTACATAGGTATTTCTTTTGCCAAGATATAAAGGTGTGGCTAAACAACACATGTGGCTTTGGAGCAAATGCAGCACCAAGTCTTTTTGGGTCTCAGTTTGCTGTGGTCATGTGACATGGGTGTTTAGAAACATTTGTAAGACTGATGGGTTTTTGGGTTGTTTTTTTTTTTATTTTGACTTTATTCTGTCTTCTTCGTCCTCTTCCTCTGCAGCTGTCACAGGTTTGGGTTCGGGTATGAGACTTCATTTCCAACATCCTGGTCTGTGTTCAGAGCTCAAAGGAAAAGTTTAGCAAACTTCCTCCAAACTTAGATGAGATGACGGGTAAATGCAAAGCTCCGGGGAGGAGCTTTGGCTGGCTTAACATAGAGACTGTGAGAAGCTGGGAACAGCTAGTGCAGTTAAAAATATACAAGCTCACCAGTTTGTTCGCTCTTGGTGTTATTTCCCTCCCTGCCTCTGTCATCGTGTTTGGTTTTAGTCTTCTTGTCTTTTAGTTATTTTCTCTTTTACTTTGAACATTAGTTTTCTCAAGCAATTTGTTGCAGTTTTGCTTCATTTTTCTTTTTTTTTCCTTTCTTTTTTGCCCTCCTTTGTTACTGTTTGCCCGCCCTCATTAGCTCCGTGTCTGGATCGAACCGCAGTCTTATCCTCAGTCAGCCCTCTGTGTGTGTGTGTGTTTGTGTGTGTTTGTGTGTGTCTTGTCTGTTGTGTTTTGGTATTCGTTCACCCTCAGTTCCTACCTGCTTGTTAACACAGTAATCATCTTTTTTAAATAAAGTTTGTTTGATTTTTGTTCCATTTGCTCAGTTTTTTAATCTGCATTTGGGTCCATGTCTGATTCTGGCACAATTAACACATTTGAGTTACTTTAGCTGCCATGTTTTTGCTTGGTTCGCTAAGCTAAGTCATTCATGAGTTCTTACTTTACGTTGCTGCTTCCAGTGTGGCATTCACTGCAAATTCATTTAGTTCTCACTTTGGTCCCAGTTGCAAAACAATTCCATCAAACTATTTAAACTGACAAGAAAATAGGTGGAAAGTATTTTTGTGAATGCCAAACATTCATAGTTTCTCTGTAAAATCGATGGCTTTCGCCTTGACTGATGGACTCAGTGTTACCATCCATACCTTTCCTTTAACTGCTTCTTCAGTGCTGCGTTTTCTCTCTGCAGCTCCAGCATGGCGCAGCGACTCTCATCCAGCTGTCGCTCAAACACCTGGTACTGGTTCTGCTGCTTCAGGTCCTTCACACACACACACACACACACACACACACACACACACGAATAAAGTAGACAACAGAAGTCAACTTGCTGGAGTTACAGGCAATGAATCACAGGTATTGAGGCCGAGAGGTGTGTGTTTGTGCGCACACGGTGTGGGTGATTTACCTGTTGCAGAGCCATCATTTGTGTGTGCGCCTGTAGTTGAGCCTGTAGGTCTTCTATCTGCTGCATGTGTCTCTGGGTCATCTGTCTGCTCCACTCCGTGTGCTGCTGGGTCAGCTCTGCTCGCTGCTTATCTACACACACACACACACACACACACACACACACACACACACACAAAACCACATACAGAAAACAAAATCAATGGGCCCCACTGTTACAGGTACCCTTCTGCTGTTGCCATGGTGAAGTGTATCCATGGCAATGGCAACTTCACTGTTGAATTTATAATCTCAATGCAATGTGTATATCGTTGTGCATGTGTGTGTGTGTGCTTGCTTATTTTGCTCATGCAGCTGTGTACATGTTATCCAGAGTGTGTTAATGCCTGCATGTGCTTATGCTTATGCTAATGCGTATTCACGTGTGTGTGTGTGTGTGTGTGTGTTACCCAGCTCCAGGTGGTGCATTGTCTGAAGTCTGTTCCTCTCAGACAGCAGCTCTTCTTTTGCCCGTCTCTCTAACGCCTGCAGCGCCATGGCATGACTGTGTCTCTCTTCGGCTAGCGACTGCGTTTGGGGCTCCTCCAACAAATGAACACACATTTTTTTTTTATAACCACAGCTGCAATTTTTCTTAAGCTCACAAAAACCCATTGTTGCAATAAACGCGCGCACACACTCACAGACCAACATAATGTTGCCTATTCACTGCGGCACTTTCATCAAAGCTGCTAAATTATTCATCACAGAGAAAATCTATGAACGAGCGCACGTAGGATTTTTAAAAATGACTGTGCATCATGTGCGTACCTGCAGCAGCTCCCTCAGTTTCTTGTTTATCTCCTTTGTGTCTTGGACCTCCTTCCTCAACCTGTCAATTTCAGGATTCACGTGGCAATCATCTCCCTGGCCTGCCTTCTTTTTCTCTGCCTGCATTGGTGACAAATTGGGAGCAAAGGATTTTTAAGGCTCTCCGTGCTGTCAAAGTAATCCTGAGATAATGAGTCTGCAGCAAGAATTAAATGGAGATGCCACTTTTGTTTTAGAATGTGCACACTCAAACAGAATAAATAAGCAGGCTTATGGAACAAATTAGAGGAGCCCTCCAACAATTTACCATCACACGCCCCAAAAAGTTGAATGGATTACATGAAACATCCCGACTTTAACTTTCTAGAGCGCATCCAGAGCTGTTGTTTCCTACGCTTAAAATACAATAAGAGAGACTCCTTTTGCCTCGTAAACACCCACATCTTTTAAAGTCCTCATTCAAGTTTGAAATGCAGGATTTCTGCCATACAGAAAGCTACAAGACAAAGCAAAGGTGTGATGGACACAAAGTCAGGGTCATGTTCCCAGACTTGGCAATGATTAGAGTTTACACAACTGTTTTTAGAGGCTACAAAGCACTTAACACAGCTAATAAACTGACCTGGATATGTATCAGGTAAATTTGTATTATGTACATTTGACCTTTAGCATGTGTGTGACTTTTTACCCAGGCCATCTAACCTCTTCTGGAAGCCAACAACTCCAACATACCCCTTGTGCCAAGGGAAGAGAAGCATGGCCTCTGCTCAGCAAAGGGCTGGTGTTCAGGTTTACCCTGATGCATCCATCTGAGTGAGTGTGTGTGTGAGAGACAGTTAAAAAGCACTTAAAGGCACAGAAGAATAATGTGACCTGGAGTAAAAATTGCTTTGAGCGCTCCATTAGAGTAAATAAATACCAATGCGTGTACCAACCATCGCTTGGATTATGTGTCACATTTATTAAAGCAGGAAAATTTACAAATGCCTCCTAGGAGGGAGATGAAGATGGGCCTGGGAAACAAAGTCAAATTTCCTAAAAACATTGCAGAGACCACTCTGGAACCTGGAAGGACTGGATGGGCCAGTGATAGGAAAAAGGGGGAAATACGAACTGGTGAAGAAGGGTCGTTGACGAGGGGTCAAATGGGAGATTAACAGCAGAATCGCTTTGCAAAGCCTACAGCTTCTGGGTTATCACGTAAAAAGAAAAGCCATCAACAGAGTGTGAGCAGCAGTGAAGAAGTCCTCAAATGACTTCAGATCACTACAGACAAGCCAGGACTAATACCTCATGGATACAGGCTCAGAGATCAGGATGTAAAAGACCCAAAACAACCGATGACCCTACTGAGGATGCAAGTGATGCTTTTCTCCATCATTTAGGATGGAAAGCTGAATATTTTTTTGGGTCATTGGTCTGTCAAAACAAGATGATGACATCATCTTTGCCTCAGGAGGGGAAAAAAAAATATTCAACTCAACTATGAACATTGCAGCAGTTCCATTAAGAGTTAGTCTAGGGGTCAAACTGATTTAACTCATGCGCAACATTCAGCCCAATTTTAACCCAAGAGGGCTCGACCACTAAAATCATTACATAACAATAACCTAAAAGAAAAGTCATGAAAATTACACCATCCATATTTAAAAAAACAGAGATTTTCAAAGGGGAAAATGTGTATGTATGTTTCAACAGCATGTCTCCCTTTGTCTCAGTTTGCTGTCATTACAAAGAAACCAATTCATCATCAATCGAACAAACGCGTCAGCACGCCTCTTCAGCCAAGCTGGTGTGGCAGGTCGTGGGTTTTCAGCAAGAGGTGCAAAGCTGACGATGATTCAGACCTCTGGCTCAGATGAAACGAACAGTTTGGACAGCCACTCCCATGATCTCCAGCTTCCATAACGGCGCTTCCAGTGGCTGAAATCCCACCTTATTTATTTTAACGCTGGATCTCACGACTGCTCTGAGAACATGAGTCACGCTGCTCTTTTGCAGTGAATGAACCTTAATTGCACGGCTCTGTTTTTAAATAAATACGCCTGATTCAAGATATCAGCTACGCTGCCAACCCGCCTGATTATTTTTCATCTGTTCAGGCAAAATTTGAATAATGAAGCCAAAGCAGAATGGCAAAACAGCCTGATTACGTTTCTAAAGAGACAATCAGGGCCAAGCATCACAAATGGGTTTCTATAATTCGATTTGCAGAGGGCTCACCTGCGACTCTAGCTCGGTGAGCTGACCCTGCAGCTCAGAGATCTGAGCCTGCAGCTCCTCCTCCCGGCTCTGCCATCTCTGCTCGCTCTCGGCGACGGCGGCGTTCATCTCTATCCTGAACTCTGCTCTGAGACGATCCTCGCACTCCGCCCTGGAGGCATACATCAGAACAAAGAGTGAGACACAGCTAACCTACATGCAAAATGACTTTTTAAAATTTCTTCTGGTTATATGCCGTCTAACATTGCAAAGCAGTTCCTATTTATTTTTTGCAGCAAACATGCAGAGGAGCATCCAATTCCATAAAGTACATAAATATAAAATCTGAGTTTTATATTAATGCATTGCCATATTAAGATAATAAGATAACCTGTTATATGTTCAGCTGACAGGTTGGGTTTTAATGGGTGTATTTGAATGAGGGAAAAAAGAGGACATGTACTGAAGGGGGAACTGCGTGTAAACTGATAGTTTCGAGTGATCAAACACATTTAAAATAAATGCAGAGGGCTGGTTTTTGTTTGCACATATGCTCTAATTACTGTCGGCACATGGTGAAAAACAGGCTAATAAAATACGTCTGTCGGGGAGGGCAGACTAATTGGTGATATTGATTTAATTTTCATTAATGTGCCGACACCGTTTACCGGCTCACACAGAATTTTTTCTGCTGCTACATCTAATTTCTTGGCGTGCGTTTGTTCTGTTACAACACGTTCCAAGTCAATAAAGTTTATTCAAACTCGACTGCAGCAAGAGAGAAAAAAATATGCCATGAGCTTCAGTTGGAGTGATTTCCTTCCTGACTTTGATGTTACCCAAAGATCATTTAGCTGAGCGGCGGCAGGAGGCTGATTACAAGCAGACTTTGTAATGGAAGCCTGAGCAGGTCTGGCAGGTCTGTGTTTGATCTGCTACCTGATCCGGTCTTCCGTGTGCTTCTGGTTTTGCTCTAGAAGATTCCTCTCCGTGTTCATACGACTCTGCTCCAGGACTTTCTCCTCCAGCCGATGCTTGTCAGCTTTCAGGGATGCGATCTCTCTCTGGTGCCTGTCCCGCTGCCTCTCAGCCTCGTCCTGAATGCGAGCCAGTCGACTCCGAGCCTGATGGAGCTCTTCCTCCAGACGGGAGCACTGCGTTCCACACGAGGATGGAGCATCGGGGGTCGCCTTGTCTTTCTTGTCTTTATGGTGGATCAGTGACTCCAACCTACAGATCTGAGATCACAAGAACATATCTCTTTCTCTTCACATGTCACAGGAACTACAGCTGATGTTTTACTCTCAGTTAGCGTAACCTGACTTCTAACCTCACTGGTGGCATCTTTCAGTTTCGTCCTCAGCTCCTCTCTTTCTTTCTCCATCCTGCTGCGTAGCTCCTCAGCAGCTCTCCTCTCCTCTTCCAAACGCACGCACACCTTCATAAAAACATTCATCCTCATCAAAACTATTATAACATTAGCAAAGAATCTCCTTTTTAACACTCGACCCTACCCTTCTGTCATCTTCTTACAAGTGAGCCTAATTAATAATTAGTAATAATGAAGTGAACATGATAAGAGGGCTCAAAGGGTAGGCAATTATATGATAAAATCTTTAAATTTCTACATTTACTGGGAGCAAAAAATGTCTATTAAATTTCTCTTTTGGTTCAATCTGGGGGTGAGAACTCTCCCTACGGGGGGTCACAAGAGAATTAACTGGATCAAAGGAAAGCGTTTTTGCTACACAAACATAATCGTTCACAGATTTTTTCCCATAATCCCTTTCTTTCAAATCACTCTGAAAATATTCAGGTTAAAAAAAGAGGAAACTGCTGACAAGCGATGCAGGCTTTCGCTTTATTTTCAAGTTTCACAAGCCCAAAATATTTAAAAGCTCTGTTTTAATCAGGCAGCACCCCTGCTGAGGCTCGACTGTGCAAAAGAGAGTCGACTCAGGCGCTGCGTTTCTGTGAACTTCAGTAACCTGGTTACTGTCGACGCTCCTCGGTGGCCCGACCCACGCAAACTTTTTCTCAGGTTCGTGGATTAGACGGGTGAACTTTTGCCTCGACCCTCATGGCTTACGGTACGTGTTTGACTGCAGGCAGGGAGATTTTTACTGTGTGTTGGCAACGGTTTGTGCTCATATCAAAAATAATTACATCCAAAGTGTGACTGAAGCTAAAAATAATGAAGCCTGTGTTTTTCGGCTTCCACAGCAGGCCGTTTTTAAATTTGAGATGCAAGCAGTGCACATTATAAAGAATCTGTGTCTGGTCCTAACACAGAGCCAGCCTCCTCTTACTTCTTACAGCATCATCTCACTGGGTTCCAGTGCAAAATCACTAATGCTCATTTATGATATATAGCCTCAGTTTTTAAATATAGTAGCCAAACAGGTCAGGTCACTAAGTGGTATCAAAAATGCAGCTTCTTTCTCCGGTTTTCCCCTCTAACCTGATTTCTCCTGTTATGATCACTGTGGCAGATGTCTGTTAAAGTTAAATGTGTGCAGACACATGCTGACCTCTTGGTTGGTTTTCTTCTCGGAGCTCAGAGCTTCTTGGACGCCGTTTAATTCAGCCGCGTGTCTCCTCATCACCTCCTCTATCGCCTTCCGCACCTGCTCCTTCAGTCGCTTCCTGTCCTCCTCGGCCTTCTCCGCCAGCCTCTTCTTCTCCTCCTCCAGCTTCAGCTGCACGCCGGCTCTCTCCACCTCGACCTGTTCGATGTTCTTGTCGAGCTGGGAACGAATGCGGACCCTCTCCACTTCCAGCTCTTTGCGCAGGCGGTCCACCTCTTCCTCCTTCTCTCTCCTCACGCGATCCTTGACCTCTTCCAGCTGTCTGTGGTGCGCTTCCTTTTCCTCGTCTCTTTCTCGCCGTATTCGGTTCCTTTCCTTCTCGAACTGATCCCTCTCCTGCTCCCGCTCCCTCCGCAGGCTCTCTCGTTCTTTTTGGATCTCCTTCTGCAGTTTGTCCCGCTCGTCGTCCGCGTGCTTCTGAATGCGACGCAGCTCTTCTGTCTGGGCTCTCACCATCTCTGAGCGCAAACTGGACAGTGCTTCAGCGTGCTATAAACACACAACACAGCACACTCATTCATGCTGTGCTTATATTTTTGTCCACGTTGCAATTTTACCATATGTGCATGTGTGTGTGTGCTACCTGGCGTATCTGCCTGGCGTGGTCGCTGTTGCGGCCGCTGCTCTGCAGCTCCAGCTCTCTGTTCCTGCTCTGCAGACGGCTCACCTGGCTCCTCAGCTCCTCCATTTCAGCGCACACACACACCTCGCAGCCTCCTCGATTCAGCAGCTCCTCTAACACACAAAATAATTGATTGATCGTCTATAGCAGAAGCAGAATGGATCATCTGACCAGTTCTGACTGAGGAAGGGTCTGAATTAAAACCCATTCCTGTGCAATAAATAAAACTCAGAGTTTTGTGCTGACGGGGTGAGATGCCAGTTTGATGAAACTGTTTGCCTTTGAGCAGGAATGAATAATTTGTTACATTTCTCTACATATTATGGCAGCGTGAGCGGAAAACTTAATTAACGGCGTGTTTGAATGAGGAATGGGGACGTGCACCCGGCACAGCTTCAGTTTTTTCAAGCTCGCTCCGAGCAGGGCAGGTAAGATTGACAGGTGCGAGAGGCAGACTACCTGCTCTGCTCTGCAGCTCGTCTTCCTGCAGCAGCAGACGCTCCTTAGCTACAGCGAGCTCCTCTTCAGCCCGCTTGGCCACGCCCTCGGCCTCGGACACACGCCTGCGATCCAGCTCCAGCTCCTCCTCCAGGTCCTGCAGGGGAGGGATAAAGGCCAGGAAGGAGTTTAGCATGAGGGCAATTAAGGTCAGGCGATGCAGAATAGTACTGCGGGTTGACAAGAGGCCACGAGGGAATAGAAAAGGAAAAAAAAGAGAAAGACGAGAAAGAGAGAGAGGCTGACAGCAAATTTGACACAGACGAGGGAGGAGGGAGTGAACACAATCAGACAAACAGAAAAAAAATGAGGGATGAAATGTGGTGAGTCAGGGAGCTGTCTTGCCCAGCTGCAAGCCTTTAATGGTCTGCTGTGAGGACTTACTGCATGTCAGCTCCATGCCAGCTCTCACAGGGCTTCTTAATGCTCATGCGTGAGGTGGTGCAGCGAATCTATCCTGCTCCAACTACTCATTAGCAGCTAGTTGGCAGTGGGAATAACATTCAGGGAAGGCAGCTTGTGGTTAGACAAGCAAGATGCCTCCCCCACCCCCACTCACCCTCCACCCCCCAGTTCTGCTTCTACTTCACTCCCTTCTTTCCCATCAACACTATTAGCTGGGCGCATCAGAGACAGGAAGCTGCAACATTTCAATTTCCCTTCCCAGCGCTGGATTATGCACGCAGGGACGAGAGAAAAGGCGCGTACCTGTATTCGCTCTTGCAGCTTCACTGTGTTTCTCTTGCTCTCGGCTAGCCTCTCCAGGTGACTCTCCACCTCTGCCTCGGCCCTCTTCACCCTCTCCCGCAGAGCGCTGTGCATCCCTTTCTTCTCCTCCTCTTCCCTCTCCTCCCACCTCTGCCGCTCTTCCCTCCACTCCGCCTCTATCTTCTTCCTCATTTCCTCTCTCTCCTCGTTTAGATCGTTCACCTTTCGCTCCCATTGCTCCCGCTCCTCTTTCACGGCTCGCCTCTTCTCCTCCTCCGCTCGATCCCTCTCCTCCTTTAGTGCCTTTAGCTCCTCCAGGAGGGCTTTAATCCTTTCCTCGCACTGCTCCATTTTCCTCTCCTCCTCCTCCTTCTTCTTTTCCTCCTCATCTTCTCTTTGCCTATCCTCCTCCTTCCTGTTTTTCTCCTCATCAACGACTGTTTTCTGGAGCTCCTCGCATTTGTCATCTAGTTGCTGGATCTGCTCCTCAGCATTCTCCAGTTCTTTGCTCAGTCTCAGGTTTTCCTCCTGGGCAACACTGATCTGGGCCTTGGCCTCCTGGAGGTTTTCCTGCGCAGCCTGGAGCTTTTCCTCAAACTCTTTTCTCAGCTCCGCTTCCGTTTCACGCTCCCTCTCCTCCGCCTGGATGCGGAAGAACTCAAAGTCCGCCTGCACCTGGAGCCACAGAGGACGAGAGAATAACTCAGTGACCACCTTCCCTAAAAAGCGCCTAATTTTTCTCCAACAACACTCGGAAAACCCTTTCACACTTTGTTCCGTGCTACAATGATACTTATGCAATAACAAATGCATGCTTGTTCAAAGGTGTTTCACTGTGCTGAGATCTGGGAACTGTACAGACGGCTGGAGCGAACAGTGTGGACACAGACTATACAAAACATTTGTAAAAGGCCAGACTGGCCAATTAGTGGTAACGCTGTGACATTCACACAATACTCAGTATGTGGCAAAACATCATTACCAGCCTGCAATGTCGAGCTCAGGCAACTCAGAGCCGCAAACAACTTCTTCAAAAGTCACAAAACCAGAAATCAGAAAGAAGCCTCAACATGCAGCAAGCTGCAAAAATTATAACCCAAGGGGGGAGACACTGTGTGGGTTTCCTTGACATAGCTCCATATTAGTTATATTAGCTATACTTTTCTTGCAAAATAAGCCTCATTTGAACCCAAAGATTTGCTGTTTTTGGGCATTTATGGAACCCTTATTCTTAATATTTAGATCTGCAGGAATGTGTGTTGACACTGTTCAATACTGTGATAACAAATAAACAAATACTATATGCTTATTAGCTTATTATTCTTTTCCAGAGGTGAATTTCAGGAAATGTTCTGTAACATTGTAATATTTATGCAAAAACAAACGTGCACTGCAACTATTCAGCTCACTCAGCAGCCACTTTGTTAGGTGCACCCAAAGAGTACCGCGAAAATATCCCAAACAACATTACACCATCAGCAGCCTGAACTGCTTATACACGGCAGGATGGAGCCATGCTTTCATGTTTTTGATGCCAAATTCTGACACTATCATCTACATGTCACGGCAGAAATCGAGACATCAGATCAGGCAACATTTTTCTAATCTTCTGTTGTGCAGTTTTGGGGAGCTCATGCAAACCATAGCCTCAGCTTCCTGTTCTTAGCTGACAGTAGTTCCACCTAATGTGGTCTTCTGTTGCCGTCGTCCATTGTGTGTGTTCAGATGCTCTTCTGCATACCACCTTCTTAACAAGGGGATATTTAATAAGTTACTGTTGCCCTTCTATCAGCTTGCAGCAGTCCTGCCATTCATTTCTGACCACTGACATCATAAATGAGGCATTTTAACTTCACCTCAATGAATATTTTCTGTTTTTCGGCCTATTTTGTGTAAGAGGCTTAGAGGTGGTTGTGTGGAAGATCTCAGCAGCACTAGTCTGATTTAAAAAGTGCCAAAACAAGATAATACTATGAAATTAAAGATGTTAGAGACATATTTTATTAGCATAAGTGTTTTATTATAGATGTTATGTCATTTATGCTCATAGGTACCTGTGAGAGATATCACAGTTTTTTTGACACACTCACATTCTCATGGTTTTTGCACCAGTGGCGCTACAACACTCGTCTGCTGTAAAGGTGATAAGGCTTTCTTTTATTGGCGCATTAATCCTGTTCCAGGTTGTTTGATGTGTGACACTTATCATTGTCTGTAGCCTGTTTCACTTAAAAACACATCCCTGCGGTTCATACGTTGAAAGCCTGTCTATGTGAGTCTGGTAGGTTTGTACAGGTGTTTTCTTGTATCAGACCCACGCTGATCTACCTGCTTTGACTCGAGAAAATGACAGTACGAAATGAAAAAACATGACAGATGCCAGACATACCAGACAGATAACAAGGAAAAACATTTCAAAATAAAAGTATTAGGTCCCCGTGTGCATTTTTTATGTATTTAGTTGTTAAGACGCTTTTTTGTTCCCCCCCCACGGACTCGATAGGAAAGTCATGTGGGTATTTATGATTCATGTTGATGTTTTATTGTGGTGCACAGCATATAAATTATGAAGACTGGGTAAAGTAACGGGCTTTCTGAGCGAGGCTGGCTGCCGTAGGTCATGTTAGGGCCAGGTTTGATTTGCTGCCCTCACTGGGAGGTTAGACATTAAATTACAGAGACACAACAAGTCCTTCAGCAACTCATCTGATGATCAGCGTACCCCCACCCCGACCCCCAACCCCATAAACAAGGACTCACACATGCACGCACCTGGGCCCCGACTCGCTGCTGCTCATCCAGAGATTCCTGCAGCTCCAGGAGGCGTGTCCTCAGGGCTGACCCCTCCCCTTCGTGGCACGTCTCCATCAGGATCCGGTGCAGCTCGTCGTGGTGGGCGTTGCTCAACGCCTGCAGGGCCGCCTCCTGCTCCTCATTCTTCATGTTCAGAGAATAAATCACCTGGAGCATCAGCGACAAGCGGGCAAGGATTTAAGAGCTGTGCACATTTAAGCCTTCAAGACACAAACACTAAAAAACAGAGAGATATTTATCTATGCAGCAGCGATTTTTGGTTTGCTTGTTTGTGTCTCCTTGCCTCCCTGCATTATTTTTCCACTCAACTGTTGTGTATATAAGGTGGAGGAAGAAGGGCATCTTCTAAAAAGTGATGTGAAAAATATTTTTTTTAAATATTCCGTTGTTTTGTTTTGTCTCACTGTATTTTTTCCTCTATTGCTTAAATGTGCGAGCCATCGTTAAATAAGCATTTTGACTATGGATTATAAAAAAACATTCACTGAAGCACATGTCCATTAAAAGCAGCAGCTTATCCTCTCTTTTAGGGATACATGACAATTTATCTTTGCAGATAAATGCAAACAAATCACCACTCATGGATGTTTTTAATGTTAATGCATAATGCTCATCACCGTGTGTTGAGTTCATGCTTCAACTTGCCATGTCTTTGACTCCCTTAGTCTTGGAAAGTTAATACCAGACTTCTTTGTGATTATTTTGAAGTGTCTTTTTTTCACTTGGTGAATGGTGCTTGAAAAATCCACATTTTTACCCACTTTACAGATACGTGATATTAGACCACTTACCTCCATAAATAAACCACCAAGTCTAATATTTTTTGACTTTCTTGGTTAACTCCCTTTTTTTTTAATCCACCAAAATCTGATGACTTAGAACATTAGAGGTCAGAATCCATCAAGCAACGCAGCAGAGATCCCAAAGGTCAAGAGACTGAAAAAAAGCCCTTTTGTGTAGCACTTTTATTATTTTTGCAACCAAATGCAGAATATTTGAAACCTGAATGGTGAGTCATTGTTGAGTAATATTGACTGAATAATGAATTTCCACAACTTGATATGAAAAGATTAAAAATGACCTTGGCCACCTTGTTAAAAATATGCACGTATTTAGAGTAAAACTGGTAGATATATTCAATATTTTATGGGAGTTTTCAGCCTCATATGAGCAGACCTGGTTACATCCTTATGGCAGCTTTATGCTGACAAATATTACAGTAATACAGTGTTTTATCATATATATCCTGTTACAGTGATAGAGTCACATATTAAACAGGGGCAGTAATGAGGGCAGGATGTGTACAAACAATCACCTGTGAGCTAAAAGCTAATGTTTCAGTCTGCTTTCAGAAACTATTTCTTCTCTTGGATCTCATCAACATGATGCAGCACCACTGTGATGCCTCACAGCTGGGTTTGAGTCCTCTGACCAGCTAGGACCTTTCTGTGCATGTTCTCTTGCTCCCAGACTCCAAAGACATGCATGTTAATTTCTAATATAGTGTCATGGCTGTAGCCTGCCTCTCATTCTATGACAGCTATAAGAAATGTAAGAATATAAGAAAATTGATGGATGGAAAGTTTTAATAATGTCAGAGGGAGAATATAGCCTGATCATCTTGGGCACACAAGGTTGCACAAACCTTCTGTTTGTGAAAGACAGCCAATCAAAAGAGAGTTGGCTTAAAGAGAGAGGAGCTCAAACTGGCTGCACCAAAAACCAGCTAAAAAAATAACAATTTTGTACTGTGAATTATGTAAATGTACCATAGAGGAGACCAAAACTAAAACTATAGAAAAGATGGGAAGGGGAGACAGATCTCCAGCCTTTGCTAACACAAAGAGCCAGACAGCTATTCACACCTAGATTTGCTAATTAACCTAAACATGCATGTCTTTGGACTTTTGGAGGAAGCTGGAGCGCTCAGAGAGAACATGCCAACTCCTCACAGAAAGCCCAGGGGATTCAACCCCAGGACCTCCTTGCTGTAAGGCAACAGTGCTCTCCACCAGTCGAGATAATACTAGACTTTAAATAGCAACACTGACAAACTGTGTATCTGAGTACACTCAGTGATGCCTGTCAGCATGTATGGAACCTCCCTTCAACCTCTCCATATAGAGCGCTACTAACCTATGAAATACGGCCTGTTTCTCCCCGCTATTCACTTTACCCCCTGCGCCATGTCATCATCTCCTCCTGGTGACCCTGACGTCTCACTTACCCACTCGCAGAGGTGTGTGTGTGTTTGTGTGGACACACACGCATGTGCGTACTGTATCCGGGAGACACATGGGCTCATATTTTACTCAGACGCCTCTCTGTCTGCAGCTGGTACAGGCCTGCCGGACATTCCCTGTGTCTCTCTCTCTGCCCAATGTGTGAGTGTGTGTGTGCATGTCATTAATCCTCTCTCACACACATTTACATTACCTCGACACTGTCAGTCTCCAGTAATCTGTTACGTATTTATTGTAAAGCAGGTTTTGGTATTGATGTCAAATTTGAGATTTCTCTAATTCCTGTCCATCAAACGCTGGTGGAGTATGTCACACCGGCTATTCAATCACATCACGATGTGCAAACTTTAGCAAACAATGACTCATGACAGGGAGGAATGAAGAGGACTCTGAAACGGGGACAGGCTCTAAGGGGGGAGGACGTTCTTTGCTGTCCTCTTTGGCTGGTTTGAAAGTGAGAGCATAGAGAAAAAAAGATTTAATGAAGGTTATTAGATAATTACTATTAATAATGCAGACCAGTGGTTCCCGTCCTTGGGTTTGGACCCCTGAGGGGTTACAAAGTACACCTGCAGACACCTGAACTTTACACCCAACTCTGTTCATTAACATGCTGTCGAAACAGCCTGCACTCTTCTGGGAAAAATTTCCAAATCAGAATCAGAATTTCCACAACATTTTGGGGTCTGACTGCCGGGATTTGCTCCCATTGAACTAAAGCAGCACACGTGAGGTCATCTACAAAGGGTACATGATGCAGCCTGGCCTGCAGTCTGCATGGCAATTTATCCCAGAGGTGCTGGACGGTGTCAAGGTCGTGGCTCTGGAATTTTTCAACGCCAAGCTCATAAGCTAAAAGATGTGAAGACTGATGTCTTGGAAACAGGATCTAAAATGGTTACCACCATATTCAGATAGATTTAAGAGGGACCTATTAGTAACTTTGCATGATTCACAGTTCTAAATAATCCAGATTTATTTTACACTGGACCTTGGTACAATCCCTCAGCATTTTTTAACTTCTCCCTTTTATTCAGATTACTTCCGACTGACATCAGGTGGGTGGGGCTTCTGTGCTCTATCCAGCGCCGTGTGCTCGAGATGATACTCGCTCTCTTTGATGTCACATAGAGCCAAGACTAGAAAAGAAATACTAACTGAAGCTAGAGCAATCTGAACCTTTTAGTTTCAGGGATTACTTAGACTTACACTGACTATATTATTTGAAAGAAAAAAAATCTCCCTCTCACCCCCTGGGGGTGGTATATGTGTGCTCCTCAAGCTCGGGTCCTCGACCGGAGGAATGGGAAACTGAGGATCCTGTGCAGTATTTTAGTTGTTTGTAGGAGTGCGCTCTTCTGGACCTCTGATGCTGTGCCTGAAATCTGCTGGAGCCACTCACACCAGTCATTTTATCAGCTGGCATAGCAGCAATCCATCAATTCTATATTATCAGTCCTTGTCCATGTATGCCTTGTTCCAGCCGTCCACTTCTCATCAGTATGTCCTGGTTCCCCAACACCTGACACAGACCTTGTTAAGCAGGACGACATCCGAGCTATTGTGGTTTCAGTGAAGCCTGTGGACCTACTGTCCCCATACATCAGGAATGTCAAACTCATTTTACATCATGGAGCGCATACAGCCCAGTTTGAGCTTAAGTGGGCCTCACCAGTGAAACTCCCCTTTCTGTCAGTGCTGATCTGGGTTGGACCTTCTGTCTGTCTAAGTTTGACACACAGTCAGATTTTGCAAACACCTGCCCCCTTTTGAGCCTCTAATTAGCTCTGATGAGCACTTTTGTCTAACCAAAACCATCTGACCAAACATTAACAAAACAGGTCTTTGCAGATTACCTCATTATCTTAATAAAAGGTAATCAGAGGAATGTGTAACACAAAAAAATGTATTCAGGTTTTTTTTGACCAGCAGGTTCTTCCATCTGCCGCTCTTCTCGGAGTGTGCTTGTGTGTGTGTAGGGGGGGTACTATTTGCTATATCGAGTACATCTGAAGTATCACTACTTGACCTATGAGAGTCACCTTTTCATTCCTCTGAAAATTAATCACATGACCTACTCTAAGAAGGAAAAATGATCAGCCCAAGCTCAGTCAGCGATGTATTAAAGAGCTATCGCTGCTTTATCTTTAGAGTTACAGGACAGGTAGGAAACCACTGATCTAAATCTGTATGACATGTTTTATCTTTATCATAAAAGCAGTGACATCTATGCACTTGAAAAATCCACTCTTGTTCTATTTCATGCACTCGGGTGGGGGTTGGAGGAGGCTTGCTGCTACTCTAGAAGTTTGCTGCCTTACCTATTTAAAGTATAGGTAGGATATTTATATGTCACTGGCATGAATGAGTCACTTCAACAGCTCCTACTACCGCTGCGCTTACCATTATCTGTTCATTTTTATTCATACAGACAGTGTATGTTTAGCGTCAGCTCACTTTAAGGTCAGATTTAAGGAAAACCCGCTTTCACACAGTTAAGTAAAACTACTACATGCCGTCACGAACAGTATTTATCGGATTTATTTTAGGAGCTGGGATTAAAGACGGCTTCACACTTTGATTCAGCTCTCTGGGTTTAAATCTTTGGCAGCTTGGCCAGAGAGTGGCGAGAGCCCGCCACTGTAAATCCTGCCTCGAGATCCCCTTATCGATCCTGCCGGTCGATAATGTTATTCATGTGGCCTCACAAGCCAGTGCCCGTGCTCATTGACAGTAACTTCATAGTCAGCAAAGCATGAAATTAATATTCTGTCTACAGTGTAAAGGAGAGCAAGAGACAAGGCAGCTGAAACAGGAGTGAGACGTAGACTTGACTCACTCGGTGCACAGAGGAGAGGTTAGGCAAAGAGACAAAGCAAGCGTGCACACAAACACACACTCTCTTACATCAGCCGCCCTCTCCCACTCTCACACATACCTCCACACATATCAAAGAGGGTACTGGGTGTGCTGGATTACAAAGCAGGGAACACAGCGCCTAGTGTACACTTGATAGGGTAAGTGCAGGAAATCCAAAGACAGAATTAGAGCCACCAGTCTGACGTGTAGGTGTGCACATAAGCACACACTTTAATATGCTACTGTTGATCTCTGTGAGTCATGCAGAGACACTACTCCTCTCTCTGTAGTTGTGTTTGTGTGTGTGTGTGTGTGCATGCAACCTTATGTGAACATTCACAACAGCTGGCCTGACACGGTCAGCTCTCAATTCCTTCCCATTGGCTTCTTTTGCCATGTAAACACACTCCGACGTGCTGCTGGCTTATCTTTAGCAGCACCCATTCAGCCAGGGCAGACTGCTCTCACTGATGGGGGAGAGGTGTGGGGGGGAGTCGTGCAACTCAAGATGGGTGAGTGGAAGAGAGATGCAGACGTGAGGAGGTGTGTTAAGTAGAAGTCCATATGTGTGGGTGTGTTTGTGCGTGTGTGCCTCCATGCACACAGAATATGAGTTATTAAATATATAAGGTTACCACAGCTGACCCATTTCCTACTTCCTCTCCTCTGCTCTCCACCCCCCAAACAACTCAAATAAACCATGTGCCACATGCCCAGCATCCCAAAGCTCAGGGGAAACCAAACACACCAAATATGTGTATCGGTGATTCTTATATTTCAGCCGCGCTCCGGGTTTCATTTACTGTGGTCGCCACAGAGCTAAAGCGGGGCTGGCATGGCATGCCATGAAGTTTCAGGGGAGACAAAAACAAGTCCTGGCTTTCTGTGGAGGGAAATCAGGGTGGAAAGGAACGGAGGGGCACGAGAGGTTGAAGGACGGGGTCGGCGAATTCCCCTAACAAGCACAGACACAAGTGCTGACCCCTCATCTGTGTCATCTTTGTTTGCCTGGGCCTGTGTGCATGATAGGAAGTCCAATTTTTTTTTAAAGACACAGAGGTGCATCCACAAGGGAAGATGAGAAGTGCACAGTCATCAGTAATTGTCATAGCTCAACAAGCCATGGGTCATGCCCTGCCTCTGTGAGCATTATTGTGAAGATACAGAGAGGGTGAATCCCCACATGCAGCTGCTGCAGCTGTTAAACTCCCTGATAAACACAGAGAAATGCCATGTTGGTGTACCAAGCTGTTAATTAACTGTGGGGATTCATCTGTTTCACACCACAGTTAATTGATAGCACACCTTTGGGGTCGTTTTTCTCTCTGTTGGTCAGACAAAGAAGCATCACTCTGGGCTCTGGCCCAGTGAGCTGTGGAATTGTTTTAATATCCTAACCGTCCAGATTATAAATCGATGCAAGGTGAAGGTAATCCATAAATCTACTGATTGATTAAAATTGCATCAGTTCTAATTGCTGCCTGATGTCTGGTGCTCGGGATCTGCAGCTGTCAGTCACGAAGCTGATCCAAGTTTTCCCGTCGTTATCCCGAGATAATGTAAAACATGTAGACCTATGTACCGACTTTATAGCTTCTTTTACCAGCCTGCTCCTTTTAAATTATTATTTTTTTATTTATATTATTTTAAACTACGGATTTCATGTGTATTTTCATTTATTTTGACGCGCCGTCCGTGTCTGAGTGTGAGGCAGCCAGCGGATCATCAGTCAGCCTGACAGGAGTGACATCCGGGCGGCGCGCCTCCCTCCCTCTCTCGGTGTCACCGGCGGGTCTTACCTTGGTGAGCTGAGCGATCTTCTTGCACATCTTGCTGTGCATTTGATAGTCGTACAGCTCCTGCTCGATGTTGGAGAACTCTGCCGCAGTCCCGTTAACGGCGGAGCCCGGCCCGGGGGCTGTGCAGCCTTACCGGCGCCTGAAGCCATAACGAAGCCCCCCAGGGGAACTTCCCAGCCCGGAGGATAGTCAGAAATGATCCCGCCGCCTCGCAGATGAAAATCCCCACCAGAAATCGTGTCAACTTTTTTACTCGCGCATCTCATTCCCCCGTCGGCACACCCTCTCCCGCGAACGGCATCTCGAGTAATCCGCTGCAAAACATTTGGGAGTAAATCGGCGGGGCTCTCCTCGTGCGTTCCCGTTGTTGCCCCCCTCTCCTGCTGTCCGCCCGGTGATCGCGGAGGTCACACGCTGGAAGTCCATCGGGGACGCGCTCGCGCCGACCGACCCTTTCCCTGTTGTCAACGGATTTTTTTCCTCCTTCTTAGTCTAACAGGGAGCGCTGGAGGATGAAGGCGTACAGTCCGACCACCTGTCTCGCGGCAGGGGCGGAGCGGGGCGTGCGTATCCTATGGAACATTACCGGAGACAGCTCGAGAGGCGCACTGCTGCAGTGCTGCCCCGCCCCTACCGGAGCTGCTGTATCAATGCCGATCAGCGCGCGGATGGGAGGTGGAGGAGGAGGAGGGGGTCTCTGGGGTCCAGTCGTGTGATTTTACTCCATCAGTCAGATAAAAGGGGAGCACTGAGGGCAGTGTCAGTTGCTGTGGACGAGCACACGATAACCCACATGCTTTGACTGTGGACTGATTTCATTGAAAAAAAAAACAGAACAACTACTAGCACTCACTATAAAAGGTGGATTAGCACAGATGAAGGAACTTCCCACACATTTATTTGTTTCTTAAACGCACTACTTTCCAAGTACACATGCACACCTCGTTGTCTCAAAGAAAACCCCTACTTAAGAGTGTGCAAGCAAATGAGAGCGCAGTGACTCACTATATGAGTGGACTCCATTTACTAAATATTCATTTCTCCACCTTAAAGGTGTAGCCTGCTCCAGAAATGTGTTGCTGCGGTTTTCATAGCGTTTGGTGGACTGACAGAGACAGGTTAAAAAAAAAAAAAATGCAGCAGAGTGTCAGGATGTAATGAGAGGATCCAAATGCAGGGGCATTAACAGGATTTTTTTTCAAGGGTTATAACCGACCAGAGGGGGCTCATGGGAAATCAGAATATGCTTTCAGAACTAAAAATCACTCGAAACTGGTTGAAAATCCAGTGAATTGTAATGATTTTAATGTGCACAAAGGTAACTACTGAGAAAAATACAGTGGACTCTTTTTTTTTTGCACAGTAAAGAAATTAAGGAAAGGTATGTGAGAGGATGTCCATCGTTCAAAACCAGGCTGTTAAACCAATAGATTTTACTGCATGTAATATGATTTAACATTATACAGATATACATTTACAGTGATGTGTTGACGGGGAGAAAACAGTTTTTCCGGTTGTTATTTATCTGCAATTTTTGTCTGTGATTGCATTGATATAATAGCACAATATGTTTGGAGGTGGGGATCAAATTTCAATGTGGTGGGTGCCTCACCCCTTCCCAAAGTGGGCAGGGCTATATATACACAGAGAAGACAGAATGAATGACAAAACACAGAGGTCCAAGGTGGAAAGGACGTGGAGAGAGCAGGCAGTCACAACGTAGGATAGATGCCATAATCTGAAGTGTCTAGTTTTTGTAATTGTGTTTATCTAAGGATAGATCATTTTTGGTCCTTGCATCCTTTTTATAAATGCGATGAATCTACAGATAAAGTTGAGCCTGTGAGGCACTTGAACATTATGGACCCAAGTGCTTGAGTTAACTATTGAACACGGTCTTTTAAGTTCAAATCTTCAGTTTCTAATGCAAGATTTTTGACTTCTTGGCCTTTAAGCTGATGCTGAAGTAAACCCTGATACGATAAGATCAACTCAAATGTGTGTGGTTATTCTGGAGAAGGGTGAGATATGATACGTGAGATAATATGGCAGTTTTTCAGATCGCCAGAAAACCTTTGGCTTTAGCTGTTTGCATAAAAAGTGTCACAAATAAGCAACAATAAAAATGAGAAAAATATGCAATTTAATTAAAGCATCCCTTCACAAAAAAAAAAGCAGTTTTCTCAAGGCGTTTTTATATTGTGAGGCAAAGACTACAATATTAGACGAACTCAACAAGCAGATGGTCCTCCTATGAGCACACCCTCGACAATGATGAGAAAAACATCTCCTTAATTAGAGACCTTCAGCAGAACCAGATTCAGGAAGAGGCAGAAATCTACCATTGCTGGTTTGTGGGTGAGCATAGAAAATCTCATTTTTGTTTCCTATTTCCACAGTGCCGGTGAATTATGGCACAAAGTGGACATGATATCAGACATTTATAAAGCCAACTTAACCATTATAACATCCCCCCTGTTTAGGCTGTTTGCATCAACCCTCTCACATCCAAGTGTTATTCAAGCACAGACATATACAAACATTTATGACAGAGCAGTTTGGTAGGATAATACCTGCTTTGGCCAGACCTTCTGTGCCACTTACGTTTTTCTGATCATTTTTTGGGACACAGTTTGACTCGCGCCATCTTGGGCCTAAATCTCTCTGTTTCTGAAACATTCCTCTTAAACATTTTTCTAAATGTGCCCCAGGAGAGTGTGTTGCTGTGCCACCTTTATAAATCCAGTTTTGATCTAATGACAGCCTAGTTTAGTTGAAACAAACTGATTATTGGGCCACATTCTTTGGTGGTTCACATTATGCATCATAATCTCAAACAAACATGAGAAACTAGGAGCAGGTAACCAAGCCTTTAAATATGTAGGCCTAAATGTGTTTATTACCTTGCAGTTAATACAGAGTTTGAATCTCAAACAATTTCTTGTCACCTTTGCAGTATTTACAGATGTACACAGGGGTTTTTTTCATCCCTCTGGCTTCTGATGCTGTAGCTGTGTGGTCTAATGCAGGGATAGTTTGTCCCTGTATTGTATAAATATTTAATATGATAATACACCTTCATGATAATCCCTGGCCTACATGCACACAGGTCTAAAGCAAACAGTCTGACAGAGTGCCATCTATATTAAATTAATTTCCAAAAATAGATGCCATAAAATAAGGAGCCCTCTCTGTCTGTGTAGAAGCACGTTTTTGCCCTCCTTATGGGTGAGCTGTCCCCTCCACAGCTGTCCAGCAGCTGTGGCCCTGGACACTGGCTGCACGATACTAATGACAAATATATTATACATATGAGTTAAATTATAAACATCAGTAAGTAGTTCAACAGAAATTCATCCATATGATTACCTAATGTATTTATATAGTTTTAAAGAGAATAGGTTTTCAGTCGAACTAATATGGTTGTTATAAAGTAAAAGAGATGCTTTCATAAAAGTTGTTAGTCACCTCAGTTAGTTCCTTGCAGGAAACCAAGCTAAATAAAAGTTTAAAAAAGGGTTAGGGTTAACAAAACAAACAAACACAAGAACTCAACTAATAATTATTGGTATATTGCCATTTTGAAGTATAAACATAATGCAGAGGAAATCAAAAATACCCTTAAATTACATTTTTGCATATCTACAAAATCTGTTAAATATTTCAAAACTGTGAAAAAAGCCATCAGTGTTGTCTCAGTGGGTTTGATCTATAGAATAAAACCTCCAAATATCTTCATCACACTATCTTTGAATATTTCCCCAGTAAAACATTAATATGACATCCAACATCATTCAGTTGCCATCTTATTTGCCAATGGGTTGATTTAATTCAACAAACTGATAATGATATTTGACTAACATATTAGGGATACATACGGGCATCCATAAGTCAAACTTTTAGGCTAGTATTTCAAAATTTAAATTTATTTACTCAGAATTTTGAATTAGAAAGCCGGACTGCATTTTTTAGATTTTTTATTTATTAATTATTATTATTTTTAGTGGCAGAAACAAGCTCTTTTTAATTTAAAAATTTGAGAAGCTTTTATAATGTTGTTTTCTCATTAAAACAATTATTCTAATATGGCAGTGACAAGAGGTCAAATATCCATTGTTCGATTATCAGATAAAATAAATAAATAAATAAATAACCTTTTTTGTCAGCTATATCCTCCACAGAATCGCTTACCCGCTTGGCATACACCAGTGACTGTAGAAACTACAGTCATTGGCATACACAGGGAAAAACCATACACGTGACGCACATACGTACGCAAACAACTCAGTTCTCGCGAGAGTAAAATTCAAAAACAGGCGGTTGTTCACTGAGAAGAAAACTAAGAGGTACGTTTTAAAGCTCACGCGTTAAGCTTTTGGCTTTAATACTACTTTTCATGTCTGATAATTATAAAACGCCTCTCTAGGGACTTCGTCGTGCGTGACTTAATTACGTTGCGTTGTTTATTTTCTCTGCTCTTGTTTCACTGGTAATTCTCTCGAGGTGGGTTTAGGAAGCTAATGAGACACCGGAGACCATCAGGCTGCTTCCTTTACTGCTAGCTAATAGAGACATTTCTGACAGCAGAGTTTACTCTAGGTAAGCCTGCTTCGGCTCATGGTATCACTATCTGTATTAGTTTAGGTTTCTGCGAAGGAAAGATGACAGCGGACAACGAAATAGACATCAAGGAGGCGTTTCAGCGCGCTCAGAAGGGCCACAATAACAAGGCAAAGCTGGTGGCGAGCCTCAAGAGCCGCTACAACAAGGTAGGAGATGATGCTTTCTTATCAGTCTCTTCCTACTTGTCTTTCACATTATCCTGGATTAATGAGTGCATTGTCATATCTTTAATGTGATAAAATAACTCAGTTTATACGAGAAAGTATAAATGCGCTGTCTTCTTAGATATGGAAGAAATACAGTAAAGTGAAATTAAAGCTTGTACACAGGTTTTCATTCTCCTTCGTCACATCTACGGGTACTCTCTATATATCCTCTTGCACTTCGTGCTTGAATCTCCTTTGAGGTCTTCCTCTTTTTCTCCTGTCTGGCAGGAGACAGGAGACTTGCTTAAGTTTCTGGAAGTTTAAAGTGCTTGGGGGCTGTTTGTATTAAACTATCGGACAGAAAGCACACTAATCTCAGATTAACTGAGATGTCTGGATTGTTAAATAAGTCTTTCAGATGACCTAGGTTCTTATTATTGATCTCATAAGCAAGGACCCTTCTTTCCTCTGTCTCGTCCCTCAGCTTGAGGATAAATCACTGTTCCACGAGGAGTTTGCGCACTACCTGAAGTATGCAATGATTGTCTACAAGCGTGAACCTGCAGTTGAAAACGTCATTGAGTTTGTTGCGAGGTTTGCTACAAGTTTCCAGTCTCCGCCTAAAACAAACGAGGGGAAGCAGCAGCAAGAGGAGGAGGAGGAGGAAGAAGAAGAAGATGATGATGATGCTGAGGACGATCATCCATTTCAGAGTTTCATCTTCAACTTTCTGTTGGAGGTATGAACATTATAATGCTAGTTTATGCCTGTGAGCACTGTTTTTTGGTGGTGTTAGTGAAGTGACCAGCAAATTCTTGACCTATTGATTTTGATTTGTTAAAAATTTCTCCTTTTTTTTTCTTTTTTTAAACAAGTCTGTTAACCACAAAAATTAAAACTTGTACATTTCTGATTTTGCTCTGACTTTTTGAACACAAAGGCTTTGAGGTGATTCTTGTCTATACTGCCTCTCAATCTTATTTTGTGGTTTCCCATATGACTTCTTTCTATTCCTTATGTATTCACATCTGTTTTTCCTCATACACTTGTCCTGATCCAATCTATGTTCACAATTACTCTCGTATCTCTGCCTTTTCCCTCCTAATCCGAGTTTTGTGCCTTCCTTTTTATCTCAGTCCCACAAAGCCAATAGTCATGCAGTACGTTTCAGAGTGTGTCAGCTGATCAACAAGTTGCTGGGCAGTATGGCTGAGAATGCACAGATTGACGACGATCTCTTTGATCGCATCCACCAAGCCATGCTGGTCCGTGTCACTGACAAATTCCCCAATGTGAGGATTCAGGCTGCTTTGGCCATGACCCGCCTTCAGCAGCCAACAGATCCAGACTGTCCAACCATCAATGGTTTGTTTTTTGTTTTGTTTTGTTCTTTTTTTTTTAAAATATTGAAATCTGTGACTTATTATCTAAAATTATGTGTTGAATCCCCAAAATCCTCTACATGGTCTTAAATTCTCAATCTTCTCTTGAATCTCACTTCTTAGAAAGTAATTATTGTCACGTTTTTTTTTATTTTTATTTTTTTTATTTGTTTGTTTTTGTATTTGTGTATCTTTGTTACTGTCACTAACTGCAGAATTATTTTCTCCTCTAGCGTTTATGTTGATTCTGGAAAACGATACTAATGCCGAGGTGCGACGTGCCGTTCTGTCCTGTATTGCAATGTCCCCTCGGACCCTCCCCAAAGTACTCAAACGCACTCGAGACATCAAAGAAAATGTCCGCAAGCTGGCGTACCAGGTACCTATGAATAGGGATGGGTATCGTTTAGGTTTTATCTGATACCAGTACCAAACCGGTACTTTTGAAACGGTGCCGGTGCTTAAACGGTGCTCGAACCGGTGCTTAAAGAATGGAGAACACAAAATTGGTCCAAAAACCTCTCATGTTCAGCTGTTTTTTTTGTAAAAAGATAACAATGTTAGCCTTTTCTGCATCTATAGGGCATATATGGTATCACTCTTGGCTGGAAGCAGTGCTTAAACAATGGAAAAAACACAAACTTTGTCCAAAAACCTCTCATGTTTAGCTGTTTCCCACTTTTTCTTTGGTCATTTTAGCGTTTTTGGCCAGGGTGAATGGAGTATCTGCCATCAAACAAGAAGAGAGCCGCATGTAACTACGACGGTGTTTGCTAGTTCACCTTACATGCATTAATGTAATAATGTGGTTAGCCTACTCAACGTAAATTACACACGAACAAGATTAAGCTACTCACACAGAGGAGAACGGCTGCTGCTGCCATCATCATCCGTCATCATTTCTGCTACACTGACAGGGCTAGGGGCCAGGACTCTACTCTTCGGGTTTTTGGGGGATGTTGCTAACTCCGGGTCCGATAACAGGCACCACACCCGCAGTAAATGTGCTCGGTGTGAGGTCTCGCAGCAAGCAATCAAATATGGCGCATTTCTCGGCTTTTAACAAAATGCTATACGTCGCCAGGTGTTTCATCAGATTTGAGGTGTTACCTCCTTTGACAGTATCACAGTATCAGCTTAAAGCACTTGTTGCAGGCTGCTGAGTTTGCATCTTTTGCTGTGAAGTACAGCCAGACTTTGACCGCTTCGCCTTGGGCGTTTTTAATCTGTAGCTCTGCTCTAAAAGAACGTACGTACCTGGGCCCGCCTACTATCCTCGGAAAGGTAAAATGATTGGCTAGAATCCAAAGTGTATGACATCTCAGGAAAAAAAAGCACCGAAATAAAGCACCGAAATGTGCGCTGCTTTTCGGTCTGGTTACTACCGTTTATGTCAGAACCGGTCCCATAATGGCACCGGATACCGGTACCCATCCCTACCTATGAATGTAAAAATATGTATCCACTGCAAGGGCTGGTTGATTACGGAGATTTGCACTAAAACTTCCATGTGTGTTTCTGTTTAAGGTTCTGGCTGACAAAGTTCACATTAAAGCTCTTAGCATTGCACAGAGAGTAAGCCTACTGCAGCAGGGCCTCCATGACACCTCAGGTAATACTGATTTTTGTGGTTAAATAATACTATTTTTATACAGATGCATTTATAACTTCAAAATTTGCACTTAAAGTAACGCAAAACCCCAATCAAAGCTGCTGCTAACTTTTTAATTAGTAATACACCAGTTATTTTTTTCTTCATTGTCAAAAATGTTTGTTTATACAGCAAAAAGCTCTTTGGAATAATGAGTGATCTAAAAGTTAAAGAGATTTCTTTACCAAATATAAAATGAAAAACACATTGGAGAAGTTGAGCCCTTTTTTACCCCTCGGCTTTAAAAGGCTGATTGGATATTGAACTTTGACATCCAAGTTTGTGAATTCGATAACTCGACAACGAAGCAACGCTTTCAAACTGATACCAGAAGTGTATCAATCTCAGGATTTGAATCTGTGACCTTGACCTTGAGGTCAGGCTTTCTGAAAATTTTGTGAAGGCAATAACTCGAGAAGGAAGTCGCCTTGAATTTTGAAATTGATAACATAAGTGATAATAAAAATCTCTGACGAGTTTAAATCTCAGTGATCTTGACCTCAAGGTCAGAGGTCAAGTTTTCTGAAAGTCTTGTAAATGTGATAACTTGAGAATAAAGTGCCGTAAGAGTTTCAACTTGATACCATAGGTGTATCTACTGGTGTGCTGATGGGTACCACTGGGCACCGCTAGTATTTTTGTTTATGTAGAGGAAAAAGTGTCAGAAATATCTGTTGATTGACAGGAATGGTTCTGCTGTATATGTGTCTGATAGCCTGTGTGGTTTTCAGAAGCGGTAAGGGAGGTGGTTTGTTCTCGTTTGTTACCGGCCTGGCTGCTTCGGCTGGATGGGAACATCATTGAACTGCTCCATAGGCTGGATGTGGAAAACTGTGCAGAAACGGCTCTGGAGACCCTGAAAGCGATCTTCAAAAACATCCTGACTGAAGAGCTGCTGCAGAACCGAGTAGAGCTCGACAACAGGTACTCTCACTTCTCCTTCTGTCTAACAAATAATAAATAAAATGTCTGAAGTTACAGATCATGATGTGTGTGTTTTTAACAGGAGGCTGATCCCAAAGGACAGTCTGACCTGTGAAAATGTGCTTTACTGGAGAGCTCTGTGTGAGTTCATCAGGAGTAAAGGAGATGATGGTGATGAAATGCTGGAGCAAGTCTTGCCAGATGCAGCAACATATGCCGACTACCTCTGTGGGTAAGAAGAGCCACTGTTATTGGATTATAAATTGGGGTTTTCTTGCTTATTGCTGTGCTCTGTAAATTCTGAACCAAATAGCTTTTCATATTGGATATTTTATTGGGCACTTAATGTGCTTTTAGTTACTTTGTGATGTTTTATTTGAAAAAAACAAAAAACAAAAACCAAACAGTTGCCATAAAGATTGTGTTGTGACTCTAGGTATCTGAAGGCAGGTCCGGTGTTCTCAGAGGAGCTCCTTCTGTATGTAACTGTGTGGCTAACTCAAAGCTTATATAACAGCGAGGCTAACTGACTGCTTTTTGTTAAACTTCACCTTGCTATTTATAAAATATAGTTTTACTTCCAGACAAGTTAAACTGCTTTGCTCATGGTCAGTGCACATAAAAATGGGTGTGTTTTCATTTACAAGAGTAAAACGTGATACTTTAAAAACAATAGTAATCAACTTAACACGCCTTTAGTGTGCAGCAGGTCAAGTACAATCCAATCCAGGTATGTACCAATCCAACTTTTTCCAGTTGTGAGAAAGAGTTCATTAGGACTGAAATGTCCACAATTTGCAGTTAAATTAAATTAAACAAATCACAAATAAAAGCTTGAGTGAAACACCTCCATGCCGTTGTTGCGTTGCCATTAGCTCTCCCACTCTCCACGGATCATCACGTTGTCACCGACATCCGACCAAATATCGGATCGATATTTGGAGCTCGTGTTTAGAGCAGCCTGAAGCCTGAGCTTGCATGGACTTAAAAACACTCACACTGAACCCATTAGTTGAAACTTTTGCCATGTTTAATTTGAACATGCACCAGTGGAACAATAAAGAAAAGCACGACATATCCACCTTCATGTTTATTTTTTTAAATAATGTCATTTGTTTTTGATGGGTACCATTATCCTTCGCAGTCCTTGTTAAATTGATGTTTTCTGTGTCCTTTGTTTATTAACAAGTTAATTATACAGATAAGTTATTTCACTTGCAGCAGCAGGTTTCTTTTTGTAATCCTTTAGACTTTTATCTTTTTTAGTAACAATTTTGGTTTTCAGCAAATATGAAAACAAGACAGTTATTGCACCGCATTTATTTTCGTAACGATGTTGTTGTTTTGTTTTGTTGCCTAAATTGGTATTGTGGTGCTTTATGCCCCTAACTCTCTGCCAAGCTGTGTAAGCCAAAGCTTTTTATTATTTTTTTTATTTGAGTGATCTCCATAGTACAAAGAAATCCACTTTATAAAGGAAAGCTTTTAAATTGGCCCTATTTTTTTTTTCCAAAGTCTGTGGGTAATCATGATCTCAGTAGTGATCCAAGTGATCATAGCTGATTTTTGCCATACTCAAGCCGACTGACAGCTCATCTGCTACCCTTGCTGTGCACTGACAGAGCTGTTTTATCACCAGTCTAGTGCTTGTGTGTGTGAGTGTGTGAAATACTGACGTGTGATATGCTCTGCAAATGAATTTGATTTAGCTAATTGGCAAATCTAACATTTGTCTCCTCGTAAAATGGGTTTATTAATTTGAGAGAGGTGACAAGTAGCTGGTTGGTTAAAAATCACTCCATCGCTGACTGATAACTGACTCGGCTGTGTGACATTTGGGAAAAGCCTTAATTTTGTTTATGCTGTCAGAGTAGCTGAATTATTCTAAATGAATGGGCTCTGAGAGCTGCTGTTGTCTGACTCTGACTGTTGTAGATATCTGAAGGCTGTGCCTGTGCTGTCCGAGGAGCAGAGGGCCGACTTTAACCAAGTGGAGCTCGTCATGACCAAAGAGTTCATCTCGCACCAGCTCATCCATCTCATCGGTTGTCTGGACACCAACGAGGAGGGTGGCAGGTAAGATGAGAACACGGTTGAGGAATAGGAATTGGATGCAAAACACCTTAAAATGCATGTGGAAATCAGCTGGGAAAGAGGAAGGATGTTTTTGGAGGGTGATGCAAACAGTCTGCTATTTCATTAATCAGTATGTCCTAACAAATATAGCCCAAAATGGTATAAAAAAAGTCTTTTAGAGCCCCCTTCTGATGTTTCCTACCCAAACAGCAGGCCAGAAATAAGAAACAAGTGTATGAGATCTTCATATTGTCAAAACTCATACAAGAAAGTATTGTCTTTTCTTTGTTTGAGAAATGACTGCCAGTGAAGATTATTTTCTGACAGTCAACTAATTGATAAATTAATTAAAAAAATTTCAGACCCAGATAAGTTGATGTGACAGGTTAGACGGTGAGCTGACTGGTTGGTTAAATATTAAATTAAATATTGTTTTGATTTGTTTGCCTGTCTGTTTATCTGGATAGCTCAGGAGGTTCTGGTCAGATTTGCATGAAATTTTACTTTTGGGTTTCATCCAACTCGGAAGTAATAAATCTGTGGAGTCAGTCTGGGTTTGGAACCAGACTCTGGTTCGTAGTGGCAGCTTGAGGCTTGGGGTGTAGAGCGGGTCATCTAATAATTTGAAGGTCACTGGCTTTATCTTCGACTAATCCATTCCGTGTGAACGGTGTGAGTGTGTCTGTGAATGTTAGTAGTTTTCAGGCTTGCGACTCTTGTTTATATATAAGACTTTAATTAATTTGGTAGGAGATCCATAATGTTAGTTTTTTGAAGTCTGTTTATTCATTTAACGGTTAACCAGCCTGATGAGGGGGTTTGTTTATGCTGAGCTGTGGGTGTTCGTAGGAAGCGTGTGCTGGCCGTCCTGCAGGACATGTTGGCTCTTCCTCAGACTCCCTCCTCTCTGGTCTTCCTCCTCACTGAGAAGCTCCTCAACCTCATCCCCGATGACCACAGACGCATCCAAACTGTAAGTTAAGCTTAAACATGAACTTCACTGTATAGTCAGTTGTCGTGTTATTGTGTTTTGCACAGGAGGGGAAATATAAATGTCACTGCCCTTTATGAATCCAGCTGACAGACCAATTAGTCAGAAATGAAATGATAAAGGCTGTAATTATTTATCAGTGGTTCCAGATGGACACGCACCGGGGTCTTTTTGTTGGACGTGTCAGAAAATATAACAGGTTTCCTCTCAGCTGTGGCATCATTGACCCTCAGATTGATGTTTAAATGAGTTGGCTTTGTGTCGCACAGGTGGCAGAAATCATCTCCGATGTGAGGGAGCCCATCACAGAGGCCAGTCAGCCAGTGGATGAGAACGAGAGCCGCCGCCGGCAGGTCCAGGTGGGTGACACTCTGCCAAATGAAAACGCCCAGAAGCAATTTGATTCTGTAAACCCGTCCAGTTGTCTCACTGTGACTGAATAGAAGAGGTAAACAGCATCTTTGCACAATTCTACTTTATAGAAGTTAAAATTCAGAAGGTGACAAAAAAAATCCCTTTCTATTAAAGGATACCATGTAGACTGACTACCAGATTACTGTCTAATAATTTCTGAATCAGTTGGATTTTTGCCTTTTTCTTTGCTCTCTGCTCCATTTATATTCCTTCCCTTTCTGTTTCTTTGTCCTGCTCTACATCCAGCTGGCAGATGGTTTATATTTAAGGCCTAGCTCATTTAAACTAGCGGGGTGGATGGTGAACGTCATGTACGCTAAACGTATCTTTGCCTGGTAAATCCTGGTTCATTAGCTCTCCCTTCTTTGCTTCATTCCCTTTGCTTAAGCTCCATGCACATGGAGGGAATGACTCTCAGTTGTGACTGTTAATCTGTTTCCTACACCTTAGTTTCCTCACTAAATACTGAAATCTGTTGGAGGCAAAATGGCTGTTGAGAAAGTTCATCCTAGCCCAGGTGTTCACTAACTCTGTCCGCTCTGTGCACCTGGTCTCTCCCATCTTTTTGTTCTTCACTGAGTAAAGGCAAAGAAGGCTCCAGAGGGTTGTAACCTCTCCCAGAGCATCAGCTGTTGTTTTTCCTGTTTGCGGAGGTGCAGTTTTCCATCTCAACAGTCCTCTCTTGAGCGTGCTTCAGCTGAAGAATGACCCTCCCTTCTTATTTTTATTGTCTGACCTGTTTTTTGTTTTTTTTGTTTTTTTCCCTTCCCCTCCCTCTCCTCGCTCCCAGCTTGCAGAAGTGAAGGTGCGTATCTTAGAGGCTAAACAAACTCTGGAGGACTGCATCTCCGCCCAGGAGTTCAGCCGGGCGGCAGAGCTGAAGGACACCATCACAGATCTGGAAAATCGCAGGAACCAGATCCTCCAGGAAATTGCAGAAAGCAACCAGGTGGCTGACAAGGAGGTCCGCACAGAGAAGGTATATAACTACACAGAAACATCACCTCTGCATTTAAATGTACAGTTTTTGCTCAGCTCTAGCTTCATTCTTGGACCCTTGGGGCATTCACAGTCTGAAAAAAGCCATTTTAGTGCCTCTCCTTTTAAGGCAACCCCCTGTTTATGACAGCTCTGATTTGTTACCCCTTGTAAGCCGAAGCTTTCCCAAGCAGACAGGAGGTATGGGGGCTTGTTTCTGCCACTGAGGGAAAAATGCCAACCATAAGTAAAAGTTTCTGGATATTATCTCAATATTTTGTCATAATCACTCAAACTTCTGAGAAAATAACTCAAAATGGAAAAAATGGCCTGAATTTTTGAGTCATGATTTGCGATAATAACCAGATATTTCTACATATTGGTGCCAAGTTTCCATGGGGTGGAGTTGGTGAGCTCAGGGCCAGAGCTGCATGATGGCTACCCCAAATCACTGACATACAAATTCAGGGGTAGAAAAAAATGCTGCTAAGTCTGCATTTAGAGCTGGGATGTTAAACCGATATGATCAGCAGATTAGATCTCAAAGGGTCTGGTTCATCTCACTAGATGATGTTACAAATAGTGCTGTCAGCGTGAATCTCATTAAAATGACGTTAACGCCATAACCGCATTAACTTGGTAAATCTCCGTTAGCTATTTAGCGCCGATTGCCCCGTGTGTGGGGCTGCATGGTGCTAACGTGTTAACGAGCTAACTGCGCTAAGGCGTTGACACCGCACAGCCCTGTGCACGGGGCGATCCTCGCTAACGGAGATTTGCAGCGTTAACGTCATTTTAATGAGATTAAAGCTGACAGCACTAGTTACAAAGTTTATAATTCCAGTATTTCAGTATTTTTAGATCCCAACAAGCTGAGTCATAAAGACAACTTTTGTCCTCCATGATTTTTTTTATAAACTGTCATACAGACTTCACATGTGGAGATTTCGGCTTTTCATTGAATTTGCCCCCGTTTTTATACATCATGGGGTGTGATGCAATAGTTTTACTAGTGCATCCCACTTGAGATCAGATCTGTCTGTATGTGACCCATGAACTGAAATTACTATGACAGACCTGGTTTAGAGAAGCCTGAGCGTTTTGCTGACTGATCTCATTATTTGAAACCTTGTTCATATGAGCATCCATCACCGTATGAGCCATCAGCATCCATATGACAGAAAATAAAGAATGCATTTTAATAAAATGAAATGGTGAGTATGGTATGTGTTTGTTTGCTTTGCAGAATGATCCAGATACTCTTTTGAGGTGTCTAACGATGTGTGCTGAGCTGCTGAAGCAGATGAACATCAAGACCCGGATTGGTCCAACCATAAGCGCCTTAATGTCTTCACTGGTAAAAACAAAACAAACACTTGAGTTTGTGTCGTAGCTAAAGATGCAGATCTATAGTAAAGGCAGCAGCATCGCCTTTTCAGATCTGAGTTTGTACATCTGGTTTTTCAGAAACTTTTGTTAGTTTCTTTAATGCTAGTGTTGAGCCAACGCCACCCTGTAGAAAACAAGCATTTAAAAATATCCCTTCTTTAGGACAGGAGCATGAGCTGTATATGAAAATTTGAGGTCACAGATGAAGGGAGCCAGAGGGTGGTTTTCCCAAAGACTTCGATGCACATAACCAAACTTCTCAGCCGATGATGATTCAGAGCTGACAGATTCTCGGAGTCTTCAAACTTTGTTTCAACACCCACCCAAGTATAAATCGTCTGAATGAGCATCTAACTGAAGCAAACTGATAGCTGCAAAGGAGAGGCGGGCTATGAAGAGATACCACAGTAGTTCCAGATTGAAATTTCAACCGTTAAAAATGTGATGCAGAAAAAGCAATTAAGGGGAACTGTGGGCGCCAGAAAAAGAGACCAAGGGAGACCAAGATAAGTTAGGGTGGAATAAAGAACTTCATGACTGGCGGGCAGGAAGGCAAAACAAACATCAGCTATCACAGATGATATGTGGCACAGGATACACTCCACAGATAGAAGAAGAATGGATTACCCGACGTATCATCAAATGCCCTCTTTGAGGAGAACTTAAACATCCTGTTTGTACAAAACTACCTGAAGACATTTCAGAACTGCAAGTGATCAGAAAAAGATTTGATATCTCTCCAAACAAGGGAAGCTAAATCCACAGATCAGGCGTAACAATATGACCACTGATGGCTGAAGCGAGTAGCACTGATTATCTCTTCATCACGGCACCTGTTAGTCTGTGGGATATATTAGGGAGTGAGTGAACATTTTGTCCTCAAAGTTGATGTTTTACAAGCAGGAAAAATGGGCAAGTGTAAGGATTTGAGTGAGTCTGGCGAAGGCCAAATTTTGATGGCCAGACCACTGGGGCAGAGTATCTCCAAAACTGCAGCTCTTGTGGGGGTGTTCCTGGTCTGCAGTGGTCAAGTGGTGAACGAGCAACAGGGTCAAGGCTCACTGATGCATGTCGGGAGTGAAGGCTGATCTAACAGACAAGCTACTCTAGCTCAAATTGCTGAAAAGGTTAATGCTTGTTCTGATGATGTCTGAATACACTGAACATCGCAGGTTATTGCTGTTTGGGCAGCAACAGGGGGACCAGCACAGCATTACATTATGCCTGATCCGTGCATATAGACTGGCCAAACATTTTCATCTTTCTTAGTATTTATCACATCAAAAGTATCAGGGGATTTCACATAAAAAATAACAGACTGTTTTTGCTGCTGATAAAACTCAAGACCACAAAGTCTAAAAGCTGAAGATTTACATATCAAGTCGTTTACACACAAAAAAAGAAGAAAAAGAAGAAAGAAACGGTGATCTGTCACCGAACAACAAATAAATAATTCTGTATTCGATGCTGGGGGCAGATGGAAGTTTGTGACCAAATGAATTCATGTGTTATTTCTTCTGTTTTACAAATGCTTGTTTTTCTCATAGACCCTATCTGTTATATTCTCAGAGGTGTGTCACGTACCATTTCTCAGCTTTTAAAATTTCATAAAACACAGACTTTTTAGGTACTGACACGCTGGCTCGCGCTCTCAGACATGCCCATAGTAGTGACAATATTTTCATATCACGTATAAATGTACACTGTACTATGCATGACATGATGAGGCACATCTGCAGTATTTGTTCTAAAAAGGGTTAACAGAGGTTAAAGTGGTTTGATTCAGCTCATGCTGTTTCACTCACTTGTTTCCCTTAAATTCCACCGCAGCTTTCTTTGTTAGTGATGCTGAGCTGTTGGTGGTTCAGTCGATAAAACCAGCCCCTGCTGGTACCGTCCGTGAATCAGTTGGACAAGAACTGTCCGAAGTTTAAGGTGTGGAGCGAAACATCGTACATGTAGTGCATGACACACGAGTGCTGACAAGTCAGGTAGTCTGAGAGCTTGTGCAGAATATTGTGTGTGAATCCTGATGACTGATCAGTATTTCACACCCATTCATCAGTAATAAGCCTTTATTACAAAACGTATAGAAATAAATAATAATAAATACTAACATCTGTTATCTGTTACTAACGATGCACAGTTTATTAACAATGGTTAAGTGTTAACATTATTGATTGATTGATTTCACTGTTTTTCCTGCATCTCAGATCCTGCCCAGCATAGCAAGCGCTCACCCTGCTGTCCGCAACATGGCTGTGGTGTGTTTAGGAACATGTGCTCTGCACAGCAAGGAGCTAGCCAAAACCCACATGGTCCTGCTGCTACAGGTAACTTCTTACAGATGTGTTTCAGATACCTGAAACAGTTTGTTTACATGTGTAAGGATGCTACACGATGAACAGAAAGTTAAGCCTTAAAATAATTTCCACACTTAAATTGCTGTTTTCCTTCTAATCGGATTAAATGATTATTAACCGCCTAAGACTCAAACTCTTTCATGGCATGCATTTCTCTTTGCTATTTGGGCTCATTGGGACCTGATGAATGTAAAAACAAAGAATTACCTGATTTTTTTTTTTTTATATATTTTTTTTTTCCCCCTGATTTTTGTTTCTGAGAAAAATGAGATCCACATAAGAGGACATTCGTATTTAATTTCGATAGAACAGTGGCAGTGTAATGTCCTCGTAAGTGGATGTCGAGTCCCTGTAGAGCAAAATGTAGTATTTTGGTCTGTCAACCCAAATTATGTCCACATATGTGAACGCCAGGTCCTAAGAGGTTAATGGTATTAATAATTCAGTTACTGCCAGTCTTTATGCAAATAAAATAATTGCTAATCAATCACTTAAAAAAATGTAATAAACTAAACATGACGCCTTTAGCTTATGAGCTGTGCTCAAACTAATCCTCAGTTATTTTGTAACTGTAGCTAATTGCAAAATAAACAACATTATGCAGGCTGGAGGGGAGTCGGGGGGTAATTCTAGTAATTTTTGTTCACTGACAAAAAACACACATGACTTACAGGCTTTCTTGATTCAAAGTGCTCTGTGTGTGTCTGCGTGTTTCCAGATAGCTCAGCTGGATGAGGTAAAGATCCGTATCAGTGCTCTGCGGGACATCATCGACCTGCTGCTGCTGTTTGGCTTCCAGCTTCTTTCTGAAACAGCTGCCACTGAGCCGGCGCCACCCTCCCAATCCTCACCAGAGAACCAGGATGATGACACGGCGGTGGCAACCGAGGAGAAGGCGGACGTACCAGAGGACACGGCACAGAGTATCCTTGTGATGCTGTCAGAGTTCCTGGACAGTGAGGTGAGCCTGAGATATTTTACTCCAGAAACTACAGCATGCATGTGGGTGTTTATAGATGTCTGATACATGAGCGGGAAACATCCTTCAGGTGTCCGACCTGCGGACAGAGACAGCGGAGGGCCTGGCCAAACTCATGTACACGGGCCGCATCTCCAGCGCCAAGATGCTGTCCCGTCTGGTGCTGTTGTGGTACAATCCCGTCACAGAGGATGACATACGCCTGCGACACTGCCTCGGCGTGTTCTTCCAGCTCTACGCCCGCGAGAGCAGGTCACTAATGTGAATGTTGAGTGATGTGGTCACTTTTATTTAACATGGAAACTCCCCCAGCTGATCATGTGACATCAAAATGGTGTTTTTATGCGTCAGGGCTCACCAGGAAGTCGTGGAGGAGAGTTTCCTACCGACCGTTCGGACTCTGATGAATGCTCCGGCAACGTCTCCGCTCGCTGAGGTGGACATCAACAATGTAGTCGAGCTTTTTGTTGAGCTAACTCGCCCGGGAGCGCTCATTAAACCTTCAACTAACACTGAGGTGAGAAACATCGAAGACTGATAAGAACTCTCAGGAAGATTTTGAATTAAACCCGAATTCCAAAAAGCCATTTATAATATTATTATATTAGGAGTGTGGATTTACTGTTGGGTTTGTGGCTCTGTTCAAGGAAAACACCAAGGATGTTTTTATTACCTCACTGAGCGTTTCGTTATACGTCTTCCCTGAAATACCAGCTAATAGTCTGCAAAATGTTTCACATGATTACTGCAGGTCAAGTAAGCGCGAGCAGATTTTAATTTAGTTCTAAAGTATTGTAAAAGGTTTAAGTTGGTAATAACAACAATTCTAAAACAGAGTTAATCTCTGAATAATTGTGTTTGTATACTTGTGTATCTCTCAGGAGGTGTGTGTCCATGACTACATGGCTGTGCGTATCTGTGGCGAGATGCTGAAGGACCCCACAGCCCCCGAGGTGCGCCTCTATGCAAAGACTCTGAGCAACCTGGAGCTCAGCAGAGACGTGACCGTCAGGGAGGACATGCAGACGCTGCTGCAGCAGCTTGTACAGGTGAGTCTACTGCTATCGCACCACTCTGTAACGTAGTCCACGTGATATTGGCAACAAGCTCACCATATCAACAAGAAATGAAATGAAGGCCTGGAGGCCCGTGCAAAAGAAACAAAAGGTGGAAGGAGACTGAGGGAGCCACACAATGGGATGGAGGACAACCCTTAACTAATGAGGTTGTATAAATAAAAAACTAAACTAAGGTACTGCCAAAAAACAGCAGACTGCTAAAACCTCACAAAGAAAAGGAAAAAGAACACAAAAAAGGAGGGACCTATAGATGCTCAGGAGCTGCTTGGTCTGAGAGAGATCGCAAAACCTTTTTCCGAGCTAACTTTAAACAGGGGCAACAATTCGTTAGTTACTCCACCCAAAAAGAGAAGACGCAAACACAAGTGAGAACTAATCACAAATTACAGCTAAAGTTGTGGAAATCACAATTTTAAAAAAGCAGTTTTTTGTTGTTGTTTTTTTGTTTGTTTGCAACCAAAAAAAAACTAAAAGTATGGAACGTGTTCTGTTTATTTCAAGCTCCATATTTTATATCCTGGGACTGATTCACAGTTTAAAATAATCCTTATTTAACTTATACTAAGACTTTGTGCAGCCACTCAGTTCATCCTTTATCTGAAATAAGCTCTTTTAGCTCCTCTTCCTTTAAGCCAACTTCTGCTGATTTGTTGTTCCTTGCAAACAGAACATTTAAACAGCAAGTGGGTGGAGCAGTTGTGCTCACATTTAGAGTGAGACTGTGAGCACCACTGTCTCAAATGAAGAATTTAAAGCAGTGTGACGCCTTTGATGCTTTTGATCGTGAACATAGCGTTAGCCACTGTAACGGGACACATGAACGACATCACAGGTCCATGTTGCTTTTAAAAACAGTTGAAAACTTTCCAGAATTAACTACACCTCTCATTAGAATAATGTGCAGAAAACAGCAGCTCCGACTTTATGACCAAAATGTGTTTTCTGTGGAGTTGAAGAAGATCAGCTAAACCGGGTTGTATTATAATGTAATACCAGCTTGTACCACAAGATGGTGGATTGAGTCAGTTTAACCTTTTGCCAGGACACCGTTGTAAAGTTTCTTGAGGAATAGTTAAAAGGACGGGAGGAAAATGGCACTATAAGTCCAAAAACATCTTAGCATGCTTCCCCCCTAGTGGTGAAAGTGTCGCATGTGTGAATGTCAAAAGACAGAAATCATCAGGATTTATGGAAAAACCTTCACAGAAGTCCATCAAACCGAGCTCATGTAGTGTGGAGCACAGACCTGCACCTGCATATCTGTCTGTTAAAAGGCCCATTGTTTAAGTTCACCCCTTTCCCTCCTCCTTTCCATCAGGTGGTGAAGGATCGTGTCTGTCTCCGTGCTCTGGAGAAGATGATTTATCAGCTGGCGGACTCAAAAGAACAGGCTGAGCTCCTCAGCACCACTGCGTTACAACCCCTGGATGTCAATGCAGATGGTATGTATGCAAACACAGACTTTAAATAGGAATGGCCACCTGATATCCCATGGAGCATCTCCAACTTATGTTACCTCCTGAGTGTGTGTCTAAATAGATTTAAAATCCTCATTTGTGACAAGTGCTAGTGCAAAAGGATTACATGTCTTTACCAGCATGTTGCTAAGTAGATTAAAAATGCCTCGCTCCGTCCCGTTCGGTATTTGTTTAGATAAAAATGCAGCAGGCTGAGGGCGGAAATGCAGAAAAGTGAGTTCTCTGTTTGCTGTTTCCACAGAGGCTGCGACAGATGATCCATCAAAATCTGCCAAGAGACCCAAAAGAGGTAATGCAGGGTTTTTTATGCTCGTCTAAAACCGCAGTCATTCAGTGCCACTATATTTTTAGAGCTCCTCCTCTCCTGCCCGAGGCAAGAAGTTGACTCAGCACTGGGAGGTAACCCGAGTCTTTGTTTTCACAGGTCAGAGGAAAGCGTGCACAGCCAAAGGTGGCAGAAAGCCGAGCAGGAGGGCAGAGTCGTCAGAGGAGAGGCGAGTTTGCTCATTTTAGCAAAATAGAAAACAGACCCATTCAGTAACATATTTATCACAAGTGCATTTATTCATTTTCTCGTCTCATCATCTCTCTTTGGCTACAGCGATGGAGAAAATGTCCCAGAGTCGGCCTCCATGGTGCGTCCGTCACGGAGGGCCAAGACTGCAGCTCTGGAGAAGACGAAGCTGGACCTCAACCCTCTCATCAACCAGGAGGCCAATGTGTCCTGAATAAAGAGATTTACCTTTCTGTATCGACTCAGTGCTCAGGCAATGAGTCATATTTACCCTTAAGTTACATTTGTGTTGTTTTCAGTTTAAAGTTTTGTCATTTTAATCATTAAAAAAATGTATCAAAGTTAACAAAGCTTGTTCTCATTTTTTTTTAATTTAGTGCAAACATATCCTGATAACTTTTAACAGGGAAAAAAACAAATCGCCATTTCACACAAGAAGCAAAGACAAAATGTTTCTTTTGTGTTCATGTTTTAATGCCCTGAATAACCATGAGACCTTTCTAGATTCTTTGTTTGAAATGGTTGGGATTCCCTTACAGTTCCCTCTCTAAAACCAAGTTGATCACCATGAATGTGAAGAATTCAGGGAGGTCAGATTTCAGTCATTGAAATCTTAGAGAATAAAAATGGAAATGGTATTTCAGTTTTGCTTGAAGTTACATTTTCTATAAATTCTTAAAGGAAGAGTAACAAGTCAGGTTTTTACAGTAAACAAATAATTATACTGTAAGTAAAGTGTTAGTAATTTTAAGTATTTCATGGTAATTTTGTGGTAAAACGAACAATGTTTTCCCAGCACGTCGTAAGTATGCTGTACTTCTGGAGTGGATACATCTTGCATTTTTATATCTTTATTTATGTTAACACTTTTATTTAATATTCATATTCATGATGGGTGTTTTTTCATTTCCCCCCACTTTATAGTAATCATATAGTAGGGATTTAGAACAGTTTGTTAATTTATTGTTTTGTTTGAACTGTAAAAGGAAAGGAAATGAGTTGGACTTAATCACAACAAACTGATGGCCTTTATTTTTTCTTGTATTTTAGAAAGGGAGAACAATCCCTATTACATTTATATTGGTAAAATAAAAGGATAATTGATTAATATATTCATGATGGACATATTGAATATTAAATAAAGATGTAAAAAGGCAATACTTACACTGTAAAATGAGAAAATAATATTTTTCTGCAAATTACGCTGCCATTTGCCATCAAATCACTGCTTACATTTAATTTATTTTCCTGTAAAGGTATGTGTATGAGAATTAGAAGTTTCAAGGAATAATTATTCTTCCTCTGGTTTGTGCTCTGTGGTGGGCCATGAGTGTCAAAATGAATTAAATACAAAATTAAATAATTGTGTTTTAAATGAAATGACATTTAATTATTTAAGTTTAAACATTTTTAATTTAACAAATTTAATTAATGATGTGTTTTATCATTTTGGCACTTAAGGCCCTCCATACCATGAGTGTGTTAAATTTGTGGGAACTTTTTTTTTTTTTACATTAATACATGTAGACACCCTGTACAGTGTTTACAGTGACTGCAAGGATAACCACACTACTGGTTGAAGACTATGTTTACTATAGAAGTGACCCTGGTTTACACCTAGATGAGGACCTTTGTTATTTCCAATTATTTCTGTAAGATACACAACCATTCTGCTCAAGTTTGTAGGGGCTGGAGCCAATCCAAGCAGGCATCAGGTGAGAGGCGGGGTACACTCTGAATAGGTCACCTGTGGCAGATTTAGAGTCATTCATTAATCAGCCCTACATGCCTGACGGACAATGCTTATGCAAGACAGGGAGAACATGCAGGCTCCACAACAACAAATGAATGAATAACTCACACCTCTCTGGTTATCTCAAAAGACTCTTTATTGGTTCAGTCACAGACACCTGTTTGTTGCATCTGTATTGGACAGTATAAAAAACACATGATAAAGAAAATATACAGATGTATAGCACCAGGTTCTTCAACAAACAAAGGGCTGATGGTTATTTATCACATGACAGAGACTTGCCCACCTCCCTCGTGTTGAAATGGCAACCATAGTGACATACATACAACGGTAGTCGGGCACAACACACCCTAAAGGGTGAAGTTTTTGACCTACAGCTGGACACCTTGCCTCTGCCCGTCTCTGAACAGATGGCAGAAAAACAATGACATGATCCAAGATTAGTGTTACCCCATCAACTCTCAGGCCTAGTCCTAGCTGAGCTCCTGTGGAGGTAGGCGTCCCTTGCTGCAACTTAAGAAAATAACAGAAAATCCAAGGAAACAGCGACAACTCAACATTTAAAAAGTAAATAATGCTATTACGTGTAAGAGAAAAAAAAAAGAAAGATTTCTTATATTTCTGTTTCTCTGATGAGACCAAAGCAGGTGGGCAAACGTAGTTTGTATAGCAGAATCCTTTAAGATCACATTACATGGCTATGGAAACAACTGAAGTAACATCCCAGGCCACTGGTACTCATGTACATCCATTCGTCTGTCAGCAATAAAATAATTACTACATACTGATAAATCATCTGGATTTGTATTGCACCAAACAGATTCTAGTTTTACAGTAGGGGGGGGTGGGGGGTGGTAGTGGGAGATGGGATGTGCAAAATATGGGAGGAGGAATCTGTGTAGTGGGATTAATCTCAAATATAGAGCCCCTTTCAGACGTGCACTCTTCTCCTTTAATCTGACAGCATGAAAACACGTAGGTTTCATGTGCGAAGACCCCGGTCACTCTTCTGTGAAAGCCACGACGACAAAACTTTTACTAATGTTGAACTTGCAACATTAGTGTATTCACTTCTACACTGCATGTGTCGCATTGCAACTCGCGAGATTAGGACAGTGACCGTATCGTGTGGACCTGTGAGTTGCTGAGCTCTCAAGTGAAAGACCTGAACAGAAATACCAGGTACTCAATGAAATTTTATCTCACCAACTGTTTCGAACACAAAACACTCCTCTCTGACGCATTTTTGACATTCCTAGTGCAGAGCAAACATCTCTCTGAGCCTGTGCAGGAGAGGCAGGGTACAGTTCTCTCAGCAGGATATATGCAGTAATGGGTGCGTTCCACTTCCCACGTCGGCAAGTCTGAGTGATGTAAATTGCATCAGCAGATGGTGTGCAAGACATCTGCATGCCTGCCAATTTGCAGTGATGGCACAGACTCGCCTGCTGAGATGCTACAGTTTACCAACAACATGTGCAGAAAGTAACAGGAAAGGCTACTCGTCAGTGGTGTCTGCAGCTGCTTATACGTGCAACGTACACGCTTAGGAAAAATACCCTGTTCATAGTGACAACAGCAGAAATTAATAGTCAAACAACCGAAGGGAAAACTCATTTTTCCCCAGTAACCGGTGGTTGCCAGGTGGTCGCCAACCTGTCTCTAGGATCATGCCTAAATCTATGAGACAAACGCCCACACCCTCTTCACGGCTCAGTTTTTCAGATGGTTTTATGGACTCAGTCGTCAGTTTCACATCATACTGAATAAAATGTAAAAATTCTAGTCATTCAAAGTTGGGAGGATAATCCACAATGGAGTCATTGGCTAAATATTTGTGAACAACAAGCTCGGGAAAAAAAAAAAAAAAAAAAAAAAAATTAGATTAAATAAGAGAAACATTAATGTAAAAGCACCCTACGTCTGACTGACAGGATGCCAGCACTTTAATGGCCTGAAAAGCCAGCAGTGCATACATCACGTCTGAAAGGGGCTGAATAGTGCAAAAAGTCGATCTGACAGCAACATACAGTATATGCTTTGGGTGAAAACAATACGTTCTTAGAAAGATAACTGAATAAAAACAAGACAGATCCCACAAACCATGAAATTAATCAGAAGCTATGTTCTACAACTGCATAATGCCATTTGCTTGTCACTTCACAGACACCTCTGCGTTTTGTGGGGAATTGACAACTGAAAATGCTCTTGAAAAAGAACTCATGACATCAAATATTTGGTTTTAGTACAGGCCAATTAGTGTATTTCAAGACACACTCTTACAGCTGTGGCCTTTTTACAGATAGCTACTGGAGTTAAGATTGGGTGTTAAGTGAACTGAAAGATTCCTTCATTAAAAGCCTGTTTTGGCTACTTGTTTGCGACAGCAGTAGAGAAAACAAAAGGCTCGGATTAAGAGAAAGTTTCAAATCAAATTCCAACATACTTTAAGCAAACCTAAAATACAAAAGCAAATATTAAATTACAAATTAAACATTCAAAACAGTGCCAAAGTAAGAGTCACTATAAATAAAATAAGTGGGGGTTTTAGAGCTGGCATTGCGGCTTAAAGTAGTAAAAATTATGATAAATGTCAGGTTAAGATATACAGTAAGGGCTCATTTCCGAGAAGAAGTGTTGGTCTTAGTATCAGTAAAGGTACATTTTTAGGGAGATGGCAGTCGAGCTTTCATTCCTCTATGACCACTCTGACAGGGTTCACGGTATAAGCACTCTTTCCATTAAAACTCTGATGTAACTATTATATTGATCTACTATACACCTTCAGAAAGAGAGGCAAGATGACAAAATGTACATACATATCCATGGATAAAAATAGTGCAACATCAAGCTTTTAAGTTAGACTGCTACATAGCTGCTGATTGTAAGACTGAACCATACTGAGATGGCCAGTCTACGTGGTCAGCACAAAGTCCAAAGGCACCACGTTAAACCACAGTCCCTTTCCCAGGAAGAGGAGGCCTCATGCTTCAGTTAGCTTTCTGTCAGGAAAAGATAAAAGAACAAACGTTTATCTGGTAACTTTTGCATGGGCAAAGTCAATGTCTTCAATTCAAATAAAAGAAAGAAAAGTAGTTACCAAGGACAAAGTCACACCATCTCGGCCCGGTCAGGCCCTTCATTCGCGATTGTCTCAAGATTTTCGCTGGTGGTGTTTGTGGTGGTTCAGTAGACACAACCCCGGGACTTTTAAATTTTCTTTTCTGCCTCCCTGCTGGCTTTACTTCCTGCTCCTGGACTGATTTTGGTGCAGAATCTGCCAACTCTCTCGAGGTAGTCCTCCTATTAATGCTCCTTTTTCTTTCAGTTTTCACAGCTTTAACCAGTTGCCTGTTCTGTTCTGCAAAGAGGCATGCAGAAGGTGACCCTTCCAGTGTCACAGTACAAGAGTCCGACTCTTCCTCAGCCGATTCGCTATCTGGAGAGTTGATCTTCCTTATAAACACCCGGCATTCTTTCAGCGTTTCAGGACCCCAGGCTTTGGAGCAGAGGTTCTCCTCTTTGTGTATATCCACGAGTTCCCGAGTTTGGCTAACCGAAAAGGCGGCAGAACTGTTTTCCAAACGAACAGAGTGCCGATCGTTTGCGGATGTGCATAATGCTTTACGTTTAGATTGTAGTCTAGTTACTATATGTTCATTTGTACAACGTGATACTGCTTTTATGTTTCTCCTGTCCCTAGCCCCATTTTGCCACCTATCCCTTTCTTTCCGGGTTAGAAAACGTGTCCTGGCTCTAACCAGAGTGGCTTGATATATGCTAAATGCTTTGCCTTTCAACGACTGGACTTGGCGAGTGCGCTTGCTTGCAGTGCTTAAAGTAAAAAGTTGTCGTCTGTGTGTTGACAGAGCTGCTTTGTTTCTCTTTCTCAGCCGTCTCTGAGCCTTCTGATGCTGTAAAGGGCTTTTTGGCACCATTTTGGCAAACTTCTTGATGTGTTTGCGGAGTCGCTCTGCCTGAGGACTGTGGCAAACACTTTTTGCATTAGCAGAACGAGGGAAGTGCATAAGTTCGTAACGATTACGGGAGCTTGCCTTCTTGACAATGGCCAAAGATTGTGTCTCAGTGGTCTCCATAAACCAGGAGCAGATCTGCTGCATGCTACAGGACCTAGGTTTGTTGGGCGAACAGTCAAACAGTGTTCGGACCACAGAGGAATGCTTCGAATTCCTGGCGAATAAACTGCTGTCTTTAGTGCCTAGTTCAGAATCGAGGGCCAATTCTTTTTCTTGGTTGTCCACAGCGTCTGAGACCCAAGTGTCAGAGATGACTTGTATTCGTCTGGCGAACTCCTGGTTCATCGTCTTTTCCTCAGCTGATGCTGCCCACCACCTTAACGTCTCTTTAGACGTAAAGACCGAATCAACAGATACCCCTGCCAATCTGCTTACATCTAGAGAAACGCCCTTCTTCTGTGGTCCACATGACTTTCTCTTCTCACCTGAAGTTTCGAAACTACTTTGCTGCTCATCCTGTCTCCTTTCACTGTTTGCCTTGTTTAAAAGAAGTTGTTTAGAGCGTCGTACCAGCGCATTGCTGCGGCTGTATGATGTAGAGGTGGCAACAGCATGCAAAAAGTGGATTGATGGCTTTCTCACTCTCTTGGAGTGTCGTACTACAGGCTGATTGGGCAGTTCATCTTTACTACCATCCTCTGTTTCTTTCCCTTCTTCTTTTTGACCCCTTTTGCTCATTAACTGATGACTGATTGTCCTGGGCTCTTTGGCAGATATGAAGTCTTGTAGAAGTACTTTCCTAGGAGCCAGCATTTCAGGAGACTGCCTATTCTCTTTATTGATTTGAATTTTACGTTGACGAGGTGACACTGTGGTCACTGTGACTGAGATTCCAGAGATTTTAACTTTTGCAGGTCTACCTGGTTTCCTTGAGCGAACAGAATCATCGTGCTTTTGACATTTGATGTTACTGCCAGATTGAGGAGCAGGCCTTTTCGCTGGTCTGACAAAATCCAACTCCTCTGAGGCTGTTTTAATACTACCTGAGCTGGTCTTAGAGTTGTGCAATAGACTTACGGCTCGCCAAGGGTCATTAAATTCTGTCTGCAGCTGGTCAAAGCTCTCCGACACCAATCGTTTGTTTCTCCTCGAACGGCCATACACGACTGTTATCTTGAGGTTTTTAGTTGTATTCTCCTCAATATTAGGTGCCAACTGACATTTACCATTTACCGTTTTTACCCCCGTTTCGGAATCCAAAGTCTTCTGCTTACGGGGTCGGCCAATTGGCCTTTTTGCTTTTTGCTCCAGCTGTGGTCCCAGTTTCTTCGGACGCCCAGGACGCCTTTTTGGTGGAGTGGTTTCATGAAAAGAAGTCGAGTTACCTGATAATCCCTGGCTGTCAGCTCCAGCTACACGCTTAGTTGGAGTACCTTCACCTGATCCTCTGGAAGCATCTTTAGGTGATAAGGAAGGTGACCTGGGCAAAGAAGCAGACTTGCGTGGTGAAGAACCGTACTTGGGTGTTGAGGAACCGGATTTGGCGGGTGACAAAGCACACTTGGGTGTTGAGGAACCCGACTTGGGTGGTGAATTAGCAGACCTGCGTGTTAAGGAAGCAGATTTGCTTGGTGAGGAAGGAGACTTCGATACTGAAGAATCAGACTTGTATGGTGAATAAAGAGACTTGGGTGTTGAGGAACCGGATTTGGCAGGTGACAAAGCACACTTGGGTGTTGAAGAACCAGACCTGCGTCTTGAGGAAACAGACTTGTCTGGTGATGAAGGAGACTTGGGTGTTGAGGAACCAGATTTGGCAGGTGAAGAAGCAGACTTGCGTGTTGAGGAACCAGATTTGGCTGGTGAAGACGATGACTTGGTTGGGGAACAAGAAGACCTTGTGCGTGAGGCAGAAGATTTTAGTGGTGAGACAACTGATTTTACTTGTGATATTGCAGGCCTTTTGCTCTGGCTTGTGTGCTTCTGAAGTGTCCCTGACCATGAAGACTCTTCACAGGGATCAAAATGTTCTGTTTGTGAGCCAGAACCAGAGCCTGCTGATTTGAGACTGTATTTAACTCCCTCTTTATCCTTTACTGGTGATACAAACATAAGTTTAATTGGACTAGTGTACTGGACTTGGGAATTTTTAAGACTCTCAACACAGGTATCAGAATTTATAGGGACATCCACATTTGATGAGTCCTGTACTCTTTTTGATGATGCTGATCGTAACCTTCCTAACAGAGGGACAACACTGTCACTACCATTGTTCTCTTTGCCTGAGCGATGTTTTTTAGGACTTTGGTCTTTGGCAGTCACAATCTGTGGAGTGACCTGGCTTTGACCTTTCACTTCCATGTGAGATAGTTCATGTCCTTTTTCTGGTGACTGAAAGGCAAGCTTCCCTGTGTTTGCACATGAAGACAATAAAACGTCATTTCTGGATTCTACGTTGGTATCCTCAGCATCTGGATCTTTGGATGACATATGATTGGTGCTAGATGAAGCCTTGTCCTTTTGTGCTTTCTGATTGAAGATAGGTTCAGAGAAACACGCAACAAAGAACATACGTCTGGGCTCTGTGACATAGGAGGAGAACCGCGGTGGAGGGACTATATTTCTCCTTGATCTTCTTGCACCCTCAGAAATGTTATGCAGATGACACACTCTCCCTTTAATACGACAAGCTTTCCCTTTACCTGATCTTTCAACCTCAGTGGTTTCACTTGATGGGGATCCCTTGTGGCTTTTGTCATTTGTAGAACTGCAACCCTCACCACCTTCTTTGCAGGACCCAACACACTGTTTAGCTGAGCTTGTAGCCACTGTATTCACCTGTTTTTGTACACTGTTGTCCATTGAACTTTGTTGGTCATTGTTGTTCCATAGCTCAGGGGTGCATTTAGGTTTTTCAACGTTCTGGCGATGACGAGATCTAGTAACGGGTGACTTGGATTCTTTGTCTTGGCGACTAAACAGCTCACTCAAGCTGTAATCACTGGGACTGCTTGTGCGAAGCACTGTGGTGATGATCTCAGTGACATGGGCTTCAGCACGAAAAGGCAGGTTGTGGCTGGTTGAGGGAGATAACGGCTGCTCCTTTTCAGAAACATAGATAGCCGTGGAAACCAGAGTAGGGTCCTTGTCTAGAGGTGTTATTGTCTCCAGTTTCTCACTAAAACGATCCATAACATCCTGCAGTGAAGTCCCACTTGGATTCTTATCAGCCTGACTTCTTTCAGCATTCTTACTTTCAGCATCTTCTGTAGTTGTATTGACATCTGAGGCTTCGTAGCTTGCAGTTACAAAACTCTGTACCATGAGATCAACATCCTCCTCTTGGTGAAGCAGAGAGGGTGGGTTTTCATCACATTTCTTACCGACATCTGACGGGATTGGGGAAAGAGGGGGAGGAGAGGGACTCTGCTCTCTCTTCAGGACAGGACAAGGAGGGTCTCCATCGCCTACCTCTCCTTCTGTTGTTTTCTTGATTTGGATATAACAGTTGTGGTTGGAACAACTGGGGCAAGAGTGGAAGCTGTGTTTCTCACAACATATGGAAGAGGACGAGCATAAATTAGAGGAGGGTGTGCAAGGCGAATGGCCCCATGCAGGAGAGGCTGCAACAAGACTCTGGCACGAAGTGCAATGCAGCTTCTTGGAACATAAAACAGTGTCCCTTTCGTTCCTGAGCGTCTCTTTTTCATGGCAAGCATACTTGAGGATTTGATAGATTAAGGATCGGTGAGCTGGGCAGAGAGAACTCAGAACATCACCAAATGTGGAACATTGACCTAACTTAGTCCCTCGCTGTTGCTGACCTGCCAGGTCTTCTTCGAAAGATGGCACCAGGGCGCTAGAGGTAAAAGGTAAAAACTGGAGTTAGAACGTTTTACTCACAGAAAACCAAGTTTCAAATGAGGAAAAAAAAAGAGCATGCACACAAAATAATGAAGACAGCAGTGAGCATGTTTAAGTTGCATTTGTTCCATAACAGCACTGCCTGAAAGTTTGTCATTTCTGACTTCCATATATTTTGTAGGTGAGACCTGAGTTTGTGCTGGTTGCATGACTGCAACCGCATTATTAGAGTCAATGTAAAAATGTGATATGCAGCTTAAGATCTAGGCAACATATTGTGATGAAATGATGGTAATGTATCCTTACAGAAATCAATGTTAGGAATAAGCTTAAGAAAAAAAAATTAAAAGCTACACACTATATATATATATTTTTTAAATGGCAGTAGACTTGTTAGCCATCAATAATGAAATTAAATGAACTTTGAATGGTACAAAACTTTCAGCTTAAATAATAAAATTTGAAAAAAAGAAGTGGAATGTAGCTTGTAGTGCAAGCTGTTTTGTGGTTTATTACACCAGGAAAATGATATTGTAAATGCAGCCTATTTAGCAGCGTTTGCTGTGTATCGTTCCCCCCCCCCCCAAATGCACTTTCACTTTTGGAGTGACACTTTAATGTTGATGTATTGCAGATGGAAGTGACATGATGCATTGCTCTACTGGATTCTAGCCCTTGTAACAAGTTGTAAAACTTTTGATCTGCAGTACAACTCTCTGATAACTGTAAAGCAAACCATTATTGTAGAAAAAAATAACAACAGGCAATTGATTAAAGAACTGTTTTATTGATTAGTTGCTGAAGGCAAATGATAACATTCTGCTAACAGCAGAAGGAATGATTGAAGAAACGCTCAACGTAACTTTTCTTTTTTCTTTTTTAAACCAACAGCACTTTCATCAACAAACCAACAGTTCAAAAAGCCCTCTAATTTTCATAACAGCCAGCAGGTCCAAGAAGTAAGATATTTCATTATAGAATCAAGTAAGTGATTTAATATCAACCTATTTTCAAGTTTTTACTTTTTCTTTCCAGCAATTTAAGTACTGTTTGCGGCCAAACCATGTCAGGTTTCAAGAGGCCAGTTTTAAGTGTTACATTCCGTAGTGTTGAGTCAAGTTTCCACTGCAGGAACATTTCACTGAAGGAAACAGGGTACAATTACAATTCTGGGGTGTACCTCCCAGAGAGTCCTTGCTCAGGAGGTAGTACAGCAACTTTGGTGGTGGGGTTCAAGCTAAACATTTTTGACCGACTTGTTAAATAATTTCTTCCAACTGCTGGGCAGTTTGCTGTATTGTTGTGTTTAATTTAAAAGTGGTGGTGCGTCTCAAACAGCCATTGCCGTTTCATACATCAGCAGTTTACAGCAATTTCATGTTCTTTGTCTTATGTTTGACAGGTTGCTGGTTTTCAAAAACAGTGCTTATTCAACGTTTAACCTAACAGCATTGAGCCCCAGTTGAAGCTTTTCTGGGCAGGAATATCTACCCTCACAAATTAGTCCTACAACTGGAACATATACAAAGGTATGGCCACCTGTCCATCTCCGCCTAGTTTCTGCGGTGGAAACTTTCCAAGTACTTTAGGTGTTACAGAGGCTATATTGTTGAGTTTGTTATGACAAATTATTCTTTAAAATCATTAAAATAATTTAATAATAACAAAATCACTAAACAATCACAATAGTCAGCAGTGTAATTTCTGGACTAAATAAATTATATGAGCTAACATTTAAAAGCATTCATGCAATTGTAGCAATACACATTTCACATTGCATCAAAGTGCCCCGTTACAAATCAAGAACTACCACAATCAAACTTGGAAAAAAAAAAATCAAAAAAAAAATCCACAGTTCTGAAGCGCAATCAATAAATAAATATGCCATAACACCACAAAAACAAAAAAACATTTTATAAATCATAGTGCAATAATTGATTTATGCATAAATAGCAGAATTACGTTGCCTCAAAGATTTGCCAGCAGTTCAGTCAAAAATTAAAAAGCCCTAATCTCAAAGCCCAAGTGTGTTCCCAGAATTAGCTGCAATTAAGCAAATACAATGTCGTTCTTTTTCAATTTCTCGGGCGTGTTCGGAGTCATTTTGATATAAATAGTAGATAACTCCCAAAATAGAGACATGCTGTGCTGAGCTGTCGCCATAGATACCGGCACCATGTACCGCAATAAGAGCAGACATTCAGAAGTGGAGACAGCATTTGCACAGCTGGAGGAATTACAAAGGTTGAAATGCCACAATTTTGTGACTGAAGAACTTTTAAAAACGGACATTAAAAACAAGAAACCCGTAAATGCCGCAAGACAGAATTTCAACCTTTAAAAAAAAAAAGAAAGAAAAAAAAGATTTTACACGCCACATGGCTAAAGTTTAAGTGTTGTTGATAGCAGTGAATTTACACTTTGTTGTTTCTTGAGAGATAAAGAATTCATAAAGATTTTAAGCCTGATGTGAAACCTAACACTGGGCTATAGGCAGAGAATGTTCAGAGGTATATGTGGCAACAGGTTAAAGATGGAGAGAGAGAGAGAGAGAGAGAGAGAGAGAGAGAGGCAGGCAGGCTGACATTTCAGCAAATCAAAAGTAAAGCAGCTTTGTGTGGGTAACCCTGAAATGCTGCTTTGGTAGTAGCACTGTTAATGGAAAAAAAAAAAAAGCCCATTCTAGAGGCAGACATGAGTGTAGACGCAACTTTTAGCATTTTTACAGACGCAGACAAAGAAGCCTTAAAAGCCTGACACTGAATAGCCGTGTGGTCGCCGTTTAAACATTTCACTAAAAACCTAAACTACCGAAACCTTCAGCAGCTGACACGGTCGACCATCTATAACATTAAGACTACCCATAAAACAAATATTAATATTAGGCTTAACGGTATTACTGTTAAAACGTTAACTGAAATGAGTTTTCGTTGTAGCTACGCATCCATGTGCCAGGAAAACAGTCCCGTAAAAGTTAAGCAGCGGTCATGGTATGAGGTTTGCAGTAATACAGCTACAGTAGCAGAATTAGTAAATATCTGTGATAATAAAAGAACATCTTTCACAAACGGTACAAATACACAATAATATACAGTTCCCAAGCTTATCAGTGCACATTTAAAACATGCTGCACATTTGCATTCCAACTACACTCAATACAGTGTTTAGATTAGCTTGTAGAGAATGAAAGGAAATATGTGGACACAAAATGGCTTTTTTAAGCTAATCTCTTGTACAAAAACTCATAATCAAGATGTAGCCACCACAGCATATATACTGTACAAGCTCCCTGTTTGTAGAGGTGTCTAACAATAGTAATGAGTTTTTAAATTGTTTTAATGGCTCTAAGTCACTTGAAAAGCCTAGGTAAACATACCCAGAGAGATAGAAAGCTGCAAATCACAATCATCAATGCTCCCTTACCAAGGAGCTTTAAGAATTGAATTAAACCTGAATAACCTAATAACCTAACAGCTAACAAATATGACAGTCACACTTCATTTTTCAGCCTTAAAAGGTCTGCAACTGTGTTTCTCATACTTGAGTCTTGAGCAATCTTTTTGGGCAGCAATAATTGTTTGTTTTTCCTTCTTGAGAAGAGGATGTACAACACAGTAGAACTGCCCTGAAGCTAAAATAACGATGCATTAATTTTATTCTATATTGCCAACAAATTCTCGTTTTAAAAAAGCCTTTGTTTTTAATTCTGTTGATCAATCGTGGTAGTAGAAATTACAAAGTGATCTAATGTTAAACTATGAATAGGTTACATTTTGTTGAAGATTAACTTATCGATGATTTAATTAGATGTAATCACATACTGGTATCTTAATAACCGAGCTATGAAACTCCACAGCAGTCCCAAAAAGAAAAAAAAAACAAAAAAACAAAAAAGAAAAACAATATTCTGACAATAGGACAGTGGACGATGGTGAATTAAGAGGTTCAGTACCTCAGGCTCTGACCCGAATTCATTTACCACCTTGGTCTATCCATAAACAAAGAAAATGATCTAAATCATTCGTCTAGATCAAGATGAGCAGGACTTCTACCTGAATAAAGCAGTACTGTTTATGGCTGCTTTAAACAAAGGACTCAGAACTAAGCAGGAGAAATACAGCTTCAAGTATGACTATCACATCACAGACATAGAGTTAAAAGACCTGAATATTAATATCCGTCTAGTTTGTAAAGGCATGTGTTGTGTTTTAATAAGTGTCTCCAGAAAACATTTATCTTGTAGGAGGTGATGTGTTCAAGTGTTGAGGTGTTTGAGGCGTTTGTGGTCTAGACCCTCTTTGCATCAGCAGCTGAGGCAAGACTCCCTGAGTTAGCGGAACTGGTTGTGCTACCAGAACCAGACGAGTGAGAACTGGACAAACAGAAGTTGGCAGATTTCTTCTTAGGTGGGTTCTTCAGTGTTCCAGTACGCTCTTTCACTTTGTATTCTAGTGTGCTATGGGGAACCCCATAAACCCCCTGGGCTTTGGACACACTCATGCGACCAGCCATCACCATGGTGATGGCCTCCTCCATCAGTTCGTGGTCATACTGGCGGTACCTCCCACGCTTCTTTCTAGGTTGCTTGTCTTTATCCCGGCAACCTGCCCCATCTTCTGACTCATCCAGTGAGGATCCACGTGGTCCCAGGCGATGAGGTGACTGGCCGGCACTGCCTGGACATCTTTGTGCCAAGAATGGAGGTCTGAGTTTGAGGAGAGATGAAGGTCTGGCAGCTGCTGTTGATGAACTGGCAGTACCTTCGCTTGATGAGGTACGTTGATATAGGTTTTCAACTATGCTGCAATTCTCAGCCGACACTGACCTTTTGTGGTCAGACGCACAACGAACCTGAGGAATACGCAGGGGTGTGGGTGGCTCCAGACTGGGGGTGGGGCTTGGAGGGGGCTGGAGAGCATCCCTGAGCTGGGGAAAACAGTGAGGGAGGGTCTTCTGTAAACTACCCGGCTGATAAAAGGCAAGAACAGATGAAGGGAAACTAAAGTCTCCATGCTCCTCGACAGCACCTCCAATTTCTGCCCGCTCTGCCCATGCTGCCACTTTCTGCAAAACAAGGCGGGCTTCGCCACCCAACATTGTTGACATCACATTGTATGATGTCACTTCATCCCTGATATCTCTGCTTCCAGGTGTAAGCTGATGCAGCACTCCCAGCCTCCCTTCAGCCCAGCCATCCAGACCCTGCCTCAGGGTTTGAAGGGGTATTCCATAAAGCAACGCGGCCCGCTGCTCCTGCAGCCTCCCTGATCGTATATCCTTCAAGGCCTTGGACAGCAACCCCTCAGACAGCTCCCAGCTCCTCTCAGTGTATTCGTTCTGCCTGCACTGCCTCCTAGGGATGTGAGGACCAAACAGCAGGGTCAGGATGGAGGTGATGGAGGTGGTTTGATTTGTGGCATAGGGGACAAGGGGGTGCAGAGCGAGGGGTCCACTCCTTTATGCCTTGTGTTGGTAACATCACTGCGACTGTTAGTTTCATGTCTGTATGTTCTCAGTCTGTTTGTGGGCCCTCACACGCACGCACACACTGCTGCTGTGTGTCTCTCACACACAGCAGCAAAGCCTCTTCACGTCCAGGTGGGACAGTCTGTGAATGGCTGGGGTTACTTTGGTGCTCACATAAAACCCCTGTAGTTTTGGGATATCCAGTGAAAGTCCTACATGCTTGAAGATTGGATAATCAAACTCATCATTAATTGTATTAGTAAAAACGGACGTAAAATCGTTGTGAAGTACTGAAATGTTCTCCTCATTATACAATCCTGAGCTGCTGGCAAATGTTATAATACGGCCATTGCTGTGACGTTACCGCTCAAGAGATAAAAGAGTAAACCCCGTAGAACCACAACACCAAACACAAGCTAGCTCCTCAGAATTTATTACAATTACTTGAACCAAAGCACTGCTGAAACAGGAATATGTGTGTATTTCAGGCTGAACAGGTGTTATTTAGCTGAGCAGTGAGCATGACAGTAATAAACACAGTGCTAACCTCTTAATCTTTGCCGTGCTATATAGCTGTTGTAAAGTTGTACCACACTCAGAAATGTGGATTTGCTGCAAACCAAAGTGATTTTTCAAGTCATAGGATATGGACCATAGTTATGTAAACGACATTCTTATTTTTGTGAAGAAGTCCCAGATTTAACTAAGAGTAGGGATAAGTCATTAGGCCAGACACATTAAAATGCAGTCAGAGAACTACAAAAACTTACCCTGATCCCCTGTGATTCTCTGATGATGACGAAGTTGCTGAGCAGGCAGAGTTCCGGTTGGAGAGGTCCAGCACACCATCTGTTACAAGACAAGTGGTCAGGGTCTGAGTGCCAGTCGTTTGGTTCCTTCAGGAGGATGCCCATGTTACAGTCAGACGTAACATTTAATTTTATATGCATGCACTAAATGCGTTCTCTACCTTCGATCGCGCTCTCCTCCTGAGTTCGGTTCACTGTGAGGTCCAGAGGGGCGTCGGATGCTTCAGACGCGTCGGACAAGGGTGATGAGGTCCTTGTGACACCATTTGTATTGGTGTGGAGTAGGCACTTGGATGCATACTCCTTAGCAAATGTGGTTATCATCTTCTTCATCAGCTCCTGAGCAATCTGAGGTATGTTGGAATCACTGCTCAGGTGCACATCTAACAGGAGGAGAAAGAAACAAATCCAATTAAAATTGCATATAAATGTCTACATTGGTTTCAATTTTAACATGCATTATTTAAAACACTAGAAAATGATCTGAAAAACTGATCTACAGAAAAAATTGTTTGTGTTTAAAAAAAGTTTTTAATCAGATATTGAAATAAAATCCACTGTAACAAAAATGTCTTCTGATGTCACCACACTAGAAACAAGCATCTCAAAAGCATCCTAAATCTTTGGGAACACTTAGTGGGTCATGAATAGCAGAGATTTGACATGCTAATTATACCACAGTAACGGCAATTTGTATTAGGTCAATTATGTAATTCAGTTCATTGTGTACATCATTAGACGGGAACTGTGAGATATTCCTCTCAGGTTATTTCCCACATGAATATTTATGTCAACTTTGGCAGCTGTTTTCAGTATACGAGTTCTTAGTATATAAACAGTTATACATAACAACAAGGTTGTCCAAATCCACCTCACTCACCTTTCTTGTGGAACACAGCTTGGAGGAACTTGTGTGCTGATTGGGTGCTCTCAGAGATGGCTGGGGCCTGACAAGGTGAGTAATCAGAGGGGGAGGAGAGGGGCGACGTGGCTGCAGGTGCTTGATCCTAGAGAGGATGATAAAGAGGAAAAAAAAAGAAGATGGAGAGAGAGACAGAAAGGTGATTACTGATTTAGAATTATTTTTTTATTCTAGGGTGCAGAGACCCCTCTGAGGCTTCTCAAAACTAAAGTCCTTACACTAGATTTGTCCAGTAGCACGTTGCAGAAAGAGCACTGAGAGCAGTTTGATTCTGGTGACCAGTCATCTACCTCTTCCGGTTCACAGTCTGAAAGACACAATATCGCATAACCATGTATTACAGTAATGCTGATGGATCAAACCAAAACTGACAACAGGCACCAGGGGTTTCTAATCTGTTTCCTTATACCAGCCACTTCAAATGCTGCTGACACAATTCTAATCTCATCATGAGCCACGCTATCATATATAGAAAATACACACGGAAGAATGACTAATAGCAGAGTTTTTCATAAGTGGCATCTAAAAATCAATTAGCTGCTACTCTTCTAATGTTGATTTCAATAGAATGGTTTTGATTAACAGTTTATCATGCTTGTTCTTTTTATAACCAGTTAAAGTGACCGTCACTCCTGCCTCAATGAACTCTACATAACTGTTTAACACCCCCCCCACCCCCTTTTTTAAGGCGACAAAATACACTGAACAAGAACTGCTTTTACAGCTACTCTCAACCAGAACGTTTGTTGCAGTAGCTCATTTATCGCAGATCAATGCCTGTAAAATGACAAATGTGACCCTGAACACAAACTGGGTGAAGCCCACAATCAGTTTGATTTAATTCCATATATATATATATATATACACACACATACATATATATATGAATAGAAGGTGTAGTGAATCGTGTGAACGCGGACAGAAACATGATGCCTCATCATGGCATATGTACATCTCACCTCTTGTCTGATTAGATGACCTAGCATTAAAAAGAATACTGAAAATATAATTTTCGAACCATACATATTGAGCTGTACATGTATAATAGAATAAAATGCCCTACAAATTATATATTTTATATAATCTGCATACGACCCATTGCCCCAAATTGTTTTAGATACATTTGAAGTAACCATCTTGCACTAATCCAAGTGTATATTACATCAATACATCACTGATTGAAGAAGTGATTAAAATCTCTCTCTACTGTTGCCAGTAATTTTACTGTTGCCAATAGTGTGCTGCACCCTTGTATTTAAACAGCGGCATCAGCTGCCACTGCATCTGACTTTTTGAGCCAAAATGTCACTGAGGTTGGATGTCCCTGCACCCATCAGCAGTTTACTTCATATCATGGAAAGCCTTGCTATGATTTTCTTAAAGGTACATGTAATACAAGTTTTCCAGAATAATTTTAGGCTGACGCCTAAAATACTTTGAATTAAAGTGTAAAGAATATTTTGGTACTTTGAAGGCACAATTTATACGAACTAAGCATATTTTAATTTCATTATGTTAGTACCATATTTTTTGGACCATAAGGCGCATTAAGTGAAATAAGCATTAGCATTCATCCTCCAGCTTCACTGTTTATGTTATGCTAACATAGTTGTGTCGCTAGTGATCACGTAGCAAATCATTATATACTAGCTAGCCTAACTTCAGCAACCCTACAAAAGTCACTGCTGTTTAGTTTTCTCTCTTCATTTATGTTGGAAGTGATAGCAGAGCTGTACGTTTTAATTTTTTCACAAATCACTCAGTCAGAACATGCTATATCATGTTTAGGTGGAAGCTAGCAAGCTAACTTCCTGCTAACTTCTAACTGTTAAATTTAATAAATTCTGTTTTCATGGATACCTGGGTGTTAAACTTAATTCTTACACCTGGTAAAGCAGCAACGCTGCTCATTTTAGTAAAGATGAAAGAATTTAGACAGTTTTTAACTCTCAGTGATGCCGCAGTGTTCGTTTGACTTTCAGTTTAGGACCCAGATTACTCCGTGAGGCTCCTGACTACAGTAGCCATAATGCTCCAACAATCCATCAAGCGGTGCGGCTTCGTAGCTTACCAAAGTTCCACTAAAACATTTTTTGAGCGCTGTGTACCACAAATCGGTTCGAGCAGTTACACAATAAAACATACCCATGGTGCCAACCAACACAACCAGAATTCATACTTAAGGCGCATTGTGGATTTTTGAGAAAATTAAAGAATTTTAAGTGCGCCTTATAGTGTGGAAAATACAGTATTAAGGGTGGCAGTAAAAAATTTTGCACTGTGGTGCTGTACTGTCTTTATCATTCATTTAAGATAGTTTTTTTTTCACCCTGATCTTGTCTTAAATGAATGTCAGCCAAACTATGTTTCACTGATCAAATCATCTCCCTGCCAGGAGTCTATCATGTCATCTGACTAGGTTCCAGTGTAGCCTCACTCAAACTCCAGATGACACGGCAGACTTCACTGAGATCCCAGACAGTATCAAGCAAGCTGTATGTTTTGGCTGCTGGTGTCCACAGAGTGCTAGAGGGATGTGAAGGCATGGTAGAAGCTAATAAAGGCAACAGAGAGACAGAAGGTAAAAGATATTTTTAGGGTTTTCAGGGATCTACCAAATTCTGGTGTTTTAGGTTAGATTTATTTGTCTTCCAGGTTCGATATCGTGCTCCTTCCTGATATGAGTACAAAGGGTAGTGGCACCATGGATATGTTTTATGGTGTAACTGCTTGCTTTATATACTGCAAATATTTTGTGAAGACCTTTGTTCTTGTGAGGCTGACATACTGGTGGTGCCTTGGAGCACACTGTAGAGAGTGACGAAAGTTTCCAGGGCGTGGGAGCTTTTGTGAAGCTGAAGTTGTTATGCGACTGCAGAATTTTAGCAGGTGAGAAATGGGTCACACATAAACACATGGCAGAGGCAAAGAAGATTAAATTTCAGCTGATACATTACAGTTTACTCAACATGGTTTTGGCAGCTCTGGAAAAACTCTACATTTTAGCATACTATACAGTCATCTGACACAGAAATGGACTCCATCTCCTCAAGGCTCAGTTTTAGGCTTTTGAAAATCTAGTCCCAAATTACTCCTACTACAGAGCTTTAGGTCTAACAAAATATTGACATTACAATACCAGAAAATATTTAGACTTGCCTCTAGGATCATTGAAACTGTATCATAATTTATTAACAATGGTTGTTTAATAATCTAATAATGCAATCTGCTGTGCTATCTCTCGAGGCAGCATAGCGGATATATATGTAAAATTATGAGTTAAAGAGGAAGTGGACTGCTTTTAAATGAGCAGGAAAACAATCATTTTTGCTATTTTTGAGTCCGACTTAAAAACAATATATGGTTAAAATTACAGTCAAATGGGAACTTGACCATAAACTGTGTTTTGAATCTCATGCTGATGCCACTACTAAAAATGTTCAACAAAGCCTGTTCTTTTTAAGGAAAATGAGATCTTTTAATGTCTCATCTGAGATGTTGTCTTTGTTTTATAGAAGTTTTATCGAATCTGTGATGTCCTTTTGTATCGCTGCCTGGTTTGGTAACCTGACGGTGAAGAATAAGAATCGGTTGGGACTTCTGGTAAAAACTGCTAGCAAAATTTCAGTGGGCTGGCAAGATGGACTTTTGGCCATCTACAATAAAAATGTGCTTAGAAAGGCTCATTCTATTATTAATTGTTTGAACCATCCACTTCACAGTGAGTTTGAGTTGTTGCCTTCTGGCTGCCGTTTTAGAGTACCTGTGAGGAAGACTAAAAAGACTCCAGGTTTCTTTTATCCCTGCTGCATCTTGTCTCCTTAATGGCAAATAACCGTCCTTGGACTTTCTATCACTATTATTGTCATTATTATTTTATATTATTGTTCTGTTTATTTTTATCCTGCTGCTAAACTAATTTCCCCTTGTGGGACAATAAAGAAATTGAATTGAATTGAATTGAAGTACAAATATGAATCATACCGATGATGTGGTTTCTGATTCAACTACTTAAATAACGTAATGAGTACCAATCAATAGCTAAGTAAATCTCACAACATTGCAAATCTTTTTTGGTTTAAAAGCCTTAATATTGGTGACACATGTTTGAGGTCTGATATTATAAGAATAGATATGGGACAGTGTTGGGAAGACAAAAGGCATTGCGAGAATAATGATTTGTTTGTTTGGCAATGCTGAAAATAAATGTACAGTCCTCTTTACCTAGTCACAAGCCAATGGTAAAGAGCATACACAACCAACAACCCACCATGAAATAAATTGAGGTCTCTCGGCAGCGGGCCATAAATTCCCTCTAGAATGCTTTCAAACCCTGCAAGACAAAAATGGGAACAATCCATCAGTGCTGATACGAACAAGAGCATGGTTTAGGACTCCAAGATCTGGGCAGAATCTGCTCTCAAAACTGTTTACTATGTTGTCGTTTCCAGGAAGACAGAACAATTTTGATGTTTACAATGAACTCTTTATAAACCTTGAAAAACAACACATATGCATGATTACATGTAGGACACCATTGTCACAACTGTTTAGATCAGAGGTGTCAAACATGCAGTGAAAAAATTACTGTGAAGTTGTTATTACTCCTATTTAAAATTTCCTAGTGTGGTGTTAACAGCATTATTTCACAGGAATTAAAATGTAACTGTAGATACAGGCAAGTTGTTTAAATCACAAAAACAAATGTAAAAGGTTTATTTTGTGCCTTTTAACTGTGATACATACAATACCAGACGATGCAAAGAACGTCGAGAAATGCTGAAACTACACCAATCATCATATTTGCTAAATGACCAACATAATTCGTTGTCTGGCAAAATTTTATGGGAGTGTTCTATATTTTGGGTGATGTACAGTGGTCTTATAAATCTGGCCGACTTGAGACCGGACTGGACCGTATATGGCTCATTAGCTAAAACGAGTTTGACACCCCTTGTTTAGACGTTATACACAGTAGGAAACTGACTTAAGAATAGGTGCGCCAGCCTTATGCTAACATCAACAGCTACTGTAGCATTAAAAACTGCGTTCAAAATAGAAAAGAGCCCGAGGAAAACCGTTACCGGACACCACTGAAATGAATGCTTTCGTGGTATTGCACTGACATTAGCTTGCTTGACGTAACAACAACATTCTCCCAAAATAACAACAGCTTTTAGCTAAGCACGGCTATAGCATAGCCATCGAACAATAAACAATTATAACTGTTTATTACAAATATAACTGATGCTGTTATCGTACACCGATAGATAAAATTACATATCTTGGTTGGGCATATGCATTATATCTTATTGGTTACAATCCAATTTAAGACAGAAATGAAACGATCTAAGAAAGCGCTAACGCCGGCGAAGGGCTAGCAAGCGCAGACAAAAGGAGCTAGCTAACCAGCTCGAGCTAGGATCCCTCTGTTGCCGGACAAAACCATTCACTACATGTTTTATTTTTACAAAATACTAAACTGCATATGAACCATACCGACGCAGTGAATCAATGTATAACGCCAAGAATCAAGTTCCCGCCGAAACAACTTCTTTTCTGCCATGCATCTACACTGCAGCGTCGTCATCGTCCTCTACTCCTCTTTCTCCCCTGTTTGCGTTACAGCCGCTACCCGATCCGTACCTGAAAGCCGATCAGTACCACGCATGCGCGAATCTTACCTCACTTCCTCTCTTTGCCAACATTTCCTGGAGCACGATTAAAAAAAACAAAATTTAAAAATGACCGTTGTTGTAACGCAAACAAAGTGGCAAAATGATCATTGTAAGCAAACTAGATGATTCCTAGAATTATGAAATTACTAACGGCAAATTTATTTATGAAAGACACAGCTTCTGTCTCAACCTTTACGATCCAAGATTTCCACTGTATCCATGGAGGTCACGTGTTTCCGGCTACTGTGGAGGTTACACTATGACGCTCCACAGTGGCTGCAGCCAGACCCTTCTCAACATTTTCTGAAGAGTTGGCTCCCTTTCTTCTTGAGGTTTTTGCAGAAAGAATAGGAAACCAACAACTTCCCAGTACAATGAATCAAGGTTTGGCCACGTTGATTCCAAAACCTAATAAGGACCTATTGATGATTATTAATTGGACACCAATTAGCTTATTGAATAACGATTATAAAGTATTTGCTCTAATTTTAGCTAATAGACTTAAGATGGTTCTTGACTCGGTTATTGATGAAACACAATCTGGCTTTATGCCCAAAAGACACATAACTAACAATATCAGATTGGTTTTAGATATTCTGGATTATTCTGACCTAATAAATAGCAATGGATTCATATTATTTTTAGACTTCTACAAGGCCTTCGTCCCTTCGATACAGTGGAGCATGAATTTATATTTCAAGCTCTAGATAAATATGGTTTTGGTACTTACTTCTCGTCAGCGATTAAAACATTATACAATAACAGTAACAGCAGTATTAAATTAACAAACGGGACTTCACCCAGATTTAACATACAAAGAGGGATAAGACAAGGCTGTCCCATTTTTCCATACCTTTTTTGTTAATTGCCCAACTGTTGTCTAACCATATGAAGTCAAGCAATGAAGAAGGTATATCGCTAATTAGCAAAGATTTACTCATAACACAGTTAGCCGACGACACCACATTATTCCTAAAAGATGAACATCAAATATCTATTGGTGTTGAAACAATCTCCACATTTTCCAAAGCTTCTGGACTGTACTTGAATATTCGTAAATGTGAACTTATGGCGATAAAAGAATGTTCGAAAACAGCTTTGTGTAACATTCCAATAAAACAAGAAGTTCGCTATTTAGGTATTATAATAACCAAAAACCAGGAAAGAAGAATTACTCAAAATTTCTATCCTATTTTAGAGAAACTCAAAAACAGATTTACTCAGTGGCTCTTAAGAGATTTATCATTAAAAGGTAGAGTATTAATAGCAGACGGAATCTCTCGTTTTACATACGCAGCATTGGCATTGCACCTCGATAATAAACTCATAAAAGAGGTTGATAAGTTACTCTTCAACTTTATTTGGAAAAATAGGACACACTACATTAAAAAAACCCAGTCCTTTTGAACTCTTATGTCAATGGAGGACTTAATGTGTTAGATTTGAACACTCTAAATAACACATTCAAAATAAAGTGGTTAAAAAAAAATCTAATTAATAATCCTACTTCCATTTGGAATACTATACCTATGTACATGTAGTCTAAGTTAGGTGGTGCACATTTTTTCCTTACCTGTAATTTTGACATTGATAAAGTCCCTATAAAAATCTCTCCCTTTTATCGCCAAGCTTTTTTTTTTTATCTTGGACTCTTATTTACAAGCATAACTTTAGTCCACACAGTTATTATATTTGGAATAACAAGGATATCCTACATGAAAGAAAATCTCTCTTCTTAGATAGTTGGTTTGGGAACAGCATTATTTTAGTTAACCAATTATTCAGTTCAAATGTATGCTTTTCTCCTGTGAAGAATTTTGTCTACATTTCAATTTAGCTATAAATCGTGATGATTATACTAAAGTATTTGGCTCTACACTTCAGGGGTTTGTATGCTTTTTAAGAATAAACCTAATACCCCTTCAGACCACAGGCCATTGGCATCTCCAATAAAAACTGTTGTTGGTAAGATATGCTTTTCTAAGCACTCAAAAAACAACAATAAATCTGTCAGATCTTTTTTTCTGAATAGTATAACCACGCTACCATATGTAATTTTTTTCTGGAACCGGTTGACTGATGATATTATGTGGAAAGAAGTTTGGAGACTACCTAATCAGTTTTTAATTACCAACAAAGTTAAAGACATTTCTTGTAAATTAATACACAGAATTCACCCATCTAAAGATTATCTTCAAAGCAAATTCAAATTAGACATTGATGCAGACTGTAGCTTTTGTAAGACTTGCAAGGAATCCACTATACAATAGTCCCTAGCTATATCGCGGTTCACCTTTCGCGGCCTTTCGATTTTTTTTTTTGTGTGCAATTTTGCATGCTTTTTTTTGTTTTGTTTTGTTTTGTGTTTTTTTTTACAGCAGATTGTGTTCTGCGTCCTGATTGGCTGTAGACCATTGTCAAATCAATCTCGTGCCGTGTCTCCTGTACAGTAAAGAATGTGTTTAGCTTGTCAAATTTACATAAATCTGTGATCGCTAGCAGTGTGACTCTGAAGTGCTGCACTGTATGTGTGTAATTTTTCTCCCCAACAAACACAACAATGTCGACGAAACGTTTTGCACCGTCAATGGCAACTGCGGGTGCCTTTGGTTTCATTCTATAATACTGGACTTATTTTTCTACGAAGGTTTGAACTTTGAGAGTGTTTAAACAAGAGAGAAAAGTGTGAAAATGTTCATGCCTGTCTGAGAAAAGTTTATAAAGTGTGTAGTGAGGGGTTTTACAGCCTTAGGAAGACATCCCTCCTTTTATGTATACTCCTATGAGCTTTTGCAATATCTAAATTCAATTAAGAATTCTTCTAACCCTAAAGCTATAAAAACTGGTTGCATGTGAAAAAATGAAGATCCTTCAGTCTCTTCACTTTTTGGCTTAATCAGTTAAAACTTCTCCCCCTAGCGTATGTGTAATGTAGGTTCTGAATAATGTTTGTTTGTTTGCTTATGGTTTACAATTTCTGTAAGTACAACACCTTTAATGTAATACTGTTTAATTCTCCTTTGTATTGTACTAATCTTTAAATAAAGGTTGGAAACAAAAAAAAAAACCCTTCTCAACATTGCGACAGCTAATATATTTGAATGACATGGTTAGCGCCCAGTTAGCTCCTAGCATTTCTCTGCCTCTCTTTCGACTGCCCGGAACATTTAAACAATAGATACCTCCGTATACAAACAAATTCATGCTTTTCTCCTCAACGGAGAGCTTCCCCCGATTGAACAACAGCGCCATAAAATAAGAAGAATGGCACCTAATTACAGACTTAAAGGTAACTATGAAAATATAGCCTATTGTGTATAAAAATAAAAATTTGTAATGTGTAATATGTGAAGATAGCGGACATCATCATCACAATTCCAATCAGTCCTCTCCACACAGACAAGCATAAACACACTTGACTATCACTTAATCAATATAACACGCATACACAAACACGATTTGTAATGACGCAAGTTCGTAAAAAAAGACATAAAATGAGTTATACCCTAGGGGTTTTCTAACAGATTCAGTTCATTAATCGTATGATGCAGATCCACAGCTTGTTTTTTGTCCATAAACTTTATAGATGAGAAGAATAGGCAGAATTCTTAGAGTAAAAAAGGACGGCTTTGTTTTCAGAAAACAACATTTGTGTTTCTTTTCTTTTCTCAGCTATCCAAACATAATATCATTTTTAGAAAATTCAAGTAAGTTTGGAATCTTTGGGAAAAGTCAGTAGTGCACATCGTTCCACAGGGCTTTAAAGAATATATACATTCATAAAATAAATGTTTTGTCGATTCAATATCCCCATCACAAAAAGAGCAAGAGTTCTTATCAATAGCAAAGCGACGTCTGAGAAATTTGTTGGAAGGGTAAACACCAGAGAGGATTTTGTAGTGGACCTCCTTAGCTTTGGGAGGAATGGGAGGTTTTGGGTAATTTTTTCTGATCTCTTTCTTTTGATCACAGGAGAACAGATGTGAGATGGAGTTTGGATTGGATCTATATGGGAAAAAAGCATTAGTAAATAATTCCCTAATTTTGGAGTTTTTTAGACTGTTAGTTGTAATGTTGTGCCCATTTACTAAGAATTCAGGGTTTTGAAAAAGATTTTATGCTGTACATAGAATGTTTTGAGGGATAGCCTTAGAGTTTATTAAACTCCACCGAGACAGCTGGTGACGCAAAACTGAAGGCTAGACCATCCAATTTCACAGCCTTTCACTTCTGGCCTACTTGGCCTTTGGAGTACCCGCCCCATGTAGACCCCGAAGTCCGCGTACTCCGAAGTGTGCAGCCCTGAATTGGGACACAGCTTATGAATTTGGACACCCCTTAAAAACACAGGATTCTTCTTCTTCTGTCTTTTGGGCGGGTGCATTACCGCCACCTATTGGAAGTATGAAGGAGGTGTGCGTTGAAGATCCTGTGGACCGGCGCCTCTGTCACTTGTTCCCAGCACACCCTCACTATACATTTAGGTGCACCAGGTCTGTCCAGCATCCTCCTCTGCCACCTGATCCAACTCCACCACCAGGTGGTGAGTTGACAGCTCAGCCCTTCTCTTTACCCGAGTCTCCAGAAAATGTGGTGTGCACATGTGATAGTACGCAGAGGAATGAGAGGTCACAGAGGTCACATATCATTCAACCAGGCAAATGATTTTGTTTGATTGAACAAATTGTTTACAGTGGCAAACATATGTAGGCATACTTATATATAGAAACTTTATCGAGAGTCTCTCTTGCATTAAAAAAATGTCTAACACTAAGGGACAATCACCAAGTGATAACAATATTTCTAACCACTTATTTAAGTGTCATTTACTTTATCATTTACTTAGCTAAACAAAAATGTATTTAAAACTAAGGTTCACAAATCAGTTAAAAATGCAGACCAGATGATTGGCTACTGACCAATCAGTTCTCTGGAAAATAGTGTCACCATTTTCTGAAAGATCCCTCAGACCTCTGTATGCAGATGCTGCCACTGCCACCCCTTTCCTGTCCAACATGTGGGATTGTGTGACTGCTTATCCCGACTGCCAGTGTTATTCTATATGCTAAAGCATATAGTTAGGGCTGGATCAGGTGACCCTGAATCCTCCCTTAATTATGCTGCAATAGGCATAGGTTGCTGGGGAACTCCCATGATGCATTGAGGTTTTCCTTTTCAGTCACCTTTTTCACTCACTATATGTTAATAGAGCTCTCTGCATTAAATCATACTTGTTATTAATCTCTGTCTCTCTTCCACAGCAAATCATATCCTGTTTTCCTTCTCTCACCCCAACCGGTCACAGCAGATGGCCCCGCCCCTCCCTGAGCCTGGTTCTGCCGGAGGTTTCTTCCTGTTAAAAGGGAGTTTTTCCTTCCCACTGTCGCCAAGTGCTTGCTCATAGGGGTCATATGATTGTTGGGTTTTTCTCTGTATGTATTATTGTAGGGTCTATCTTACAATATAAAGCCCCTTGAGACGACTGTTGTTGTGATTTGGCGCTATATAAATAAAATTGAATTGAATTGAATTGTTAGGGTAAATTAATCCAGAAATTAGTCCAGAAAGATACCCTGGATATGCTGAACTTGTGTCATAGTAGAGGCTTCAGGATATAGAGTGACAAAACAAAAAGTGAACTTCATTTAAAGTAAAAAAAAAAACAAAGTTCATAAGTCAAAACAAAAGGAGAAACAATGACACAAAAAAACCCATGCACAGGAATATAATACACATACACAAGGAGCTTTCGAGGAACAACAGAAAACCAACAAAGCAAAGAGGGGGAGAGAGGGCTGACTAAGGAAGTGATAACCGAAAGGGACATAATGTACATAATCAAGACAATCACGAGGGAGAAGTAAAACTCAAGGCACAAGCAGCTGTAAAGATCAAGTAAAACCGGAAACAACAAGAGAAAATACACAGACAAGAAAATCACAGTGATAAAAACAAAGGGCCGTTAAGTAGTCTCAAAACCATGAGGCAATGATGTCACAAAATGGAAATGCACTACTACAATACTGAAACCAAAGCAGTGACAGAAAATAAAACCACACAAAAATCTACACCAAAACACAATAATCAATACCTGACATGTAAGAAGACTGAAACCCCCCAAAAGAATGTGAAACTAAGACACGATAACTCAGATACAAGCTTAAAACCATGCCCCATATCAGGCACCACACAATTCTGTTAAGTAAGCAAACACAGACTCCCTGCCTGAACTATATGTGGACCATTTGTGCTTATAAGAATAATCAGCTCACAATAGGCCCACTCTGAGCAGGAAATACCCTGATATCAAAAACATTTGATGTGCCACAGTCAAAGGTCAGATATGTGATTTTAGAGTTAGTGGTCACACTAAAACATATACATGGTCAAGGTTCAGTGAGCGCGCTATACTCGTCTATTTTAAGAGTCTATTTGAACTCCTAAAATTAAACTCAAATCATTGAATTAATATCTTGTGATCTCATAAATATATTCACTGTGATGTTTTGTTGTTTTTTTTAAAATATAGGAACTATTCTGCACACAGCATCTGGTGTTTGGCATGATTAAGAAGGATGTGTGACACACCACAGAGTAGTTTTTGTGCAGATTTGAGATAAAATGCAGACCAAACCTGTTCCTGTGTGGTTACGTACTCACAGCACATTTAATGGAGACATTGTTAGTGCTAAAATATATCTAACATTGAGTGTTATGCAGCTGTACTGTGTATTGCAGTGCTATTGCGAGGGAGTAAATATTAGCCTCGAAAGAGGAAGAAAATGAAACTACACACCACCTGTTTTATCCGAGTTAAATATCACATATCTGTACAAAATGAGGCTGTATATAAGGATTTAACCACTGCCAAACAGCTGTTTGACACTTTCACAGTTTCGCTTTAACAGCAGTGAAACTGCAGCAGCGGCAGTAGAGTTGGGCACTGTTATAGCTCACCTCATTGAGCACAGAAGATGCACGGGTCCTGTTGGGGGCCTGGACTCAAGCCCAGGTGGTCTGTGTGTGATTGGATCTAGTGCTTAAGCCAATGAAATAAAAAAAAAAATTCAAGCAACTCAACATAAAACTGCATCATTAGTTATTATTACTTTCTAGCTCTATTTTTCATCCTGTCTACCTCCTCTCACTCCTATCTGTTTGTGGCAGATGGCTGCCCTCCCTGAGCCTGGTTCTGCTGGAGATTTGTTCCTGCTAAAAAAGGGTTTTTTGTTCCCACTGTTGCCAAGTGCTTGTTCATAAGGTGTTGTCTGATTGTTGGGGTTTTCACTGTTTTATTGTAGGGTCTTTATCTTATGATATAAGTCCCTTGAGGTATCTGCTGCTGTAATTTGGTGCTACATAAATAAAACTATACTGAGCTGAATTAAACTGTATAAAAACTGTAATTTCCCATGCTGTGATCTGGTGGAACACATTACCAGTTAGTATAACAAAGACAGCTGGTGGAGAGGAGAGACTATAGCTGCTGTGTGAATATGAAGCAGACTTATAACCTTGATTTTGAAGCTAAAGTATAACAACACAGATGGGAAATGCTGAATCATAATTGAATGGAAATTAATGTATATTGCATTGATTACTTATTCTATGAAGCTCGTGATCATTGCTTCTGTTTAATATCCTGTTACAAGGTAGTTTTTTAATATTCTCTTCTATGAATTTCAATAACATCTGAATGAGAACGGCTTACTTTGTTTTGTGTTTATGTTTTCTGAACATTGATTGCATGTGTATGTACGACCGCAAAGGCAGCTGCTAATGGGGATTGTAATAAAACAGAAAACCCAAACAAATGCAAATGTTATCACTGTCCTCAGTGTCATCACACTTCTTAAAAGTGCTGCCCTCATGTGGTCACTCTGACCACATGAGGGCAGCAGAGTGCTTTCAGGATGTGAGGGTTAGGCGCTCTATACACAGGACATGTTTGGTTAGCACAGAGTCGAGTGAATTCAGTTGATGATATAGTTTTCACCATTATTATTCATCATGATTACAGCATTCTATTATCTGACACTTTATAAATATAGTTTATTTATTTACATCCAGCTGCGGCTGTTCTGTCAACAGGGGAATCAAGCTGCAGACATTAAAGAGGCCCAAAAGCCCCAGTTTCACTGTGTCACTTATGAAAATTGTAATTAATTGCAAATCTGATGGGATTACATGCCACTAAGGCACATTGTGCTCCTAAATCACTGAATTAAAGGTATATTTGTACAGTTCGAGGGGATGAAGGATGTATGCAATAAAAATAAATAAATAAAGGATTTTGCTTTTTTGTCTGTGTGTTTCTCCATCTACACTGTCTTAAGTAATGCGCAAAGAATGCAGGGGCTGCCTCTGCTGAAACTCTTTGCTTCTCTCAGGGTCCCCTGATAGGTTAATCCAAACCAACAATGGGGAACCCCAGAAGGTATGTGAACAACAAGGGCAATCAAATGGGCTCGTGGAAAGAGACTGTGGCGGGGACAGAGCGGGGAGGCCGACTAGAGGACATATGAAATAGTTATGAAGAGAGATGGAGGGCTGTAGAGCAAACGGGGAGACGTGATTGAATGGTGAGCGTGGAGGAGGCAGCAAGTGTCACAAGCCCAGGTGGAATTCGTTGTCACGGTGACTTAGGGCGCTGTTGCTGTGGAGATGGCGATGAAAGACGGCAGTCTGGTGAATGGCATTTCTGGGCCGGAGCGTGACCAACAGCATACAGCCCGGCGTGCCCTGAGGGGGGGCGGCAGAGATGATCGTGTGCAGGGTCAACACATTGCTGTGGCTATGTGCGCTTTACTTTCAAGCACCCATGCATCACAGTGCGTGCACGTGAGTGTGTGTTTTAAAGCCGGCGTCTATGTTGTGTATCTATGTAGTACACTCTATCTCCAACATGTATTGAGCGATCAGGGAATGAGCAGCAGCTTCCCACTTTGGTGGTGGGCTCTCTGCTGCCTCTGCAGCCACCCCGAGGACCTTTTAACACCTCAGTTGTCACTATATCTCATTACGACAACGCACACAGCCGTAACTGCGGATAGGCTCACTCAGAGGTGTGGGCCCGTGAGAATAACTGTGTAAGTGCACACCTGGGTCTTGTTATTAAGTTCAGAAGAGGGGCACAGTAGGACTACATTTTAATTTCCCTCAGTTGAACCGGCTCTCAAAGTCCAAACACCACAGCCAGGAATAGATGACAAACTACCCGATTAAATATAGCCACAGGATGAAGAAATCCCGAGAACTCATTACACCCAAGAACAAAGCATATCCTTTAAAATAACCACGGAAAGATGACAACCAAATTATCCATCTTATTTCGTCTAACTCATTCCTCATTTACACTTTTTTCTCCCCAGCTCTCATCCTGCTGGTTTCCCTGCTCTAATTCTCTCTGTTCCCTGAAGAGGGCAGTGCGAATGATGCATTTTAGGATGTTTCAAGTGAATTTAATTTACAGGTGCATTTCCATGTGCCCATAGGCTTTTTAAGGATGATTAGAACCAGTTCTCCATATGCCGTAAAAGAAACACCTCACATGTTTAATATAAGCAAGATTTACCTGGTATTAGTAGGGTTTTATTGTTCACACTAACAAATAAATTGGCTCGGCATGTTTGCCCGGTATGAACTCACTCTCCTCGCCCTGTGTGCCCTAGAACTGACTGTGACGCATGTTTTTCCATGCTTTTCCTTGTTTCATCCTTCTTAATTCTTGGCGTCTTGTTGAGTTTACCAAATTGCAAGTGAAGTCACAGGGGTGCACAGTTCTGTGACCATTAACCTCCTCCTCCTCCTCCCCACATTCAGACCAGTGGGGGATGCTTAGTTTGAAAAATTTAGATGAATTAGAGAAACACTCAGAAGCTTTGTGTCTGAAAGCTCAGGCTTTGTGTCAGTTTAAAAGCTGAGGATGCAATTTGTGCTAATACGTGGATCAAACATATTTAATCCTTTGTGTAAAAATCAAAACAAGCCATTAGCGGGGTGACACCCACCCTTCTAAATGGCTTGACTTTTTCATTACATTTTTATTTTAGTTACTTTTGCAAGTACACAAAAGAAGAAAAAAAGATTTTCAGATAACCACGTTGCTCTTTGTCCCAGCTAGTTTGAGCTTTTTGTTAAGTTTTACTTAACCATGACCAAATTCCATTTAATTTGAGGGAGTCCAGGGATGTGTTTCTGACGTTGCACAGATGCACACCGTGCTTTTAGGAGAGGCCTTTAAATGAGTTTTCAAAAATCATTCATATAACCTTCGAAAGCTTTGGCATTGTTTTTATGAACGCATATGAAGGAGACAGGAATATAAATGCAAAGAAAACAGGTATGGAAATAATTACCTGGGTGTCTTCTGAGTGCACGTGCTTGTGCAGTGCGTATGGATGTGTGCATGAGTCCTGAGGGAGGGGGTAGTATTATGGTTGGAGCATGGCCATTGTGATTATTACAGAGATGCCGTATTCCGGTCCCTACAGAGTCCAGTGTGAACCCTCACATCAGCTTCCCATGTCTAAACAGACAGGCGTACTCACTGTTGAGCAAGTGAATGCATGAAGACATCTGTTTAGAATTCCTGGCTTTAAGCGAGATACGGTGGTCACTGTATGGGATGGTAATGTTTATTTGTGATAGAGCCTTTCTCTGCATTCCTTCACAAAGGTCCTCGAATATATTTTTGACCACCCAATATATATATATATATATATATGTAGCCTACATTTTTGAAGCTATGCTCTTGATTTGGGCAATTGGAGAAAATGGATAAGAAAGGCAAACAAAAAAGAGGAAGGAAGGTCAAAAAGTTTGAAAAGAAGTTTTTAATTTGAGTCGGAGTGTGTGTAGACATGCATGCAGAGACCTGGAGAGCTTTACCGCTGTGCAGGGAGACACCAAACCGCTGTCGATTTCAAGAAGTCTTTCATAACTTCTGTTCGGTCCAACTGGTTTCAACTGACCCCCATTTCTCTCCCTCCCTGTCTGAGCTGTCTGTCTTTTGTGCTTCTGGGCAGCTCTATAGGTAAGACGGGGCTCAGCGAGACGTGTGTTTTTCTGGAGGTAAAAGGTAAAAAGCAGCTCAAGGGGCTTATGCAGCACAGGAGCACTACGAAGGATTATCATTAATTCTGCACACAATGAGGCACTTGACTTTGAAGACAAATGCACACGCACACACATACACACACACACGCTAACCATTTGAGCTGGGTAAAGGTGGACTGCGGAGGGGGCAGGAAGGTGGAGGGTCATTTTAAGTGGAGGTGCACAGGGGCAGACCTTGCCCCAGGGATGAGGGTGGAAGGAGGGGAGGGGAGAGGAAACAGCCAAAGTAAAAACACATGCAAGGTCAAGTGTTCTCCTTCATTTAGCATATAATGGAGGAACAAGCTAAAAAAGAACCACATTGCTGTCAGACTTATCAGTCTAGTTTTTCCCCCCATCTGCTCCTTCACTTGCCTGAATTATATACGGATTAGGTCTGTTAATCTGTCAAGATGTTTTCTCTTCTAAATTGTGGCCGAGAGAGTTTCGATTTAATTGTGTAGATAAGCACTGGGTCTCTTTTATTAACAGGTTAGGTATGTGTTGCTTTTTAACCAAAGCTTGACTTTACACCAGCATGTCAAGTGTTTGATGTGCTTCTTTTCTCTCTGCAATAACAACGTATTGCCAGTCTCAACTACAGCTGCATCTGGGATGATTATATCTCCATGCACTGTGTTGTAAATTACTGTTTCTTTGCAAGACATCTAATGCCCTAAAAAGGTCCCACCAACCATCTGAATTTCTTTCACCACCTCTCTATTATAGCTCAGTCACACTAGAGTAAAACTGTGACTAGGAAAAAAAATTTGGTGGTTGACATCAGACAGATTGGTGAAGGCTGGCAAATAATTTCTTTCTGTAGAAATTTATAATATTGTAACACTATTATGTATTATTAAGGTGTCAGTAAGGTATTAGCAAGTGCCAAATCCATCATTTATATAACATTATTCCTCCTTAGTATGCCATTTATAAATATAGATACATCTCATTATGACTATAATTATGACTATGTAAGAATAACATACATACTAATTGTAATTGTATCGTGATGTGCTATCTCCATCTGATATACATAAATGCAGACAGATTGCCAAAATGTTGCAGTCAACCTGAATTTTTCTGCTTTATTGAGTTCAAGTCATTTGTGACATTTCTCTCTGGAACTAGTTGCCGACTGGTTTTATTCTGGTTATATATGTTAAAGCAAAGCTGCTGAGTGTCTGTGCCATTTTGCAGATAAATCACTGTCCAGCAGCAGCTACATCACTATTAGTGGAGGAGTTTCTTTTTCAAATCTTCCATGATCTGTTTGGACTCTGAATGTAGGGGGTTATTGTGAATTTCAGTGCATGTAGATGTCAATAGATTTTTGATGTTTTTTTTGCCTATTAACCACAGTTAACTGCAATATATACCCCAGCGAAAGAAGTTTTATTGCCATTCTGATGCACCTAAAGGTAACAGATTTTCTCCCCATCTTCAAAGTAACCATTTCAAAGGCGAGATCACCTATAGGCAATAATTTTGACTGAGCAGCATTCGCCAGTGTTTTCAAGCAAGAATGCTGAGTGTTGTTTTTGCAGTTAAATTAATGGCCACACCATTAACATTTGTAATTTGTACATTGTAAAATCTAAACTGTCTATACACAGTCAGAAAAATCGGAGTAGTTTGCAGTTTGGAGTCACATCTGCACCTTATTCTTAGAATTGGCGATAATTTAATTGATGTCCACTGAATGTGGCTATAACAGGACTGAACACATTGGACAAGCAGCTCGAGGTAGTTTGTTGCTTGTTTAGGTTTCGTTTTTCTGCTTTAAATGTCATATTGTACACGCTAAAAAATGTTATTGTAAAACTTGTGACATGAAATCTGGGACTGTGGTAGTGGGACCATATATAAATATATAAACTTCAGTTTCTTTAATTCAAATGTGTAAGTATCTTCTTTTTTTAAAAGAATATCTTTTGCAACAGTCTTCTGGGTTAAGTTAGCGAGCATTAACTGAGCATGCTTTTAATTTGCCAAGAAGTCAGAATTCCCAGAGAAAACCTTCACAAGCAAACTCCACACAGAAGGGCCCCTCCCAGGTTTTAAACCCAGGACCTTGTTGTTGGTGCTAAATACTGAGCCACCGTGCTGCCAGTTGTTTTGTGGGAGTCGATGATTTATAAAGCGCTGATTTATGTCTATATACAACTAACCAGATTCTCAAGCATCAGCTGGCAGTGTTATTTACAATCATCTATGAAAGCAACTATAAACAGCTGTGGCTTAGACCAGATACTGAGCTCTCCTGCGTCAATGGCAGACTCAAAAAAGACTGTTTGTGAGGTCTGAGGGTGATCCAGGCGTGTCTGTGAGACTCGGAATATGAACATGTTATTGTGGAGGAAGATGGGAACAAAAAGAGTCACCTCCATGTGAGATGTTTGCCCTGTTAGGGAAATGAAATAGTTATTTGATATTTGAAGATGTCAATGCTCATAGACTGCTCATAAATCCAGACAGCTGTGTGTGTGAATCTGTGTGTGTATGTGTGTGTTATATGTAATGCAGTTACGAAGATTCTGTTGGACTCATGTTTCTGATAAGAGCTGTGACTTACTGATAAGAGGAAAATACAAGACAGCAATGGGGTTGTTTCTCTCTGCCTCTCTCTGCCCACTAGCTTTTATGCATATCGTTCTCTCCAGCTGGCTTTAGGAGAGCTTGGACCTTATTTTAACAAATAATCACCTTTATTGATTTTAAATGTTATCTTTATAGCTTTATGTAACGTGTTTACTGTGAGCAGCAGTAATATCTTAAAAGTATTGTTTGTACAGACTCAGACGTCTCCATCCAATTCTAATCTTTAGTGGGCTATCCCTCATTCATAATCTGGTTTATTGAAATACCAGCTTTATGATGATACTGCAACAAAAAGGCAAAACACCAGTAAAGTCAATCCATTTTCCAGGATACGTCTGTCAAGGTTACAAGAGCTTTCACAGGACGAGTCCTTTTGGTGTCACCAAAAGTAAATATAACAGTCAGTGGATCACCAAAGTCATTAGACTTTATCCTCAGGGCAGCATGGATATACCTATAATACATTCAGAGGTTGCTAAAAATAAAATATATATGGTGATATCCATCACCTTTGTTTGCTTTTACACCCAAAACTCCACACCACACCTGAAACACACTGCACTTCAGTCCAATCTTATCTAACCCAGTTTGTGCCACGTCTCATATTAATCTATAAACTGCCCACAGGCAGTATAAAAGCCCAGATGAAGTATGATGTAAGAAAATAATGTGTATGCATACACATAAAAAGCCATAAATGGTTGGTCAAACATCAAATTAGCACTAAAGGTGACCGTGAGAAATGTCAACATATTTGACACCATTAACAACTCGGCCTTACTCGCGTCCATCAATACTACATCCATAAAACAGATGATAACTACGGACTGCACATAACAGATGTATGTAGCCACCATGATATCATCCATCGATTTGTGGACTCCAATCTTCAATTTGCAAATTGAAGATTCATCTCATAAGTCATGGCACACTGATCTTCCCTCTATAAGCTGCCTCTATAAGTTAAAAGTGTCACTGTCGGTATTGGTATCGATAATATAACACTTGGTATCGGATCAATACAGAAATTTGCAGTATCACACCTGAGTACTCTCTTGTCTTCATTTGTCAGCCCTCTTAAGTTACGGTTCTTCAAATGTGTCCTTCTGTGTACAAGCTTCCGTTCGGATGTGGAGGGGATTCCCACGCACAGGACTGGATAGTCCTTAAGATCCTGACTGTGCGTCACTGGAAGTTGAAGACATCGGCTTCCACTGAACGTTGATTGGTTGACAAGTGGGTCAGAACAGAGAAGGGGGCGACAGCAGAGTTCAACTAGAACAGGAGACCTGTGAAAAATTTTAGTGGTTTCACTTAACTCATCTGTGTGGCTGATTGGATAACCAACAACAGTATCACACACTTTGTACCTTGTACTCCACTTCAGAGATAACAGCTTCCTAAATACACAACTAGGATTAGTTAGTCAGTTAGTGTGATGATCAGATCTATTCAGCAACCATCATATAACTGATAATAATTACAGCAAAGTGAGAATCTGTGAACTGTACCTCAGTTTAGGTGCTTGCAATGATTGTTTGGCCAGTTTAACCATGAAAATCTGCAAATGGAGCTTCAAACAGATGCGCATGAGCAGATGCCAGCATGTGCCAACCTTGAACACAGATTTGATGTGATAGTTTTCCACACCAGCAAAATGTTGGAAAGAAGTTACATGGAAATCACCTAGTAGGCAGGAAGAAAGTCTGGTCACACCTTTATCCATGAACACTGATAAGGAGAATCTGGAATGCACACAAACCGATGCCCTCCTTCAGTCTGTGTACACAAGCAACCAGGAGACGCCCTTTGCAGAAGCTGAGGACAGCTTGGAGACCGTTCAAAAGCCAAGCACAAACATGGCCCTGAAGCATGATTGGCAGCAACACCAGAAGTCACTACTGTAGAGGTCAGTGTATCTAAGCTGCAATCACCAGAGCTCGTCACAGTCGAGAACATTGCACATTACAGTGGACACGGTTCACTCTCTGAGCTGATTAAATGCAGTTTTTGTAGATCTAAACTGGGGGTACCTTTAGTACTGAATAACCCTTATCAAAGCAAAAGAGCAGCCAACAGTGGTCACAGATTTGATACTATGACTCTCTAAGTCATCAAAACATTAGAAAAAGGCAGTAAAAAGACAAACGTTAGAGCAAAGATGAACCACACAGGCAGGAAAAAATCCACTCACCCCTCACCTACAGACACAGGCAAGGAACATCAGACTGATGCCCTCCTTCAGTATGTGAACCCAGGATGTGCAGGAGACAAACTTAGAGAAGAGGAGAGTAGCATGGTTGAAAATGAGAAGCTGAACAGGAGAATGATAGATGGCATTATCAGTATTTATCATTTTATATTGCTGCTGGAGCCAGAAACTTCAGTAATGTTTCAGACAAAGAAGATAAAGTGATAAAGTATAAGATGCTTGTAACAGTAATATGTTAACAACGTTAAATTAAAAAGCTTCCAGTTTAAAGTGGGTTTCACTCTCCAAATCACTCCATTTTCATTGCCACCTTTTGTTCTTTCGTGCACGACTCCCAGAACAATAACTCCTCTCAACTTTCATTTATTGGTATCAATCACTGGGTTCAATTAGACAGAATTATAAATGCCACTTGCAGTTAAAGTGAGTGGACTCACGTGGGGCTTCCTTATGTTTAATTTACTGATGCTTAGGCGCCCAGGCTGTTGCTTCTGGTTGGTTCCTAAAGACTTTCACTTTGCAATAAAACCACTTAGAGTTGATTGTAGAATACCTAACAGGGAAGAAATTTCACACAATGATTTGTTGTAGTGGTGGCATCCTGCAACACACTCAAATTCAGTCAAGCTTAATGTCTAGCAACAGCTTTGGCTGTTACCAATCAAAACATCTTAACCAACCAAAAACAACAGAGCGGTTATAATATTAAAAAATATTGAGAAAATGCTCCAACTAGAGTTTTTTTCAGAGTACATGAAAGGTGTTGTCACAGATGACAAATGGTGAATGTAGCAATACCAGTTAAACTGTCGCTAAAGTGGGACTGTCTGGCTGATACCAACAACACATGTTAAAGCAAACTCAAGTGCACGTATTCATAACGTTCTGGGGTCAACAGCAAGGATTCAGTGGTGCTTTTTATGTTCTCATGCAAACATTGTGGTGTTGCAGTTCGATAAGGTGAGCGCATGTTTGCTCCAGTATCACCACAGACCCAGATGGCGCTGTCAAGACGCACGCAATGAGATGCAGCAAGGCAGTCACGACGTGTGCTGACGCAGCCCTCACCTCTGACCTCGCAGAACACACGAAAAAGTACACACACTCCCACACCGCTCACACGCAGAGAGTCCGACCCTCACACATAAATTTTTAAAGCTGAAAATGATGTCAATCACGATGCGCGTTAATGTCGAGCAAATGGGCGTCAGCTGTGATATATAGCTGGACTGCTGCAGACACAGGCAGCGGCGAGATAAGGGAAGGTGGAGCGGAACGGCAGTGTAACAGTTGCCATTGTACATCATTTGCACTTCTAAAGCAGTAAATGTGAGCTACTTCTGCATATCTGACTTTGTGTGTTTTCGTCTTACGGCCCTTTTTGTGTCTGTGCGTGCTTGCTTTAATGCTTTGTCTCTATGGTGCAATTTGTTAAAGGGGTGAGTTTCTCACATGCTGCACTTTCACTGATGACCTTCTGTCTCTGGTGTTTTTAGTGGAAACTTTTCAATGCCTCTGTGTCTCAGTTATATTCCTTTCTGTTAGATATATTAGTGAGAACCCTCAAAACCCCCTCCCTTTCTTTCTGTCGCTGTAATAGAAAAAGGTTTATAAGGCTCGGCAGGCCTGGCTAATCTAACCCACATGCCAAAAGTGCAGTGCCCATTCTCTCTCCTGCACTAATGAAGCTAACACAGACCCTGAAACCTACGCTAGTGTGTGCGCGCGCGCGTGTGGATGGGAACGGCAGATCTGGCAAAAGAAGCTCCACCTCGGTGTGGGCCAACAGTGACACAGCAGGGAGGGAAAGTAGGAAAGTAGAAAGTTTCTCACTTTAAATCAATTATGATTTACACCCACCCACACACGTATATGTACACACATGAGCACACGAGTTCATCCACTCGCAGATGTTTCAGTTAATTGATTGCGAGTGTGCGGCGCGTAGACTCATTACTAGTGATTGGCTCTAACTGTGTGGTGTGTTTCTGGCTGACACTAACAGACCACACAGCAGTGCTTGCCTGCTTCCCCGCCCACACAGACATAATTCAATCAAGAATTTACTCTAATGCAGCTATGGTGTACTGCTTTATATCGTATCTTTTTTTTCATGTGTGCCATGCGATGCTGGGAATGTACGTGCGATTGTTATCCGTGCCAGCATTGCACTGGAGAGCACACACTGTTGTATAATGCTGGATATGTCTGTCAGTGACTGAGTGTGTGTGTGAGAGAGAGTGTTGACTGATGGAGTGTGTGTGAGAGTGACTAATACTGGCCAACTCATCTCACACATTCACAATTCCCAGCTTGCCACCATGACATCCAGGAAGGACTTCAGGAAACTAGGATGGGATGTCTTTGTGTAGATGTGTGTGTGAGACATTATAAGCGGGAGACGTTTTATGGGGGTTTTTTATAGTGGAGGAAGTGAGGAAAAGGGAATTTGTGGAGATTACACCAAGTATGTTGAGTATCTGTGTGTGCTCCATGAATGCACATATGTGAAGAGTGAGGGTGTGACAACTGTTCCATATGTTCGGACCACAGTTGGTGGGACATCCTGTGGAGCTTGGTAACACAGCAGTAGACCGTGTACCCTTTTGACACATGTATGCATGTGCGTGTGTGAGTATATACTGTGTCTGTGCCTGTGTGTGTGGGTACTTGTGTGCGCTGACAGGATTTACTATTCGTCAGTCCATCCCGTCACCACCTCGTAACTCCTAGGCTGACTGAGATCCTGAAACAGGCTAAAAGATTCACATTCACTGATACTGCAACTGTAGAGGCACTTTGTACAAAATGTCTGTTGTGAGTGATCCTTCTCACAAAATAATATAACGTTGTGGTGAGAAGTTTACATCCAGTCATCATGAGCATGAATGTTATGGTAATTTTAGGTTTGTAATGATTTCTTTGATCTGTTCTTTTTCCAGGGTTTCCAGGGCTTTAATGACTTGAAGAACTGGGTGCACAAATTTGAACATAATTTGGATTTTCTGTAATCCATACAGGGCAATCATAAATCACTCTACAGAGCATAGGTGCAAAATGATGCTCCAGTCTTCATCAACAGGGACAGGTGGGCACATGTATCAAGACTCAGGTCGACACCACAGTGCTGTTGGAGCAATGTTTGTTTTTCTTAAGAATGGTAAAAAAACAAAACTGGCCTTCCCTAACGAGTATTGCTGATCTACTATCGCTGCACCACAGAAAGCCTCGTAACCTACTGTATTTGTATGCGGTGTCGCATAAAGCACTATAGTGAGTTATGTCAAGAGCACAGAGGAATGTGATTGCGCAGCCTTCAGCCTTGTAGGACACGTACAGCACACATGGCCTCAGGAAAGCCACTAGCATCTGCAATAACCCTACACACCCATGCCACAGAATATGTGAACTTCTTCCATCCAGCAAATGTGACAGATCTTTTCATGCACGAACAGCTTCATCCCAAGAATTGTAAGTACTTGATAAGTAAATTAAGTGCCCCTAGTAGAATTCCCTGTAGTCACAATTAAAAATACCTCTCTGCAAACCTTGAATGAGAATTTACATATTAGAGCTAAAAGCCATTCTTTTTTTTACCAGTTTCCCCTCTAGTGACAGCTGCTGTATCTACTGTGTGTAAGGGGAGGTATGCACACATACAGCACACAATCATGTTTGTTTGGCCTTTGGGAGGGCATTAACTAACTAACATTATTACCAATATAAAGTCTCTTAGCCTCATACCTATATGATAATAGCTATTTAGGGGTCATTTGTAAATTAGTAGTAGTGAGAGAGTGAATGGGTGAGTGAAAAGTATGGTGCTGGAAATGCTGAATGGAGTTACCCAAACAAAGATGCATTTGTGCAAGGCCCCAGTCACACAGATTGGTTGGCAACTGGCAACCACTGGTTTCTAGGGAAAAACAAGTACTCCCCAACCAACTGCGAGTGGTTGCACTGGCAGTTACTGTGAAACTGATTCCTAAAGCCCAAGTCATGCAGGCCTAGAGACTGAAAATCCTGGAAATCACTGGTGACTAGGGAAAAATCTGTATTTCGCAACTATTTGGATAATGGCTGAGAAGTTGTTGGCATTTTCTGGCTGCAAAAAGGTATATAGTGCTGCACAGAAAACCTCCTTGCAATAGTTTTGTTGATAGCAGATTGTGATAGTTGTGTGCTGTTTTTAGGGGAAGATGCTGATTTATGACCTTATCTGCAAATACTTGCCATTTACTGGCTAAAAGTGTGATGCAAACCAGAAACAATGTTGGCCTTCAAAGTAAAAGTTGTGCCATGTTAAATGTGTGTGGTGCAGTGGTAAGGCAAAACTTTTACTATGATGGTTACGGTTTGTGTCGTACTTTTTCAAGTTTCACTACCACTCAGTAGTTAGTTAGCAACTGTTTGGAGACAAGTGGTCTTCCATGTAAACTACAAGTGACTGTCTGCTAAGGACCGAAGCAAGGTTTTTGGTGCAGCACCCTCTTTGCAACTTATTCCACCCAGCCCCAGCTCACCCACCAGTCGGGGACTAAACGTTTAGACTTCACATGCTGGATTTGGATATTTTGGATATTCTGTATATTTTCCTTTAGCATCCTTTTGTTTATACACATTTTTAAACACTTAAAGGAATGTAAAAATCCATGTTCATCCTTAACATTGCAGTGGACAAGCAATGATTTAGAAAGTTAAAAGTTAAATGAATAACCCTTAACACTTGTCACCAATTGAAGCTCAAAGAAAAGTCTAACAGTCTAACAGCAAGCACCATATTTTCTCTACAGCAACTGAGGCGCACAGTTCTTATAGAAGTACCAGAAAAGGCAAAGCACACAATTACATTTCTCTAAGCAGTTTGTGCAGCATAATTTAGTGAAATTCAATTATTGCACTGCGAGTCCAATTGGCCACAGCTTCTTCAGTCTGTAACATCAATGCTGGTGGAAGAGGAGCTTGTATAGAGTCGTTACTGGCACCAGGGTGAATACGTAAAGAGACAGATAGTAGATAACCGATACTCATTTCAGTGTTAATTGTTGAACAGACTGAAAAAAAAAAAAACTCAGATACAAAATAGCTGCACTATTTTGAGGACTAATTTACCTTGTGGGTGTTTCTATTTTTCTCTAACTAAAGGCATTAGAAACAGGTATAAAAGATAAAGTGCTCATATATTGCATTTAAATGTTGAAAACCCATTCATAAATGCATTAACCTCATTTAGTATTAATACAGTAATGTGTAAAAGTCACCCCTCATTTCTTTACATTTTGCTTCCAAGGATCCAGACTTTACTGTAATTTTTAAAGTGACCTTGAGCAATAGTTCTCCAGGCTTTCAATGTTTTCTTGTTGGACGTTGGCTACTTTTTCACAAAAAGGGTGATCCCCAAAGTGTCTTATTAACCAAAAAGTTGGCATATCTTGGTATGATGTCTATTGTGTCATTAAAATTAATTGAGAAAACTGGACAGGTGGAGGACAAAAGAAGGAGTAGCAGTCCTAAAGAAACTACCTACAGCATATGAACAGTCTGAAAGTCACAAAACAAAATCCAGTAAAGACCTGTCACAGAAACTGAGAGATGGCCTTCAGCTGAGCCATCTACACCAAAATCTCATCAGAAATTGTCTCAATGGAAGCGCGGCTGTCAAGAAGCCATGCTTAAAGAAGGGAAACAGGGAGAAAAGACTGAGGCAAGCCAAATCACACAAGAACTGGGCTGAAAATCACTGGCAGCTTGTCTCATGGAGTGATGAATCCAAATTTGAAATTTCTGGTTCAGTAATTGCCAATATGTATGGAGGAGGTCAGCAGAGAGGTACAACAGTGTCTGCAGTCATTTGCATAGCACTGTGGGGTCTCTGTCATGGTTTAGGGCTGCATTTGAGCAAGTGGTGTTCGAGATCTCGTCAAAATTGATGGAATTATGAATCCACAAAGGTAGCATCAGATTTTGATCCAACATGCAGTACCATCTGGAAAGCCTCTGATTGGCAGCAAATTCATTTGTCAGGATGAAAATGATCCCAAACACACTGCCAACACATACCTGGATTGAAAAACCTACAATTGAACACTGTCAGTCATGGATTGGCCTCCCCAGAGCCTGAACCTCAACATTATTAAAGCAGTGAGCGATCACCTTGACACAGAACAGAACAAAAGGCAGACAACATCCAAAAAGATCCTTGAATGTCCCTCAAGATGCCTGGAGAACTATTCCTGAAGACTGATTAAAGAAATGATAAAAAATCTGCCTAAATTTCAGGCTGTGCTGAAGAACAAAGGTGGTCCTACCAAATATTGACCTTCAAGCTTGTTATTGCCTTGCCAATGGTATTTCCATTAACGTTTCAATCACTGCACCTATTTCCTATTTCCCTAGCAAAATGTAAAGAAATGACAGGTGACTCCAGAGTTATGCACAGAACTGTATGTTCATAGGTTGGTCAAAACCTTTGGCAAAAGCTGTTATTATCTTTTGTCATTTCACCAGCAACCCCAGTGTAACCTACAAATGTCATGCCGTATAACATAGAGATTGGAACATTTTTTGTGTGTTTGCCAATAAATTTGTGTGTATGAGGGTTTTATGGATCAGGATGACTTTCCCAGCTCCTTCCCTGCCTGTTGATGCAGTCATGATGTGAATACAGCATCACCCTGCAGAGAGAGAGAGAGAGACAGGAGTGTCTGGAGCTTGTCAGTCACACAGTCAGACAGACAGACTGACAGCCCTGACTGACTCACTGTGAGACAGTCAGGGCTGTCACACTGCCCCGTTCCCCTTGGGAGGTGATGTCGTATTCTGTGGTGGTGTTGGCCTAAGCTGCGGTTAATCCCCCGAATTTCACCTACTGCATATATTACACAAGGACAGATCTGTAGCCATTTATTATTTCCCTCTTCATCAAGTTTGCTGTAATTCTTCATCAAGTTTGCCCCAAAGGCCATATAATCAACATTTTTATGTTAACAATAAATCATATGACCTGAACTCAAATAACCATGCCAGTAATAGTGTTTCTGTGAGCTCAGTGTTTGCTCTCCAGCCCTCAACTTAATTGCTTTGCTTCACTCTCGCTGCTCCTATTAGCATCAGTTTGTCCCCTTCACATTAGAGCCGTCTGGTGAATGTGGTGAACATTTAGCTGCTAAAGAATATTTATTTCTCTCACCATGTGGTTGGAAAAAAATCAAATGATTCAGGTTTGAGATCACGTTCACATTTTGTGTTGTTGACCTTTTGGCAATGAACCAGCCTAGATTTTTAATTTCTCAAAAGTTTTATTCATAATAGAATCAAATATAACAGGACATCCAGATCACTATTTTAGTTGTTTTTTTAATCACATGCCATCCCACTTCATCTCATCCTTTGTCTTGCTCATAGTGCGTAGATCAAACAGTCTCCAGATGCTCACAGATGGAGGGCTTCTTTGTCTAAAAGAAGCGATAACTGGAGAACCTCTTGTTCTGATGGGGGAATCGATAGAGCTTTAGCAGGCCTGATTCAAACACATGGTTCCACTATTGTCCATCTGGAACTCATCTCAATATTATCTGCATGCTTTGGTCTTAAAAATAGTAGGGAGAGAAGTTTCAAAGTGTTGACATGGTCCACAATCATGTCTACAGCCTCAAGAATTAACATTGAAATCTTCCTCTGTTTTTTCTGCGTAAGCACGCTTTCACGGGTATTTATATGTGTATGCCTTTGCATATGCATGCTTGCAGCGGGGTTATTGATTTGCAAGGGTGAATGCATGCTGAAATTCAAGGTGGGCTTTCTGTCTTGTCTGTTCCCCTTGGCTGACAGAGCTCCCTGTAGATCTGCATGTACTCCACACACCCTCTGTTCTCTAATTCATTAGTTTCAGTCTCACACAACTATCAAACACCATCATCTGGCATGGAAGTAGCTGCTGAAGCTAGTCTGCAATTTCACCTTTGGGGAGGGGAAATGCAGAGCGCAGCATACTAAATGCCATACAGATGTACAAAGTGTAGCTTCCACTTTTTTCTCATTTGAACCGTAAACTCATGCTGCACTGCTGATGCTTAGGAAAGAAAATGTCTCAAAAGCTGTGGCTGTGTTTTGCAATACTATTTATTTCAGTTCATTCATATTTCAGTCATATTTAAAAGGTGTGTATATACTATAAAATATGGTTGTATACATTATATTGAGTTGTATACATTAGTTGTATATAGCAGTATACTGAGTTATACTAAGCTGTACAGGAAAGTCATACCCTGCGTTTTGAAATTCCTTTGTTATTTGATTATTTTGACTTAGAACCAAAGTTGAGAAATTAGACAATCGTCATTTATTTATTGGCTCAGCCCCAATTTCATTCACATTTCTACCAGTTTGGATCAGCTACAACAAATAAAAGTCATACCTATTTTCCACCGACCACAATCAAGTCCTGAATAATTAGGCTTAGAGACCTCATAGTATTTCATCATCCCAATAGAACGCTTTGCTCTCACACTGCTGGTTTAATTGTGGTTCCTAGGATATTTAAAAGTAGAATGTGAGGCAGAGCCTTCAGCTTTCAGGTCCCTCTTCTGCTGAAGATTCAGGAGACAGACACCCTCTTTACTTTTGAGATTAGCCTTAAAACTTTCCCTTTTGGTACTTTTTGGGTGTTTCTGATGCATTCAAGAAGGCTGCAATGACTGTAAACAGTAGTAAAACTGTAAACTTTTAATTTGCACTGCCACTGTGTATTTTTACCATACACAGAGCAGGGATCAGGCTGTCAATGCATTTATTTTAAGCGCAAAAAAATAAGTACTATGTGGGATTGCTACTGATACCTGCCGGGCTCTACCTTGCTAAGAGCCTAAACAAATCCTGTCTTTCATCGGTCTTTTGGGAACACGCCAACTCTGGAGTGACCTCAGTACTGAGGTCCAACATCCCAGTTCTGAGATATCTGGAACGTTGCATTAATTATTAGTTATTATTAATCTCTGGTTCTCTTTCCCGTGTGTGTCTTTGCCCTGTCTCCCTCCCCAAATTCCCAACCAGTCCCAGGAGATGCAAGTGCACATAACAAGACATCTGAGAAACGACCATTTTGCAGTGGTTTGGAACTGTAGGCATCACATTGGGTGTAACTTTGGCAACAGGACATCTGTTAGTGTCTGCTACCGATGTCACTGTCACAGGATGTGAAACCTCCGAACCAAATAGCAACCTCTGGGACTGGAAAATTAAAATCATGCAGAAGTGACAAAAGCCACAGTTTGGGGAGTGGTCCATTAAGGCTGGTTTCAAAAGACAGACAATTTCCCATAAACTCCCATGTCTAAAGATCAATTTTAGAGTATGCAGTAGCTATAAAAAAGGTTTAGGATTCTACAGCAATTTTTTCCTTCTCTTTTTCTTAAAAAACAAACAGTGTTGGGGCTATTTTTTCCTCACTCCTGTGGATTTTATAAGGGCTAAATGTTATGTGTGTGGTAGCTCTGGCATGTGTACCCACACAGTTATTTTTTTTAATTTAAGAGGAAATAAAGAATGACCACAAATCAAACCCATACCAACACTCGATAACATGACAGTTGAATCAGTAGCTCTGTTGTACTTATTGTTTTGTCAGTGCTGGTGTGATCGCCGTGTTTCAGAAATTTGCCACAGTTGTTTCGTTGCTGCTTCTTGGCTAATTTTCAGCAGCATCATAGATGACTTTTGCCCAGAAATCAACAGTGACCCAACATTATTTATAGAGATATTAGTGAATGGATGATAATGCGTGTTAAGTTACACTCATTAATAAGGAGCTATCGGCTACAGAGTGTGATTTCAGATGTATTTGTGGGCACATTTCTGTTTTAAAATGGTTATCAATTATTTTTTTATCATTATTGCGGTTCTGAAATTAAAACTGGTACAGGGTCACTTTTGTGTGTTACTGTGCATCACAAAGTGACGCATCACACAAGAAAGGTAGCTACACAGCATTGCATCTGGTTGTGAAGATACATTGACAGACAAGGGCAACTGATTAATCTGTGTAGTCCTTCTTCATCCTTCTGTAGCGTCCTTGCTTTCCAATTTATTGTTGTTCTCAGCAGTGCTGCCTCCATGTGGGAAGTGACGTGCACATAAATCCCCCAAACCTCTTCTTTTACCAAAGTAACCAAACAGAGGTATACGCCAGGGTTTGTGTTTGAACGGAGTCTCTTTCATTGTTGTCTTGTGCAGTGTTGCTCTCTTGTGAATATGGTCTCTAAATGATGCGATTCAAAGAAGAGCTTCAGTTTACTCACCCGTAAAGCTTTCATTCTCTCCTTGCTCAGGGACCAGTAACATCACCACACACTGAGCGGTGCTAAGTGACCTTTTGAATGCTGACCTCCTTTTGAACAGAGAACTACAGCCAGGTTACCACACCACAGCAACAGACTGTAGCAGGCCGGTCATCCTCAGGGCCTGCCTGGTTAGCCACAAGCAGGATGTTTGTGTGTGTGTGTGAGAGAGAGAATGACAAGCTCTTTAAGTTTGACCTGCACTAAAAGGTCTAAACGAGCCTCAGGACACCCAGCCCCAACTCAGTGTACACACACACCAACCCAACACACCCACCCACCCACACACACCCACACACACACACACACAGAATCACGCTTGGTTCCCATGGCGACTGTGTTCCAGTGAGTGGGATTTTCCAGGCGGCGTCCGGCGGACACTCCACAGTCTGTCCTGGAAGTTTTCTTTGATCTAAGTGGGCAGATCAGCCCAAAGGGAGGACAATTCCTGACCTTTTACTCACACTAAACACACACACACACACACACACACACACACACACACACACACACACACACACTTTTTGAATGCAGCTCCTACAGCTGACCTTAACATCAAATATAGTGAAAAAACTATAATTTATGATTTTGGTCACTTCAACAGTCGCCTATTTAAATAACCATCAGATTATTCTTTTGAAATTTCTTTTATTCTTTGCTTTGGTCTTCGCCCATTTCCTCCTCGCTAAATACTGCAGTGCATCCAGCAGCTAGTTGCTAAACTGATTTGTCTGCCATTAGAGGGTGGATAGGTAGCATTTGCTCAGAGAGCACCATAGAAGGTTAAAAAAACAGTGTTTATTTGGTAGTTTGCACTACAAGCCATTATAATCAATTCATGCTTAGAGAATACACTTAGAACTAGACATTCAACACTTTTCATCCACTCACTGTGTGTACACATTAAGGTGTTTTTCTTTTTTCTTCTTTTTCTTTTGGTGGAGACGGTGGGTGTTAGGTATCTTGTCAAAGACACTTAGATATGCTGAACGGAGGAGCCGTGGCTCTAACCAACCATTTTAAGATTAGAGGATGAACTAATCTATCTCCTGAGTGGGCCACATATGCACAATGAAATAGAAATGTAGTGGGTGATAAAATGAAAATGACACAAATTTTAAAATGCCACGTAGACCTTGATGGAAGGGCAAGGTCGGAGAATGCGGTTTTGTCATTACCAAAACATCTATTACATAGTTATTTACTGTATGTAGGGCGAAACTGAAGAGTTGCTTAAGAAAGTGGTAACCTGACAACATTTCCACTTTCCAAAAACATGTTAACCTTATAAGATGCAACACTGATTTGTTTTTATAATACTTGAAGACGCTCACAACTGCTCGGGTTGGAGCTCTTTAAGATGTCTACAGAGAAAGGGTGGACTACATGTTGGTTATAAACTCTCGGTGTCTCAGGCTGACTCAGGCACCAGATTTTATAGTACTGGCAATGCTTTATATGTGCGTCTGTGTTTGAAGGTGAAAGTGTACTGACTGCAGACATTATGAAAGTTAGTATGATTCTACCTCATCCTACTGACACATTTATTATCTGTTTGAAACCTGTGCTGAAAAGTCAGACACGCAAGTTTTCATCATACAGAAGAAGAGAACAGGAATGCATGCACACGCACACCCACCCACCCACCCACACACACACACACACACACACACACACGCACACACACACACACACACACACACACACAGATCATCTTTGAACAGAGAGTGGGGTTGCAGCTGAATACTCGAGAAAATTACCTCTTAGGCCTTTTTTGAAATGCTTTTCCTTTACCTCAATGAAAAATGTTGAGAAGAGACGTGAAGAATTTACAAGTACTCAGGAAAAGAGAACTAAAATTTTCAGTTCTCTGACTTGGGTGTGCTGTGCTGAAACCAAACATGGAAAATGCACCTTAAATAATCCGCGCTGCGCCCTCATATTGTTTTATACAGTGTGGTATAAACAAACAAAGAGGCTGAAACTTAAAAAAAGGAATATAGATTATCAGCCACACACAGTCAAATGAGATGTTTAACACATTTTAATTAGTCCATCCATCCATCCATCCATCCGACCAAGCTGGGTAGTAAAAGAGCAGTTTCTGGTGGTCTCCTCACCAGGAACACTTTCTAGTTTCTCCTGGGAGATCCCAACGCTCTAACCCTAACCGAGGTGTGATGAGATACAATCTCTCTCCAGCAGGTTTAGGGTCTAACTGGGTTTTTTCTCCCAGTTTCCACTCAGCATGCCTTAGATAGCCTGCCCAGCAGGCATCCTAACCAGATACCTAAAGCACATTGACTGGTTCTTTTTGACACTGAGGCCCAGTGGCTCTACTCTAAAGTAGAAATATCCCCCACACCATTACATCCTCATTACTGATACCAATCAGACCATGCTTTTATTTTGTTTATGCCAAATTCTGAGTTTATTATCCAAGTGTTGCAGGCATTTTTCGCATCCTGTATGGTCTGAACTGTGAACTGTGCAAATTTCCTGCTCTTAGCTGACAGGCATGGCACCTGGTATGGTCTTCGGGTGCTGTAGCACATCTGCTTCAAGGACCAACATTTATAGAAGTTATTTTGCATACCTTGGTTTTAACAACTAGTTATTTGAATCACTACTGCCTTCTTATCAGCTCAGAGAAGTCTGACCATTCTCTTCCCATCTCTGGCATCCACAAGACATTTTTCCGCCATTTGCTCGATATTTCTCTTTTTTGGATCATTCTCTGTAAATCCTAGAAATGACTCTTTTCTGAATTACACAGACATTCCTGTCTGGCACAAACAACCACGCCATGCTCAAAGTCCCATAAATCACTTTTCTTCCCAATTCCCAAGATCAATTTGAACTCCAGCAGGACATCTTGATCTTGACTAAACAACTAAATGCAATGTCTGGGAAGACATTGCATTTAGTTGTGTATCCATAATTATTGGATCTTTGCATTAAAGAGTAATGGAACCAAATAAAGTTGCTGGTAAGTGTACCCTGAAAATCTTTGCTCTTTTTACAAAGGAGATAATGAATGGGACAATTTGAATTGTACCAGCCTGAAAACATGCTTTGTAAAGTCGTGCATTTTGTATGTTGTGCACTTTCTGGCTCACTCTTTGGAGCTAGCTTCACATGGCCATTAGAGGAACCGTGTTATTTGAAAGTTTCAAATTTCAGACCTGCAGGGCACATCTCTGTATTTAAAACACATAAAGTTCACTTGTTACAAAACAGGCCAAAAGTTTTTTTTGTTTTTTTTTATGAGTATGCAGACAGCTGCAGCCACCATGATGCATATTGTTCTTATTATATTACTTTTTACACTCGGTGCCCTTGTACTGTAGTAGCTGTGTGGAGAAGTCCTACAGACTGGAGACTACACAGATGTCCACACAGAACCTCCTGTCCTGCTAGCAGGACCCTCGTAACCCTAGTAAACCCTCGTGTACTTGCACATACAGAAAGTATGACTTTGCTGTTAAAGTGAGAGCGGTTTGCTCATTGCGCTCCCTCTCCCCTCATTATTCCCTGTTATTATTATTATTATTTTCAACAACACAACCAAAAAACCCACATTATTACACATTATAACATAAAATTGATCACACATCATTTATCATTTCTGCTTTTGCCAACTGGAAAAATGTAGCAGCATTTATTTATTCATGGGTAGTGAAGGGGTGTGTTCAGATTATGGTATTGGACTGGCACTGATCTCTTGTGTGTCATAACCTCACTTTCTGTGTGAGGGAAAATTTCCTGTAACATTATCCTGAAATACATGCTCGATGTCTGGGAAATGTTTTCAGAATGTCACAATTTGGGGTTTCTGCAGACAGAGATTCAGCATCCGAAAAAAAAAAATATATAAATGATCAAAAGCTGGAAATATGAACGAGAGGTCATGTCTATCTTTGTCTGTCAGCCTCGCCCTCTTTCCCAGTCGTTCGCTTGTCTTTGTTGGAGAACACAGGTTCCTCTCATTCTTCAAGTGGTAATTTCCTCTCTACTGAGTGACGTGTCCTGTTAAAGTCATGGCTAAAGGGTGAGTTAACAGACATTCACCTGGAGGGGACTGAGTGACAAACACACAAAGGTTATGGAGAGCTATGCCTGAATACTAGGAAGCGCAGTATAGAAGTGTTAATGACCTTAGAAGATGATAATGGTTACTTGGGTCCTACAACCACCTTTATCCAGTTTGTATCTGGTTAAATATTTAAAGGGATACGATATTAAGAAGGTTTATGTAGAGTGAGATGCATGCTTGTGTGTATGTTGGCCACAGAAAGGCACATATTTGGCCAATGTTTCCCTAAGCTCTCGAATCACATTCACCTTCCAAGAAGCTATCTGGTCTTTCAACATGCATATCTGAAGAAGCATATCTTGGTTTTAACTTGGTGAACTGACTTTGGTTGTAACTTTAACTTTATCCTATTATTTTCACGTGGCCTGCATCAAAGTTCCATTTAAAAATGTGGAAAAAAACCCCTGCACCGACAGTATGACATCACACTACGCAGCGCTGTCACTTTTTGTCTTTTTGCAGTTACATTGTGTTTACAGTTGAATTTTGTGTTTCCAGTTTGCTGCGGTTGATAAACAGTGTGAAAACTGCCACAAGTCACGCAAACATGAGCATGTTTTTCCATTTAATTAGGCTTCACATTGTTGCTCAGTTTTTCCAAGCCCCTTTAAACAAAAGGCCTGTCTCTAATGGTGAGCTGATCCTTTCTGTGGAGAACTGGGAAAATGACCAAACTCTGCTTTGATATTGTTATCTTTGCTGTCACTACTGCTGTATCTCAAACTAGTGCTCAACAACAGCTTTCGCCGTGGAAATCCGCACGGGACGCTGACGTTTTTTACAGACATATCAGCATTAAATTATTTTCTTATTACCCAACAACCCTCACAGTCCCTTCAAAAAGATAAACCACTGAACAACTTGATATTTTAATCGCAGTCATTGTGATGATGTCGCGGTTGTGTCCAACTTGTGGATGTAACAGAAGACGGAGCTGCAAGGGCCTCTTATCAGGCCTATCAGCAGGTGGGCTTTTGGTTTAGTAAAACACACACACACACACACACACACACGTGCATGTAAGCGCACACACATACATACCACAATGTATACATACAGCAACTTGTGCACAAGCCCCTTTAGGTAAAATACCTTCGAGCCAACAACTCCAAATCAAGCCACCCACCCCCGATGCACACACTCACGCTCTCACATACCTTGGAGTAAAGCGAGCGTAGCTGAGCGCTCGCAGCTCAATCCCCCCAACCCCTCTCCCCACGTTTAATCTGATTTGACGTTCAGCAATACAGGGACACACATACGCCACACATGCATAACATACTCCTTAAATACACACACACAGAAGGAGGAAGGCGTGTAACGTTTCTGAACTGCAGTCTTGTGTAAACACCTGCCAGTAATCTAGCAGCTGAGATGAATCCAGATGAAGCAGAGCCTGTTCTCACAGTTCCTCTTACAGTTGGTTTCACTCGGCGTGAACTCAGCACTCCCGACTCAAAAGTGCACCGATAGGAGCCCGTCACTTGCGATTCTTTGCAGTTTCCGAGCCTTCGTCATGTTCCGTTATTGTTCCTCTTCTCAGACTCTCAGAAGAACGTCTGTGGAGGATCCAGCGGCAGTACCGCACAGGATGCGGGGTGGGGATTTTCGGCAGTGGCTTCCACAAAAGACTGGAGGCTGTGATTAGGATAAAAGCCTATTTCATGCTCTCCATGGCCTGATTCCAAACCTCCGGTTCACCAAAAGTATCTCAGGGATCACAGGGGCCAGCTTTGGGTCAGCAGACCAAGGTGCATGTTCTCAAGGATTTAAGGCCACTGAATGTGAGCTATACTCATCTGTGCCACTTTCAGAAGAGAAATATATCACCTCCTTCAAAATATTTTTGGTACATTCACCACCCCTTACCACCCTCAAGTGAAGCAGCCTCGATTCTTTTACCTCTAGTCTTCTTATTTGGCTAATCGTTTTAGTTTGGATAGGGATACAGGCCATAAACCAACATTCCTGGTTGCCACCCTGGCAAACTAGTAATTGTACACTTTTCTACCTCAGTGCAAAAAAAATCATTTTAGAGTTTTGTCTCTTATTTACCCGTCAACTACTGCCAATGAAACAGACTGCACTGACCATCAATAGCCTCAGGTTGCACCCACACAAGGCAATCCGTACCGTACCCAAACCCATTTGACCCCGAAAGTCCAGTTTGTTTGAGTAGTGTGATTGCTGACACTGCCAAAGTACGCCAACGCTCGCTTGCTGACAGCTGTGCTAATTAATTAACAAATCTATACTTAGTGCAAGAGGACAGCATGCCACCACTTCAAAAACAGCCCCAATTAAATGACCAAATGAAATGATAATGCGCGGTTTTCTGACGTGTGTGCGTGAAAGAGAACAGACATGAGAAAGGAGCTGAGATGATGAGAAGAACTGACACATACTTGGGCCTGGATCGTTAAGCACAGTGTGAGTGCAGGCCAGCGGGGATGTGGGGATTGTTGTGTTTGGGTATCGTACACAGCAACCATACCTAGCGTGAACGCACCCTTAGTGCCAACACATGATGAGTCTTTTTACCTGCGGGCGTCCTCGATCACTGATAATTAGCTTTTGTTAGCTTCTCAGCTAATGTGTGATGGTAAACCCATTCAACAGTAAAACATAGAGTAACTGACCACTTCATTAGATACACCTGTTCAGTTGCCTGCGTGCAGCTATCTAATCAGCCAATCACATGGCAGCAACTCAAAGCATGATCAAGACCATCTGCTGAAGTTCAAACCGAGCATCGGAATGGGGGAACAAAGTTTGATGTAAATGAATTTGAACTTGTCATGGCTGTTGATGCCAGAAGGGTTGGTCTGAGTATTTCAGAAACTGCTGATCTACTGGGATTTTCCCACACAACCATCTCTAGTTTCAGAATCTAGTGTAAACATCAAATTGTGGATCCATCCTGCTTTGTATCAATGGTTCAGACCAGTGGTGGTGGTGGTTTAATGGTGTGGTGGATATTTTCTTGACACATTTTGGGCCATCATTTGAATGCCACGGCTTACTTGAGTATTGTTGCTGAACACGTCCATTTCTTTATGACAAAAGATTTCCAATTTTCAGACGGGTGCTTCCAACAGAAAAATGCAATGTGTCATAAAGCCTAACATTATCTCAAACTGGGTTTTTGAACATGACAGTGAGTTCACTGCACTCAAATGGACTCGACAGTCACATTTCACCAGCAGAGCACTTTGGGATGTGGAGGAATGGGGGATTCACATCATTGATGTGGAGCTGACAAATCTGCAGCAACTTTATGATGCTATCATGTCAATATGCACCAAAATCTCTGGGGAATGTTTGCGACACCATGAAGAATTAAAGCAGTCTGTCAGCTCAAAACAGCCACTGAAATTCTGCTCCTCATAATGTTTTTAAAGCTGTTGTAGACGTTCTCACTGACGATAGCCTATGCCAGTAAGACAATGAAATATAATCCAGGAAGTCCAGACAATTTAATAAAAAGAAGGAGTTTTAAGCTTATTACGTACCAAAATGCTGCACAGTGATTTATGATACCACTGCACAGGGCTGGATTTACCAACTCTGGAAATTTATCACAGAACAAGTTTAATGTGACAACTTGAAGACATTTACAAAACTAACTTTGCAAGGGAAATATGCAGAAAACTGCAAATTTTCATCGGGCAGTTCAGCAGTACGAAACTGTCTTGTTTATTTGTTTGTTTTGCTTTAACTCTCAGTATGATGAACCCAATCTAGTCAAAAGCAGAGCGGGAGACAGGAGAGGAAATGCCAGAGAACTTGAACCGCTTAAAGCATGAGCCTCAGGCAATAAAACACTCAAAGCTTGTATTCAGCAGATAAACAGTTGCACACTGTTAACTCAGATTTTCTGAGAAATTCAAAATTTAAAAACTTGTAATGAATAATGACGATGAAACTTATATATAATATAAGAAGTTGTCTTTGAGATGTCAAAACTTGAAACTTCGAGCCACTTTAAAACCTAACCTGATTTCTCCGAATGATGATCCTTTTGTGCGTGATGCTGGTCTAAGCATCTCATGGTTGGTCTTGCACCTGCAATTACCTATCAGTGATACTGATAGCGTGAAATTTTGCCAGACAATTGTCTCACTTCCGCAGCTGTATGATGACAGCAGTCAAATCTGAGAAGAACAATCTCTAATCAAATATTTCCTCAAAATCAGGGACAATAGGAAGTGTAATTTTCCACTGATTTGCCACACCGTGGGCAGGAATATTTTTCATGATAGCTGTGACTGCAGCGAGCATGCAGCACTGGTTTTTGAAGGTCTTCCAGCTCCACGCCCTGTGAGAAAACCTCTGTTTTTCTTGCTCTGGAAAGCGATTTTACATTCTTTCCTCAGGCCAGAGGACAGAAGGGGAAGCCACAAAGTGGGAAAGATACTGTAATGACAGTATCAGAGCTCAGTAATGATAGCTGCAGGGTTCAGGCCTAATCCGCAGAGTTGCATATGCAGTGCGATTGCTCCCGTGTTTCGGCTGATGAGGCTGCTGATTGACGGCGTGGAGCAGCCAGGTGAGGTCAGCTTTCTGGGATGAGATTCATTTGCCTGCATTTACATATCAATCTATTGAGTTTGAGTCTGGGATCATGTTGGAATTGTCATTTCATTTCATATTCAGACCATCAGAATGCTGCATGGTATACGTCCTGTATATGGAGGATGTTAATTTCTTTAGTCGTGAAGAGGCTGTGTGTGTACGAGTGTGCGACACGAAGAGGGAATATCTTCCTCCTAACTGATATGATGTTTGACATTTCATTTGCTATTCCTGACCGGTGAGGTTAATAATGCTACCAAAAGCAATCACGGATGACCACACATACACACACAAACAGGCACAGGCATAATACACACACACACACACACACACACACATTTGCCTGAATGCATTCCAATCATGTCAAAGTAGTTAAGTGGCCATAAATAAGATGTCATTTTAAACCAGGAATTTAAAACTATCTCCACATCTCATCCCATCATCGGCAGGAGTTTTTTTCCATCTACAGCACACACACACACACACACACGCACACACACACACTAGACTGAAGATAGAAAGCAGATCTCTGTCTGTGTGTGTGTGTGATGGTTTGGATCCAGATCATGTTTGCAATATGCAGTATTTGATTGGCACCTTCCAAGAACAATACCACAGCCAACATGAACACGCCTCGGTTTCTACTGTGTTTCTTTCTGGCACACACACACACACACACACACACACACACACACACACACACACACACACAGGCTATGGTATATTTTTTCAGTGTATGTCAGAACCTCCTGTGAGCAGTACCATGGGCCAGTATAAATGGGAGGATTTCTTGTTGTTATAGTGTAATAAGGGTGACGATCAACAGGTGGAGATAATGGAGCTTAGTTTCATTGAGCCAAAAAAATCACACACACACACACACACACACACACACACACACACACACACACACACACACACACACACAGTCTCTGTGCAACCTCAACACATCAATAAATTACATCAGATGCATAGATTACCATTACAAATCCTTTCCACAGTATCAGACACTGTACGTCTTCCTCCTGTGGATTAATGTCTCGTTTCATCAGCATCCAAAAAAATGCTCTTTGAGCTTTGGATTGTTGAAAGTAAGAAAGTGAAGAGGAAAGTAGTAGTTGCAGTTGAAACATAGAGAGGTTTGGGCTTTTTTTGCGTGGGGGGAGTTAGACTGAAGAAGATGCAGGTGGGCTGCCGGCGTATGTGTAAAAACCTACTTGTGAACTTGGTTGTGCTGATTTAAGTGGATATGTGCCAGCATGTGTGTGTGTGTGTGTGTGTGTGTAGAGGCCCAGCATTTGGCCAGCAAGTGTACTCTCCTGATAGATATTAAATTTCAACCACAGATAGAAAACTTGGTCCTGGAAGCGGCTGGACCCGACGACGGGAGCGAAAGGGGAAGAGATATCACAGGATGAGCGGCTGACGAGAAAAATGAGTCGATTAAAAACATATTCATTATTTCAAAAGGGAAAATTGCAAGCCAAGATGTGAGCGTGGAAGAGTGAACAAACATATGTTTTCCATAAATTGAGTGAGAAGTCCACTGAGTTGTAATGTTTTTTATTTACTAAGAAAGCAGAGAGGGAGACATGGGAGGGGATGTCTGGAGGGTCTGGGCCAGTACATGAGCTGGAAAACAAACCACTGAACTTAGGTATGTTTACATTCTCTTTATTTTCATTTTTACTGTGTACATATGAATATAGGACAGTTTGTTGATAATTGTTCTTCCTTTTCTGCGGCTGAAATAAATTGTTAGTGAAAGCATTTCCTCATGTGTGCTCAGATGCTCAGATTATAAGTCAGCAGGAGAGCTGCTAGTGTTATAGTCAGGACTCGCTTCGCTCCCCTCAGACTTACAGACGCTGGGGGTCAGTCAGCTTCTCACCATCTCTGGCTCCGCCTCCAACTTCAACAGAAATTCATGGTTCTGTCGGTTTGTGCAGCTCTTTGCGTATTTAAAGAGAAGGATTATGGGGAAATCGGCACAGAGGGTATGGAATTGCATTTGCATACAGTCCTCCAAAATGATGATTTAGGTTAACTGCTGACACTGGGCTTATTAGGCAACTCATATACTGTAAGGCCAGTGGAGAGACTGCCTTTAGGTCATTCCCTGCATGTCTTTCTATCAGTTTTAATGGCTTCTCTCTTCACTGTCCATGGTTGAAAAGTTATCTGAATGGTAAAGCTCTGCAGCAGATGCTATACAAATAGCACAAACATGAACAAGAGTAGCTCACGTTACTGGTTGTTCCACATATTTTTTTTTAATGTTATCCACCCATATGACTCTACCAGCACCAACATGTGGATGTGGACCTGATGAAAAAAAAAACTGTTCTTGTTTCATGTCATGTTTTCCAGTCTCTAGTTTCTGTTGATATTCTGACCCATCTTCTTAGTTTGGTAACATCTGGTTATCATCTTTTGTCATGTCTTCGTGTCTCTCTCTCTATGTGGTTGTCTGGTCTGCCTGTTAGTTGTGTCAGGTGAGTCTTGTGTCCTCTGTCAGTCAAGTCTCTGTGTTTGTTTACCATCTTATTTTGATAGTCTTGTCCAGTGTGCATTATGTTCTGCTTTGCTTCCCTTAGTTCGTTATTGGATTTTGGTGTCTTCTCTTTGCTCTTGTTCCTTGTCATGCTGTCGTCAAACGTTTCCTCATGTGTGTGCTGTGTGTGTTTGGTATTGTAACTAGTACAGTAAGTTCTTGGTTCCTGTTCAGTCAGAGTTCTTGTATTTCACTCCCTGAACTTAAGCAGTGAAGGCTTTTTGAGTTCTGGCTTCTTTGTGATCTGCAGTTGGGTCCACACTCTGCCAGCCACACACCGACTCATGAAATTAAGGCCGACTCATGCTCACTAGACAATAAATTAACCTTCTTCTACTTAGAACACTAAAGGAGATGAGGAACAGTTATGAGTTCTTTTGACCATAGCCTGGTTACATTTGATGCTTCTTTTTAAAGCAGACTGACACATGGTTGTTAAAACTGGAGGAGGTAAATGCTAGATGCGGTAGGGTGGTACAAAAATTGTTCTCTGATTAAGAATAATAGATTTGGCTTAATGATTGTTAGTGAAGCTTCATGGAATCTGACTTTTTTTGTTTGTGATTATATTCCAATATCCCAAAGTTAGCAGAGTTAATGGTGTAAAATAAACCAGCTTAATTTAAACTACTGAGTTTTATATAGCTGAAGTACACGTCATGTTAAGTGGCTTCTTCTCCTGGACAGTAAAATCACTGGTGTATATTTGCGTGTTTGTTGCATGAGCAGTTGTTAGACTGTAGAAAGCACTCTGCAGTGCTGTAAAAAACTAATGACACTTTTCATGATTCCATAGACATTAACTAGCTGCCAGGTGCTCCTAATCAAATACATTTGATTTGCTGATCTTCAGTGAGTGTGACCTTTTTAATGGTATTGTATAGCTACTAGTAAAACTAGCTGTCGCATTATGCACATAATTTAGACTGTTAGGTTTAGAATTATTGGTTGAGCAGAAAACAGGCGACCTCTGCGTCAATCCTTCTCTCGCCGCAGCTCCTTTCTTCTTGTTCCTTCATGCTTTTGCTTCTTTGGTGAAGAAAAAGAAGAAGTGTGAAGGTGCAGCTATTAAAGGGGAAGTGAAACGCTACACATATAAAGACTAATTTACGCCACTGAACCCTGCTCTAAAAAAACACTCTCTGTAAAGCTGGATTTGAGAAATAAGTGTTGAAGTTAAAATTTTAAAAACATGTTTATCTTTTTTATCTTCTGTCACTACAGAACTTGACGTCACGTGGTTGTGGCTAATAGATTTACATTAGTCTATGTTAGCTAGCTAAGGACAGAATTGATAAGTCAGAGGAAAACAAGGACACTAAACCCAAAAATCAGTTTAAAGGGATCACATTTGTGCTGCCTCTGGAGTTTTTTGTTCAGAAACCGAGGATATACTGTCCACTTTCACTGTTTGTCTCTTTAGCAGTAATTGGCTGTTTGCTGTTTGGCTAGCTGCACTCAAACAGAAAATGTTGGCGTTTGTAAGAACAGTGTGGAGCGTGTGAGAATGTTTGGCACTGACAGAAGATGGCGCTAAACATGTTAAAACTTTAAGCACTTCTTTCTTAAATCCATTTCCACAGACAGAGTTACATCTATATCAGTTTTTAAGAGCAGGGCTCAATGGTGTAAATTAGCCTTTATATGTGTAGCGTTTCATGTCCCCTATTTCAAATTTGCCTACACAGCATGCCAATGCCTACGAGTCCTCTTCTTCTCCTCCATCTTTGGTGTACTATGTATTTAGCCGGTCCTTAGCCACGCGCATAAAATGTGATTAGGCAAATGGGCAATTCAAGATGGTGGTGCAAACTCCAATGTATTTTTACTGGATTAATTTAAAGTTTACGAGAATGCGTCGATTAGTCGGAAAATGTACTTACACACTAATCGATGTATATTTATGTGTACAATATTTTTTCTATTAAATAAATTTTAAAACGATGAAAGTAAAAACTGAAGTGTAGAAGGAAAAGCCTTTCTGTTGAACGAAAGCATGTTAAGCCAAACGCACCTAAGACACAAACAGGTACCTTAAGACTGTATTTTGTTTGAAGTGTTTTCAGGGGCACGTTGACTTCTTCTGTTGATGGAGGCCTGTTTTATCCACTGAGGCAGAGCAACAGATACCCGTGTAATCAAATCTTCTACGCTAGGGGCACATTTTAGAGCCAAATCCTCTGCAAGCCAAATTTATACAAATGGGCCTCTTTTGTTCACAGGATACAATACAGCCGCTCAATTTACGACTGCACTCCGAATGGATGCAGACGCACAAATGCATCAAGGTATAAGCAAGCAATTGTGCACAACACACACCGCCGCGTTTGTGCGTGTGTGTTGTTTTTTTGATTTTTCATTCTCGCCTTCGTTTTCAATTACACACATGTATACACAGCCAGGGCAAATTTTATCCAGCGTGTGCTGATCAAAACTCTGGGTGCAAGTAGAGATAGTGAGGGCGGAGGAGGTAAATCAATGGCTGTGCAGAGAGGCTGTGTTCCCTATTAAAGAAAAGGCTGACGCACGCACTGGGCTGCGCCTGCTAACTGACAGCTGTAAAGATGAACAATGAGACTATCTTGCTTCATAACCTGGAAAGAGAGACCTTTTCTGAAGCCTGTTACGTACTCATTCTCCGTGCCGCTGAAGTGCATGTACGTGTTTTATTGGAGTTTCTTTAAAAGGTGAATACAACCCAGAACACTTTATTAGGACAGTAAATGGAGACAGACCGACATCAAAGGAAAAGGTCGCAGGTGCTCATATGGATATAAAACCGGGATAAATATTCAATAAATCCATATCTGCTGCCTTTAAATAGTAGAATTTACTCAAGACTGGAGTCACACTGAATTTTGAAAGCAGGCAGGCAGCAGATGTAAATTGCATGGACTTTTCTTTTTTCTGTACAGTTGTATTGTTAGAGGCTCTCGCTCAAAGGGCTTTGTAAAGCCATGAAGTCAGGCCTAAAGCTGCTATCTACAAGTGTCCTACCCATTCCTTCCCTTTTCCTCTCGCTCTCCTTGTCACTAGTTATCACAGTCAAAGTCCAGCTGCGGCATTTAGGCTGGGAGCTGTCACAGAGATGTGTCGCCATGATGTGATGCTTCACACGCTTTGTGACAAAACCGCCAGCAGTTTTTCCACACGTGGCACCAATAAGTCTTTCAAACACACACACACACAACCGTATTTACTTTATCATCTACTACCTGCTGAAGCATTTTTCTCCCTCTGGTTCAATTATATTCGACCTGACACCGAAATATCAGCTCAAATTTTCCTTTTTCGCGCTTTCCAGGAACGTTTAGACCAACTAAAACAACAAGAAACACAGTTTTACAGTTACAGCAGATTGCTTCTGTCCGTTCATATTTAGTTAAAACTTTGCTGTTCACTAATGACTCTTTGGCAAGCTCGCTAATAGCTTCTTGTAGTCTCAGCTTTGTCATAAGCTGTCGCTGGTGGCATTTCCACGAGCTTAGTTTGTGTGCTATTTCTAGTAGCAGCGGCAGAGAGCGAGAGGATGAATGTGACCAGAAAGGGCCGTGCAGGCAGCATATAATGAGACTTGCCATTAAGGCCAGTGTTCACATTCAGATGTTCTTGTTAATTAAGCAGACATGGCGTTTCTAACATCCCCAGAACAGCTATGTCACATCTTCTGTGATGCTGCCTTCTTTACATTCGTGGGAAACAAAAATATGGTCATTAGCATGGCCTAAATTTAAAACTTTGTTTAAACTACCAGAACACAACTTGACAAACTGGGAGCATGCAGTTAATGACAGAAAGATGTTTTTCCAATGCGATTCTCAGAAAACTTGTGATTTATGAGCCACCTCGCCTGCATAAACTGTTTGCATAAAGGAGCGCAAGCTTTCAGAGGTTACACAGCACTAACATCAGCTTGTTGGCAGCTATTTATCTTCCTCCTTTTTTTTTTTTTTTTTACGTTACAAACCATGTAACCAAATATTCGCCTGTGAATATTTTAAGATAAATGTAGTGGGTTTTTTTGTTTTGTTTTTTAACCAGGCAAATACAGGAACAGGGAGATGTTTCAGGGACAAGATTTTTTTTTACATCATGCCTTTTGCTGCAGCTCTCCTCGACGACAGACTGAGAGGGAGGTGATGGAAAGTGAGCTTCATTTAAACTTCAGTCTGTGTTCGTGTTCCAGATGTTGTACAGCTGAGAGAAAAGTAAAACACCTCATGGCACTGCTTATGGTTCAAAAATGTTTATTTTTAAAGTTTTTTTTTTTTTTAAAGGAATTGTTCCATCCATCCATCCAGTTTTTGCTGCTTATTTGAGTCTGGGTGGTGGGGCAGACCTCCCTCTCTTTGGCTGCCTTTTTCATTACTTTTGCGGGGACATTCCCATTCCCAGCCAGGTCTGCCCTGGGGCTTTCTCCTGGTAGGACATGCCTGAAACACCTCACCTAGGCGCTGCACAGGCGTCCTGGTCAGATGTGCAAACCACCTCATGTGGCTCCTTTTGATATGTAGGAGTAGCTTCATATTTGGTCTACACTGAGTCTCTGAGCAAGACCTAAGCCACTATTTAGAGGAAGCTCATTTTTTCCACTTGTATCCAGAATCAGATTTTTATTTTTTTGCCAAATCACAACAGCAGTGACATCAAGGTGCTTTATATTGTAAGGTAAAGACCCTACATTAATACAGAGAAAACCCCAACAAACAGACAACCCCCTGTGAGCAAGTGTAGCCGGTCTGGCCTTAAACTCCATTTGCCGTTAGGTCTCTGCGTTGTGTTGTGTAAATAACCAGAGGATTCAGCTCTCTCTTTGCCAGCTGGGGGCAGATTTATTCTCCCAGAACTGTTCAAAATAAACATAAAACAGTACAGCGACTTCACTTTCTGGACTTCTGTATGAACACCTCTCCTCAGCGGGACCTCTAGGCGACTGAGGTGCAACATCACAATAAAATCTAATTAACAAATAATACTGCTAAAATGTATTTATAATCATATATAACAAATGAAAATGCACTGCATCGTGAACATATAGTGACTAGTACCTCATCAACAAAATTATAGTTTAGGGAGACTTCATTTTCCAGTGGCAATTTTACATATTTTTTATATCTAACAGTAAGTTAAAACAATGAACATGAATCACAAACAAAAGATATAACCAGTACACATGACACAAAAATAAAAGAGGGAGCTCACATACCTGTTCAAAATAAACATAAAACAGTACAGCGACTTCACTTTCTGGACTTCTGTATGAACACCTTCAAGGGAGAGAGAAGGATAGCGGACCACATGAGAAGTCACCTGCATGCTCCTATGCTCTCATCTAAGGATGGCTAACTAGCATGTTACAATAAAGTGCTGTACTCGACAGAGAAACAATAATTCACACTGAAACATCGAACAGAACTGTGAGACAAAATGTACAAAGGGAACAAGCAGCGTTTGAATTACTTTTAGTTACTTTAACTGTGTTTATTCACTCTGTAACTGAGAACACTAGCGTACGCTCACCTCTCCTCAGCGGGACCTCTAGGCGACTGAGGAAAATAGCGCGCAGCTACAGGAAGTGACTTCGCGGGAAGTCAAAGGTCACACAAACAAAATAAAAGCTCCCAAAATATAAATACAGAAAATAAATATATATAAATAAACACATATACATAACCAGTACTGACAAAGAAAATAACACTGCAGGATGGATCTTTGGTGAAATATAAATTATTTTTTAATACACCCGTTACATCCACCCCTCCTAGATTTCACCAAAATCCAGAACAGTCAGGTGAACAATCTAATTGGAACACAGGGACAAATCTACAGAATTTATGGCTCCTAGGCATGGGTTTAAACCTCCGAGCTATAACCTCTAGTCTCAGCTGTATAAGCCACCTACCAGATAGGTTCAGAAAGAGCATGAGGATGATCAGGCCTCAGCCTTTCTTAGATCAGTGTGATGCCATTTACACCACACACATTCCCAGCCGTCCACATACGTCAATACCTTAAAACATATTATGTATCTAATTGTGCCATAATGATACTGTCCCCTAGAATCAAAATACAGAAAGATCTCTAAACAGCTGGGTTTACTTAAAACAGCGTAAGAAGAGACTGAGACCTTCTGCTAACTGAATTTGCCAAACGCTTAAAACCTAAAGGCTTTTGAACCATGGACTCAATGAGTCGATTAACTCTTTTACTAACTCGGCCGGCTCGCGTCATGACAACATTGTCCGGGCCTGCCCGTGGCTGTTCTTGGGGACCCACATCATGACACACATCCGTTGGAGGCATCTGTGCGTCGGCAACATGCACTGGGGCTACTGGTAGGGGCTTGGTGTGTGCATCACGATCTGTGTCTGATGGATGTGAGTGAGTGAGTGCAGTTTCTGAAAGTGTATCTAACACAGACGGGGAGTCTAAGTCAGGTTCTGCTACCAAACTGTCCAAGTCTGTGTCTCTGTCTGGGCAGTCCTCTCCTACCAGGGAACACTGGGTTGAATCCCCTGCAACCACCTCTGGAGCTTGTTGACTTGACTTGCCCAATCCTGAGAGTCCCTCACTCAGGGTCTCCTGACTCTCATCATCATCTGTGTTGATCCAAGCACTGGTCCTGTCCTCTGCAGTCTCCTCATCCAAGGAATCTAACTGGTCTGACGCACATGACCCTCCCTCTGATCCAGTGTCACCCAGTTCAGCTGTCACTACTGGCAGGAAGCTGATATTCAAAACCAGGTTGCGATGTACCACCCTTATGTTGCCTCTGTCATCTTCCAACTTGTATGTGTGAGTCTGCAAATTTCTGTCTCTGACTGTGTACACTGTTGCATCCCACTTGTCAGCAAGTTTCTTCTTTCCTCTTTCACCCTTATTTGCAATGAGTACTCTGTCTCCTATGTTCAAATGAGTGCCCTTTACTTTTCTGTTATATCCTTTTGCCTGTTTGTCTTGTTCCTTGATGGCATGAGTCTGGGCAATCCTAGCTGCCTCATGAAGATGTGACATGAGTGTTTTCACATAACTTTTGTGATCCACAACTACAGGATCACAGAGCACCTGTTTAAACATCACGTCAACAGGGAGCCTCGGGATGCGGCCAAACATGAGCTGAAATGGGGCAAAACCCGTGGTCTCATGTACAGTTGCATTATATGCGAATGTCAGACTCTGTATTTGTTGAGGCCACTTGTTCTTTTCTCTGAGGGGCAAGGACCTAAGCATGTTGCCAAGTGTCCTATTAAACCTCTCAGTCCCTCCATTTCCCATGGGATGGTACGCCGTAGTATGGGATTTGGAGACCCCCGAAAACTTGAGCAGCTCTGCCAAGAGCTCACTCTCAAAATTTGCCCCCTGATCGGAGTGAATCCGCTCGGGAAACCCATACACACAGAAAACATAGTCCCATAGTTTCTTAGCCACCTGCTTTGCAGTCTGGTTTGTGCAAGGGAAGGCATGGGCTAGCTTAGTGAAATGATCTGTAAGGACTAGAACATCTACTGAGCGTTGCTTACTATCCTCTGCACTCCAAAAATCCAAACACACCAGCTCCATAGGAGCGGAGGTTCTGATGCTCTCAAGTGGGGCTCGAGCAGAGGGTTCTGGTGTTTTGGCCAGGATGCATCTTTGACAGCATTTGACATACTCCTTTATATCAGACTCCATCTTTGGCCAAAAGAACCGTTGTCTTGCCAGATATAAAGTCTTCGCTTGCCCCTGATGTCCTGCAATATCATGGACACCATTCAATGCCTTTGCTCTGAGACTTTCAGGCAAAACAAACTGATGTCTCCTTTGTTTACTCAGGGGGTCCTTTGTGATCCGATAGAGAACTCCATTTTGGATCCTAAGCCTTTCCCACTGCTTAAACAACACCATGGCTTTTGCATCAAATCCTGCCCTTTCACGCCTGGAAGGTTGTCTTCTCCTTGTGACAAATGGTAAGATCTTTGAAATACTGGGATCAAGTTCCTGGCTACGCTGGAGTTCCTCTAGTGTGGACACAGGAAATGACTCCTGTCCTGGCAACACTAGGTCCTGAACTGACTGGAACAGTTCCACGGCCCTTGTTTCAGCAGCCAGATCCCACTCACTGTGACAATCCAGGATTGCCTTAACATCCATAGAATCACATCCAAGCTGAGACGAGGTCGGCTGCAGTCCTGTGGTGCGGAAAGGTGGTGTGTCCACGCGTTGACCTTGGACCTTCAACCGGAATGTATTTTGTATTCCCTCAGAACTGACACTCTCAGATTCAGCAAGGAGGTGACTGTACTGCTCTGTGATCAGCCTATGGCTGACTGTTGTTGCAAAGGGGTCTCTGCTGAGAGCATCAGCTACGACGTTCTTGGTACCAGGTATGTGCTTCAGATCAAATGTGTAAGGAGCAAGCTTGGACACCCAACGCTGCTCACAAGCATCAAGCTTCGGTTTTGTCATGATGTAGGTGAGAGGGTTGTTATCTGTCCACACTGTAAAGGAATGACCTCTTAGCCAGTGACTGAACTTCTCACACACACTCCATTTCAATGCCAAAACTCTAGCCTGTGGGCTGGGTACTTTTTCTGTGAATTGCTCAGGGTCTTACTGGCGAAAGCAATTGGACGAGCTTTCTGCTGTCCAGCTGGTATTTGTGACAATACAGCACCGAGCCCATCTAATGAAGCATCAATGGACAATATCAAAGGCAAAGAAAAGTCTGGATGTGTAAGGACTACACAATTCAACAGCTTCTCTTTCAGATTAGACAGAGCTGCATCACATTCATCTGTCCAGTCAGAGGGCTTCAGTTTTCTGTATACACCAGCATTGGTGCCTGTTTTAACTCTCCCTCTCCTCTTTTGTCCAGCAGTGAGAGCAAACAAAGGCTTCGCCATAGAGGAGCAGCTAGGGATGAAATGCTGATAGTAGAATATCATCCCCAGGAATGACTTAATCCTCTTAACTGATGGGGTGCAGCCATCATCCTCCATCAATTCAGCCTTTGTCATCTTTGCTATGACCTCAACCTTTGCTGGGTCCACAGCCACTCCATTGGCATCTATAATGTGGCCTAAAAACTTGACTGATGACCTCATTAAGTGGCATTTCTTAGGACTTAGTTTGAGGTTATGGATGCGCAAGCGCTGAAACACAGTCTCTAGCCGCTCCAAGGCCTCCTCTTCTGTCCGAGCAAATACAAGCAGATCATCGAGATAGCACAACAGACTACTGAAGTTCAGATCCCCAAAATACTGAGCATCATTCGCATGAATGAGGCGGGGCTGTTACAGAGTCCTTGGGGCATTCTGTTGTACTCGAACAATCCCATTGGGGTTGTAAATGCTGTGTATTTCTTGTCTTCCTCTGCCATAGGGATGTTATAAAATCCCGAGGTCAGATCCATGGTGCTGAAGTAGGTATTTCCACCCAATGCGGCAAGGCAGTCAGACTGGTGCGGCAGTGGGTGTGCATCTTTGAGGGTCCTTGCATTCAGCCATCTGAAGTCAGTGCAGATTCTCAAACTACCATCCTTTTTCCACACTAACACCAGTGGAGAGGCATACTCACTCACGGACCTTCTGATGATTTCCTGTTCTTCCATTTCAGACAAAACTTGTCGCAGCTTTTGGTAATGTGCTGGAGGGACTCGGCGGTAAGGAAGGCGGAATGGCCTCTCATCAGTGAGCCTGATGCGGTGTACAAAGCCTTCGGCCTTGCCACAGTCATGTGTATGCTTGGAGAAAATGTCATTGTACTTCTCAAGCATTTTAACCAATTTCTCCTTCCCCCCTTGACCAACATGGCACAGGTCAATATCAATTTCGCTGAGCCCAACCTGTTTTAGTCTCTGTTTAAGATCAGTGAGGTGGGCATCATCCTTTTCTTCCTCCTGCTCAGATTTCTGGGGTTGACAGGTGCCCTGGAAAACTTCAAAATCCTCAACAGCAACACAAGGGGACACGTCAGCCAACTTACTGTTTCTTTTCAGGGTGACTGGCTTATCCAACAGGTTAGTGACCTTCATGGGAACCCACCTATCACCCCACAATGGCGTTATGATGCGGCCAACCATGATGTTACGTGGCATGGACTTTGATGAAGTGGCTTCAACAATCACTGTACTCCCTGGTGACATAGAAACATTACTCGGCAGCTTGCCCCAGACTAGATGTTCTTGTCTTGCTAACAAGGTGACTGACTGCTGAAGCTTGACTGTGCCGATCTTGTCTGGGAGCTCTTCACCTCTCCATCGGGATGAATTAGCCATGAGGTCAAGAAACTGCTCACACTCTGGGGGACAACCGCCACCTGACACGAGGCGCCAATAGTCACTGGTTATTTTCAACTGGTGCATGAGAAACCGGATGACATTTGTGCCTATGATTATATCATCACGTTGACCTGGCACTACAAGGATGGGAACAATACAGGTCTCTCCATACAGTTTCATCTCAACTTCATACATGCATTTGGGCTTTGTAAGTGTGCCACCACAGCCTACTAGCACTATTTCTTGAGTCAGGGGAGTGGGTTCTGGCAGTATATTCTCACTCAGCATACTCTGTTCTGCTTGCTCACTGAGTGTGCACGCCATGGAACCAGAGTCAAGCATACCCTGCATGTGGTGTCTGTTATTAATGCTGACAGGAGTGTAAAACAGTTTGTCAAACGGGCCAACTCTCTGTGTGTTTTGTACTACCACCTTAACACCATCTGATGCGGCTGCACATGCTTTAATGTAATGCTTTTCAACATCATCATTGCCGAGGGTTTCAACGTCTGTGCCCACACATCCCCTCACCAAATGCGGGCCAGCTAGTTTAAAGGCTGGGTGTCATGAGGTTGGGAGGCATGGTGCCTTTGAATAGGTGAGCGACGAGGGCAGTTTCTCTTAATATGGTTTGGCTCAAAGCATGCAAGGCATAGGTGTTTCTGCCTACAATGCGCAAGGGTAGAATGTTCAGGGGACTGGCATACTCTACAACATCTGGGTCGGACCTGACCTGGAGGAAGCTGCTTGTCTGCAACCTGGTTATTCTGCGACAAAGCATGGTCAAAAAGGCTGATTAGTAATTTCAGGCAACTGTCGTTACAAGGGGCCTTTACTGTCTCATTTGATCCCACCTGCACCCGTGTTTCTCCGGGGTGCATTGATGTTGCTAAACCGTCAGCTGCAGGGGTCTGGATGTTAGCTTTAACTGGTGTGAGACACTTAGACCTGGGGAGCATACGTTCTTTCATCTCAAGCTGGTACCGATTCACATGCTCCTGAATCTCACTGGCTGCCCACTTATCTGGTGCCTTGAACTTGAAAACAGCAGCAAGGGTGGGATCAGGGCAGTACTTCACAAACATCATGGCTGCCTCCTGGCAGGGATCCTCTATGTGCCGTCCGAGCCTCTTCAGGCTTTCCTCTGCTGCATCAACTGCCTTATTCAGTCTGACCCAATATTCTACAGGAGTTTCTCCTGGCACTGGAACTGTGCTGTAGAAATCGGCCATAGGCATACACGAATATGTCATGTCACTGAAATGTTGCCTCAGTATGTCATATATAACATTTGGATTCTCACAAGGTTTTAACAATGGGGTGCTTCTCAGAGTTATTCTTACAATGTCCTTAGCTTTGCCCATCAACTTGAACATTATTTCTTGGTACTGTTCCTGAAGGGGTGTTGCTCGCTTCTTGATATACATTCTCATCAGCTCCTCCCACTCACAGACTGTATGTTTATCCGACCCATCTCCTCTGAAAACTGGAGGCTCTCTCACATCTGACTGCAGGACTAGCTTTGCCCCAGTCAGGTTAAGGTAAGTGGGCTCGCTGGGTGGCTGGCTTACACTGCTCTGAGCTTGTGCGGCCCCGTCATCCCTTTCCCGACATTCCCCTTTTAACTCATCCCTAATGGTCTGCCCCACCTGTTGAGCTATGTGTGTTATCAGGTCATTTAATGCTGGGTCTGCTGTGGCTGAAGGGTCTGAGAATGATTTACCTTTACCACTACTGGAAGATGTGCAACCAAGTATGCGAGTGGAACAGAAAGCTGGGGAGCCTGCACTACGAATTGGTGTGCCAGGCAACCCCTCAATTACCCTCCCTCTTCCCATGGCAAAGCTGAACCTGTCACTTGAAACTTCTTCATCATCCATTGTTCTAATATATACACAATGCAAACAGCAGAGTTAAATTTTTTTGTAAACAACAGTCCAAAAAAAGGCATAAGTGTTTCCTAGAACACTTGGGATTTGTGTTCAAAGCTTACATTACATTGTCCATTACAGCAACCTCTGGTGACCAAACTGATGTCGATCGCGTCTCCACGAACCACGATGAGCAAGTCTGAAGTGGTGTGGATCCGGGTCACGGCACCACTGTAGCCGGTCTGGCCTTAAACTCCATTTGCCGTTAGGTCTCTGCGTTGTGTTGTGTAAATAACCAGAGGATTCAGCTCTCTCTTTGCCAGCTGGGGGCAGATTTATTCTCCCAGAACTGTTCAAAATAAACATAAAACAGTACAGCGACTTCACTTTCTGGACTTCTGTATGAACACCTCTCCTCAGCGGGACCTCTAGGCGACTGAGGTGCAACATCACAATAAAATCTAATTAACAAATAATACTGCTAAAATGTATTTATAATCATATATAACAAATGAAAATGCACTGCATCGTGAACATATAGTGACTAGTACCTCATCAACAAAATTATAGTTTAGGGAGACTTCATTTTCCAGTGGCAATTTTACATATTTTTTATATCTAACAGTAAGTTAAAACAATGAACATGAATCACAAACAAAAGATATAACCAGTACACATGACACAAAAATAAAAGAGGGAGCTCACATACCTGTTCAAAATAAACATAAAACAGTACAGCGACTTCACTTTCTGGACTTCTGTATGAACACCTTCAAGGGAGAGAGAAGGATAGCGGACCACATGAGAAGTCACCTGCATGCTCCTATGCTCTCATCTAAGGATGGCTAACTAGCATGTTACAATAAAGTGCTGTACTCGACAGAGAAACAATAATTCACACTGAAACATCGAACAGAACTGTGAGACAAAATGTACAAAGGGAACAAGCAGCGTTTGAATTACTTTTAGTTACTTTAACTGTGTTTATTCACTCTGTAACTGAGAACACTAGCGTACGCTCACCTCTCCTCAGCGGGACCTCTAGGCGACTGAGGAAAATAGCGCGCAGCTACAGGAAGTGACTTCGCGGGAAGTCAAAGGTCACACAAACAAAATAAAAGCTCCCAAAATATAAATACAGAAAATAAATATATATAAATAAACACATATACATAACCAGTACTGACAAAGAAAATAACACTGCAGGATGGATCTTTGGTGAAATATAAATTATTTTTTAATACACCCGTTACACAAGCACTAGGTGACAGTGGGAAGGAAAAACTCCCTTTTTCCTCCTGCAAAACCAGTCAGGGAAGGCCAACCATCTGCCATCAAGAGTAAAAGTACTCACATTACTGCAGACGAAATGCCAGTCTGTCTGTCAGTCTCCTGCTTCACTCTTCCCTCACTCCTCCACTTGAGCAGCCAGTTGTTCCAAACTCAGAGTGGACACTTCACCTTCTTCCAGCTGAGAACCATGGCCTCAGATTTGGAGGCTTCACCTTCAGCTGCAAACTACCCCAGTACAAACTGGAGGTCATGACTTGTTCAAGCAAACAGAACCACATCATCTGCAAAATACAGTGATGAGATCCTCAGACCACCGAACTCGATACCTTTCCCTCCTCAGTTCTGTTTGGGTAAATCTGCCGATAAATATTAACAGAATGGGTAACAAAGGCAGCCCTGGCAGCGACCACCATCCACTGAACTGAAACCTAACAATATTAAATGAACAGGACACCTTGACATTATGCTACATTCCTGTTAATTAATCTTTATTAATGCCAAGTACCTGCACGATGGATGTGAATAAAACTTGTAGCAAAGTTACGAGATGTTTCCCTTTTTTCCCCTGTGATGTTTTGAATAAAGAGCAAGTTTCGCCATGACTGTGCAAGGAGATAACATGTGTTTCTGTCCAGTAAGTTATGACTGGAGTCTGTACCTACAGACTCAGGACTGAATTCTCGATTGATCGCAATATATCCAACCTGGCCAAACAACCCTCACGCGTCCCTTGTCTAGCTTCTATTGGTCAGTTCACAACCATTGCTCCTTCGTGTGTTCATTCTAGTGGTCAGGCACTGATTTAGGGAGCTGCTTTTGTTTTGCATTTTAATTGCTGGCGGTACACATTTAGTTTGTTTATGTATTTGTGATAAGACAAATTGGGTTTGAGATTAAAATGTAAAACTCCATAGCCCTAGCCTGACTTAGTATATAGTCTGACTGTGGGGTCAAATACCTTGGAACAACTAGCTCAATATCTCATTCTTTTGAGTTTGTACTTTGTACTCCCCTGAAATTGTTTAAAAATTATGTTAAAAGAACCCAACATATCTTGCTTCTTTACAAAAATTTGGGGCTTTTGCAAAATTGCTTTTCATTTTTTCCTCACTTGATAGACCTTATTTATTAGAAAATTAAAATCAATTTTCTCATTTTGTAACTTATTTTGAGTAAGAAGAAATTTGTTTCAGAGAAAAGCTGAAAATGTTGAACACTGTCATGTATTTGAACCACTAACACAAACCGTCCTTCAGTGTCAGTTAGCCTCCTTTGGCCTGCGTTTGAAATGCACTTATTTATTTTTAGGCATGACCCCGTGTGAGGGAAAGGCACACATTCTGTCACTGCCTTCATAAAAAAGAGAGAAGAAGCCAGTGGCGACAGAAACACACACTGATACATACACACAGGCAAACCTCAAAATGGACAGAATGATTTGAGGTAATACTTGGGTCGAATTGATGTGGTTGAGCCTGATGAGGATTTCATATGTGTGCGTACACTCGGACAATGAGCCAGCTGTTAAACTATTACAATGACGAGATTCATGCATACACATGCACGCATGCACGCACACACATGGACGCACACAGACTGCCAAAAGTTAAGCTGTAACAGAGACAATATGTGTAATAAGGCACCATTAAATAAAGAATGCAGCTTTAAAGAAATATTAAAAGAATACCTTGTCTGTTGTATTTCAGTCGCACAGTGTCATGTGTCAGACCGATGTCTGAGTATTTGGATGTGATGTATGGGTATTTGTCAGCTAAATTAACTCTAGAGTTTGTTGGTTGATTATGTCCAATGCTAAAATAATATCAGAAATGTGTGTGTCTGCATCTCTTTGGCCTCTATTATTCAGTTGCAGCCCATTCCAGCTTGATGCCTCTGAACTTGTTGGGTGTTCTCAGTGTGTGTGTGTGTCTGTGTGTGTGCACATACTTTCATCTGTTTCAGTTTGTACAGTTTGCCTTCTCTTATATTTTAGCTTGCTGATATGCATGTGTGTGTACATACACAGTACAGAAATGTTCCCAGTATGTGGCTGCATGCCCACAGCTGCTCAACGTTGGAAAATTCGAATTATTTCCCTGCCTGCAGGTCTGCATGTAGTTAGTCGAGTGCAGACCGTCAAAGTGAACATCAACCTCAAACCAAATAAAAACAACACGGGCCACCATGCCACCGCAAGCCCTCTGTGTCTAGCCACAAAACTCTCATGCACCCCTTTCAAATGTCAGCTTGATCAAAGGAAGACATTAAAAAAAAAGAAGGCTGTGAGGGTATAAAAGCACACCGATGGGTGCATTTGCAGTCATTCCTCCAAGAAATTATGTTTTTCTGCAGCCAATTTACTGTCTGCCTTATGTTTTCTAAATTGAGATAATGAGGAAATATTAGCGAATATCTCACATGTCCAAAAACAGTAATGCTGAATGTATCCATTTGATCTTCAGTGAAGGTGAAGTGCATTTCTTTTGTTTTGTATGTAGCGATGAAACCAATGCCAAAAACTTCAGGTCCTGAAGCTCCAAAAGAGTCGATGCATGTGTTCACAGCCTAGTACAAAAAATGATTTGGTCTCTTCGTGATCTTCACGAGAACTTTCATTTAAATGATTTTAATTGAGACTTAAAGTTTTTGCAATGAAAGGGGCGGGGCAGCTTTTACTGACAGGAGGAAAGCTATACCCATTATAACATGTTGGTGCTCCAGCTTTGGTGAGTGAAATTCCATCCACCTATCCATCCATTTTCTGGCTGGAGCCTTTCCCAGCTATCATGGGGTGAGAGGCGAGTGAAATTCTCTTATTTTATTTGTATGTCATTTTGTCGAAATATGAGCACCTCTGGCTTAAAAAAAACATGATGGCGGTGGTCATAAAGCTGCAGTCAACACCTAAAATGGGATTCCACAAATTAAGGAGGGATATTTGAGTCGGATATCAGTTTGATTTTGACCCAAAAAGCTGGATTGGATATTGGTGACAGTGAGCCAATACATGGTCTGACCCTGTGTTTATGTCATCACAGAAAAGCAGCAGCAGCTAGCAGCAAAACCAACAGTTTGGAGGTATTTCACTCCGCTACAGCAGCAGCCTCGGTTTGCGTGTTTGCCAAAGTTTTTTACTTAAACAGTTATCAAAGTGAGCTGATATGACTAAAAATGGTAAACGGACCGGTTCTTATATAACGCTTTTCAACACTACCTGAGCTCTCAACATATAAAACATGCCTCATTCACCCATTCACTTTTTTCTTCGCTTTAGTGCTTTCTATCTAACATTCACACACATTTGGAAGCACCCAATGGGGAGCAACTTAGGGTTACTATCTTGACCAAGGATATATGGCATGCAGGCTTGAACAGTCAGAGTGTGAACTACCAACCTTACAACCTGCTCTTCCTCCTGAGCTACAGTCACCCCAGATCCAGCAACGACGATGATTTCTTTCTCTTGATTCATTGTTTATATTCACTCTTGTTGGGTTTGGCCACAGAGTTTGCAGTTTGCATTAGTTTGCAGTCTAATCTCACTTTTAGTCCATATAACATCAGTGCAAATAAATTAGATTAATAACACTGGTACATAATTAATTTGTTTCATGGTATTTATCCTGGGCCCGTTTTTATTTATTATTTCACTAATAAATTACAACAACTCAGCTAATGGCAGTCTGGTTCTGCCAGAGGTTTCTTCCTGTTAAAAGTGAGATTTTCCTTCCCATTGTTGCCGAGTGCTTGGGGTTGTGTTATTGTTGGTTTTTTTCCCCTTAATATTCTAGGGTCTTTACCTTACAATATAAAATGCCTTGAGGTGACCGTTGTTATAAATTGGTGCTATATAATTAAAATTGAACTGAATTAAAGTCATATTCTTGACAAACTTAGAAAAGTTGTTTTGAGATACCCACAGCCAAGATATCGGTATCTGGTTGGAACTACACTGTAAAAAAAAATCCTAATATAAAAGTATTTTACTGTGTATTTTACAGTTTTGTTCTGTTCTTCTAGAATATCATTAAATTTACATAAATAGACTGTGATTTCAAGTTTCAAATGTAAATTAACGTAAAATCACTGTAATGTAATAAAACACAATTTCCTTGTTTTTTAAATATATTTGTCTGTACATATGCATATTTAGATTGTTAAAATACATTCACAAATGTATCATAATTTCATAAATATTTGTCTGTTATTTGAAAGATTGAACTGTTAAATTCAAATGTAATGCTATGGAAAAATATATAAAATGATTCTCATAAACTTTTTTTTACATCAAATAATTATTAAGAAGGTTATTAGAAGGTTGCCGGTTCGAGCCCCTGCTTGGACACTCTCGGTCATTGTGTCCTTGGTCAAGACACTTCACCTACCACCTACTGGTGATGGCCAGAGGGGCCGATGGTGCGATATGGCAGCCTCGCCTCTGTCAGTCTGTCCCAGGGCATGCAATCCATTATTATTTAAACCAACTGTTAACTGTATATTTCTGTACATTTAAGTATTATTATTCATATTGCCACATTCATTGACCTTGTTTATAGGTAATTTCATTGTTTAATCACATTAACATGTTCCTGATTTAATGTTTAAAAGCACTTGAAAAAGGCAAAATCCCATGTAAAATTAGGGCAACAAACTGTATTGTCATTACTGAAAATAACCGTATTTTTATGAGAAAGTTATTTTCTGTTATTTTCTGGTATTATTTTGGCGCCCCAGCTGACAGAATATTACTGTTTTTCTAGGATTTTTTTTTTTAACAGTGTGGACAAAGATGAATTGGGCGATCCCTAAAACTAAGGAAGGTGACATTGTGGCTCTGTCCTTGTTTTACGGTCCATGTTGCTTTCCTGTGATCTAATGAAAGAAAACAAGATATAATGAGTTATGTTCCCAACACATTACCAAAACTGCCTGTCCCACACATGCACTCAGGGACCCGGGATGATTGACCTTTTAAAGCTGTGACACCTGAGCTGCCTTATGTGCTGGCTGCACGCCTGAAGGTTTGCAAATGCAAATGTCATAATGTCAGTAAATTTGGACTCAAGCACAGGACTCGTAGACCTGAGGTAGAGGTGCTTCGCAGGGATTTTTATTTGCTTTACAGTAGCAGACTGCAGGGAGGGAAGCAAGTAGACCAGAGGAATCAGGAGAGAGCATATAGGTGGGAGGTGGAGAGTGGGCAGGCTGGTGTCGGACAGTTAAATGTTCCTAAGTGTGGTGGCTCACGTTGGTCTTTAAATATTGCAGGCTAAATGAGCTAATGACACGCAGGTCAGAGCCTGGGAAACTGGAGGCCTGCCCGAGGTAAGCAAAGCTAAGGAGCCAGCATACTGCTCCACCTGAGAAACAAGAGATGGAGAAAGAAAGAACAAAGAGAGAGAAGGGAAGAAAAACAAGCCGAGGCCCTGCCTGGACCATGATGATGGATAGTATTGTTGGGTTGTTTTGTTTTTCATTCTTTTCATTTTGTATTGTTTTAACTTGATTCTATTGGGTTTTGTAAAGCACTTTGTGACTCTTGTCTGTGAAATGCACTATATAAATAAACTTTTCTTGACTGCTTGTTGTGGTTTTATAAGTCACCGGCAAAAGATGTTGCCCTGACGATAGGGGCGTCACATAAACACAAAATACATTTGTGTGTTTGTGTCACTGTGGAGGGCAGATATAAACTGCATTTTAATGCTCAGTTTGGATGACATGTTGACCTTTTGCAAAGTGGCTTCATTTCTAGAACTAAAGCAGACAATGGCAGGATGTGAGCTTTTTGAGCCCACCATCCACCCTGACAACCTCCTCAACGCATTATTCCATGAAAAGAAAGGTAAATCAGTCTGCAAATATATGTAAACATAAGAGGCCAAGCCACAGTAAAAGTATATAAATATAATTTCTAAAAGACAGTTTGTTTCCGTCGAGTCAGCCGTGTGGTTTCATGAATGTGTTTAGGATGAAGGAAACAAGGGTGTAGAAGGCTGTGACCTCCTCACACACATGCATCCTCCCAAAAAGAAAATCCTATGAGCCATCAAGTGAGTATCGTGATATCACTTCCTTACCTAAATAAAGTTTATTAAGCACCATCACACGCCAAGTTGTAATTATCACTAGGTGGTGCAACTGTAACTCTGGAATACCCCTGCACTTATTTCCCAGATTTGCTGCTGGCAAGCTACTCGTCAAAAACAGACTCATCAGTGAGTCACGAGGAAGGGAAGACTCCCCGTAACCCCCAGCCAGCGAGCAGACAAGAGGGAAAGAAGAGATTCACGTCTTATATTCTTTACAGTGCTCTTTATGGGTGCTGTTTTTTGAGCTCTGTTATGTCTAATAAAGAAAGAAGCCAAGCAATCAGCTCCCACAAACACTCCCTGTCCTGGCAGACACATGGGGTTTCTCACTGGGTGTCGTCATCTGGCCAGCCCTAATCTCCAGTGTCTGCCGTCACCAAGCTGACCACTGACCTGGGCGATGGCATGCGTGTGGGTGCCAGGTGGCTCGCTGTCATCTAACACACAATGGCTACGGAGCAGTGTGTGTATTTTTGAGTGTGTGTATGTGGGTAGGAGGGCCGATTCGTTTTCACTTTCCCATGCAGGTTTCCAGTGTCCCAGCGCCTTCTCACCTCCCATCCTGGCACTGACTTGATGGAGTACACTTGTGCTTACAGACCTGGCCTGCAGGGCTGAGTTAGAGGGGTAGAGTAGCGGGTGGGGGTTATAGGGTGTTGAGTGGGGGTCAGTGTGTGGGTAGTGGGTGTTTCCTCTTGTATTCTGGATGGCTTCACACAGATAATTGTGTATTTAGCACTCTGGAATAGTTTTGCTAGGTGTGGACATTATGACTGGGTTAAGCTGTAAAGACACACATGCACGCACACACAGACAAACAGCTGCTGGAACACTTAGTGGTGAAGCCATATTTGCAGAAATCACAGTGACAAGCAGTATTAACCCTAAATGTCAGCATCAATTTCAGTAAGAGAAGTGCAGCACGTTATGTGGCCCCGGCCAAGATTTGGCTTGGCTGGACCCTACAGGGAAGGAAACCCAACTCTGCTTTTTAAACGCACTGCTCTTAATCACAGTTTAAGTTTCCTTTTATTTTATATTTTATCATGTTTCGGTAAATGGTCGAGAATCTGGATGTTTTACTGTTAAGGTGCATGATTTATCAGGGTTAATGTAACTGTACTTCATGTAGCTGTGACTGTGCGAATAACTCACCTTTATGAGCCAAGTTTTTGTGATCTTGTCGTCATGTGGTTTGATTTACGCGTCCCATACATGTCAGCAAGCTTTCAATTGGTTCTCAGATCTTGTCCGCACTGAAGAAGAATAAAAAAAGCATCCTGCTGGCCTGGTGGTTAAAATACACACAGGTCCTGCCGCGTGAACTGTGCAGTCTATCTTTTGTATTCCTGCTGTCGTCACAGAGAAGACAGAGAAGTGTTTCTGATCTGATTATCAACATTGTTTGTCTTTGACTTTCAAAGCTATTTGTGTTAAAAAAAAAACATTTTGTGATGAAAAGATTGGAGTTAAGGATTGATAAGGCACAAGACCGACTTGATAGATGAGACATCCATCATCATATTCTTCAGAAACCAGGCAGTGCAGATGCGGATAAAGTGAGAAAACTGTACAAGTAAGGAAAAGTCTGTTATGTTGTGGGGATACATGGATAGCATGAGTGTGGTCCACTACTCTTCTTACAGGGAAGTAACACTGCAAGTCAGTAAAAAGATAGTATGAGCGCTCTCTTTAATGGCAATGCGGCAATCTGCTAGCAATTAAAGAAATATTGCTAGCAACAGTAAGTAGCCTAATAGCAACCTCCAACAACCACTCACCAACTGATTGAGGAAATACCCATTTTTCCTTAGCAACCAGAATTTGCCATGCAGTTGCCATCCAGGCTCTAGACCTGTGTAAGTTGGATCTAAGTTGAACATGTATGAACTAACTCTGGGACCACTTTGTGTGTGTCTAGTTAATTCAATTCAGTTCAGGTTGCTTTTCTTTATATAGCTTCAAATAACAACAACAGTTCCCTCAAGGTGCTTTATATTAAAGGGCAAAAACCCTAAGATGAAAGACAAACCCACTTTGAGTCCATTCTTTAAAGACAGAGAAGGTGTCTGTCTCCCAAATCCAAACTGGGAGTTGGTTCCACAGGAAAGGTCTGCCTCCCATTCTACTTTTAAAAACTCTAGGAATCACAAGTAAGCCTGCAGCCCAAGACTGAAGTGCTCCATTGGAACACAGTTGTACGTTAAGGGTCTTGAGGATATGGTGGAGAATGATCTTTCAGGGCAGGCTATGTGAAGGCAAGGATATTGAATTAATTTCTGGATTTAAAAGGGAGGCAATGAAGAGAAGCTAATATGGGAGAAATATGGTCTCTTTTTATTTTCTTTTAATTTTTTGGATCGACTGAAGGTGTTCAGGGAGCTTTTAGAAAAGCCGATAATGAAGAATTCCAATAAAACAGAAGTAACAAATGCATGGTCTATTTTTTCGGCATCTTTGTGAGACACGATGTTTCTAATTTTAGGAATGTTGAAGAGATAAAAGAAAGCAGTTCCACATATCTGTTTAATGTGCGCGTTGAAGGACATATCCTGATCAGAAATGACTCCAGCATTCCAAATCTGAGCGACAGGGTTTACAGCTGTTTGTGGACAGCGAGAGAGCTATGGAAAATTGGATTGATGATGTCTGGCAGTGGCCCGCCTTGCTATTTGTGATGCTGACTTCTGTAAGGTTGCCACATTTAGAGCACCCAATATTATATTTCACAGTAACACCACAGTTAGTACTGAACCAATTTATTCTGTGTGACCACCACTATTCCTAGAGAGCATCAGCCCACTGGGGTCAGTTAGGTAAGCAGTTAGCCAAAGCTTTTCATGCTGCTGGAAACAAAATCACTTCCACTAATAGTTTTGATCCACTTCTGATGATGTGGCAGTCAATGCACAGAGTCATTCAGAGGCTTTCTTTGTGAAGTAAAAGTTGGCATTCAGTTTTCCAGCTGAGGACTACACAGGACTTGTCCCAAACTTCCTAGATGATGTGAAAATGCCATCAAAGGTAAATTAAAACTAGACATTGCTACTAAACACAGGAAACTTGAAAAAGTGCCTGATCACCCACTGCAGTAATAACAATCTGTTGACTTCATCATCCAAACACCTAATTAGGGAACATGTTTTGGAAGAAGGATGTTCTGTAAAAACTTGTAGAATTAGTGCCGTTGTGCTTTGAAGCCAGCGGTCTATTAACACTTACAAAATACTACTTAGCACTGCTAAACTGCCCACAGGGGTACCACACACACATTGTCTCACATACACACACAGTCTCTGTGTTTTCAGTGCCACATTGCTGAAATGTGCCTCATACACGCCAACAGATGACACAGTTATGCATGTGTGTGTGGCTGTGTGTATTAATATAGGGGAGCAGAGACTGTCAGAATGGCTTTTGTTAACAAACAGCCATGAGGGACACACACATGTGGTCTGACTCAGGGGAAAAACTATTAGCGCCATCAGGGCCCAAAGACTCTCCACAGCAAAGGACCTAAAAACCCCCTCTTGTGAACGAAACCAGACTCAGTCACACAACTGTGACGGAGATAAAATTCAGCACAGAAAGTTTTTATTACTTTATTCATACAGTATTAAATCTCCTGCAGGTTAAAATCAATCCGCTGAGTTACTTTCCCATGCACACCTATCATGTTAAATTGCTTTCTTTGTGTTTTCTTTCTTTTTGGTTCAGAGATATAGCATCTATACAGTATATTGAAAATGACCTAAAATCAGTCAAGCGTTTATTTAGACTGAAATATTCTTCATGAGAAATAAAGCAAAGTCAGTCAGTAGGCAGCTGAAACTGAAATAAACAGGTAACACTGTAACAGAAAGCAAAATAATATTTCAAACAAAGAAAACATTTGAAAACAGCCAAAGTTAAAAGTATTCGTGCCTCTGAACAGACCATTTTAATTCAGTCATACATACAGTTAGGTCCAGTTAGGACTTTGGACACATTTTTGTAGTTTTGCCTATGTAGGCCACACAACCACAGTGGATTTTAAGTCAAACAGTCAAGATGTGATTGAAGTGGAAACTTTCAGCTTTAATGCAAGTGGTTTAATAAAAGTGTTGCATTAACTGTTTAGGAATTCTCAATATGAGGTCCAAACAGATGCTGATGCATGTGAAGGAGGCGGAAAGGAAAACATGCCAAAAACTTTAGTAGTGGACAAACTGATGATCTGGTATGTTCTTTAAAATAATTATTGCTCTAGCCAGCGCAGTTCTGAAAAAAATTACTTTGGCAGATGAGCTTAAGATTAAGTCGTACCAGAATGATGGGAAAAGTACGGAGAAGAAAAAGAACATCTCCTGATTCAAGGCATACCGCATCATGAATGGGATATTCTCCAATGGCCAGATCATTTACCTGATCTCAACCCAACGGAGCGTGCTTTTCACTTATTAAAATACAAAACTGAATGCAGAGAGACCCACAAACAAGCAGCAACCAAAAGCGTCTGCAGTGAAGGCCTGCAAGAGCATCACAAGGGAGGAAACAGAACGTGGTGATGACCACAGGTTCAAGACTACATGCTGTCACGTCCAGTCCTTATATTTAAAATGAATTACTTGCCTCTGAAAATTGAGGAACTTGTATAAAAATGTTCGTATTTCTTAAACTGTTTTTGCAATACTTTTGTTGAACCTCTTGAATAAAAGCTGAAAGTCTGCATTTCAATCACATATTGACTGTCTGATTTAAAATCCCACACAGAAAAAGACATGTGTCGGTGTTCAAGGACCTGACTGTATCTCTGATGACTATTTTTAATATCTAGCAATGTGAGGTTTCAAGAAAAATGTCAAAATATTTTGAGTTCAAACTTTGATCATAATTGGTAAAATTTCTTCTGGAAATATTCAACCTTAATTGCTTGTCAACTTTTTATTCTTTAGTACTTGACATCCCTCGCTTTCTCACTTTATTAGCAGTGTTTCTATCCTCAGACTTGCATCAGACAAAAGTAATTTAGACAAAATGTCAAACTTTTTCATCCTACGCACAAGTCATTAAGACCTTTTCTCAATCTGAAGAAGGAAAATACTAACTAACCTTTGTGGAGGAAGCTTGTAGATGTGGTTTGACTCAGACACTCAGGCAGTCTCTTGAGTGTGTCATTGTTGAAGTGTGGATCAGCTGAAGTGTGGACAGACAGTCTGCCACAATAAACTGACAACCTGCAACACACATTCGTTTTATTCCTGTGTCCGCTTGTTGCTTGATGTGCGCTCTGTGGCCCCCGGGGTCGAATAAGCCCCGCATGTGATGTTTTTTGTGTGTCAGACGAGGCTACAGTGGGGAAACTGGTACACTAATGACATGTGACAAGGGTGCACAGAGTTGACCCAGTCTCAAACTTTCTCCCCTTTTTTGTCTCCGTTTTTACATCAGTTTCTCTGTCTGTCTCTGAGCTTACTTGACAGCAGTTGTGTGGAGGGAAAACCCTCCAGTATTGTTTTTCCATGTCACTGTGAAGCACTGTCATCCAGCCCTGGCCACTCTTGCCAATAGTCATCAGCTGTGATTTCTTTAACATGCTTGTTGTTAGTAGAGACTCTGCACATTGTTCCAGTGATGTAAAAGCAATGAATGACTGGTGCCACGGATTTTTTTAAAGTGAGCTCTACGGATCTTGTTCTGATTTGAAATGAGCTAATTAGCTCTGAATTACAAGTAGAAGACTGTAAGTAAGGGCGAAAGGGCAGGGTGGGATGTGTGTGTGGAGGAGGGGGCACTTTGTATAGAAGAGCTGAGTGGGTGAAAAGCAGGAGAAAGTAAGAGGATGTGAACCAAAAAGAGAGGGTCAAACAGAGGGTGATGGAGGGTGTGTGTGAGTATTTGTGTGTGTGTGTGTCTAGTGGGGAAAGAGCATGATAATTAGCCCATTAATCATCTGGTTTGAATCATCGAAGGAGCCCCTGATGCCTTCAGGATAGGCACATCTGTATGTGTGTGAGTGTCCAGGTATGCTGAGTACCACGGCATAGTTGGTGACCCCATAAAGCCCCGCCTGCAGGAGAACACTTCTCCAGAGCCATAACTCAGAGTCTTAACCAACCTTCACAGGGATCCTGACGCAGTGCTGATCTACGCTGCAACCACAGACGGGAGATTCATGCCTGTCCACTGTCTATGAAGCAACGACCCACAAAGTCCATAAAACTTCCCACGGAGGGCTCCTAAACCGGCCGAGTGGCTGTCCTGAGAGAGTTTTGAGTTCACTGTCATCACAGCAGCAGTTGCAGCACATTTTCACCTTGCAGAAAGTTCCAGAAAGTGCCGTGATATCGAGTTGCACTCTCTGTTTCACAGCCCACATCACAATGGTTTAAACTACTTGCATGAAGGTCTGTTACTCAACTTTTTTAACATACAGTGCATTTTTTAGCTTAAACCACAATTTTGTCCTAACCAGCCTACAAGAACTACTAATGGATATTTTAAATTAGACACTGTAGGTCTCTGAAAGAGGACCTTTGTCACCAAAGAAACCAAAATGGCCTCATAGCATGTTAAAAGAGAATGTGTTGTGTAATCAGCAATGTGTACAGTGTGGATAAGCATCCCCCTCACATCTCTCCAGAAACATCTGTTAACTCTCCAAATATTATTTACTGTGTCTGCAGCAACTCAGCACAGAAGAAGTAAACTAATTTGAATAAATGAATCACAGAAATTAAAAATAGAGTTATTTTTGGAGGCTTGAATAAAAATGTTGGAGTTTCGGTCACTTAAAGTAGCTGCGTCGTGCTAACAGACTCTGTAAAAAACAAATCTTAACAAGAAGCACTTTCAAAACACAAACTTCTGCCAAGGCATCAATTTTAGTAGAAGATTATTATATTTTCTATATATTCACTTTTTCAAATGCACTTAAAAAAACGAGTGCAAAGTGCAGGCTTTGGTTATTTGCCATGTTGAAACCCATTTTAACATACTTGACATAATTTTGACTACAATTATTATTTTTTTATTATTTTTGAATATCTAGCATTAGTTTCATTGTTTAGTAAAATCAGTTTAAATGTTTGGTGATAAATATCAAGGGAAAGGAGCGTTTTTTAAATCATGTTTCTTTTATTTTCCAGAAAAGCAAAATGTATTTAGGATAATTGTACATGCATTCAAATTGTTCTGCATTTAAATGGTTATAACCTGTTACTGTCATGTCCATAACAAATTCATAATAAAGTTAATAAACTAATCAAAAAGTGTCCCATACCAACATGTTCTTGTTAGTCTAAAAATCTATTGTAACACGTTATTATTACGTTGACCTTCAGATCAGTCTGTTGACCTTGAATGAAAGGTCATACCTACAAAGTTTTATCAGAATTCACTCAAAACCTTTTGAAGTATTGTATTTCCAGGCAGAAAGAATGGCATGCAAACGCTATCAAAAACATAGCATTAAAATTTGTATTTATTTTTATTTGAATCTTTATTCATACAGGTAGTCCCATTGAGACCCGATGTCTTATTTACAAGAGAGAACTGTTTCAGAAAAACACATTAAAATGACAACAAAATAAATTTGTAAGGCTACAAACTGTTGACATCGTTGCTACATAGCAGTAATCATTTTCACAATAACCTCTATACCACTAAACTTTCTTTTGTAACCACATGTGTTGCTCCCTGCTAGTCATTACCAAAAATGGTGGTGTGAGGGACCCTGAAGCGACATGTACATCCATCTTTTATATACATTACATGGTTGTGTTGAAGCTACCATTGTAGCCTTTCTGTTAATGTCCACTGCATGTGTGGCTGAAGCAGCTCTCCCCTTTACTCTGGGCCTTGAAAGATGATGAAATGCACTCACCACAGTGTCCACTCCACAGCTGTTCTGGTGCTCTTAATCATATTCCAACATCTTTCTCAGCAGAGGAAGTAACGCAGTCGACCTTCGGCCAGCTGCAGACCAATGCCCAAGGTTGGCTAATCAAAGACTTTGTTGTCTGTTAGAACTTATTTGAACATACTGCAGAAACTGCAGCTGTTTGAAGGAAAAAAAAAGTAATTAGTATGTATCAGAGTCCAGCATTGAGCTGGGTAGGTAACAATGAAATAAATGCAAGTGAGAAATCAGAGTAAAACATTTTTTTGAATCTGCTGCATTTGTAACATCAAAATCAGCCTCCAGACTGACATTTATGTTAATACAATTAGTACAATTAATAAAATATTAATATGTTTACTCAATATTAGTATGAGTTCTATAATTTGTCTATAATTAACTTATGAAGCCAAGTTTACTGCAAAATCTTACATAGCAGTCTCTGGACAATGGGTGTAATAGTACACTTTAAAAAGTTTTTTTTTCTTTGCATATTTGTCAGACTTAAATACTTTTTCCTATTAAACAATCATAACCTAAATAAATACAAAAAGCATTTCTTTTAAAATGATTAAGGCAGCAAAGTTACCCTAGCTTACCTGGCTCTGAATGAGAACTAACTTCCCTCTAAACCTAATAACTGACTACTGACCAATAACTTGTTTCACATTTGAAAAAATCCCGTCTTGATTATTCCTGAGGTTTGGGGAAAATATTCTGTGGACTGACTCAGAATATTTATCTTCTCTTTATTTATATAAACAACATCTACCACCCTCATTTTTTTCTTTTTTCACAGTGTGACTCAGTGCATTAGTTAGCAACAGCACAAACACACCAAACAATATTGCAGCATGGGCATGCACGCAGCAGGACAAAATCAAATTGATTTGAATTGCTTCTACATTTCGCCTCTGGTGACATCATAAAGTGTAAGTCGCGTTGTAACACATGATTGCTGTTTTTTATTATGATAAAAAATAACTGTTATTTATAAATATTTTTTATTATTACTCATATAAGGTTAGACTGCTGCAGTCTAATGAGTCTATAACACATTTTTAACCTTAATTTAAAAAAAAAAATAGCTGAAATAAACTTTGAGAAACAGACCCACTTGTGTCCTTTTATTGCACTGCATCTTTAATGATCCTACTTATTTTTATTCTCTTGTTGCCCTCAAGGCCCATATTGTAAACTGGTTAGGTTTAATTAAAGCAATTCATGAGGCAGTGTCAGTGCAATGGGATACTATTAGCCAATTCCTCAAGTAAAGATAAAGCACTTTAAAGTGAGTGACCGTTTAGTCTTATTTTACAATAACAGGGTGTGAAGTGTGAATAAAAATGTAACAGGCAAGTTTGTGCACTGACTTTTGCTGGATGAGGTGATCTGGACTGTACTGAACTGTGATCGAGCCTATTTGGAATTAAGTTGGCGAGATCTGCGGGACATATAAGACGTAAAGGTTGGCCTTCTCTCCGCAAGGTCTAGCAACAACTTTATTAGGTGTGTCTGGGTCTTTGAAAAGAGGTGAGTTTGTTTCAGTGGCCATCATTTACCCAGACACACTCCGCTACACCCCTGACTCACACGTATTTCTGTCTTTTACATCTGGAACAGCCTCAGGACGTGCGCTGAAGTGTTGGCAGGCCACTTGGACTGGTCACTGGCGTGGTTATGTAATTGTGTGTGTTTGATCACTGGAAAGTGTGTGTGTGTTCACGCTCCTTCACCTTGCTATAGGCGAGGCATTATAGTGAGAGTTAAGGGGGCCTGCCGTGAGGTCACATGCACTCATACAGCTCCTCCTCAAGGAAGGCATCTCGAGGTCAACAGCCATGTTGCAAGGAAAAAGGGAGGTTTAGACCTGGACAGATATTGCAGACTTGACATACAGCTCTGAGGAGAATAAGATGCAATCAAGGCAGAGAGGACTGACACGTGTATGAAGGGAGGCAGATTTTTATACAGGGTTAGGTAAGCAATAAAGAAGTTTTGGGGAGAGTTGGAGAGTTTATGTAGGCTGGAAGGCTCGATGTTTATTTAAGCCCAGTGGGAACACCTGTAGCTTGAGCAAGATACACAAACAAGCTGTGAATAAATTGTGCTGGGTTATTAATCTCTCAGTGGTAAATTAAATTTCTCTTGTTTACTCAGAACAAGGGCAAAATGTTCACACAAGACTTTGTGAAACGCATGCTTTATTCAGATATGGTTTTTAAATCACTGTAAATTATCCAGAGCTATTTTAGTTTGTTTTAACTTTATTTTATTTTATTATTTCCAGCAAGCTGTTACAAGCCTGATGCTACATTACCAAAGCAATTTTTTTTTTTATCACTGTCACATCTTTTAAATACTGCATTTCAATTTTGGTGATCTTACTTTATGGGGAATTAAAGAGACCCAGAAGCCAAACATAATTCCTGTATGAATAAATTATTATAACAATCTCTTTCCCTGATCATAAAGTTCAGTGACTCCGCCCATAAAAAAACAAAAAAACCCCAAAAGCATTACCTGGTTTAAATTAGCCTTTACATCATGGGTGATGTCACTGGGCAGAGTTGCTTTCACCACACTTCTTAAAACTCCTGTTCTCAGCATTTGCATACATGCCGCTTGCTGGAATTCGCCACAGATCAGGTGATTTGTAGGGAATTTCTTGTACCTCAAATGTTTCACAAACATACCTGTTACCTGATGTGCTGTATTGTTCTTTGACAATGTGACTGAAAACTCTCGATTTGTCTCAGGGTTGTAGATGTTGAGCCAGCTCTCATTACCAGTGATAATTCTTGTCATGAAAGTTGGGCTAGTAAGACAGACAGGTGGATATTTGCTCTCTGCGATGAGTATGTGCAGCGATATAAAACAGGCAGCCTACTGGAAGTGGTCCAGAGCTGCAAAACGAGATAAGCTTGAAACGTAAATGAACTGGAGTAAATTAGGACTGGCATTTGAATTTGTGGCACAGTCACTTAGAAGTCATAGTATAGATACACCATATAGACACAACTATTGGGCCACACCTCTTAATATTTTAATTGGGCGTCTCATTGCCAGAGGTAGATAAAATTGATATGCAGTCTACCTTTACAAACACTTCTGAAAATGGGTTGTTCTAATGATCAACAAGTCATTTTGTGACATTTCTTTCCTCCTACGTCTGTCTGCCTGTCTACTTTTTTTTTGTGGACGTCTTAAATTACAGTGCACCAACTATACATGCAGCACAGGTGGCGGACATCAAAGAAGTGTAACAGGAATTTGTATTCTTTTTATTTATCCTTTATTTGTCCAGGTAAAAATCTCATTGATATTACAGTCTTAATGAGACCTAGCCAGTGACTACTGGGCCGTTGGGGGTCCAGCTGTTCGTGTCTGTATCTGCAATGGAGTATAATTGAGGCTTATGTGATATTACTATGGAAGACCATGGCAGACCATGTATGGGGCTATTGAGTGATGAGGCATACAGTGAGTAAAAGTTACTAACATTCAGTTAGCCTATTTTGTACGTTGGCCCTGAGAGGCCAAACAGACTGCAACTTAAGAAAACACCAGCAATAAGAAAAACGCTGCAAAAGCACACAAAACACAATGGAAATAGGAAAAAAGAAAACAGAAATAGGAAAAACGAAAACGGAAATGTTTCTGGGGAGACGATAACCTGATGGACCAGTTGCAGGAACCAAAATATGCAAAGAATTGCGCTGCGAGACACTTAAAAGAAGTGGAGGATTTATCGGAAAGAAAAGATGTGAGGTAAGTGTGTTAGCATAACTATTAGCCTAAAAATCCGTCATCAGTATTATATGAATCATAAAACTAAAACACACTTACCTAGCATATTTTGGTTCCTGCAACTGGTCCGTTGGGTTATTGTCTCCCCAGAAATACTTCCCTTGTGCTTTTGGAAATCTGTTTTTTCCTATTTCTGTTTTCGTTTTTCCTATTTCCGTTTTTCCTATTTCCGTTGTGTTTTGTGTGCTTTTGCAGCATTTTTCTTATTGCTGGTGTTTTCTTAAGTTGCAGTCCGTTTGGCCTCTCAGGGCCACCGTAATTTTGGTATTAACATCAGCACAAAAACTGTGCGCTGGGAGCTTCATGGCATGGCCAAGCACCCCTTGACTATGTAATGTGTAGATGGTTCAATACTTCTGCCCATGACATTTTACGGGAGTCTGGGTTACATGATTACAATTACATAGCTTATGTCACTTTTGCATCTACATTTTGCCACAACACAAAGCAGGCTTTGTTAGCTCTATTCATGCTATCTGTCATGGACCTCATCTGCTGCAAGTGTGGCCATTTAAAGCAGATTTAAAGCAGATTTTCTCTACCACACTTTGGAGAAGCTGTTTATTTCAAGCACATCCTGGCCAACAAAAACTAAGTAACAGCATTGTTTTTGTTTCATCAGTTCAGAAGAATTCAGATCAGCCGTGCTTCCCCTCGCTCTTCTCTGGATTTGTTTTCATCGTTGCAAGAACCTGACGAGGATATCATTAATGCGATAAAGACTTCCTCCTCCTTTGGCCTCCTCTGTAATAAAAAACTCTGTGTAAACACAGCAGAGTGGTCCAAATCAGACACTGTGCAGATTCACGTCTTGGTCCCTGATTAACATCTCTGGCTCGTACTATGCGGTGGAAACATAAGGCCCAGCAGTGTTTTATTCATTGCAAAGAAATGCATGGATGAACGATTACCTCCAAATCTCTGTGGGGCTGATTTCTGAAAAATGTATGCCTGCATGTGTACGCACACACACATACATACACTAACATATGCACCTGAGTGCTGCCACAGAAAAGTGTGTGGATGTCATTTACACATAACATGAACCAAACATGCCTCAAATACACACTCGGTCACCTTTTCTAGGTCTGTGGGCCATCTGTGACAACAGCAGTGGTCTTCTGTGTATAAAGTGTAGACAGACACGAGCGCTCTCTGATGCTCTTCCAGTCAGACATACCTTCACAGTCTGGATCAAAGCTGGCCTATTTGCTCTTTGGGTTGCAGAAAATCATCAGACCTGATAATAATGTTTAACATTATTGTGGTTGATTTTCCATTTTTCTATTCAATATTCACTGTTTTGGCAAGGATCGTCTTCCCGCACCTGGAGAAATGATGTCTTTACATGTCAGTTCTCAAAGATGTGAACGATGATATTTTGGATGATTTAGTAAGTGGATCAGTGAATGTGTGTGTGTGTGTGTGTGTGTGTGTGTGTGTGTGTGTGTGTGTGTGTGTGCGTGTGTGTGTGTGTGTGTGTCCAGCAGAGGCGTTTTGCTATGAGGTCCAAACATTCCTGAGTGACACAGTTCCCACAGATTTGCCCAAAGAACCAAATGTCACATCCTTTCTGTCCTTCTAAGGACAACTCCTCACTCTCCGGTGAACTGGTGCAGACGTGTAAATGTAGAACTTAAAACAATAAAGACAACTTTGCAGGACAAAGAAGCCTTTGAGGCAACAGAAGTTTGTTCGTTTTACCTGAAATTAAGAGGGGGGAAATGTTTGGGTCATGTCAGTCTATGTGTTCAAATTATTTTTTCCAGCTCTATGATTTTGCCATTTGGGTTTTCATCCACAGAGCACCTGACCATGTGAGTAACGATAAGTCATGGGGGCAGACGGGTCTGTTTTATTAATCATTACTAACTGTGGACTCTACACAGAGGATGGATTCAAATGGCTATATTTAAATGTCCCAAGAAAATTCAAGTATTTCCTAAAATAAAAACTTTTGCAAAGCAGTTAAAACAGGAAGTGATTTATTACATCGGTGAATGTTTGTCTAATAAATAAAGTTCATGTGTTCATGTCGTAGATTAATTTCATGAGGAAGCTAATCACTAATTTCAATAGGCAATAAAAACAGTCATCAGGGGAAGGCTATAACTGTAGATGTAAAAAGTCTCATAAAAACATTACGTCGTGTGAAGCAAGTTTAAATGCTTAAAATTGGGCTACACAGGGTGCTGGTTTAGCTCAGTACGTGAGCAAGCAGCCTGGGTTCGACTCTGACCCGCGGCCCTTTGCTGCATGTCTCCCCCACTCTGTCATTCCGCTTTCCTGTCTATCTTCACAATTGCTATCCAATAAAGGCAAAATGCCAAAAGAAATAATATAAAAAAAAGCTCTAGACCAACCTGCCAGAGGACGCAGCTATGATCCACTTGTAGAGCAAAAGAGTGATGGTGCTTGTCAATGATTAATCAAACCTGCAAAGGAAAGAAGCGAGACGGCTCTTCAGGATGGCCCCATTCTCAATGAGCTGGCACAGAGGAAATGTTGTACCCCAGCATGTTTACCTTCAGGTACAAACTTACTTATTACTCTCTTGAATGTTGGAATGTGTTTTTTTTTTTTTTTTTGTGTGTGTGTGTTGGTGATGAGCTGACTATATTTTTTTTTTTTTTGACTATATTTTGAGTATTTTAAAAGCATTATTCTTACTTAAATTGTCAACAGGTTGGGCAGCTAGATATACCTTATTTGACTGTGTGAAGTCGGGTTAGAGAGGTTAACACCAGAGGCCTTGGGTAAGTCATTCCATTCAGCGGCTCTAGAACTGCCATAGGTGGTCATTTTGGTCTACTTGCATTTGATAAATCATGTAACACTGATAAATGAAAACCACGCTATAGGCATCTGGTACGCTAGCTGCACAGTGGCTCAGAAGAAAGCACTACAGGGAGTAATCAACGCTGCCCAAAGGACAATCGGCTGCCCTCTCCTCAAACTGGAAGACCTACACAGTTCTCGCTGCCTCAAAAGAGCCCATAACATTATAAAAGATATTTCACATCCTGGACATTCCATGTTCGAACTGTTGCCTTCAGGTAAACGGTACAGAACCATATACACAAGGACTAACAGACTCAAACACAGTTTCTACCCAATTGCAATATCCTGTCTCAATGCTACTAAAAGTAGATAATGTTCACTGCCCCTGCTGTCAGTTGAAGACATGTTTTGTTGGATACACTAACATAATTGACTGAGTGTTTGATTGTTATATCACCTAAGGACGTATGTCAAGTGACTGTATGTCAAGTGACTGTATGTGGCATTAGGCCTGGATCGCTTTGGGTGCATTTATTGTATGAGTAGGTTGTATTTTATTTATTTTTCTACAGTATTTATAACATAGTTTTTTATAACATAGTTTTTTAAGTATTTATTTCTGTGAATGTGCATCGATCAGAGACATCTCTCAATTTCATTGTACTTGTAACAATGACAATAAAGAATATTCTATTCTATTCTATTCATAATCTGACATTTCATGACTTTTCCTAAAATAGCTTGCACTCAAATACACTATGCATAATTACAATCATACAGTAGTACACACACACAGAAATGTAGGCTCAGTTTTAAAGGTGCAAAAAAAATCTGTTTTAGACTGAAGAGGCAAAGCAGGAGACAGACACAAGAGACAATTTCTTGGTGCAGAAGCGGATCAATGAACTCATCACGCACAAGGACAGCTGACTGTCAGCACACAACATTCTCAACACATTTTCATTTATTTTGTTTTACAATTTTCAATTAGGGTCACACTTTTAAACTAGCCGCAGAAGCTGACGAACGACCTCTTTAGTTTCATAGTGACATGAGGCGTACTTCCCAAGGTTTGACCTGCATACGTCCATCTGCTCAGTGTCCTCTTCAGTCATGCTGGTCACATAATTGCTACTATTAACTATATGCAATAATTAATTCATTAAAATGGTGTATTAAATTGTATTTAAAAAAAATCAAAACCTGTGAGGTCTGTTTTAAATGCAGGGAATATATGCAGTAAGAGCATTTTTCTGTAAATTATTCTTTATTTTAGCATAAAAAAATACCACCTGTTGTCCAGAATTCACTTTTAACTTAACAGTAATTAAGTCATTCAGATGTTTGAGCTATTTTGCTGTTTTGTTGTACTGTTTGTTCACTAGTAAATTCAAAAATATATTTTAACATTACAACCTGTAATGAAATAATCTAAATAATTCCTAAAACATAATCCTAAATGCTTATTTTATAAAATCTTTTAATTATAATTAGAAACATTAGATGAATATTAAAAGTACCTAACTTCTTCAAGATAATACCTCTTTGCCATTACAGCTGGTGTTGCAGGATGGGGTCAAAATGACCACTCTGCAGTTCTACAGTCTTGCTATGTCTATATGTGTGATTACATATTAATGTGTTTATTTCTGCAGCTTTTAATGATAGTGTAGTGGCATTTGCATTTATATGGCGCTTTTCTTCTTCTACTGACCACTCAAAGTACTCTTAACACGTCAGATTTTAACAATATGTTGACAAGGCACTTTCTTTTATCCAGTTAAAGCAGTTTATCAACCTCTCATCTGTGGCCACTTCAGAATCACCAGTTAAGATTTCTATAGTCTGTGGGAGGAATGAAAAAATGGAGGGACAAATACACAGTCGCACATATCTGCATGATAACAACAAACTGTTCTGACTGGCTTCCTTCAAGATTTAAATCTTTCACATATTTCAAACATTACAAACCATCTCCCACTGAAAATGCTTACCTGGATGATTGAGTGTGCTTCAAGACATTACAAACCTCGTTTGCCTTTTAATCTAGTATGCAGTTCTTTCCAGCTGAAGGTTTTGAATATTATCCAGTGCATTACATTTGTTTTATGAGCTTTTTTTCCCAACATAACTTTTTTTTGGCATTTAAAAAGATGGAGGTTTGTTTGTTATTATTAGATGTGTTACCATCTGGATTCAAATCAAATAGAACTCACTTGGGGTCTGATGCAGGGGTCTTGAAACTGCGGCACCAGAGCTGAATGTGCCTCTTTTGCCATCTCCAGTGGCTCTGCGTGACTTTGGCAGAAATACTGGATGAATACAAATAAGGAAATGAACATTGCTTTTTCTTTTCAGCAGTTCTTAACATTTTTTCCCCATTAGTCATTTTTCTGACATGTCTCTTTTGAGCTCTTCCTAAAATCTTTTAGTCCTTCTGCACTGCCAAACACAGGGAAACATGGTTCCACTAGCCTCTGTGCTTTTCCTACATATGCATTTTATATGTTTTATTATATTGATTTCACTTGGCAGGTGTTCCATATATTCACATTGACCAGTTACAGTGTGCTAATCTGAGGCTTGTATTTAGAGTCTGCCAAGCGGCTTCGACTCCAGTTTCATAATGTTGCTTTCATGCATTTGGTTGAGGATGTGAACTCGCTAATGAACAAGATGCTTATTTTATATTTTACAATTTAAATGCATATATTTCACCACTGTAGTTTGTAAATTCAGAGTGTATAAGCATATCAGCTTCATTCACAGATCGTGAGGATAAAATACTCACACATGCAGTCTAATCAAACAGCTATCATATTTTACATTAATTTTGTAATATTTAATAGATCAGTACTTAAATATACAACATATTTTAATCAATTAGTAATGATAATAATATTACAGTAAAATAATTTATAACATTCTGAATGGTACCATACTATGCATAATATGTTAATCTATCATTTTTTTAATGGTTCATCAGCATTTAATATTTGTGTTTTTATTATTTAGTGAATTTTACTTATAGAATTCAGTGAAGTTCATTTCAGTTCAACTTTATTTATGAAGCGCCAAATCACAACAACAGTCACGTCAAGGCACTTTATATAATGAGGTAAAGACTACAGTTAACACATGAACTTTCTAGTCCTCCATGAGCGAGCACTTGGCAACAGTGGGGAAGAAAAACTCCCTTTTAATAGGAAGAAACCTCCAGCAGAACCAGGATCTAGGAGGGGTGGCCATCTGGGGGTGAGAGGACAAGACAAAATACATGCTGTGGAAAAGAGCCAGAGATTAAAAATAACTAATGATGTAAATGCAAAATGGTGAGTAAGCACACAGACAATGGAAAAAAAGTCAGTGAAGAAGAAACACTTGTGCAGCTTAACCAACGGGGGATTCAGGGTCACCTGATCCTACCCTAACTAAGTGGTTTATTAGAAAGGAAAGTGGTGGTTCCACAGAAGAGGGGCCTCAGAACCAAAGGCTCTGCATCCTATTATACTTTTAAATATCTTTAAAACCACAAGTAAACCCGCAGTCCAAGAACAAAGTGGGCCGCTAGGGTGATATGGTCTATGAGGTCTTCAGGATAAGATGGGTTATGATTATTCGAGACTTTGTATGTGAAGAGAAGGATTTTAAATTATATTCTGGGTTTAAAAGGGAGCCTTTCCAGGATCTTTAACAGGCTTTTCCGGGATCTTTTAGGACAGTCCGATAATAATGAAGTACAGTGGTACTGCACAGAAGTAATATCGCACAAGCTAGTTTTTTAGCCTCACTCTGAGGCTGCTTCTTCAGAACTGCTCGTCAGTTAACAAAACACTTTATATTGATATTATTCTCCCTCAGGGATTTAAACCGATCCAGCTTCCAGTTCTAAATACGCTACTGATATTATGGCTTCAAGTATCCACTGATACCAAGTACTGAGCCAGTACAAGAGTTCAGTTAAAAGGATGTATTCCTGACTTTTTGTGTAAGAGAAATCTAAGAGAGCATCAGGATTGACCTAAATGTTGTTTTCTTAACACTGTGAAATGTAAGAAATTAATACATTTAAAAATAAACATTAATCAGTTTCTCACGTGTTGATGTGATCAGATAAAGGTGAAGTATGTCAGTAAACATGCGATAAAAGCTTCTCAGCACTGAACATTTACTGAGAGTGAGACCGATGTGGAAAGCTGGCTGTATGTTTGTACTCAGCTTACAGTTATTATTTAGTTACAGTTATGAGAGTGGTATTGTTTTGGCACTGATTTTGTCATCTGGTATGAAAACAACCGTTTGATCATCATTCATCCATGTTTGCCCAGTTTCTGTACTTTCTGTGCTGCTCACCAACAGTCAGCATTGGTACATTCCCAGTTATGTATTTATTTATTTATTTATTTGTTTTTTCTCCCTCCAACAGATGGACTTGCTGCCCGAGTCTGGTTCAGTTGGAGTTTTCTTCCTGTTTTCTCTGCATGGTCAGTGACCGCTTGCTCACATTGAATCATTTGGTTCCTCTCTTTTGGATTATAAAGTCTTAACCTTACTTTTCAAAGTGCCCTGGGATAACTTACGACAAGTCACGATTTGGCACCGTATAAATAAAACTGAATTCAATTTACTCGTTATGTTTAACTGCTTTGGACAGGCTGCTGTAGTTTGATTTCACATCTTATGTAATGAGACAACAGAAATTAAGGACAGGACAAATGAAAAACCTAACTATCCAGTCCCACAAGAATGCACTTCTTCAATTTGTGGTTTAGGCAGAAATAAACCAAATGTGTAATTTTAGAAATGTATTTCTACGCAGGCGACAGAGTGAAAACAAACAGTGTCCATTAGGAGAGGCTTTTAAAGCTTCGCCAAGGTCAATTTACAGGAACTATTAAGATCTGAATTTAAGTTTCCCTTAAAATCAGATCTTATCACAATTTATTGGTGGAAAAAAATGTTTTGTCCTCAAAATAATGATGGTTTTCTTACTTTATTGTAAAGACAGCTGCTCTTGTGCATGCTTGTGTGTGTGTGTGTCACAGTGGCAGCAGATAATAACTTTGTATAATGATACCCTTGTGTACAATACCCCTCTCTCTCTCTCACATACACACTCTCATGCATATTTTTTCCACCCAGTGTGATTGTCCAAGTGGCTGAAGGTGCCAACAGCCTTAAAACCACAGGAAAATTGCATTTCGGATTCATAAATTCAATAGTAATATGAATAACAGCAGATTGGAGGAAGGGAACGGGCTGTTTTCCCAATGACGGCTAAAACGAAACTAAATGTAAAGAAAATGACTTTCCGCAATCTAAGTGCTCCTCAAACTGCATCTCAACTTATAGGACAAATAGGCAGTTAAAATAAAGTTGCACTTGAACCTTGACGGTCACTTCGTTCTTAATGGCTTACTCCCAAGTGCGTCTTCAAATTATTCAGAGGTCAGTAAATGTGAGTCGTGAGGAAACGTACATGGAGCAGGCTGTTTGTGGCTGACGTGTGGCGTTTTGAGCTGAACAGAGACTTTGCATTGCAGCGTCTGTTCCCTGTACTTGTTTTAAGAAAGTGTGCATGAGTGTACATTTCCTTGCGTGCACACACACACACACACACACGCGCGCGCGCTCGTTTTCATATCTTAGTGAGGACATCTCATTGACATAAAGCTTTCCCTAGCTGCGAGCGCTAACCCTAACCATCAAAAATGAATGCCTAATCTTAAACCTCAGCCTAAACCTAACCTTAACCTAATTGTAACCCTGGCACTAAAACCAAATTTTGAGCCTCAAAAATGCCTTCAAACTCGTGGGGACAGGGTTTTGTCCCCATAACTGACTGTAGGTCCCCACAAGTATAGTAGCATGCCAATTTTCTGTCCTCACAAAAATGTCTAAACATACACATGCACTCACACAAACACACATGTACCCGCATACACACTGTCTGAAGAGAGGAGTAGTTACTTGGCGGTGGTGGTTGTTCTCAAAACATTGTTTCATTGCTGGCATTTTTCTGTGGCTCTAAATCTGGGTCCATGTTTGTTGATGCAAAGGGTGGAATGGAATTGTATGTGTGTGTGTGTGTGTGTGTGTGTGTGTGTGTGTGACACTGTGTGTGATGAATGGAACTCATCATACGCCACTTCTAGTCATCCCCAGTCATGCATTCTGTATTTATTTGAACTTGCTGATGCTTTAATTTACAGGAACTTCTCTTTTATTGATATTATTCCCATCATATGTCTTCTCGTGCTCACTGTTTCCCAACATCTCTCTCTCTCAGTTCACTGCTTTAACAACATCTGTGTTTTCAGCCTTTAAACAGGGGGAATGGCGAAGGGATAGCGATGAAGAAACTTAACACACGTTTTGCTCCACTAATGTAAAATAACAAACAATGCAGGAGTGGTGGGATTTACCAGAGACCCTCTGATATGATATTTACATGTTACTTAAAGGCCTTTAAACATGGGATGCATAAAATCTGTGCAAATATTTTGTGTCACACCGACTGCTTAAATTTGCTGGATGAATTTGTGGCATTTACTTTTCCGAACCAAGCTCGATATTTTCAGATTTTTTGCAAACAGATTTGATCAATCAGACCACTGCATTTGGCAGCAAGTGTGCTGTAGCTCAAAACGTGCACTGGTAATGAATATACAAAATAGTGAAATAATGGTATTTTACCTCAGAAACACAGTTACATGCTGCTCCGTGTCAATTATTTCTCTGCCTCCACAGATGCAGTACCAACTCTGCCAACAGGACCCCAAACTGCCCCACTGACATCCTCAAATATGTACGAAAGCAGTTGTGATACAGCTTTAACTGCTGTTTCAAACCATGAAATTTGGTTAAACCCAGAATCTTATTTTCTTCCTTTTCTTGTTTAGAAACATCAGGACCAGCTCATCATCTTTGTCTTTTTTGAGGACAGTGCGAAGTTACACGACAAGCTTGCATTGCAAAAATTAGGAATTTCATGTGTTTCATGATTTTTTTTACCCAACACGCTCTATGTGTAATGGCCTTAACTCATCTGCCTCCACCTCAAACTATCCCTAGCATCTTTTGCTGTAACACCAACCCTCTGCTTGTCCTCCACTCTATCACTGTTGGCTGTAATGCATTCATAAGTAATTTTCAGTCACATTTTTAATTACGCAGTACTGTAGTGTAACGTTACTGTACTAAATTTGCAAAAATTACATTGCAGTTACAATTAGGTCATCACTTGTGTTACAAAGGTCATTCAATTTTCAGTTGTTCAGAAAAACAGCTGTCACCCTGCAATTAGCTGACTTTAGTTGGTTTTCAAGAGGTGGAAAATGTGTAGTGGTTCACAGCTTCTTAGGAGTTGAGATACAGAATTTTTTTTCAAATGTATTTTGCACAAAAGGACGAAAACGTAATTGTGAAATGCAAATTGTGTCCAGGACAGAAACAACTGCATTATGCTGCTAAACCAACTACAACTATGTGCAAGCATCTGCAAAGACAGCAAAACAAAGCTAGCCAAGAACCTAAAGTGATGTTAAAACTGAGTGAATGCCGACCCCAACCCAGCAGCCAGACCCTGAACTTCAACAGGTAACAAATCCAGTGATGAGCAGTCAGGCTGACAGCCTCCATTTCTACCTTTCTGCCCAACTGTCACCAAACCATACATCACAGCAGGTCTCATTACCACCATTAAACCTTCACTTTCACTCTCACTGCTATCCTTCTGTCACAAATCTCCCCTGACACTCATCTCCGCCTTCTCCTCCCTGCCTGCACTCTCTCCTTCACCTCTTTGTCTGTTGTTTTGAATGGTTGATTACAGGAATTTAAAGACATCCACCTTTGCTATTTCTGCTCCTTTATCTAAACTGTTACACCCGCCTCCCTCTTATCCACACACATGTATTCTGTCTTGCTTCTACTGACTTTCACCCCCCTCTCTCTAGTTCATACCTCAACCTCTGCTCTCACTAGACATCACAGTGTCATCTGCAAACATCATAGCCAAAGGAGACTCCTGCCTGACCTCTCAGCCTGTCCATCACCGTTGCAAACAAGAAGAAGCTTAGATTTGATCCCTGATGCAATCCAACCTCTACCTTGAACTACTTTGAATCTGTCACTCCTACCACACACCTCACCACCGTCCTGCACCACCATCACATACTTCTCTGCAACTGCTGACTTCCTCATATAGTACCACAGTTCTTCTCTTGATACCCTAACCCTACCCTTATCTAGATCCACAGACCCAACTCATTTTGACCATTGCACCTGTTGCACTCTTTCTCAGCATGAAGCCATACTGCTGCTCACTGATCATCACCTCTCCTCTCAGCCTAGCTTCAACAACTCTTTCCCGTAGCTTCATGATATCATCAGCTATTCACCAGCTTTATCTCTCTGTAACTACTACAGCTCTATACACCACCCTTGTTCTTGACACCATTTGAAACATTTTGTGATATGGCGAGTATTTAAAAAACAAATATCACAGTGTATTGTGATTTTTGTAGCATGGGTGTTTCTTGATAAAAGCTACACTACTAGCAGCTGTGTCTCTCCTGAGGTGCACACAATGGAAAACTGATTTCCACTGGAAAAATTATTAGATTTAGCACAGCTGGGCAGCTTGTTTTACCTTTCTGTAAGGTAATTACACAGTAATTATTACACAGTAATTACCTCGGAGGCACAGAAGGTGATAAAAAACAAATGAATAGCTCAGGTGTTCTCACTAATCTCTACATTCTTCATGCTATCTACTACCTTCATAGCCCAGCTGGAACAAAAGGGAATGATCTTCACCAAAAAGAAAAGAGAAAATTCAATATTACCTGTCACGTGCTTGTATTTGTATTTTTCTTAGTCTATTCATACATTCCCACACACATACACACTCACACAAGTTTCCCCAAGTTCATAGGCCAGACCCTATATCTAATCCCTGGCCTTTAGTGAGACAAAGGACTCTGTTCTCTCCACGGCCACCATGCTAATCTATCCTCCAAACTACAAAGGCACTCCAGCCGACTGCGCCCTGCTTCTACAGGGATTATCATTCACTTATTGAACCGGCTCTTACGGGTTCAGAACAGTCGGAGAAAGAAAAGAGAGAAAGCAAGGGAGAGAAATGCAGTATACAGTTTAGAGGGGAGCAAAAGGCACAAACCCACTTGAGTTTATTTTCTTTCAGTGAACTAAAAGCGTGAATGAAATGTTAATATAGGAGAGCTGCAGTCCCACGTTCTCCGCTCAGATAAATTTCTCCATCTGGCGATGAAAGTGGAGAGGAAAAGGGGTTTTGAAAAAGACAAAGACCGAGCAAGAAGCTGGAAAGAAAGAGTAAAAAAAAAAAGAAAAATAGAGAGGGAGAGACCTGGAATGTGGGAACAGCCAGTGAAAGCACCCCATGTAATTGGCAGTGTAATCCTTGTAAAATAACCAAGCAAAGGTGGTGTGTGCATGCATGTGTGTGGGTCTGACTGAAGTTTACAGTTTACAGATACAGTTTGTATCTCCTCCCACTTTTTTATGTACTACACAACCTTGATTTTTTCAGAAATATTTCATTTTCAGTTCCTTGAAAGCTGACTGAATTTGGAGTTCATTACACAGACTTTCTAATACTTGTTATGTTTCATGCCACGAGAGCACCGCCACACACACAGACACACACATACGCCACCATCCAAATCCCTCGACTCACCCCATCTCTCTCTCACACATCTTTTTCCCCCAACTGATGGATTTAATTCCAGTCATGCTTTCATTCTTGTACAAAGCATGCCAAAACTGATCGTTTACACGGTGCTACGGAACCTCTCAGGAGGACAGTCAAGGGTAAAATCTCTGCGTTAATAGGATGAGGTTCATCTACATAAACTTTAGTCAATTAGTACTCAAGTCTTGCAGACATAGGCGTTACATGAGATTTACAGCATTGCATAAACATTTTTAAAAAAAAATCCCGATCCTCAAGCTTCCTTTCAGTGACCTTTGTGCAGAGCACGGCCTGCAACGATGTCAGCATCACAATCGTGTCATAAACTCCTAAACACAAATATGTAATCAGTCAGTAAAATGGCAGCAACTAAGCATCTTTAGGCATGTAAACGTGGTCAAGATGGACCTTCTGAATTCAAAATGAGCATCGGAAAGGAGAAAAAAGGTTACTTTGAATGTAGGATGGTTTTTGGTGCCAGAGCATTTCAGAAACTGCTGCTCTACTGGGATTTTCTGTTCACTCATTGCAACCAAAGTATGCAGAAGAGCATTTCTGAATGCACCACCTTAAAGCAGATGAGCTACAGCAGCAGAAGACCACACCGGCTGCCACTCCTGTCAGCTAAAACAGGAAACTTAGGTGATAACTCACTAAACTCACTCCATTAGGATAACAGAAGATTGGAAAAATGTTGCCTGATTGGATGAGTATTTCTGTATTTCTGCTCATGTATTATGCATTTCTGCTGAAGCTTTCAATATTATTGGCAATTATTGTTGCCAAAAAATTTATTTCACCATATAAAAAAAGAAATCAGTCATACATTATTTGTTCTATTTACTCACTTATTCTTAACTCGCATTGTCAAGTTAAATCAAGCCAAATTTATTTCGTTTGTATCATTCAAACATACACATGTACAGATCCAATATCTGATTTTAAAACAAGGACTTATGTGTAAGCTTTAAATTTCCAGTTTATGAAATCCCACTGAGCAGTTCTTATCTTTATATCTAACCTCTCTTCTTTCTCTCCTTTCCTGTCGTTCTTATCCTTCTTCATCTCTGAGTGACGTTAGCTCTCTTTCTTTTCTCTCTCTGTGAAATACAGCAGCTGGATGTTTAGCTAGCAACACACTGTGAGACAAACTGAACACAAACAGTTTGTGTGTTTGCTGATGTTTGTTGAGCTGAAAGAAACGCTGCATTTGAAATTACCTGCCATGCAAAAAATGTTACTCCCTTCATGTTCGCTCCTCTTCAGTAACGCTAAATAGATGCTGAAGTAGCACAACCGCAACTTATGGACGCCTGCAGTCTTTCTGATGTCGTGCCCCCCCCCCCCCCAAATAAACAACAATAACAACAACCAAAAACCCCACACCGGTCACCTTTTAACCCCTGACTTTGGCACACATGATCTGTTTTTATGTGACATCTTCGGTTAATTAAAGATTTCCTTTCCTGTGTTTCTGTTTAGGCTCAAATCGGTTTGATGTTTGACCCGCAGTGACGAAATAAAAACTCCCCTCAAATGAATTTAACCCAAAGTAACCATTTTGAAAATGTAAGGAGTAGAAAGTACAGATATTAGTTTGAATATGTAGGGACTAAAAGTAAAAAGAGACCCAGCCAGTGACAGACTGTTGATAGGCCTATGAGTTGAGTTGTAAGACACAGTGGTGCTGATTAGTGGATGAGTAAGTGCAGTGGGTTCTTTTGTTTTAGGTTGGAGCTTGATGTTAGCTTAGAGAGCACCAGATACCTGAAAACTGTACTTTAATAATGAAGTATTTGTACCTTGTTAGTTCAAACCTCTGGAGAGTACAGATTAGGGGAGGGTGTGTGTGAGAGCAGCGAGAAGAGCAAACAAAAAATGAGTAAATGAATGCTTCGCCCATTTCCAGAACTTCACTCAGCACCTGTGTGGATGACTCAGTCTAGGTTAGCGGTCCTGTTGTGGTGTGTGAGGAAGAAGTTGCCGGAGCCACAGAAAACTGAAAGCTATTAGTGGTAGTACCCTCACTTTAGTCAGCTGTAAAGACTGTAGATAAGCAGAGGCTATGGAGGGGGGCTGGACCATAAAAACTGATCCTTGCTGTGGGGCTTCCTGCTGTGTGGGACGAGTGAACACCACTGCTCCAGAAGCATCTGTACAATAGGCAATGCATTTTTCTGAGCATCACAAACACCCACATTTAACACTGTACTACCAGTAAAACCAGTTAAATTATAAATAAAATGTGGATCATATCCCAGTTGCCATGGGGCGGGAGGCTGGGTACACCCTGGCCAGGTCGCCAGGGATAACCAGGGTCACAGGCAACCGTTCACACCTATGGGCAGTTTAGAATCACCAATTAACCTAACCCCACTAACTGCATGTCTGTGGACTGTGAGAGCTAGCTGAAGTAGTCAGAGGGAACCCACAGGGAGAACATGCAAACTCCCCAGAGACAGGCCCCAGCCAGATGGTTGATTCAAACCATCAAACCCAATGACCTCTGGGTATCTTATTATGAGGCAACAGTGCAAATCACCACGCTCCCCCAAGTCCAAATTTTATAGGAAATAAAAGAGCATCCCATTATGAATTCATCATCAAGTTGCAATAATGTTTCTTTAAATCAGCTTAAGTATTCCCTAATTGCATGCTGAAGGTTTCTTATTTGTTCTATGGAAATTTGAAAAGATATAAGGACACCGGAGTGGGATTTTTGTGACACGTTCAGCACATTGGAAGTCATGGAAAAACGCGTGGAAAACATAAGGCGCACTGGCTCACTGGATCTCTGCTTAAATATTATTTTTGTTTCTGGGACTGGCTCGTTCTGTCACTGACCTGTTTGTAACCTCTTTGTCTCCATCTCACGCTCTCCTTTATTTCAGAGAGCGGTGATTACTGTGCGGCTGATTCATTGTGGAGACCCTACACCACAATGACGTAGGTAGTTATAATACAGACACACGGGCTCAACTATTGTTCGAGACGATGACTACTGTACGGTCTCCTTTATTGTCTTTCTGTCATCCATCAAGCATCGTGGGTCAGCGTCCGTAGCCTGCGCACAGAGAAAAATCACGCACTGATTACGCCTCCGGTTATGTCCAGACATATTACGTTCCTCTCCAGCAACATGTATCACCTAATCCTTGTGTAACTTATCCCTGATGAATACAAACTCCTGATCAAATATTTACTGAAAGTTCATTTGGTTTTACTTTGTATTTTGGCTCCATCCCTCACTGATAAATTTTGTTTCTTGCGCCATAATTCTAATTTCCTGGAAATAAAAAAAATAACACATGATATTTAAAAGTATTTTCTGAGTACTTGGCTCTTGATGTTTGTGTGTGTGAGTACGAGGCCTCGCATGCGGGGGTTTGTGTATGTGCTTGTGCATGAATTAAATTTGGCTAAGTGTGTAGAGGCACTGACCTGTTTCTGTGCGTAAGTACAACATCCACAGTGTGTGTGTGTGTGTGTGTGCGTGCGTGTGCATGCATGCGTGGGTATTACTATGTGCATGATGTCAGGCCGATATGTGGTTTACATTAGTCCTGTTTGATGTCTCCATCAGAGGCCTCTCTCCTCCTACTTCAGCACTACTGTTTGATCTACACCAATCTGGTCCTGATCACTCTGCCTTTGTTTACTTTCAAAGACACTTTTCATTTCTCCTTGTTTCTTTAACCCCCACTCACCCACTTTCCCTGTCACTCAGGCTCTGTGTGTGTGTGACTGTGTGTGTAGGTTTGAATATCTTTTGTTCTCTGGGATGTGTGTGTGTGTCAGAATAAAATGTCACTCTTTTAAACATCTGTAAAGCTCTCCTGTAATGGATTTGTTCTTGTTTTCACAAATTTCCTTTTCCATTAAGTTTGAGCAAAAACATCACTTTTGCTCTTGACACTGTCATGAGGTCCTGATTAGAGATTATGATTATGATTTGAAGATAAACACTCGCTTTACTCTGAGTCCAAGTGTTCTTAATCAAGTGCTGGTAGATATATGTCCACAAGTCTTACTCCCACTCTCTCTGATTTACACGCTAGTACACACATGAGCTTTAATCCTGTCACAAAACTCAATACAATCGGACTGATCAGAGACTAGCATCTGGGGTGAACTCCTTGGAATAGAGAGCAGAGTAGTGCCAGAGTACATAGGTGGGGCTGTTTGGCTTGATGGTATTAAGGCAGGGCAGTAAAGGAAGAAACTCTGTGAGGGCCAGGCAGGAGGACAGCAAAGAAGGAAAATGGGCAGGAGACCCCTGACAAAGCTGAAGGGCCTCAGGAGGCTAGGCAAAAGCCTGGCAACATCCTATCAGCAGAAGTGAACAAACTAGACATTTAGGTATCTTAAAACACCCAAGAGGATACAAGAAGGGCTGAGAGATGGAAATCAGAACAGTCAGACTTCAGCTGAGTGTTAGAAGACAGAACAGACTGTCCCTGAAGCAGCGTAGCAGTCAGCCAAGAGATTTGACTCTGGCACAGGTGAACCAACTGCTGACTCTGCACTGGCTCATCAGACTGCCCTAGCCAAGGAGCTCAGATGCACTGACAAAGGACAAATACAGGACTATATACACTTACCAGCCACTTTATTAGGTACACCCATTTAACTGTTCGTTAAAGCAAAGATATAAGCAGCTAATCAAATGGCTGTAGCTCATTACATTTTAGGCATGTAGACATGTAGGACAAAATGACCTTATGAGGTTCAAACCGAGCATCAGAATGTGGAAGTCGACGGGCTGCTCTGAGTATTAATTTTATACTGTATACTGTATTTGCTATATACTGCTGATCTGCTGAGATTTTCCCTCACAAATATCTCTAAGGTTTACAGAGAATGGAGCACAATAAAAGAAAACAAAAAGATGAGCTGATATCAAAGGTCAGATGACAATTACCTGGCTGCTTCAAGCAGAGAGGAAGGCAACAGTAACTCAAATAAGGTATTAGAACTAAGGTTTGCAGAAGAGCATCTCTGAACACAAAAGACAGAAGCCACTCCTGCTTGCTAAGAATAGGAAATTGAGGCAACAATGCACGTGGGATCACAAAAATTAGACAATAGAGGATTGGAATGATGTTTTCTGGTCTGATGACTCTCAGTTTCTGCTGGGATATTTGGATGTTCAGGGTCAGTATGTGGGGTAAACAACATGAAAGCACAGATGCTTCTTGCGTCATATCAACGGTTCAGGCTGGTATTGGTGGTGCAATGATGTGTGGGATATTTTCTTGGCACACCTTGGGCCCCTTAGTACCAACTGAGCATTGTTTAAATACCACAGTCTGCCTGAGTATTACTGCTTTCCATGTCCATCCTTTTATAATCCCAGTTCACCCATCTTCTGATGGCTGCCTCTAGCAGGATAATGCACCATGTCACAAAGCTCAACTGATCTCAAACTGTTTTTTTTAACACGACAACGAGTTCACTTTAATCAAATGATCTCCACAGTTCCCAGGTCTCAATCCAAGAGAGCACCTTTGGGAGGAAAGTGAGGATCACATTATAGATGCAAAGCCAACAAACCTACAGCAACTCTTTGATGCTGTGATGTCAACAAGGACCGAAATCTCTGAGGAATGCTTTCAGCACCTTGTTGAATCGATGCCACAAAGGATGGCAAAATGGAGTCAGAGCTGTATTAGCAAGGCATACCTATTAAAGGGGCCATGAGTGTATATACACAAACAAGAAGCTGACTGGAAAACAGCTCATATGAAAGCAGTTAGGGTGGGTCAGGTAATCCACCAGGTGGGAAAACACAGGTAGCAAATCCAAGAGAAACAGAGGTTTCATGACATAAAAGCAAAAAAAGCATGAAGTAACTATAACAGACAAGAATACGGCAAACAAAAGGAGACAAAGACAAACAAACAAAAAGCTTAAACTGATATAATTCTTGTGTTCCTCTCCCTTATTCTCACTTGTTGTCCTCGTCAGTGCTTTCAACAAGCAGCGCAATTAAGTTAGAATATGAAGTTAAAATGTGTGGATTTGAGACTGCTGCCTTTGATCTCTCATTTTGGAGGAGAACCAGACTCCACATGTGTGGTCCAGAAAATATAGCCATATCAAGTCCTTGTGAAACTAGTGCTGGAGAAATATATTTAAAAAAGTAATTGATTTCAACTGTTACCAACAAGATTAACAAAGATGTGTGGTATATTTCATCACAACTGCTCGTCTGCTGGTCTGTCTAAGCAAGCAAATTAACAGATTTCAGCAAATGCATTTAAACTGAAAACCTTTTCGTGTGACTAAACCCTAATTAGAACTCTCAGAGCAGACTCCAAACATCATCAGGGATTACATTTACCTACATCAGGCCTCTCAACACCTGCAGATCCTCCACAAACAGTGGGTACAGATGGATAAGGCACTGTCTTCCCCATATATACACTTTCCTCCTTTCAAGAAAATCTCTTTATCTGACTTAAACCTCCCCACCTACCCCTCCTCTCAGGCAGTTGCATGTCTAAGACCCATTAATACTGAAAGCTACAGACATGTAGGGAAATTCTTCTTTCCAGTCTAATCATTTGTCTTCAAGTAGCGCCTTTCTTACCCCACCCAACTCTGGAGGAAGCTCTGTGTTTCATATGGATAAGCAGACACAAAGATATGAAGAAGAGGCAGAGTGGGACAATTTATGTCTTCATAGAAGGGAAAAGTGTAACATGGACGGGGGAGTGAAGACAAACTGCAGACAAATAGCCAAAGGAGTATTTGAGTGATCAGTGTTTACATAGTTATAGTCATCCAGGCGTGTTCTGCTGCTCATACATGAAGTACAATGATGACATGAGTATGTACACATTACTAGCTCCTCTCTGTTTGCCCCTGATTAGATGTGTTAACATCATAGCAACCGTAACATGTAACTATTGTTTGTGATTCTGGATAGTTTCTGTCATTGGGTGAGGTTGGGGTCAGTGATGAATGTGTTGCCACAATGATGCGCATGTGTAAGCTTACACATTATACTTTAACCTACTTTTCTAACTATTCAAAACGTTGGGCTCTGAGTGAAGAAAGTATTCTTTTACAGCCTTTAAAGACAAATCCATTCCATGTGTGACAGTATCTGTGTGGTACAAATTAAGCAATCACTGCGTAATTAAGTAATTCTTTGGAGTCAAACCTTAAACTCTTAAACGTTTAAATCATCGCCGCCAATCATCTTACCACTTTTCTGTAATGGAAACCGCACTGTGGAGGAGTGAGTGCTGATTAGATTGGATGTAATTAGGTCACAGGAGTATAAGATAATGAAAGTCAGCGTTGCTTTGCTGTCGTCCCATGTGTTCAGGGTCCTGTGGGACTGAAACAGGCCTGTTAAACTTTATTAGAGCGAATGGGCTTCCAGATTCTGCAGCGCAGTGAGCCTGGGAGAAAGGCCACAAACAAAGACCATAAACACAACAACAGTCTATTGTCTTAGCGAGGAATGAATGGATGATGGAACTGACGAATGAATGAACGGCTTGTTCGCTCTAGAGAATGGAGATCAGTGTTCAGCATTTATGCATTACTTTGTAATACATTACAGTAATATCATTACTTTAACTTTCCTTTAATTGGTGGGTTAAGGGATTCAAAATTAAAGTAGTAACTTTACAGTCCCTAATCCTGTGCTGAGTGTCACAGTTTTTTAAAGGAAGAAAAATCTCAGTTTGATGAATTAAATACTACTGCATGCACCTTCAAAAAAGGGCATTCATTAAGTGTCCTTCTTAAAAGTGAAAATCTTTGCTGGTTCCTTAATTACAGAGACCTAGAGATCAGCCAGCGACCTGAAAAGCATCTGTTGTTAGGGAAAAATGTGTATTCCCTGACAGGTTGCTGAGTGGCTGCTTCAGGTTGCTGGTTGTTGTGATTGCTTTAGTTCTCTGCAGTATACTGTGGTTGGCTGTAGTTTGCACAGAAGTTGCAAACTTGTCTGCAAACACTCACTGAAGAACCACTCACCTGTAGTGAAGCTTAAAAAACTGTGACACAAGCCAGAAAAAGAAAACTTTCCTTCCTTCAAAGTAAAAATTGTGTCATACACCTGAAACCAAGTCATTTGAAAAGGTGCCATTTTGCATAGGAGTTTGTCAATGAATTCATGCTTCTATGTTAAATTTATGCCATAGGTACATCGTAACTGCAAACCCTGCTGAAACCCTACACCACAGCCTATCCTGTAACCTGACATGGACCTCCCTGGAAAGGTAACTACTCGTTGCATAGATGCAGTCTGCACCTATTGTTTTGACCTCTATGCATTTCCTGCTACGTTTTCACCATAACTTTTGAACAGATCAGTAAGCAAACTATAATATTTACCTCAATATAATGACTCACAGATGTCAGCGCATTCCTGGAGAGAGATTGCTGAAACTATGGGAATGGACGTGAAGGAATGTACAAAGAAATGGAAAAACTTGAAAATATGCTTGTCTCCAAAAAACAAAAAAATAAATAAAATCTAACAACTGTACACAACCACAAAGTAATTGGCACATAAAACACCACACAAAAGAATAAATACTGGCAATGATGACGACTCTGTTCCAGTTGCAATTGCGCTACAGTCAGCTAATTTAAATTCATATATCAGAGGAGAAAAATAGTAGCGATGTTTACAGTGTGAATATAGACTTTACTTGACGTTACTTTCAATGTTATTGCAGAAAAGGACGAAAGCGCAATGATAAAGTGCAAACTGCTTCCAGGACAGAAACAGCTGCTTTTTACTGCTAACAGACTTTAGTTCTTTGCAAGCTGCTGCACAGACGGCATGCTAACGCTAAGCTAGCCAAGAACCCAGAGTGGTGTTAAAGCTGAGTGAATGCTGACATCAGCCCAGCAGCCAGACACTGAACTTCAACAGGTAACAAACTGTCGATCAGTGTGGCTGCAGCCTCCATTTCTACCTGTTTATGTTTCTACAGTCGCATTACTGTGGTGATTGCCTTAAAGTCTCTTTGTGCTGGAGTTTTGCTTTGCTTTGTGCTGTTAGCCTTGTGTTCATACCTAAATACGAAGAGTAAGATATGTGTATCCTCATTAGAATAGGGATTTGTGTTGGTGTGTAGAACTGTAGCTGATAGGTTTAAATTGTTAAGTGGTTATTAAGAGATGTGTTTCAGGTCATTTCACTGAGAAACACCAAGAAATGTAATGAGTAGTCTAAGAACGTTTTCTTAACGTTTAAGAAAAGTGTTTTGTGTAATATGCGTAATAATTACTTTTTTTGAGTAGTGCTTAGTGATGATGGTTATGCTCAAAACGGAGCCAATGAGAACTCACTCGGAACTGATAAGAGAATCGATAAGCAATCTAATCATTTCTAACAAAAACTATTGCAGCTCAGGTTCAAAATAATAATAATAATTATTATTATTCAGTAAATATAACATTTAATTGAAATACTGGACTTTGAAAATGTTGCATGAAAACGAAAATTGTACAACTAAAGTTAGGTCAAGTACCCCCTGAATTAAAGCTGGAACTGCCCTCATTTCTACCTGCACTCAGCAAAAAAATCTGCTGACTAAAAGAGTAAAGTAATGAGTGTATTACTTTACTTTTGCTACTAAGATTTTTAAGTGAGTAATGTGCAGTGAGTAACCGTTTATGTAACCTGCTAAGCACCAGTGGAGGTAGCAGTTAACATGGAGATGCACTGTGATTTATTAAAGCTTTCTCAACCGCACACTTCCGCTCTTGCTTATAAAATATAAGTGAGATTAAATGTCAGTGGGCCTTTTCTTGATAGCAACAGTACATAGAGTGTTAAACATCAATCACTTATGGAACCTTAAACAAGGCCACAAAAAATACATTAAAAAAGAAAACATTGACTGTTTCCGTCTCTTTAACACAGTAGTTTCACCAGCACAGCTGTAAAGGCAGGACTATGGTGATTTTGGTGTTTCCAAAACCATCGCTCACTTATTTTCATTAGAGGAAAAAAATAACATTTAATGTGGTTTAAACAGATTTCTTTTATAAAGGACCTCTTCATTTCTTAATTGCCTCTTCTCTCAGTCTATATTGCTCCATAGCAACTGAGAATGAGTCAATGACAAAATTAAGCAATAGAGTTTCTGCATCTATCTTTAGCAAAGACCACAATGAGTTCAAAATATTATGAAGCTTTCAGCTTCATAGATGCACTAAAGCAAACTAGAGAAAGTTAGCCTCTTTTGTCATGACTCACTCAGTGGTCTGTTGACTCTCGTGTCGTCCACAGTCTTTCTCTGCTCTGGAGGCCTAATTTATCAATCCCTCGGTGCCTATAAGCGTTATCAGTCAGTGTCTGAAGTAGTTAGTGAGAGACAAGGTCCTTCAACTGCCTGTCCAGTCATCTAAAATACGGTAAGTGAATTCAAACCTTTGCAGCAGATTCCCCTTATTTTCACCTCCTTCACCACCATCCGTTTGTTGGTTTTGTTCCACTTATCCAAAGTCAAGTCATGGTGCAGAAGGCTAAGCAGAGGAGTCCAGCAACATGTCCACTTAATAACCCCTGAACAAGCTCTGGGTCTCGCCTGGGGTCTCCCCCTACCTGGGTGTGTCTGGAAAACCTACAAGGGAAGGCGCCCTGGAGGCATCCTGATTAGATGCCTGAACCATTTCAGTTTGCTCCTTTCCACACAGAGAAGCACCGGCTGTTTTCCAGGCTCCCTCTGGATGTGTGAGTTGCTCACTATCTTTAAGCCTCAGACTACCCATCCTACAGAGGAAACTTGTGGCAGCCACTTATCACACATTTTCCATCACTGCCCGGAGCTCATGGCCAAGTCCTTTTTCAATTAAAATGTCGCAGCCTAGCAAAACCAAATCTCAATTTGTAAGTTTGGATCAGACATGTCCTCACAAACATTCAGTTAAACAGATTTGTATAGTATAACGGAATAATTACACATTTACACATTAAAATAATTTCATTGAGAGAATCTTGGCTTGAGGGAGGTTTGATGTGTAATCTCGCTTTTTAAAACACTCAGAGCTAAGGTTTCCGGTTTGCGTCTCACTTTGATAAGTTTGATTCCTGCTTGGTGGTTAACTAACAAGTGTCTGCAGGTAAGTTGGCACCTTCCATGCAAACCACAGTTTTTTTGGTGCAGATCCCTCTTTGGTTTCAGCAACCTCCAGCAACCATACATGAACTGATTAGGGAATTAGGGAATACGTATTATTCCCTAGTGTTTGGTTGGTTGCCAGGTTGCTGTCTCTAGGCCTGCTTGACTGAGGCCTTACTGATTAGGCTTCGATGACTGATTAGTTTCTTTCCTTTGTGATTAACTCCCAAAAGATTTAGGGCAGAAGAGTCCCCAGGAGGCCTAAATATCATTTAAAAGTTCCACATGGCACCACATGGTAATTAAAAGAGGGGATGAAATAAATATCCATCCAGTCATCCTCTTAAAAGAAAGAAAGAAAATTCTCAATAAAGCCTGGGACCTTCTTGCTTTAAAGGGGGACCGTGGTAAATGGGCTATTGTTCTGCCCTATGTGTTTGACTGTTTTAAACAAAGTTGCTGATTTGTAGAGGATTTTGCTTATGTTAATAAGATCTTCTGTAATCTGTTTGTTTATTTGATTAGTTCTGTTGAGTGGACCACCTTGAAGAATCATATATCTTGTAGGTCAAGCAGTGGCAAAAAATCAAAGACTGACTGTTAACACCAGAGGTTGCTGTTGGAAGTTTATGCCACCAATGTGTTCAGCAGCGTTTTTAGGTTGTTGCGTCATTGCTCTGTGTTGGTGATGCGTGGATGACTTCTGGGGAAGGATGGTCAGATTTCAGAAACAATATTTTTGTATTTGTGACGGCATATTTCAGTCACCATAAACGCCCCTCTTTAAAAAGAAAAATCCCACCTCAGAGAGGATAAATTATGTTTTGCAAACAGCTGCTGTTACTGTACTGGAAGTAGGCTGCGGTCCCAGTGATTCATCAGGAAGAGCTGCATGGATGTAATAAACCCCCCATGGGGATCTGACTTTTTAGTGCCTGTGCTGATGTGGGTTGTAACATAGCTGTGTGATCACTGTCCTGATTAGCTGATGCATCTATCACTGAGTGTTTAGACGAGATGAACAGCTCTGCTGATGGACATGAGGTCACTCCCCTGTGCAGGTGCTGAAGGGTTGGGAACGCGTACAACCCAAACACACATCACTATCACTGCACATTACCACCGCAAAGTTGTAATCAGAGTAATGTTTATTTGACAGCATGAAAAATGGTAAACAGTCATCGCGCTGCCCATGCTCTGGCTGGTTTTTCCTCCGAGTGTCTGCTAATGAAGTCTGAATTTTTGTAGGTGTTGTCTCAACAGTCGATGTGGTTCTCCAAAAAATTTTCTCACAATTGTTTCTCTAGCCCGGTCACACCCCCTCTTCATTTTTATCATAGATTACGTGTGTGATGTGGAACAAAAACAGTCACTTTGTGTGTTTCTGCTTTTGCTACTATAATCTAGTTTTACCAGACGAAGACCAAACAGACTGCAGGTAAAATGTTTCAGATGTTACAGATAACTGTGTTCTAGCCACCTCTCAGTGTCTGCGTGTCTCTGCTTAAGGCACTAATCACTGTGAACTCAGCAGCAGCAGCAGCAGGTGGCGATCTGTGTGTCTGCAGCCTTTTAGAGCTGATGAGCCTCCAGAGCTTCAGACTGATGGCTCCACTCACTCTGCCTGCTCTGGGACTAATAATTTCCTGTGATTTGGGAATGTTGTGTCATAGGCATTACAGCCTGTTAATTAATCTTGCATGTAGAGCATTTGTGGGGCTGTGTCATCACTATTCAATCTGATAGAGGTGGACGTCTTTTGCGTTAGTGCACGCGAAGTGTAGAAAATTTCTGTATAACCTTCAAGCAACGTTTGCTATTGTCTCTCTCCACCATCTCTCTCTTTCCCTGTCTGTCTTGCTCTTTATGTCCGTCCATGTTTCTCTCTCTTAATTGTTTCCAGAGTGTTTGTTTGGAAATTTGTTGAGTTCTCCATCACACGCAACCAGGATCGCGGCCAAGGCATTCCCCGCTGTAGTGACACACACACAAACACTTACGCAGAGAAAATGCAACATTAAATCCTTCAATTCCACTATTGTGATGTCACTATACGGCCAGTGTATATGTGTAAGACTGTGCCTGCATGTAAGTGTGTTAGTTAGTGTTGCATGTACCTGCCTGTTGGTATTAACCGCTTATATGACAGGGGAATACTGATAATCCTTTTTGAAAATATATATAATTAGGCAGGATTTTTTTTGAACACAGACACACACATGAAATGTTTTTGTTTCCATCGCTTCAGAGTGATGGAAACTGGCACTGAGATCACATTAATTTGCTAAAGACTTCCATAACCCAAAGTTTAAACAACTGAAAACTAACCCTACCCTTGATTTGCCAGCATGTAGCTATTATTTTACAGGCCCATAATCTACAGTATAGTGCTGTCAGCTGTTGAGTTGCCATTATACTGTTATTTTAGCTTCCCACTGTAAACAGTTTATTATTGTAAACTCTATTAAAGTCCAGTAGATCCATAAAAATGCCATTCCTCAGTCTGAACATGGTTTCCTTCATTTCCTCACTGTTCAGTCTGTATTTTTTTTTGCCTTCCTTAAATATGACAAGATATCAGTTATTTCTAATGCAGTTCCCCTGCTCCCTATATGACTGTCACAGGAATACTGGTATATTAATTTTATCAGCTGCTTGATGTACTGGATGAAACTCTGGTGTCATCTCCATGGCCAAAACCAGCCACACTATGACCAAAAACACAGACTTTGAAGCTGTTTCCACACTGAATAAGAGCACAAGAAGACAAGAAAGTCTAACAAGGATTTTCCAGGCTATGTTTAAGAAGTACCTCAAACTGAGGTTTTGGTAACCGTGACTAGAATTTGAGAAAAGACAGCAAACAGTTAGTCAATGTTGAAATACTTGCTGAGGAATTATTTACATGAGTCTCTGTCATGGTGGCCCACAGCTAACTAATCCTTACCACTGTTCTTGGTCACACAACCACAGGAAACCACACTGCAACAATGAAAACAACAACAACAAAACAGAAATAACCAACAAAACACAATTAGGCTTAAGTAAATGTTTTAAATGGTTGACCAGAACGGAAGCGTTTCTGTTGTTATTGCATTTAACTAAAACTAAAAACTGAAACTATATGTATTAAAAACATTTTAGTTGACTAAAATATAAATAAAAACTAGACTTTTATAAATTAAAAGAAAAATATAGAGGAAATACTAATAAGTATTTGTTAATTAATTTGTTATCCCAACTTACCTAATGAGGCATTCATGGGCATGTTTCATGGCTACACGTAAAACAAGTATTTTGCTGAGTTTGTTTTAAATAATATCTTCATCCCATTGGAGAATCACTGATCAATCAAAAGCTCACAAACAATAATATGGTGCACAGTCTGATGTCAAAAAAGGAAATAAATATGCACACCTTTGATGTTGCAAAATCTCAGTTTTCTTTATCCACATGTAAATACAAAAAGTTCAAAACCTGAGCAGTTTACGCATGGCCAAAGGCTGGAATATATAGAAATATATAGAAAATGCTACATTAACCAAAATATATGTGTACATGTGGACTAAGCCTCAACATTTACACACATTACATTTCGCAGATGAAAAAATTTCATCTGAACATTTGATAAAACAGTTCATGAATTCTTAGAATTTCTTTATGATTTTTGGTAAGAGATTGTTGATGTTGTTATATGATAGCTGTGTGTCAGGCAGAAATTGGACCCAAATGCAGGACCTGGAGACAGAATTCAAAAGATAGCTTTAATGCTGAAGTCTTTCCAAAAATACAAAACAATGACAGACCTGGATCTACAAAACCAAAAGCTATGATTTTTCCAGGGAAACACAGAACGGGAAGACACACAACCATGAGGGAGGACGCGACAAGGGACAAGGGGAAACCCAGAGAATAAATACACACAATATGATGACAGGAGATGAAATAACGTTGAGAACAGCTGACATTATTTGTAGAAGAAGAGATAAGGAAGCAGAACTAAAGTGCAAGTGACAGAATAAAACAGGAAATAACTAGCAACCGAAACTCAAACATGACACAAAGAGACTAAAGACAGACACTTAGACAGGACTGGAGGAACAGGAAGGGATCACAAAAGGAAACTAACAAACCCACTGTCAACAACAGCTAAGCAAGGGACTAAAGACACAGAATAACAAAAAGCTTTTAAGCACAAGGGAATGCAAAATAACACCATTAACAGAAAACTATGGAGCTCAAACAACTCTTAAAACTGAAAAGAAATCATGAACTACAAAAAACACAAAACATGATACTTGCAGTGTTTTTTCCTCAGAGGTTTCATCATCTGGTTACTTTTACAGTTTGTTACAGTTTATTTTAAACCTTCACTCCAAAATTTCTGAATTTATTGATTCATATTGTTTGGACCCAGGTAGGGTCGTCCCAACAATGGGACCATCCAATGAAACTGATGACCCCAAGAAAATGAGTAACACCAGTACAAACACAGACACACACACCAGACCCTGGTGTTTGTGTTGGTGTTGTCATGGTAATGCCACTTGCTCTTTGTGTCTGGGCGGCAGCAGTGGAAAAAGGTGAGAGCACCACCCTTCCCTTTCCTCTTCTGACACTGCTGTGGCTTCCCTACCATTAATCGCCTCCCTTTTCTCGACTCCGCCTTCTTACCTTTTTATTTCTTTTTTCAACTCTCAGAAACTTCTCAAGAGACATCTTCAAAGCATCTCTCCCGCTCATCCTCCTTCAACCACCCAGAGACAAATATTAGGGTTTCTTTCATTTGCATTCCTTACCAACTGTGCACTTCCCTCATCATGTTTCATTGAGGCAATAGGTCAATAGGTCACAGCATACACTCTCAGCAGGAACTCAATTTCCTATCATCCACTTCACGCTGAGCTGAACCTGTCCTCATGCTGCGGTGGGATAAAACCTCAGGAGTGAATGATGAGATCTGACACATGAGAAAAGAGACATAAGGATATACTGAGTGAGACGTGGATGTGGCGAGAGATATGAAGTGGGACGAAGGAAAAGGAGGCGGACAGAGGAGAACAGAGAGGGGAGGTGGTGGTGGTCGGAAAGCAGGGAAGGAGGGCTGTGAGGGAAGGGCGGGATGTGAGGTGCTTTCCCAGTTCTAGTCTTGAATTCATTGTTTGACAAACATGTGGTCTGAATTTTGTTTTGAGGCAAAAGAAAGACGAGATTACACAGTAGTGCTCAACACACAGGTCACACAGCGCATGGATGCACACTCTCTGCATGCATGTAAGGAACAGACAGAATGCAGCAGAAATTCTGGGATTGTTGGCTCGCTCCCTTGGTGGATTCGGGGTGGAGCTCCTCCTTATCGGGGGGCGCTGTCAGGTGGTTCTTGGAAACCTGGGACCCTGGGACCCTGTTCTTGACTCTACCAGGGTGACTGACCTCCGGCCCTGTGGGATTTTGGCCATAGGCACCCAATCGGGGGCGTCCCTCCTTCTGCTGGAATGGGTGTGTGAATCTCACTGAGATGTGTGGTGTCAGGTCTTCGGTACTCTTGGGGGCTGCAGATTTTCTAATTTATTTCAATAAAGCTTAGCATTTTTTTCAAAACATAATTTTATGTATTTCCAGCTTATCTATCCATCAGCTGATTCCCGTAACGCAGCTGTCAGGTAAAACCCCCTGATAGGTGGAGACATGGTTGTTTAGGAGAGCTAATTGGGTAATGGTTCTTTTCCCAGATCTTTCATCACCTCTTTGCTCATCTGGTTTCAATCGTCCAAAAAGAGAGAAAAAACAAAAAATATTGCCTCAACTTACTGACTTGATGTATTTTTGTTCCTTTCCTTTGTTTTGCTACTTTTTTCATTTTCTGTCATCTTCTCCTTTGTATAAAAAAAGGTGGGGAAATCCAATGGTCCACCAGGGTTTTATTAAAGAACACAAAAGTCATACTACCTTGAAAATTAAGTACCCTGCCAATGTTTGAATGCACCGAGTGCAGTCATATTTATATTTGAAGGCTCAAAGCGAATTTGGACGAAGGCTGTCCAAATCCGTAGACTCCTCCAAATGCAGCCGACAAATGTGTCCTATTTTTTCCCAGATTTGAAGGATGGGTCGGGTGTATCCTTCATGGCCCACCATATCCCAGAATTCATAGAGCCAATTCCAGTTTCCAACAATGGTGGCAGCTACTTAGTTTTAATATTACTCTTATTACTCTTTCTGGGTCATAAAATAAACTTTTAAGATATTTTCAGGTGAGAATGTAGGTGTGTAGACTTCAAATATCTGCTCAGTTTATCAAGACATCACATATTTGCCAAATTGCCCCCGACGTTTTCGGAGACGTCTGTTACCCACCAGCTCGATAGCTAGCCGGGCGAGAACAGCGAACATCATTTTCAATGTGGTCTTTCGCTACTCAGGTTAAACATGATATATAAGCCACTTAGATAACTTAATGTTTGGCTTTTTTCAGTGTTTTATTTGTTCCTGAGTAAATCACTTTGGCTGAGATTACAGCTGAATAAACGTCAAACGGAAAACTGATTAAACAGAAGCATGAGATGATCGAGAATTTAGGCCAGTGTCCAGTTATATTTTAGATAGCAAGTAGCAGATGGCTGAGTTTATTAAACTCCACCGAGACAGCTGGTGATGCAAAACTGAAGGCTAGACCGTCCATTTTCACAGCCGCTCACTTCCGGCTTACCTGGCCTTCGGAGGACCCGGCCCACGTAGACCACGAAGGCCGGGTCCTCAAGAGGATGCAGCCTATGAATTTGGACACCCCCAATGCTGGCGGACAACTCTTAATTAATGTGCTCATGGTGTCACGTGACAAACTTCAACAGATAAAACAAGTTTTCTCTTTTCTCATATTAACTGAGATTAGCTTACCTGCTGATGCAGGCAAATGACTTGGTACCCATCTGCAGCCATCATGTTGTAGTGGAAGAAGATCGTTTTGTTGATATCAGTGTCTCAGTTTCCAAGTAAACATTAGTTAATGTTGCCACATTAGGCTAAGAGTCGCATCCTTTGAATTGTTCATAGCAATTAGATCCAAGCGTTTCACATAGAAATCACTTGACAGCCTGTTAAAAGGAAAAAGAGGTTCATTTTTCAGTTGTGTTACAATCAGTTAACACATTTAAGTGTTATGTGTTCGGTGAAACACCATCAAGAAAGAAACTTTTGCCGCTCACTAAAAAGGAAACAAACGTTTTTCAGTCTGGAGATTGAATTAGGATGATTTATGTACTGCGACATAGGGTTAAAGTGACATTAGTTATCCTAATGCAACAGAAATGCATTTCTCCATCGGCTTCTCTCATCACAAATCATCAGTTCTCCTTTTACATGTATGTCTCATGTCAGCAAAATCAGATATATTTTATAATTATTTTTTCCTCACTATAATGCTGATATTATAACAGTTACCATAGAAACAATGTTATTGCTTTGCAATCCAAGATTTTCTTTTGTGACACTTTTTTAAAAGGAACCCTGCCTCTTAAAGAAATCCTATAAATGACATTATTAGCATAAAAACTTGAAAAATATATGTACCTGAGCATAATGTGAACAACAAGGAAAGCACACGAGAAATTATTCCAAATCAAGACGAGCCAAGAATGGCGCAAAGTCATTGGTGTATGTGCAGCCACCGCTTCTGTGTGCCAGCTGAGTGTTTGCTGTAAAGTGCTACGCTTTCTGTCATCAGTTGTTTGATTTGAGCATATGGATCAAACTGTCTCTTTATGATAAAATGTTAAGGATTAAGTCTCGGTCGCTTCAACTACACTTCAACTACCGCCTACTGGTGATGGCCAGAGGGGCCGATGGCGCGATATGGCAGCCTCGCTTCTGTCAGTCTGCCCCAGGGCAGCTGTGGCTACAACTGTAGCTTGCCTTCACCAGTGTATGAATGTGAGCGTGAATGAATAGTGGTATTGTAAAGCGCTTTGAGGGGTCCCGAAAAAGCGCTATATAAATGCAATCCATTATTATTATTATGATTAAGTTAAGGATCACCTATCTTAATATAGTCTGAGCAAATATTTGGACCATGAGATAACCATCGGTTTACCAATTTTTCACGACGTCTAGCTCTGGTTGAAAAATAGTTCCAAAATAAAAGTTGTACCAATGTCAGAAATGTGACCTCAACACTGGTTTGAAGTACTTCTTGAAAGTCACCTGGACATCCTTGTTAGACTTCCCAGCAAGAAAAGTTTTAGAAAGCATTAGAATAAAACAAAATGTAAAAAAAAGAAAAAGAAAAAAATAATTCTTCATATAAAGAATGAAAAAGAGAAAAAAACAGACCTTAGTCTCACAATCACAAGCTTTTCAGACACAATTTATTGTTCTGCTGAGTTAATTGTCTTCACATTCAAACTGCAGCATCCCTGTGTTTACAGTGAAGACTAACTATTCACTGTATGACATCTGTCTAATGCTCTAAGTTCAGCATGCAATAAATGAGACTTCATTTAAATGTACATAAATGCCAAAATGGGTTAAACATGTTGCATATGTATAAGAAACAGAAAAAGTAATGCTAGTCTGTATACATGGAGAACACACAGTTTGTTCACAACCATGCACTAACTAGATTATTTGTCTTTAAAAACAATGCATATGCTCAATAATCCAAACTATAATTCCTACATTTTAAGAGCATCATCTGACTGGAGCTCTAATCTATGTGGAAACAACCTCAAGCATCAGTCCCGGTTATTAGTCACGGTTTAACCAGAGAGATAACATCCCTATTTCAACCATGTGTGTGGGTCGCCCTCTACTTTTAAAAAAATCCAACACATGAAACCATTACTCACACATCTGTTGTCCACTGTTTGGCTGCCTTCCTTGTATTTATATCTGTCTGAGCAGACTGCTAACCTAACTGAATTGTCAGCTTGCTCTATGATCTGGTGTAGTGACCGTTAGTTCACTGTCAGTAGCAATACCTGGTACTGTGTAAGGGATGGGGACTGTCTGTCACTTCCCTTACTTTGCATAACTGGAAAAATCTCTTAAGGACTAAGGGACTTAATGTGAGCAACCCAGATTGCACTGCACATGCAAAGTAATGGCAGACTTTGTAGCTCATAATAGGAATTAAACAATATAATCATTCATTTTACCAGCATGCTTTAGTAATAAAGGGCATTTATATTAAGACCCACAAGTTGAAATAGTTGGGGTTGGTTTTATGTAAAAATGACAAAATATGACCAGTAGATGTTGAAATTAGAAGTTAGAGCGGCTTTAGCTGCAATAAGCTGTAGACAAATTTGTGAAATGGAATGTCTGGGCATGGTTGAAGGATTTGATTGGGATCATTAGAAACATGAGGACAGGGAACAGTAAAGCTCCACACACACCTACTTCAACTTCAATTTTAGGGCTTGATGAAGATCTAACTATCTATCTATCTCAGACATTACTAATCTCAGTCTTACAAAGTGTGATCATTGTGCAAGCGGTGCAGAGAAAATGCCGTTTAAGTTATTGGTGAAACCTCAGTGGTTTTCTACATTTTATTCCCTCGAGACTCTCATTCAAGTCTCGATTGCAGAGCTACCAAAAGAATGAAGGTGAAGCTCAAAGAACCTCCTGTAATTCAGTGGGTGATATTTGGAAATCGCATCAAGCTTAAGCCCAAGAATGACTCAGTGTAAGAGCACAGCTCTAAATCCCTTGAGGAGCAATAAGCAAAGGAGAGGAGATGAAAACTTGGAAAGACTTTTGCTAAGTGTTATGAGATTTTGGATGAGAGGTGGGGATTTCTCAAGGGTCCTTTTAGGACACCGTCTTTTTTAACCTATTATCAAAGTTATTTGTATCACATCAGGATACAGTCTCACCATGGGAAGCAATTTCCTCCAGAGAGCAGGAACATTAGGAGGGGAAATTTTGTTAAAAAATTGATCTGCATACTTTAAATTGCTTGTAATCCATCATGTTTAACAATACTTTGTTGAAAAGTTAAAGAAGAACAAAGTATCAAGAGTAGAACAAGCTTTGGCTGTATGCACCTGTGTGTGACTCTTTGTATACATCCTTGCCCAAATCCCATTAAGCACAAGTGTACGGCGGAGCCTCCGAGCTGTGAATATTCATAGGCCGCTATAAGTGGTTATGAATGTGTTGAAAGTGATTTTGAATAGCCACATTATGAATCATGCCCAGCAAAGGAGCTCATTCAGAAGCATCTGTTGCCTGATGCTGTTGCTGCCAAATGTGTGTGTGTGTGTGTGTGTGTGTGTGTGAACATGTGTGTGTATGGGAGAGTTTGTGTTCTTCTATATATTGTATTCATTGTGCTAAAGCATGGGGAGTGCTCTGTGGAAGCTGATGTGTGCCAAAAGGGGCCCGAAGCCCTGTAGGAGACCCTTATCTGCTCTCTGTGTGTATATGCGTGTGTGCGTGCGCGTGTTTGCATGCATAGACTTTCTGTGCTGGTTCGGCTGAGGTTCGAAGCAAATGTCACTATTTGATTTAGCGAAACTGTTGATTCCCTATTCCCATGAAGCGTGTGTGTGTGTGTGTGTGTGTGTGTGTGTGTGTGTGTCTTAGTGCTTCAAAAGAAGAGGATATGAAAGGTGAATATCAGACTTTGATGTAAAGCTTCCCACTGTTAAACTTCAGCTTCAATCAACATCTTCACTGCGGCACACACTCACACACTCAGCAGCACAACAGCCACTGTTTCACATTAAAGACTTCACAATGGGAATTTTAAAAGAGTTAAAAGAGAAGTGGCGAAAGAAAGGGAGAGTGGGGAAAAAAAGAGCCAAAATCGTCTTCTTCACCTGTTTCGAGCTGCCAGTGTGAGCGTGTGCGCTCGGACGCAGTGTTTGTTTACATCTTGGTTTAGTTGCAGGGGCATTTGTGTTACTTGAATGTGGGGGCGCATGTGATCACACAGTAAATTTGGCAACAGACCACCAGTCTACCATCTGCTGCTAACGGAGCATGCAGAGTGCGTGCACCATATGCATGCACTCACACACACACACACACACACACACACACACACTCCTGTCAATCCACTTTGCTTTGTGTGCGCAGTGCTCCGATACACCACACTGACTTGTAGGATTAATTGTGTGATTTATTCAGTTGGTTTCTGATTTCGGGTGAGGCAGCCTCCTCTAAAGGGTGGAAACCATCATTAAATCTGGCATCACCCCCAAACACACACACACATATATATGCATACATAAAGACAATAACGCACTAACAATACAGCTGCTGCATTGCATAACACTGATAATGATTTCTACATCTTCAAATTTATTATTTATTAGTACTGCATGTGTGTGTGTGCATGCGCATTGCATGTATGTATGTGTGTGTGTGTGTGTGTGTGTCCTCTTTAAAAAGGTGTCATAATAACTCCCCGCTGCTCAGACCTCAATTAACCCCCTGCAACTGCGCAGCAGAGAGACAGAGAAGGAGGAGGGCAGAGCGATGGATGCGTGGATGAAAGAAGTGATGGGATGATGACAGCGGCACAGGACTGACAGAGAGATTGAGAAAAGTGGATTTTGTGATTGGTAAACTTCTGTCTCTCAAAGGAGTCATATTCTTCCTGTCTGCTCTTTCATCTATCCATCTACCCCCGCGAACCCTGTCAGCCTGAGAGGCGCCTGGGGGCAGATGGAGAAAGTGAATTCAGCAGAGGGACTTGGACAATGGCGGGTTGAACCAGCTTTATAAACCCCAAACGTCGAGTGGACAGCCTGTGAAAGACGCTAGCCTCAAGGCTTGCAGAAATACTAACCATTCACACACACACACACACACTAAGATAGAGGAGGAAAAGCAAAAGAGCTCTTTCTTCTTTATATTGATAATAAAAGCTATCAAGGCAAGGCCATTTCACAAAAAGTAGCTTGGGACAATCTGAGAAAATCTGGCCTATAGCCTTTGGCTTGAGAGTGAATGTGACCCTGAAGATGGCAGTAACTTAGATGGAGTGAGAAGAAAGTGACTGCGAGCGATCGTAAGCAAAAATCAACTCATATGCCGCCTGATAAAGCCAATAGAGTGTCCATTTGTGGCACTCTCATCCTATTTCAACTTTGCTCAGAGTCTTTGTTCGATTTGTCGTCTCATAAAGCTGATAGAGGGAAAGTAATGAACTTTTATCCCATTAGCTTCTCTGGCGTCATCATTCTCCTGCCCTCAGCAGTCGTGCCAATAAAACTTATTTGAGCTGAGGACAGCAAACACAAGAGGAGACAAACAGGGGCACACATACAGACGGATGTAACTACAGCCACGTATGGGACACACATGAATCTGCTCAAACTCAAAGTTAGTGTATGAGCGGGCATCTCTGAATTAAATATACACACAAAAATGCACAGAAATGCATTCACATGGACACATAAACACACACATACACACACACATTGACACCAAGGGGAGACGAGGGTCAGACAGGACTGATTGTCTCTTCCAGTCGCTCCAGAGAGCATATTGATTTTTCCCACACTCCTCTTTCTACACACCTCCCTCTCATTCTCTCGCCTCTGCTCCTTTTACTCCAAAGGAACCTTCATATTTTTCTTTCCCTCCCTTTTTCTGCCCTGCTCCCTTCCTTTTCTTAAACCCTCTCTGTTGCTTCCAAAACGTCAATCTGTCAGATCGCTCCCTCTAAACCTTCGCACTGTTTGCTAATTTGGTGCGTTTTCGGCCTCTTGCTTACTTACGGGACTCAGTCGCGCCTCAGGAACTGACCTTGATTTCACAACATTATAACACTAGAGTGCAACCACAGGAGGCCACGCATAGTACAGCAAGGACCATTTCAAAGGTCTTCGTGATTTACAGATACTCCTTTATACTGAACTCTCACAGGATACAGACCTCCACGCATCATTCCTCGCATCTGACAGAAAACAGGCCTCGTCTATAAAGCTTGATCTGCAACAAGATTCCCGTCCTTGTCAGGAAATCATATACTGTGTCAGTATTTAGGAGTCTTTTCCTCAACCCAGCTTGCAACCTGCTATAACTCATTCACTCACCTCTCCTGCTGTAGTGCTGTGTGGTACATCAAGCTGGGCCCAATTCATGGGGTTTGTGATACACAGAGCTCTTTTTGTTTCTGGATTTTCTTAGGTCTTTCTGTTCTTTGGCAGCTAAAGAGGGAAATAAAAAAGGAAAAAAAAAGCTTCAGCATGGACAAATCTTCTGACAAATTCCTAGATTATGCACAGCGTGATAAAACAATGACATATCTCCAGAACGGGACGCTGTTACTACAGTCCAGGGCGAGCGCGCGTGTGAATGCGTGCGGTGTGAATATGAGTGTGTATCAGAGACCAGTGTTTTATGGCACTGGTTATTAAGTCCATGTGGCTTTTCTCTACTTCAGCATCCTGGAAAAACAACGAGGGAAAGGAGAGAAAAGAAATGAAGAGAATTAATCTTCATTGTTCTTAATTCTTTCTTAGCTCAGAGAGAGCAGCGGCCTTTACTGTTCTTTATAATAATCTGTTCTGTCTGCTCCCACTTTCTCACTGCCATCTAGGCTACATCTTCCCCAATTTGGCGAGACAGGGGATATACTGTGCGGGATATATTGTATTTCCCTTTTAATCTCAAAATGGGTTCAGCAATGGATCCAGACAGATGTTTAATCTGTTGTCACAACAATGCCCCTCAACAAGCCAGCGCGGCATAACGCACAATTAGTTTCACACACATGTTTGTCTTGTACTTACGGACTATTTTAGGATAATGGCAGTTGAGCTGTTTTGGTTCACGTTCACGGAAAAGCCACAGTCATGGTATCTGTGCTTAAACACACAAACACTGAGGGATCATTGTGTAAAAGGATTAGATGGCTGAGACTCCACTGTTGCACCACAAGCGGAAAAATGCAAGACTATCATGTCTGGTTCGATTTCTTCTGCTCTCGTTGCTTCACACAAACATTCAGATATATCTATATGCTTCAGCATATAGACACAGGTAACACTCGACAGATTAACCTCATGAGTTCACCGGCACTGAGGTTAAACTGTCTAAGAATACAGTGAACTTGTGTGGCCGAGATATTCAGGGAGTCCAGGTAGAGAGAAGCTGGGATGACAAATAAACCACTGAACTAACAGAAACATTTTTCAAAGGAAACTGACTGGATTAAACCAGTTATTAAACTACTGTATTCATGAATGACTCTTTTCTTTTCAGATTTCAGCAAAAGCCTCTAAATGCCGCCTCCATCAAAAATGAGAAAATAATATCACGTAAAAGCTCTCAGTGTGCAATATACGAAGATCAAACGCTTTCACTTCAAAACCTTCTCAAGCCCACAGAAACTCTTCTTCTCTGGCAAAAATGTCCCCAGCACAACCAATCAGAGGAGACTAATCAGATCATGTGACACTGAAGCGAGTGAAGTCCAATTTATGAGTTGAGACGGTTGGTTTATAATGTTGCCTCCCAACTTAATTTACATGACAGCACTTGTTTTGTGATTCTTTACTCTTCCTTTATTTTGTCATACATTGGATTGTTGCTGATCCGTTTGTCAAGGGTTTCACTTTGAATTCTTTAGTGATTTTCCTACGGCTTGTCCAAAGAGGGGCACTTAGAGTTTTCTGTAAAAATAGTTCAGATTAACATGACAGATTTTGTTAAAAAACAATACACTTAAGACACATTTTTGAAAATGAGACATTTGATTCAGTGACTGTCCTTTTCATTTTCATTCAATTAAAAAAAACTTACTAAACCTGAACAAAGGAGCCCAATAACAAAAGCTTATTTAAAACAAAATGTCAGGCAGACTTGAGAGGTTTTTGCATCTGAACTCTTTCTTTGTTTTACTAAAACATAAACATCCTCTAGTTATAGAAAAGGAAGACAAAAGTAGTTTTGCGGTGTGGCTGTAGTTAAGCTGGTAAAGCAGGTTACTTTTCTATTGATGGGGATTTTGAGAGCTTGACTCTGAGCTTTACCGAAATTGAAGCGTCTTTGAACACAGCGCTCTTTCCTTATGCAAGAGGAGAGTCAAATGGTCAGACACAGTCATTCCCATTAAAGGTGAAGGCGTTCAACTATTTTTAACAAACGGTCGAGCAGTTTCACTCACTTGTTGCTCACGTGTGTGGAGGTAAGAAAGAGCAGAACATCTAAGTGCGTCTTAACACGCTCAATTGCTTTCATTTGTCACCTTTTATAACTGCTGTGAATACAGGTCATACAAACCCTTCGAACATGTATGCCCTACTTTCACACCAAAGTGTCTCCCAAATGCTCAAAACTGCATCTGTGCACCAGAGTGCATCTGAGTGTCCACAGTGACTGTAGTGCACTTTCCAATTATTTCCATAAAACGACTGTGGAGAGGTCGGGAATGTGTTCATAATTAAGAAATCATTGATGAGTAGTACAAGCAGTTTCTCAAATTATTCTCAATCGGCAACTATGAATTTGCGACATTGTATTTGATACATTTATTAAATTATCATTAATTATAGTGCATTAATGTGTTATTAGAACCATCAGAACAGTTAGTCTTTAATGGTTTGGTTAATAAGAAACTTGTGACTGGTCCACGTATCAATTTATTTTGCTAAAATTCATGCTATGCTAGAAAGTAATAACTGCTGAGTATGGAATCTAAGTTACTTCAAGCAATATTTATCGGCAGTGACCCCAATAAAAAAAAGTCATGTAAAGCAGTATTTATTATATACTGGGAACATCTGTGAGCATGTTGTTAAAATATTCAGACCAATAAAACAGAGCACATTTGTTGATATTGATTCACAGTGTGATTTATAAGCAAATAAAAGCTGATTTTCCATCTCAGAAAAAGGAAACACCTGCACTCATGAGTACATGAATGCCCAGTTATTACTCATACTGAGTAGTTTTCTCACTGTTCCTCTGTCATTTCTGTTGTAGTGCGTCCTGTAAATACATGTATTCACTGCATTAGGTACAACTGTTTAAATATTGTTAACTCTATTACCTAGTCAATAAATGGCAGCAGCTGATCGCATTTAGGGATGTACATAATCTAGTTCAAACTGAGCATCAAAGTGGAGATAAAGGTGATTCGAGTGGCTTTGAATGTGGCTGCTAATGTCAGACACACTGGTGTGAGTATTTCAGAAAGTGCTGATCTACTGGGAGTTTTGCCACACCGCCTTCAGATTTTACAGAGAATACTTCCAAAAAGAGAAAATATCCAGTGAGCAGCAGTTCTCGTGCCTTGTTGATGTCAGAGGTCACAGGAGGCTGTCCAGACTTGCTTTGAGCTGATTAAAGGGCAAGTAGTTGAAATAAATACCTGTTGCAACCAATATATGCAGAAGAGTGTCTCTGAATGCACAGCATGTAAACCTTGAAGTAGATGGGCTAGAGCAGCAGAAGACCACACTGGGTGCCACTTCTGTGAGCTAAGAACAGGAGACACAGGGCACTCTTTGGGCCCTTTAGTATCAGCTGAGCGTCATTTAAACAGCACAGTCTACCCAGGTATTGTTGTTAACACTATCCATCCCTTTTTGACCACAGTGTACCCAACTTCTGTAGGATAATGTGCCATGCTCAGATGAGGTCAGATGATGTCAAACTGGTTTCTTAAACATGGCATTGAGTTCACTGGACTCATAAGACCTCCACAGTCACCAGAACGCAGTCCAATAGAGATCCTTTGGGATGTGGAGAATGGAGCATCACAGATGTGCAGCCAACATTACTGTAAGTGAGAGATGGACCGGTACTTCTATGGCACTTTCCTATTCTAATTTAGCACTAAAAGCTCATTCACCCAAACACACACACGTTTGTGGAACACTTTGTCATTCAGGCACACTCACTGTGTGATTAATGCAGAGTTCAGTATCTTGCCCAAGGACACTTCAACATGCAGATTGGAGGAGCTGGGGATGGAACCACCACCCTTTTGATTAGTAGATGAACCTCCTAAGAAAAATTCTCTGCTCAGTGCCATCATTTCAACATGGTACAACCCAGTACTAGCAAGGTGTAACGTATATGTCCTTTTATTTAAAATGACAAACACTGAGGCAGATTTTAACATTCAATGATCTTTCGAGTGAAATATGATGAACAATTTTTTCCCCACTTACACAAACAATGGCACACACCTAACATGAGAAACCAGACACGCCTTACTCGAGAGGCAGAAGAGTGGAGCATTTCCAACATACCAGTCAATTCATGAGATCCTATTCACCTCCTGATTATTTCCCTGGGCCTTGGCAGCTGGGTGTGTTTGAGATAGACAACAGCCTCTCAGACCCATCACAACAAAGGTAACCAACCACTTACACACCTCAGGGCCTCAGTGCAGTTTCAATACACTTCATGAACAGATCGCATCAGCACAAAACTGACAGTTGAGAGTGAAAGGAATCCAGGAGGAGGAGTTCCTGTTTTTCTAAAGTTTGTGTGTTTTGGTGTGGCACTGTGTGTTCATCCCTCTGTCTGTGCGTGTGTGTGTGTGTGTGTGTGTGTGTGTGTGTGTGTGTGTCTCGGTGCAGCTGTGTAACCAGTCACTGTGTTGACAATGCCAGTCCAAACACAAACATCATTGGTTTTTAATGATGTGATTATCAAGCAAAACACACAAGCATAGACTGAAGAGAAACCCACAGCAGATTTGATTAATGTGGTTAATTAATACATACACGTAATAAACTGTTTAAAATTCCGTCTGTTTCTCTGTGTGTCTGTCTGCTGCATTGCATAAACTTGTGCCTGTGCATAAATTAAAATTACCAAGATGGGTATGAGTGTGTGCGTGCGTACTGTAAGGCACACTCTTTGCAGCATGTGTCTCAGTAGCAGCTGTCCGGAGGCCAGGTGGCTGAACTGACCTTCCACACCTTCAGCTTTACTGCATGGCCATAAACCAAAGATAACACAAACAGCTCCTAAATCAACAGGCTAGACTGATCAGCACCAACATCAGAGCTGACAGACAGATTCACATCTCATTAGCAGCTCTGCAAAACTCCAAACCAGACAGATTTCTTGAGGTGAATATTTCAGCATAAGTCTTACGGTTTGACTCCATAATAAAAGCATGATTCCTGTTCTTTTGTTTAGAGATATACACTGTTGGGTTCTGTTATTATAGTTCTGTTTCTGTTGTCATGTTGTTATGGTGATGAGTGACGCGCTCTCTCGGCGACTGTGTTTTCCGGTGAGAGAGCGCCTTTTTTTGTTGTTGTGTTGTTGTTGCCGCGCTGAGGAGGGAGGTAGCAGCAGTGTTCTTGGCAGAGAATAATAAACGGGTGCTCCCAAGAAACCTCTGTCTCCTCCGTGTCTGAGCTCGCCACATTGGTGTCAGCAACGCCAGCTAAGGTACCGAAATACAACGGGCTAACCCCGCTAGAGCCCTACCTCTCACAAGTACGGCTAGCCGCGAGGCATAATGGCTGGAGCGACGAAGAGGCTGCTACACACCTAGTGCTAGCATTGGAAGGAGATGCACTGCAGGTACTCCTCTACCTAGCCCCGTCAGAGCAACATGAGCTCCAGGCCCTCACCATAGCACTCGAGAGGCGATTCGGGCAGCGGCACTCCACTGATCAGAGCAGAGAGCAGCTGACCAACCGGAGCCGTCGGCCGGGGGAGAGCCTGGGCACCTTTGCAGCGGCCGTGTTGCTGCATGCACGTCGTGGCTACCCGGAGTTCCCAGCAGCAGCCCGTGAGGAGCTTAGCCTGCATGCTTTTCTGCGAGGACTTTTTCCAGAGCGACTACGCCAACACGTCCGCCTGGCCATGCCTCAAACCCTCCGTGAAGCGCTCCTTGAGGCTGAGAGGGCCGAGCTGGTGTTCACCTCGCAACCTAACCAGCAGGTGCCCCCCCCAAACTACCCCCAAATCAGAGTCGCAGACTGCGACGGGGAGGGGAGGCCGCCGAGATATGCCAGCTGCAACCCTCGGTGCCCCGGAGGCGTCCCTGTCGACCGACCGACCGCTGCTACCGGTGCGATGAGCCTGGCCACGTGGCGCGTGACTGCCCAGCACCTGCCCCGAAGACCAGGACTACACAGCCCCAGGGAAACGGGGAGGTAGCTGTGTAGCGAGGGGACCACCGCTCCAGCTTCCTGCCCCCCTCCAAGGACGATGCACGGTGGTGGGCCGAGTTGGGCACCTCAAGGGACTCTACCTGAGCTGCTTTGTTGAGGACCAGCCATGCCAGGCCCTGGTGGACACGGGGTCCACCATTTCCCTGATACGACCTGGCGTGCTCCCTGGAACGTCCGGGCCATTGGTGAAGGGTTGGTCGCCCACCGACACCCAGCTGATGACAGTGACGGGTGAGAGGGCTGATATGCGGGGAAAGAAACCGTTGCGGATCCGAGTGAAGGATCTGGTGCTGGTGCACGACTTCTGGCTTGCTGACATTCAAGACCAGTGCATCATCGGCCTTGATCTGCTGACCCGCTGGGGGGCCTGTGTTGACACCGCAAAGCGGGCTATCACTCTTGGCACAGAGACTCTGGCCCTCCAGTGCGGTCAAAAGCAGGGAGCGGAGGGGACCAGAGCCAGATGAGACAGGCGTCGGGCAGCTGCCGCTCAGCAGATTTCGGGTGCCGGTGGCTCCGGGTTATCTCTACTCACCTCAGCCCCGGCCTCTCAGCCCGACAAAACTCCCTCGACCGAGACAACCGAGGCTGTTGGTGACCTGTGGCAGCGCAGCAGTGTAGGTCTCAACGTTGACCAGCGCCAGCGGTTGAGGTGCCTCCTGGACGAGAATGTGGACATCTTTGCCGCCAGTGACAAAGACTGCAGGCAGACGGGGCTGGTCCAGCACACCATCGACACCGGCTCTGCTCAACCCATCCGTCTGTGCCCACACCGGCTGCCCCTCTCAAAACGGCAGGTGGCAGAGGAAAAGATCCGTGAGATGGCTGCGGCTGGGGTGATCGAGCCGTCCAACAGCCCATGGGCGGCACCCGTGGTCCTGGTGGGGAAGAACAATGGCAGCCCGAGGTTCTGCGTGGATTTTCGCCCTCTCAATGCAGTCACCAAGAAGGAATCGTACCCGCTTCCACGGATTGACGAGGCCCTGGATTACGTTACCGGCTCCAGCTGGTTCAGCTCTCTCGACCTACGCAGGGGCTACTGGCAGGTGGAGCTAGCCCCCGAAGCAAGGCCTAAGACTGCATTCAACATTGGACAGGGGCTGTGGCAGTTCAGGGTCATGCCATTTGGGCTCTGCAATGCGCCAGCGACGTTTGAGAGGCTGATGGAGAGGGTGCTCGTGAACATCCCTCGTAGCCGCTGTGTTGTGTACCTGGATGACCTGTTGGTGCACGGTGGCGACTTCGACAGTGCACTGTCTCACCTGAGCGAGGTCTTCAGCGCCATCCGTCGAGCTGGGCTGCGGCTCAACCCTGCGAAGTGCCGGCTGTTGGCGAGATAGACTACATTCTTGGGCCATGTGATCAGCGCTCAAGGTATCGCCACCGATTCCGCAAAGGTGGCTGCGGTCCGGGACTGGCCGACTCCCTCGAACGTCAAAGAACTGCGGAGCTTCCTGGGCCTAGCCTCCTACTACCGTTGGTTCATCAAGGGGTTCGCGACGATAGCCAGCCCCCTCCACCGCCTGACTGACAAGGGCCAGCCGTTTGGCTGGGGTGATGCCTGCACTGCGGCTTTTGCACAGCTGAAGGAGGCCCTCACCAGAGCCCCAGTTCTGGCCTACCCCGACGCCCAGCAACCTTTCATTGTAGACACTGACGCTAGCAATGTAGGAGTTGGGGCGGTCCTTTCCCAGCAGGGCGAGGCCGGAGAACAAGTGGTGGCATACTTCAGCCGTGCTCTGGGGCGAGCCGAGAGGAACTACTGCGTGACCCGGCGGGAGCTGCTGGCCGTAGTGCTAGCGGTGCGGCACTTCCGGCCATACCTGCACGGCTGCCGGTTCCTCCTGCGCACTGACCATGCATCTCTGACCTGGCTCCTGAACTTCAAACACCCAGAAGGTCAGGTGGCCCGCTGGCTGGAGGTCCTTCAGGGCTACGATCCAGCATCGGGCAGGTCGGCAGCATGGCAATGCTGATGCCCTCTCCAGACGGCCCTGCATGGTCGTCGAGTGCCGCTACTGTCTGCGACAGGAGGAGCGGGCCCAGGAGGCGCTGGGGGTGGCTACTGCTCAGGCCACAGCCAGCGGAGGGGGGTGGCTCCCACTGACAACGCAGCAGCTGAAGCGGGAGCAGGAGGCCGATGCGACGTTGGTTCAGGTGGGGGCCTGGCTGGAGGTGGCGCAACGTCCCACCGAGCTTGTCCACGGCTTGGTGGGGGCAGGCCACTATGGGAACGCCAAAACTCTCCGCCGCCTCAGGGGACGGTTCTACTGGCCTGGTTGTCGACGGGATGTGGAACTTCACGTGCACTGCTGTGACACCTGCACGGCGCAGAAGGGCCCCACTCAACGCTCCACTGCCCCCCTTCAGCAATACTTGGTGGGAGCCCCGAAGGAGTGAGTGGGAGTGGACGTCCTAGGGCCTTTCCCCGTTACGGAGTCAGGGAACCGGTACGTGCTGGTGGCGATGGACTATTTCACAAAGTGGCCGGAGGCCTACGCGGTGCCGAACCAGAGTGCAACGACGACGGCAGAGAGGCTGGTGGAGGAGATGTTCGCCCGTTTTGGGGTCCCGGCTGAGCTCCACAGTGACCAGGGGCGCAACTTCGAATCGAAGGTCTTCGGGGAGATTTGTCGGCGGCTGGGGGTGGAGAAGACGAGAACCACACCGCTCCACCCGCAAAGCGACGGCTTGGTCGAGCGTTTTAACCGCACACTGGCTACCCAGCTCGCCATTCTCACCAGCCGCCACCAGCGGGATTGGGACCGACATCTGCCCCTGGTCCTTTGGTCGTGTCGGACTGCGGTTCAGGAGTCCAGCCAGTGCACGCCTGCCGCTTTGATGTTTGGGCGGGAGCTCCGGACGCCTGTGGATCTGGTGTTTGGGTCCCCCCCCCCCCGAGCCGGAGATTGACGGTGGGCCAGAGATGGACTACTACAGGAGGCTGAGGGAGCGGCTGCAGGTGGTTCACGACTACACCCGCCAGGCCCAGGCCAGCGCCGGAGTACGACAGAAAAGAGCCTACGACACCAGGTGCCAAGGGGGAGCTTTCGTTTGGGTGTACTGCCCGGTTTGCAAGCGAGGAGTGTCCCCCAAACTGTGCAGTCACTGGCAAGGGCCGGCGGAGGTCGTGGAGCGGCTAACGGAAGTGGTGTACCGTATCCGCATGCCGGGCCCAGGGCGCATGGTGGTGTTTCACCGGGACAGGCTTTCACCGTACCGACCGCTCGCTCCGGCAGACGCAGGGGATGCTGGTGACACCCCAAGTTCTGATCCGAGTGACTTTTCCCCCGCCGGTCGAGACCGGCCGGTGCGCCAAAAGAAGGCACCTGGACACTTACAGGACTTTGTGTGGGGTAATGGGGCTGTCGGGGACGACTGACCCCTTAGGTGGGGGCTATGTAGTGGGTCAGGGCTGTTTTGGGGTTCTGTTATTATAGTTCTGTTTCTGTTGTCGTGTTGTTATGGTGATGAGTGACGCGCTCTCTCGGCGACTGTGTTTTCCGGTGAGAGAGCGCCTTTTGTTGTTGTTGTGTTGTTGTTGCCGCGCTGAGGAGGGAGGTAGCGGCAGTGTTCTTGGCAGAGAATAATAAACGGGTGCTCCCAAGAAACCTCTGTCTCCTCCGTGTCTGAGCTCGCCACAGTATAAAGGAATGCCTGAAAACCTCAATGAATGAAACAATGTTATAAAGAAAGTTTTTCCAGAATTATTTTAAATATTGTTAAAATTATAATTCAAGTTATTGCTGCTGAAAGTGGTTCTACAAGCTATTTAATGATGGGGGGGGCATTTAGTTTTTCATAGGGCTGCATATATGTGTCATGTTCACTTGTTTATTCAGACAGTTTGGTGGAATGTCATTCGTTAAAATTAAGCCTCTCTTTATTTGTCAAACTCATTATTTGTTTTATTAATGCTCAAATGTATAATATTTAGAAAAATCGATATGTCTTTGTATGGTAGAGTTCGGTTAAATAATAAAAAATTGAAGCTCTCCAAACCCTGTAGAGATTTCAAGATGAACGTCCACTTTCGCGCTTCAGGTAAGAAAAGCTCTCCGTTCTTGGAGCGTTATTGACATTTTCAAATCCTGACTACAGCAATTACTATGAACTTTTAAAAATGTAACTACTTTGAAAAGCTTCTTTGCTTGTTTAGTATTTATTTAAGGTCTCCTTTCAAATTGAAAACCAAACAGCATAACTAACAAATAGTGTAGGCACACCATATTATACAATGGATCACAAATTAAATGCTAAATGTAGCCTAATGTGCTCTGGCCTTGAGAGCTCAACTGCAATCTGAGAACAAACGGAGTAAACACAAGTCAATCAAGGAATCTAGCAAATACAGAAAGAGTTTAATGCTACCTGTTGAAATTATTTATCATCAAATGTGCCTTAAATATGCCATGTACAGTCACTGTGAACCTTATAGTATTTATGGTATTTAATCATTATATTTACTGAACAAATGAGACACTGTTGTGTTTCATACTACAGCACTACAGGCTAACTTTTATGGTATGTTAATTTTAATGTTTCAAAGTATTTATTGTCTCCAACTGAACATCAAAAACTCAAAACTTTCCAAAAAGCAACACGTCCAGTGTCTGACCTTCACTTTTTGGAAACATCTCTAAGTTTTGGGCATCTGACCTCATGTTTATCACTAATTCGTTCACAGTGAAGACTTCAGTTTAACATGCATTAGGAGTACTGTTGATTAGTAGCAAGCTAGCTGGCATTGGTTCATAGCACATATTCTCCACAGCCTGGATGCTGCTGTGGTTGTTGCTCTCATGTCATTAAGGGTAAGTACTAGCAGTGCACTTCATGTAAACTTGGCTACTTATCACTGATGAATACTAATGCACTGAAAATAGCAAGTCTAAGTAGAAGGTGCATGATGAGTCTACAGCCATGTTAGTATGCTGTTAGCATGGAAGCAGGTGTAATGTTCAATATGCTGACAATCTCACTGTTATTGCTTGTTTCGCCATGTATATATTTAATACCAGCAGCTAATGGGAATGTCATCATTTATATAAGAATTAAGTCATTAAGAAAAGATTAAAAACATTAAAAGTTACTAATTATCATGCAGTGAATCCAAAGCTCTCAAGACCTTTTACTAACAATGTCATCCTAGTGATGGCTCTAAAGAATAAGTTGCAACTAAGGACCATGAATGTCTAATATTTACTGAGATATACAGAACTGTGCAAAGGTTTTGAGCCAACCCGTATGTCTTTATGCTTTGCTTCCAAGGAGCAGACTTTCTTGTATTTTTAAAGTGGTCTTGAGCAATAGTTTTCCAGGATTTTTGAAGGTCTTTCTAAGTGTTTCTTTTGACTTCGGATGCTTTTTCACTCACCCAGGCCAAAAGAATGTTTTTGTTTGCTTGTTTGTTAAGCCATTTAACACTGACCTATGAATCACTTAAACAATAAGGGGAAACTAACCAAAGAAATAAACAAGTGTTTGCACTCATAACAGATGGTTTGACGGACATAAAATATTAATTTTGCATTTACAAGATGATTCTGACAGAGTTATTGCTAAAAAACTTTACATATCACAGCATGGCGTGTTTAAAAAAATAGGAAACTGGACAAGCAGAGGACAAAAGAAGCGGCATGCCTAAAATCTATCTACAACAGAAGAACAGTATCTAAAAAGTATGTCCTTACGAAAGAATCCAGCAAAGACCTGACACAGAACATGAGATGTGCATCTCGATTTTCAGTTGTTTCGTCTACTGTTTGCTGAAGCCAGTTGTGCTGGTTTGTAATATTTGATGAAATTATTAAGGCAGAAGGGTACCACGAGATTTTGATCCACCATTGAATACCATCTGGAAACCATCTGATTCGCAGCAGCTTCATTTTTCAAAATCACAGTGATCCTAAATACTCTGCAAATGCAGTAGAAGCATAACTGCATAGAGAAACACACAGTGGCAAACTGTTGGTCATAGATTGGCCTCCTCAGAGCCCAGACATCGATATTTTTGAAGCGGCGTGGCATCGTGTTGACAGAGAACAGAACAAAAAGCACCCAACATACAAAGAAGAACTTTGAATATCCTTCAAGAAAACTCGAGAACTATTCCTGAAGACTACTTAAAGAAATTACAAGGTTGTTTGCATAACAGAGTTCAAGCTGTGTTTATATTGTCACATTACAATAAATCACTGCAGCCATTTCCCATTATAGCAAAATTAAAAGAACTACGAGGTGATTCGAGAGGTTCTGAATTAGTCTTGACTGAATGGGCCATTATGATGTTTAGAACCACCCCACCAACATAACCTAAAACACAGAAATGACTAAATCGAGCAGTGAGGCTCACTGTTAGATGTTCACATGAACCAGTTCCTGAATCTAAAATGTCTTATAACATTCAAACAGTCTTGTAGCTTGACATATAGGCTTTACTTCAATCCTGGGCAATCACCCAAGTGTGCGTTTTTTTGTCTGTTTACTTTCATTACTCTTGCTTTGGGGGCATACGGTTGCAACTTTCTTTTAGTTTCAAAAAGCATGTCCCAAAACAGAAATAATCAAATTTTAGCAAGAAGACATGTTTTAAGACAGAGGGTTATGGTGGGGATTAAGGTAAGTCTCCAGGAAATTAGTGAGAGTCAGTGCAATGCCCTTTGAAGTGATGGAAACACAACTGCATGTGTGCGTGTAAGGAGCAGGCGGGTCAGGTAAGGCTTTGTCTAAACATGCCATGTGCCCTGAAGTCTTGTTGCATTGCTGGACATAAAGGGTCAGGCTTAATCTCCCCTCTGATTATTTTCTTCCCTCTGTTCAGCTACGATACATGACCCCTCCTCATCTACCCTGCCCACTTTTCTTTTTATTAACCCTACTCATAAAAGGACAAAAAAATAAAATAAATAAATCAGTAAGATATACTGAATTTTCTCCAAACTCTAAGCAGACTTTGAGGCTGTGGGAGTGTTTTTGAGGGGTGGAAACATATCAGCATTACAATCACACACAGCTGTTTGTATTCTGTTTTGGGAGCCACAAAGGAAGGGTTCATGAAAGAGAGAGATTGACAGGAGAGGACAAGCTTTGCCGCAGCTATGGCATCTTATTAAGATATTTATACTACTGATCCTAATGAAGAATCACTGTTATATTATATTACACAGTCCTGTGAAATGGGATGTTTTCACAGGACTATGCAGTCCTGTTAAAAACTGAGCTCATCCCGTGCTGCTTCCATGGAAATTAAGAGAGTGATTAGCAGCCAGGCGCTGCTAATCAAATGCACTTGATTAAGTGATCATCAGTGAGCATGACCAGCTCTATGAAAGCAGAAGTTTTGGCAGTTTGCTGGTCTTTGGGTTTGTGTTACCACAATGCCGCAATCTTTCCATGACTGGACATCCCAGCAAATGAACCCCAAGGTCAGAGCGTGCGATGCTCAGAGAAACAGCAAAAACCGAAGAGCTGCATCTCAGACTCTACAGGCCTCAGTTAACGTGTTAAATGTTAAAGTTCATGACAGTACAATTAGAAAACGACTGAATAACTATGACTTGTTTGGAAGGATTTCCACAAGAAAGTCTCTTCTCTGTAAAAATAACATGACAGGCCACCTTAGGTTTGCAAAGTTTCGCCCGAACAAACCACAAGACTCCTGGAACAATGTCCTCTGGACATATGAGACCAAAGAGGAAATGTTTGATCATAATGTACAAAACCAAATCCAGCATCTTACCAGCTGTCAAGCACGGTGGTGGAGGGGTGATGAGTTGGGCTTGTGTTGCAGCCAGAGGACCTGGGGATACCTTCTCACTGAGTCGACTGTGTATAGCAAAGTATTAGAGCAACAGGATTGCACAGAGTCCTGTGGAAACTCTTTGATATGACAATTTATGCCTTATCCAGGAATGTGTGTAATAGACTGGTGACCTGTCCAGGGTGTACCCTGCCTTTTGTCCTGTGCCAGCTGGGATAGGCTCCACTAACCCTGGCACTCTGAAAGGGATAACTGGTTAAGAAAATGGATGTATATTCCTAATCTGAGAGTGTAACTCCAGTAAGGAGTATTTCCAGTAAGGAAATCAGCAGTAAGATTACCCCATAAAGTCAAATGTTTATATCCCCCCCCCCCCCCAAAAAAAGTAAATCAACCAAAATGTTAACTGAAATAATAAAATGAATAAAAAAATAAAGGTGGTATTTGACAGTTTCATCTGCGGCAGGAACATGAAAAGGAGATTGTTCAAAAACAACCAGCAATTTATATGTCCTGAGCGCTGGAGGAGACTTGAAGGCTTAAAGCTCTGAGATGTGAAAAGGCAGTCTATTGATCGTATTCTAGAGAATTATATAGATGGTATCTGTTTCAGAAACCCTCTGTTATATTCCTGTTACAGTGAATAATCATTTAAATATCTAAAAGTTACAACAAAACAGTGATAGTTCTTTTACATAGTGGCTGCTGGATGGGTTAACAGCTGATCAATGTCGCTGAGCTGACTGTACAGTTATATACATATGTGCTGGGGGTAGTTTGGCAAAACAGTAATATTACTGGAAATCACCAGTCCACACAACTTATCTATTGCTGGTTAGAAACATTGTGAAATACAATTAGCAGATAAATGTATCAGATAATGTGGAGCAAACAATGTCCTTTCTGAGTAAATATTAAAGAACTTCACATTTATGGTTATTTTGTTCCTGTTACAGTAACTGATCAGTACCTATTATGAGTATTGTCGTTACTCTGTAAATGACAGTATCTAAATATGCAAATACGTGCTGGTCTCCGGAGTTTCTGAAGGTTTAATATTAGAGCTGAAAGGTTTTCAAAAGCTTCAGTGTCACATAATTCTTGTATAATTTAGAGCTACTTGTTGCTATTGACACTGAAACGAACTTTTTTTTTGTTTTTGGCGGATAAAAACAAATCAGTTCAAATCAATTTCAGCTGCTCATCTTGTGCAGTCACAATTATGAGACAGATATAATGAGAGGATTTTAAAGCAAGTAAGAAAGTAAGTAAGTAAGAAATTTCTCTCAGATGCAGTTCTTCATCCATCCGTATAGAAATCCGGGGTTCAGAAGTTGTTTCTAAATTTTCCACATTAGTTTTCAGTCTGAGGCTCGGTCGCCTTCCTGAAGCCAGCTAAATAAAGCATCAGGTGACCGGGACACTGCAGTGAAAAAGAGAGTCCCCTTCCGAGGTCAAACTGTTGCTGTTTGATTGACGGCCAGCTGGAAACCTGCTGCTACCTTGAGGGAAAACGCAATGCGTGGATGTTTTGTATTTGTCTGAGAGAGAGAGAGAGAGAGAGAGAGAGAGAGCACGTCTGCTGCTGCGTCTGTTCTCTCTCTCCCTATCACACACTCTCGGGAGCAGCGCTTTGACGCACCACGCAGAGTTGGATTATAGTATTGCGCGCTGGTCTTTCACGATTTTCTGTCCCTCGCGTTACCCTCAACGCTGACCGGCAGTTGATATATTATCGGGATCAATATCTCTCCGCCACGGTGACCTCTGCTGAGCTTTTTTTTTTTTTTTTTTTTTTTTGGGGGGGGAGAAAGAAGAGCAGCCGCGGCTTCCTCGCAGGACGCGTGTTGTGAATTACAACCAACAGAGCCTTACCTGGAGAGTGTGTGTGTGTGTGTGTATGTGTGTGTGTGTGTGCATGAGAGAGGGTTTCTTTGGATCGGATCAGATCAAGGACCGAGGTGTTTCACTGTCTTTGCTCCGCGGGCACACATTTACATACACAGGCACGGCACTCACCGGGGGGATTTGGGCACCGCATGCCGGGGACATGTGGAAGTTTGCGCCGCTGTAGCGCAGCCAAAGAGCCGCTCTACCGCCTTATCGAGCTCCCCGATTTCTACCCAGGGGGACCCAAGTCCCTGATCACAGTCCTCACGCACTGAAACCCCTCTCAGAGGACCCAAATGTAAATTCAGAACCAGACATTTCTGAAACACGCGTGTGCAAAGGGAGGACAGCGAAAAGGAGGACGGCATCCCGTTGCGTGCAGAGTTTGGTGAGCTCCTTCGGGGGATTTCGGGGCTTTATCTTTTAACGCCCTTCTGTTTTCACGGTATTTTTGCGGGTCTCATATTGGCCCCCACTTGCCGCAGTGATGGTGGGAGCTCGGTGCCCCGTTGGCCCTCACCGCTCCCCGGTGACTGTGCTGGGGCTGCTGGTGACTGTTCTGGTCCTGTCCAGCGGAGCGGACGGTCAGCCATGCCCGGCCCAGTGCTCCTGCACCGGTACGACAGTGGACTGTCACGGACAAGGACTGCGCAGCGTGCCCAGAAACATACCTCGAAACACGGAGAGACTGTAAGTACGGGATTGTTAGATTTTACCTAAAATTTGGAAACATTGCATAAGAAAAGTCACCATAATGTCGTGTTGCCATTTCTTTTATGCTTAAATGATGAGAAATAACGAGACTGCATTTACCTTTTAATGCGGCTATTCTTCTGAAGGGGTGTGAGGAGTTTAAAGAGTTTATGGAGAAAAAAATGTCACACCTTCTGATGTTTTAGCACCCAGATTTTATTCCGATCAGTGGTTAGGAAATGTCATCAGCTCCTATGCTTATGATCACACATTATTCCCCCAAATTTTCCCGTCTAATTAATTTGTTTTTAAACGGGAGGCACTGAAAATGTCTCCCTCGAGGACCACATCTTTAACAGCGCAGAGCTTTATGTCATGTCTAACCTGTACTTTCGGCCTTGTTAACGCCGCAGTACGCAGCTGATGTAAATGTTGGTGTGTGGTGTAAATGATAAAAACACTAAAGCTCGTTTTACTGGTGCCTAATACGAGGACACGTCAGTGCTGATCGCGGAGCTGAAGTTGGGGGGCTGCTGTGGTCGTTGGTGGTTTCGAACTGTTGCATTAGCACAGCCTCCGTAGACCACATCGGTTTGTCAGCAGACCAGCGAGTTAATCAAAAACGGATTTGGACAAGTGGGCTCCGAGTTAAAGAGGCCGCATTTTATCATTAAAAGACCCCTCGATGAAATTAACATTTGCCAATGTAGTGCAGCAGCCACAGCTCCTCTCAGTTTCTCTGACAGTCAGATGACAACCCTGCGTTGGCTACGGCACAAGAAGTTTCAGCAAAAACCCCCTTCATCAATGAGCACCATCACAAACATTGTCCTCGATGTATTTATATATCCTTTTTTAAATTAATTTTTAAAAATATAATTTTTCTTTCTAGGGACCTGAATGCAAACAACCTCACTAAAATCACGAAGACGGATTTCGCAGGGCTGAGGCATCTGCGAGTGTTGTAAGTGACGCTTATTCGGCGAATTTTATTTTATCCCCTCTTTATCCGCTCCCCTGAAGATGCAAAAAGGAAAACAACAATATTCTCACCCACATGCACTGTTAAGCAACACCTTGCATATCCAGAAAACTTTCCAACAGAACATCACAGCACAGAGATTTAACAGTTTCTGGCCGTGCTCGGCAGCAGCAGCAGATTCATCCAGCTCTGGAGCTGCTGCACGCAGGCACTGCATCCAGTGGTGGGAAGCTGCGGTTTCACTGAGCCATCATAAGTGTCTAAACAGAATAGCAGCGGCACCTGTTAATGCTGTCGTGTTAATCTGCCAGTGGAAGTGTCAGGAGGGGGTTTATTTTAACCACCGGGCCCCGGGGCCCATGTGCTGGAGTGATTAACGCGCTGGCGAGGAAGTGATGGAGGGTAAAAAGAGGAAAGAGATAGCGGTCATTAGGTGTAACCGCGGAGGGAGGAATGTAGCTGCTGGAAGGGAGGGAAGGGTGGAAGGAAAGGAAGAGAAGGGGGGGAGAGAGTCAAGTAAGAACAGGTTTCTTTACCTGGGATGAATCCAGATTTAAGAGTTCCCCTGCACCGTCACTGCCGGGACAGGGATAGCTGCTGTGCGCGCTATTCAGCAGCCAAAATGAATGGCAGGGAATACACATAGCTGGAATTCCTCCAGAGATTATGCCCTTAATTGTGTGTATGCGCGTGTGTGTATGTGTGTGTTTATTTGTGTGCTCTAGTTTTCACTTTAGCTATTTCCGGTATGTTCACCCAAAAGCACCATAATTAATGAGTTTGTCGGCATTTTTTTTCAAGCAAAAACACTGCACTTTAAAAATACGTGAGAATAGATGTTTTTTTTTTTTTAATTTGCGAAATTTGTGAGAAGAGGCTTTAAAACTACAAGTTTTTTCCCTTTTTTTCTTATGGGGCTGTATTAAAAAAAATAGTGTTGACTCACTGATAAATCAATTAATTAAAAAAAAGAAGAGCTCAGTGGAGATGGCCCATAAAAGCCTGTGTGTTTTTGCTTGGCTTCGTCAGCACACTAATCTTAGTGGAGTTGTGCTAGTGTAAGTGAATGAGTAGTCAGAGCTATGCGGTTAGATAGACAGTAAATTGGATGATAGATGAGTCGCTGTCCAACTGATGGGCCAGTTTTAAAGTCAATTCTGGGGCTCTATCGACCCGCTGCTGATTGTCTCCCCTCTTTCTTGCTTTTTTTAAACCTTCTATCACTTTCCATCTCCACCAATCTGCTTTTCTTCTTTTTTTCACACCCAGTGCTGCCTGATCCTTCTCTATTTCTCCCTCTCTCTCCTCTCCAGTGTCAATCTCCTGTGCCCTATCTCACTCCGTCTTTCTCTTCTCTCTCTTATCGGTGGCCCCATCCAGCCATCTTTCTCCTTTTTTTTTTGGCCTCTTATGGTTTCATCACACAAATCACTCTGTCAGCTCTCACGCTCTGTGTCTCTCTATCACTCTCCTTCCCCCCTCTCTTGTCGTTCCTTTTTTTATTGTCCAATTCACATAGTCTCACACTCTCTTGGTGTTTCTCTCTCAGGCAGTTAATGGAGAACAAAATCACCACAATCGAGAGAGGAGCCTTCCAGGACCTGAAGGAGCTGGAGAGACTGTGAGTAATGATGTGTTGACGCCATTGTGTTAATTGAATTCTGTATAAAATCAGTTTGCCCGGCCTTAAAAATTCCAAGAACGCGCACGCCTGTCGATTCATTTTGTATATCTGGATACACAGATCAACAAGTGTCATATAAAATCTCTTTTCAGTTATTGGGGGACCACAGGCTGCATTATTTGTCTTTGTTAGAAGTTCTCCAAGTCTGTAGAGCTTTACTTCTTCTAAAAAAACATTCCCTTATTCTGTGCTTTGGTGACTCTCAAGGACACTGTTTAAAAGTCCTAACCCACTGCTTACTAACAAAATTAACAGTCCTCAGTGCAAGAGGGGTTTTGAAAAAGCCCTTTAAAAAAAAAATATTTGGTTTGCCTTTGTCCAATGAGCTCTGAATACTTAGTGACCTTCTAGGACTGCATGTTTCAGTTGAAAGTGGGAAGAATAATGTCAGCAGATTATATTATATACCAGCCAGTGGATTATGAATCATCACCGGAACCTATGGCTTTCTTTATTATTTATTTATTTATATATTAACTTGAGTTGCAGCAATACCAGAAATCAAGGACAGGCTGACTTTAGATATCAAAGCTTTCAGTGAAAATACCTGATGTGACAGCAGTGAAGACAAACTATTTTCCCAAGTTTTTAACATGATCATCCTGCAGTCAGCTAGGACAGCCCAGAATCATAAAGGCTATAATGTATCCAACCTAATCAGTGACCCGTCCTGCTCTGTGTGAATGCATGCATCATGTTTTGCCACTTTTATGTCAGTTAACCCAACATGCCCTCCTGCAAATCTGTTCAGGAGGCAAATGCAGGGAATGCAGTGGACTGACTGAGTGTGAGGAGTCTTAGTGACAAGTTTTAATTAAAGCCACTGCACACACACACACACACACACACACACACACATTTACAAAAACAGACATATTGGCATATGCAGAGAGATATCCACCTGGTCACACACATACACACACACACACAGAGTAAAAAATAAAAATAAAGCAGTTAATCTTTTTTATGGCTCTTTTGGGTAAATTTGTCACAAGTCAGTGGGATGAAAGTGATAAAATGTGACTTTTTTGGCTGCTTTGGTGTTGACCCTGTCATGCCTGGTTATTCTTTGCTCTCTGCTGCACTATAGCTGCTCTTTGTTGACAGAGAGAGAGAGAAGCTCTGTAGACCGCTATAAGGAATCTGCTAGTGTTTCTCATGCAACCAGCACTGGGCTCTGTCCAGCTAAGCGGTTCTGGGAATTCCTACTCAGAGTTGGTGACAAAGAGGGCAAAATTTAACTGCATATGGTCTGGATTTAAAAGTAAACTTTGATAGTGATTACCCTCCCTCCAAAGAGATGGTGCAAGCTAGTAAATACCCTCTTTCATTCACTCATATAAGCAACACAGCCTTGAACATAGATTGTAGTGCGGTAACAGCAACAGCTGATAAAGTCTTAGATATCTAATGTGAAATCATGCACGATATGGCTGTCTCGCCTTTCCTGTCTTGTCTCTGACCACAGCAAACTTTCTGACACAACATGGCTGTCTTCTGTTGTCCTTGCAAGTTTTCCTCTGTAATTCAGCTTCTCTTGCGTGGCATGTTCACAAACACAAAGATGGAGTCAGTCATCAATGCCCCCCAACAGCTACCATACAAAGGCGCGTCTCTGGAGTCTGGAGTCTGGGGGCTCATTTCAAAGCCCTCCGTCCTCTTGGGGGCTGGAGGGGGCCTGCTGGGCACCACAGCCCAGAGGAGAGGGCCCTAAGCTTGGCTGACAGATCCACACTGACTGCCCCCCATGGGGGCAGAAAACGGTTCCCCTTCATATCTTTTTTTTTCTTTGCGACAGGCCCTGAAGGGCCGGGCAGGGCTGGGTCAGGTGTAGGGCAGTAGCCTTGGGGGTATGGAGGAGGGGCATGTGGTTGAAGGAGGTGTGGAGGAGATAGGCATGTCACAACACAACTGTGCACATATCCAAACACATGAATGTGTTTGGATACACTCGTGCATGCGCATTGACTTACGCAAGGCTGCTCTGTCAGTATTGGTTTTATCTTGATTTGGAGGACCCCCCCAAACCCACTCGCGCCGTTTTCATTCATTCCTTAACCTCTCCTCATGTTTTTGCTCCTTACGCACCCATCTGGCTCTCCCCTATTGTCCTGTGCATATAGGAATGCTATACATTCTTTACTCTCACCCTGTGGGTATAGAATAGTTAAGTGAGGAGTTCCCGATCCTCTTATCCTTCACTTACTTGACTGTTTTACAGCTCCTGTTCAATTCAAAGTGTGTGAGAATGAAGTAGATAACAGCCTCAGACATGCAGGGCGAATGAAAGTGATATTGAAGGTACAGAGACAGTAATTTCAGAGAAAATCAGTCGGCTAAATCCTTCGATAATTAGCCTGCAACTGACTGATCACATTATTTAAAGATAATTTTTACTGAGATGAGTAATCGCACAGCTGATTACAGTGGTGAGATGCGTCTATCAACAGCAATTACAAAGTAGATAATGAAGCCTCAAATCAAGTGATCGTGCTGTAATATGTTGACAATATGAACAGCAGAAGATAATTGTAACAGTGATCCCAGATAGCGGGGGTATGGATTTCAAAGAAAAGCTCAGGATTAGTGCGAAATGATTAGCTCTAAAGCCTGTGAGTGATAACATTGTTCCCGCTGATCATTTCAGGGCAAAGTTTCAATTTTTTTTTCTCCATTTTTACTGAGCAGTAGAGCTTGAAATTATCTGCACTGTGAAGACACAAAGCCATTTTCACCACAGCAGTTCCGTCTAAAAAGCCATTCGAGATAGATTTTTCCGAGTCTCTGCTGCACCCAACATTTGTTATGTTTGTTGGTACACACCAGTTCGCGGAAAGTTTAGAGGAAAGGCTGCCCGGCGCTGCTGAATGCGAATGATTTTAGCCTGATAGCAAAGGAATTTAGTGTTTAGGAGATAAGACTGAATTTCTGCATTTCTGTGTTTTAAGGCAAGAGATGGTATCTTTCATTAGTGTTTAAATAACAATCAGATTAGAGAGTGTAAATCTCTGGTGGGTGATAGATATTGGCTCGCTTTGGATGCACAAGCTGTGAACCGAAAACATGAACTGTTGAACCGCATTCACACCCATTCACACACACATTGGTCAGTTTGAAGTGGTTTTTGGAGTGGAGACAGTTTCTTAGGTTCATGGAAATGTCTGCAGTGTTTTGGGTTATAACTGTGGCGTGTGTGTTTGTGTGTGTGATAGGCTGACTGTTAGTTCAGCATGTGTATTATGGCTGCAGCAGCATTGGTGGAGTAATAATTGGTTTCTGAGGCGGTTTGTTATTTTCAGAGTCTGCAAGGCTGTACTACTGCACATCAACATGGGTCTGAGGTGTTGGGGTTGCGTGTGCGTGTCAGACTTTTATGTTTGTGCGAGTATTCATGTGTGTATGTACAGAGATTTGGCACACTGTGCATGTTTGCGAGTGTGTGTTTACTGTGCGGTTTCTGGGCTTCTAGCATCTGTTTATGACTGCAGGGATTATCACCATGCTGCAGTGTGACATTAGCTCGGCGGAGTGACTCTCACACCTCGGACTACTGGCTACTCCGTCTTCATTCTCTTCCAGCCAGACTTTGACTAATGAGACATGGCTGTGGAAGCACTCTGAGGCTGTTTGTGCGCACACACACGCTCACACACTGCGATATAAAAGATAAAGATACATTCTTTCAGATGTAGAAGGATAAAGGCTCAACAGTGGGTGGTAATTGCAGACTAGTTTAGCCTATAAATGTGTGGCATGTGGAACTGGTTCGTGCTACATATTTGTCTTTATACACATAAACATCAATTAAACTAAATCACTACATGACCGAAGAGATTTCATTGTTTGATTCAGAAGTTTATGTTCAAGCAAATTTTTTTGCAAGACTTTAAAAGTGAAGGGACAATTCACAGCCGAGCCAAGCTCAGTGGTGATGGAGAGCTTGCAATAGGTTGACTGTTGAGCTGTTAATCTTTTAGACTGTGCTTCCTTAATTAGGCTAATGCGGCAGTTCAAATTAACAAAATACTGAGAGCAGAATCAGCGCTGAAGACCAAAGTGAGAAATGTGCAAAGCGGAGTCATGAAAACTGGCAAGTCGGCTGACGTAGCCTTTGTAAGTAACAGCAGACTTTGGAGGTCTTAGTTACAATGTAACGACAAAACATTTCAGCCAGGCTAAAATGTTTTGTCGTTACATTGTAGCTCTCAGATTTAACTGAGAAACTTGTTAAGAATCATGACTGTTTTTTCAGTAGTTTTGTTTTATAAGGGAACTTTTCAAATCTCAGAAAAATGATTTGTAATTTCTGCCTCTAATGAACAACACTTAACCATTTACGTGGTTTATTACACAAATGTATTTAAGATTGTTTTAAATGTCCTACATATCATGTTGGAGTAAATCACATGTGACGTCAGCCACATTGTGCCTGTCATAGTCATGCAGTTCGGTCAGAGTTTATGTCGGGGCCGGGGAGTCATAGTCAGTACGATCTAGTGTGTAATGACACATAAGAAGTACAAAATGTTTGATTACATGCATAATAACTTAAGCTGGATCCTTTATTCTCATTTCCAGCTGCATACTATTATTCTTGGACTCCACTAGAGTTTCCTTAATTCAAAGTTTAAAATAATCCTTATTTATCTTATACTGGATGTTGGTTCACTCCCTAAGTTCCCTAAGTTCACTCCCACTCATCTGCTCGCTGAAACAAAACACTTTAGCTCCTCACCCTTGAAGGCCACCCTCTTTTGAAGCCAACTTTCTTTTGATTGGCTGCCCTTCAGAAACAGAAACTTTGATCAGCAAGAAAGTAGAGATGAGTAGAGTAGGAAAACACACACACACACGCTGTCTGAAATGGGACACTCAGTCTGAAGCCCAAGCTTCTGGCTCACGGGAATAATTTGTACAAACACTGAAATCGATATTTGAAACTTTGGCAATGTTTAATGTTTAAAATAAGAAAATTCATGGCAGGCGCACTTTAATGTTATTGGTGTTATGTTCATATGCAGTGTTGCAATGATAGGCTGAAATGTCTGGTTATGTATGATGGTAGCCTTTTATTTATTGTAAGTTCTGTTACAGTCTACTGTAAATAACTAAGTTAATTTTTTAAAATTAATTTCAATTATTTAATTAATTCAGTGCATAAATTAGTCATGGAAATAATTGTTGGCTTTTTTTCTACATCACTGTCTTTTGAGCTCCCCATCAAAAGTATAAATTCTCTGTTTTTGATATCACATTGCTTCTTCTTAAACTTGATTTGTTGTTTGTAATGTGTGAGGAAGGTAAAACCATTTCAAACTTTTATAATATTTGTAGAACTAAAGCAGGAAAAACAGAAGAGCTCTGCACGGGAATCCTAGACTGTAAATCTGAACAATCTCTATGTTGTTAATTGCTAAATATATTATAGATAATGTGATGATCAGACTGATATTCTAGTGAAGAAATGAATAAAAGGTTCATTAAAACACACTGATAACTCGGCAGCACCGTGGAGCAGACTGGATTTGATCTCTGTGTCCTGTCTCTACTTCATTTTGTGTTTCCTAGTCTGACAGCATTGCCTCTATTTTAAGGCGATGAGCTCATACCACCTCTCTGCTGTCGTTCCTCCTCCCCACCTCGAACACCAGTCCGTACATTCTCCCAGGGGGATGTCTAGCCCACTAACGGGCGCTCACGGCTGGGCAGGACCTGCAGGGGGAGTGGGCCTCTCCGTGGGGCCATGTGGGGCTCTTAGCTGTCAGAAGCAGCGTTAACGGAAGAGGAGTGAATAATTTAGAAACATCATTTCTGCGGGACGTTAAATATTTAAGCAGCCTCTGATGTAACTGTGGAGTGTGAATGTGTGTGCGTGCGCGCGGGCACGTTCACATATTTGTGCTCTTGTGGGTGGAAGATGGACACAGAGGGGGTGACGTTATTTAAGTCCACATCGGCTTCTAGTGATGCAAAAAGAGGTGAAAGACAAAGGTTAAGAGGAAAAAGTCAACGAGAGAATGAAAAAGAGATTTGGGGAAGTTTTGAAAGGAGCTGGTGTTTTTGTTTGCAGAGTGCTTCTGTTAGTTCATATGCTTTTTTGTTTTGTTTTTTTTGTATAAATCACACTCAAGTTTTCTTCTTAGTTTGAAGTAACTTCTTGTTCCTGCCGTGTTTTCTTTCTTCGTCCCCTCCTCCTCTCTTCATTCCCGTCCAGTAGCACCCAGCTCAGCATCCATCGTTTGGGCCTGTCAGTGTGTGCGGGTGTGTTTGTGTCAGGGTTAAACTGTTTCAGCAGCCTGTCTCTCATAGTGTCACTCTGTTGCCTCCCTCTCCTCTGACACACATCAAGCACACACACACCAACACACACTGCACACAAACCTCTTCACTCCACTCAACCAGGGTTAAATGATCGCACCCAGATTATTAAACTCACCCGAGTCGTCGCCACTGTGTGTGTGTGTGTACGTGTGTGTGCGTGATGGGTTGTTGTGAGTTCTTCCCCTGTGAGGGCCTTGTTTACTCAGTGGGGTCCTTTTCACACATTCGGTAGCCCGGCCAGACTGCCTGTTTGTTTTTCCCACATCGTCTCCTCTCCTCCGTCTTTGTGGCAAAAACGCCCCTCCGCCCTCCCTCCATCTGAACCCCTTCCCTCGTCTTCCTCCCCCTGCGTTCCCTCCATCCTTCTCGGGTTCACTGTTTGTCTGGCAGCCATGTTGTACCCCTAAATCATGGATAACCTTTTTCTTTCAGAGTCCATGCATGACCACGTATGTGTGTCCCCATCAGTCTCCCAATTATTTCATGCTCTCAAATTGTATTACAATCAAAACAGTGTAACAGAATTTAATACAAAGTTCAGGAAACACAAATCCTACTTTAAAACGGCTAATTATACACAAATGTACCCGCTTCCAACCGCAGTCTTTGGAAGGAGCAAGGCTGAGTTTATTCCCTAATTCCTGTTGTATTTCTGCAGGCGCCTGAATCGGAATAATCTGGCTGTCTTTCCCGAGCTGCTTTTCCTGGGAACAACGAAGCTTTACAGACTGTAAGTCGTGTTTTTATTTATTTTTTTTGTCCATCACTCGTTTGCCCTTCATGGTTAACTGAAATATTCTCTAACTATTAGTATGTTTTGCCAAGAAGCCTTAAGATGATGTAGATAAACTTTGGATTCATGCAGTGGTGTGTTTGTGTATATCACCACAACGTTTGCACAGTTCACTGAATAGGACTCAAAATTATGTGAAAATGTATGTTGCAGATGCTGCAAAGCAGAGAAAAAAAACAATGAGGTTTTGCTGTGTGACCCAGTCTGGGTGTTTCACTTGGATGAAGGAGTGAGAGGAGTGAGAGAGCAGATTTTACATGGCTCTCTCCATAGAAGCCAGTTCAGTAGCTAATGGAGATTAGCACTCCAACAGCTGCTGCCCACTGGGAGAGAGGTGTGTATGTGTGTGTATGTGTGCTTGTGTGTGGTTGTGTAGGAGAGGATGAAGAGGAGAAAGTGAGCATGACCGGCTTACTCGTATAAGCAGCGAACAGGTTTCCCTCCTGAAGTTACATTTTGTGTTTCACGGGCAGAAAACAGTTTTCGTTACAGAACATAAATGTTCCAGGTTGCAATGAAGCCGACGAACCGCTGTTTGTTGTCAGCGAGCACCTTCCGCTCCACTCGCTGCCCCGTCGTCTGCGCTGCAAACCGAGCACTACAGGGCTGGGCTGCAACGCCGCTGAAACTGTGGGAACTAACTTCCCGTCACGGTCATTTGCGGTCTCAGGGAATAATTATGGTTGCATATATTTATATGAGTGGCTGAATGTATTTACAGTATCTGAAACAATATTGAAATGCTCAGATGATTCAGAGTGTGTGAAAGTTGTTTATGTTCTGCGGCTGCCGCAGTGGCCGGCTGGGCATGACCTGTTGTGTCTAAGGGTGTGTGTCTGCCTGTGTTTGAGCAAATGTGTGTGTGTGTTTCCCAAGGCCGAGAGCTGGCATTTTGCTCAGCGTGTGGGCTGAGGTAAAAATACTACTTGGATATATTGCTCTGTGCTCAGCTTGTTGTAGACAAGTTGAGTGCGAGTGTCTATCTGCCTCTATATGCATGTGTTTGTGCGAGCCTCCGTCCTCCAGGTGTACGTGTTTAGAGGAGAGCCCCTCAATGGCAGCTCATCTTATCTAAAGCGGCACGGCTCGTTCCATAGAACCACATTTAAGCTGCTGTGTTGTTATTTCTCAGAATTAGATGAAATTATAAAACCCACGGTGAACAGAGAAAGAATAAAAACACAAACTTCCACAGAAAAATGCTGTTAAACAGATTTGTCAGATGTATGGAACTCATTCAGCTTGAATGGCGACCACAGAGGTTTGGCCAATAGTATTTAAGGCTGTTTGGTCAATATTAAATCCTATGTCTGCTTCTACACCCCCTACAGTTTAATTTAATTTTAGAAATCGCAACGAGAAACCCCTGAGAACCTCTGAAGTGGGATCTTGTTAAGTTTTATATTGAGGGTTGTAGGTATGTGCTAACTTGACCGGCTTTGGTTCTTGCAACAGTACTTCTATAAATGAACACTTGCTCAACCTGCTATTATGAAAATTATGTTTTCACTGTTTTTGGGGCTTGGAAAATCTGTGTATGTGTGTGTGTGTGTGTCTACAGGAGTATTTATGGTATGTGTTCAATCTTTGCTCAGCACAGCGGTTTAAGGCATTCGGGACTGATTTAAACTGGTCTGAGGTCAGGTGTGAGAGATGTCTTTGAACTTGTGCAGTTAGTTTGCTTAGTCAAATACAAGTCTGAGCATGAATCATGCCTGAATTTTGTTTACCTGCAATAGTAAGGGTAACATACCTTTGGCATACAGCACACTGGAGAGTGTTGTGCCATCTGATGTTCTACATAAATTCGTGTAGTATGCTACGCACCATTTGATCGCTGTAAAACTGCAGGGAGACCTTGATCCATATTGCTGGAGATGATTCAGACTCGTTCCCGTTGGTTTGTTGGATTTGTCACAGATTCTGTTCATAGTTAATAAGAACAGAATTTCTACGCAGCCAGGAGTGGAGGGTCACTGCTTTGGTGGCTTCGGGATTTAATCTTTGCTTTTTGAGGAGGATGTGGTTCTGTTGGCTTCACCAGCTTGCACCGGGGTGGTTCACACCTCCAAGTCTGAGGCTGTGGGTCTCAGATGGAATAGGGTGGAGCACCAAAGTGGAGGAGTTTAAGTACCACAGGGTCTTGTTCAAGAGTAGGAGGAGAAGACACTGACAGAAGAAAAGCATGTAAAACCATGGCTGTCGATTTGTTGGTTGATCTACATCAATAGCCTCATCTGTGGTCACGAGCTCTGGGTAGTGACTGGAGGAAAGCGATTGCGGATGCAAGCTATGGAGATGAGATGAGTCCCCTCTCACTGATCAGTCAGAAGGGACTCAGAGTAGAGCCGCATCAAAATGAACCAGTTGAGGTGGTTCAGGCATCTGATTAAGATGCCTCCTGGACGAGGCCCTGGACATGGTAGAGATTATATCACTTGGGTGGCTTGGGAATGCCTCGGTGTCACCCACTCTTCAAATGGAGCAAGAACAGATAGCATGTTGTCACGCAGGTTTTTAAGCTGATATTTGGAAGCAAATAGGAGCCTCCTTTGCTCAGTGAAAGAATGCAGCATAGTGCAGGTGTTGTTTTAATATTTAACGGCTGTTTTTTTTGCTTCAAATCTTTAACAAACCAAATATTTAGACTAAAAAAACCCTGTTATTTTTTGTTGTTCTGGAATACAACACGAACAGAATATGAACACAACTTTTTCAAATGACTCACAACTGAAGCATATCATCAAAAGCACCTGCAGTGGCCCAGTTATTGCATGAATATTTATACTGTGCACACAGAATGTCTCTCTGATCACTGAATTCCTCATTCATCCATTCCTTGGTTAAACTTTTAACTGGATGACACCGTCCAAATATTAGCCGTGAAGCCGAAGGTCGAAATGTCCTAGAACAAGCTGCTGTGTGCTTTCTCCTAAAGCCTTGCAACTTTGGAAAGAAGGTTTCTGTGATGTGGTGACAGCTGGCATGCTCATACTTGTGCTCCAGTGTACTGAGAAGACAATAAAACCCTGTATTATCTACAGCTGACAATAGCTGCTTTTCAAAAACAGTGTACTTGGTAAGAGCTTATGTTATTTTTACAAGCCGTGGGTTGTCTCTGGACATATTCTCACACTTTTCCTTGTTGCTCGCATTAGTAAACCCCTCGAATGCTTTGTCAGATGTTTTATCATATTGCTTGCATCAAAGGTGATGTTTGACAGTCCCCTCGACAATTTAGCAGAGCTCGGTCTGCAAAAAATATTCCAGCATGCTACCTGGCAAAGATGGCATGCTGAAGTGTTGTCACTGGGCAAAAAGTCTGTAGCTCACTGGTTGCCATGGATATTTGTACCAAATTTTGTGCCAACCTACTGAAGAATTTGACATATTTCTCCAGATTTATAAGAATTTTGGCCCGTTGGTGGAAGTAGAAGAATGGGATGGATCACAGGAATTGTTAGGATGAGACCATAAAATTTCATGGCGTGTCCTGTGCTTGCAGCTATTACATCTCAAGAGTTATGTAAATGTTGATTTCTTGAATGACATCTGTGGTTCCTCCATAACGGCTAAAAACCAGTGTAATCCAGCAGTGAACATTTTGGATGCTTTTTGCTTTTTGGATGGAAATTAGCTGCTGTAACTTCTAAAGAACAATGTTTTGAGTTTGCACATGCTTGTTGTGGATATGTGATGTGCATAAACATAAAAAAGAGAACAGAAAGTCTAACTGCTAATAAAAAGTCGTGTGTCCTTTTCATCATTCTCATTCGCAACACCTGTGTCTGCACCCCTCCATCCTTCACCTCCCACATTACACATGATCGCAGCTTCCCCAGCACCCCAGGGCCCAGACTGCATTAGATTATGAAGACAAACACACACGCACACACACATCTGGAGACACCATGTGGTGGGCATATCCCCAGAAAACTCTCTCTTTGTGTCTGTCTCTAACACACACACACAGCCCTCCTTTTTTCCCCTTGGCCTATTGTTGATCACTGAATCCACCCTGCAATAATACTGAGGGCCACAGCTGTGACTGTTTGTTCAGAGAAAGAGAGCAACTATAGAAACTGTGATTAAACAGAGCCACTTCATTAGATGGAGTCTGTAAAAAGAGACAGGCTGGTAAAATCTCACTGCAATGGACAATAAGCAAAAGTTACCTGAGCCAAACAAAGACGAGGTCAGGACGCACACGTACGGCACAAATCTTCAGTTTTATGCATTCTGACTGTGACAGGTCCCCACGCTTCACCCATCAGGTCTCCAAATTGACCTTCGTCACAAGCAAAATTACAAAATGAATAATAGATCAAGTATAAAGAAAAGCTAACAAAGAAAGAGAACAGCACAATACAAACCTCAATTCTGAAAAAGCCAGGTCAATGTGTGAAAAAACCAACAATGCGACAATCTGCAGATCTGCAGAATGTCTGATAGGGGATTCTAGCTTCTCAGCAGTCGTGGGTCTTCTTTTTTGTAATTTTTGTTTCATGATACTCCAAATGTCCAAAGCTGTGGACTGCAGGTAGGCCAGTTCAGTGCATGGACTCTTCTACCACAAACCCATGCTGTAGAAAAAGATGGAGTATGTAGTTTGTCTCACTGAGATATGCAGAACCTTTCCTTAGATAAAGGTTGTCTGGATGGGAGCATACGTTGCTCTAAAATTTGTCTAACTTTTAATATTTATGGTGCCTTTCCACATGGGCAAGTTGCCTATTTCATAGACACAAATGCATCCTCCATAGCATCAGAGCTGCAGGCTTTTGAACTGAGTTCTGATAACAAGCTGGATGGTGCTGCTTCTTTTTATTCTGGAGGAAGTGGTGTCCAGGTTTTCCAGAAAGAGTTTCAAATTTGGGTTCCTCTGACCACAAAACAGGAAATGATAGAAAATGATGATAGGTTTGGTCTTGGTCATTAAGACAGTGCTCAGTCACAAATATGGTCAGGTCTTTAGGTTACTGCTCACCTTTATTTTAACAAAACTATTTTATTAACATACAATTTTATCTGAATAGACTTATAAACATAAAAGATAAAAGTTAAAATGGTGCATTTCTCCTATTTCTGCTCCTTTGTCTTTACTTCTTTTTTAAAAATGTTCCTGTTAGTTTATATATTACTTGATTTGTACCAGAAAATATATTTCTAATATGTTTAAATATTGAAAGTATATTCCCAGGAACTTTGACAGCTATCCAGCCATTTAATACTTATAGGAAACAGAAGAAATGTTTGGTTTCTCGTTATTGCTTTTTGTCCGTTGATTACTGTTGAAATGCTCAGCAAGTCTTGAAACCACTCCCTGTTTTCTATTTAGCCTCTTAGCCTTTTAAAATCTGTCATAGACGATAACAATCGCACTCAGCTGGATGTAGATATCTACTAGCTATGCTGAGATCACTGAAATATTATAGTTTCTATATTATAATTGTTTCATAACCACCACTGAACAGCTGTTTCTGATGCATTTTGTAAACAATCCACAGCCTTCGTGATTTGTCAGAGGTGTATACAGATACAGTGCAGCATTAGGTTTGCTTCCTCTCCTCTGTCTCTTGTCTCCCTTTGCTGGACAGAATTCAGTAGCGAGATGAAAGAGGGAAAGATGAAAGACGGGTTGATAAAGGGATGGGGTGATGGGAGGATAAGAGAATGGGTCCCTGCTTCCACAGTTGAAGAGTATGAGTATGAGGCTAGATTCATGTGACAGTTTTTGTATGCATTTATGTGTACATTTTTTTCTTTGTGGACACTTCTGGTCAACAGCAATGGCTTAGCAGGTCCCACTAGAGGAGATTTCTTTATTTTTATTTTAGCTTTCCTGCATTATTGTGTTACGACGGTAGAAAAATATGACAGGCTCAGAAAAAGGCAGCCAAAAAAATCTAACTAAAATAGCATCAGTCTGACAGAAAACATGTGGAAAACATGATGGAAGAATGTTATTCACGTATTAGTCAAGGAATGTTTTTTTTTTTTTCATTTTTAAATGCAACATGTATTACGTGGGTAAAGAAATTTGCACATATTGATATTTTTAGACACTGATTTATGTAGATTACATAAAACCTACTTTTAAAACCCAGTTTGTGCTATGGTTAGGCAATTTGCTAGACTCTGAGCTTCCTATTGTCCCATTGTGGGCTTGCAGGTGACTGATGACACTGTTGCAAATGTGGGAAAACAGTTTAACGTGCACCCATATGGGGAAGCACCATCAGCCAAACACACTAAACACAAAACTCTGGCGTGAGAGAGATACACACAATACAATAAGAGTTTATTTTTCACTTCCAGCATCAAGAAGCATTTACACTTTGGTATAAAATAATTTACTATACAACGTAATTAGTTAACATAAGTGGGGGTTATCAGCTAAATTGTTAAAGAAAAATCAGACAGTGACGTTTGCTGGATCTCTAATTTTTTTTAAGCCTTGACCTTTAAGATTTACTAACTGGTTCAGTTTTTATGTTTAAAATATCTCACCTGCCTCTCGTATACTCATCACCACACTGTTCCAGCACACAGCGAAGGTTTTCATCAATTTCAAAAATTATGAGTGGGGAAAAATAAAGTAACATTTGTCTCTCCACTAAGTAGGAGAATCAGCATCAAAAGTTGACTGAGAGGTGGAAAATGAGGGAACGTCAGGTCTCTCGCACATTTAAGCAGAAATAAAGTGGGGTTCGAATTAATGAGCTGGTGAGACAACGTTTTGCGGTGTGTGTGTATATGTGTGTTTATGTGTGTGTAATAGTCTCTAATCCTCGGCTAAACGGTGCCCTGATGAGGCTTTACCAGGCGGCATTGTTGCTTAGCAGCCTTGAAGGTTGTGGCTTTGTCTTGTGCGAGAGCTTAACCCTGCTGCACACACACGAACTCGCCCGAGACGACAGGCCTATCATAATGGTTGCACTGCAGCGTCGGGGCATCTTTCATAAGATTTCGCCTTTCCCGGTTAACTAACAGAGAGGGAGCTGGAGAAAAGACAAGGAAGCGAGAGGTCAAAGGTAAAGAAAATGAAATTTTCTCAGAGTAAATAGTGTTTTTTAATTAAGACAGAGAGCGTTAGGGCATTTTAGTTGCCACAGAGATGACGACCTTATGGACCAGCAGAGGTCAAAGGTGAGGAATGTTCCAATCAGGAGATCTAAGCACGTGGTGATTTAAAAGGCCGAGGAGGGAAAGTGTCCTCCCTCGCGCTGACTGAAACGATGATAAATTAAATGTTTACTAATGAAAAGTCCCACATGGAACAGCTGTTTGTGCAAGAGATTTGCTGGGAGTTGTTTTTATAACTCTTTTGATTTGGGGAACTTAACCAATGTGTTTTTGGCCTGTGGCTTTCATTGATGTCATCATCCAATAATTTACTTTTATTGAAGAGTCCAGGAAAACGAATTAATAAAATACACAAGATAATCAATCGCATATACACACGAAAATTAAATGTGAGATATTTTTTGTACTCTGGTAATAGATTACAACACCGCACAACGGAGAAGAAAGGTGCATCAAGTGACACTGAATGTGGCCTGGTTGGTCTGAGTATTCAGAAATTGCTGATCTACTGGGATTTGATTTCATGAATGGCCACACTGTTAAATAACTACTTGTTACAACCAAGGAATGAAAAAGATTATCTCTGAATGCTCAATTCATTAAACCTTGAAGCATGTGCGCTACAACGGCAGAAGATCACACCAGGTCCAATCCTGTCTGCCAGGAACATAAAACTGAGGCTACAATTTGGACAGTCTTTGAAAACTGAACTGTAGAAAACTGGAAACATGTTGCCTGGTCTGACGAGTCTCAGTTAAAAACACTGATCAGTTGTGCCTTGTGTAAATGGTTAAGGCTGGTGGTGGGGCTGTAGTGGTTTTCTTGGCACATTTTGGTGTCTTTAGTAGCAAATGATTATTGCTTGAATGCCACAGCCTACCTGAGTCCAGCTGACCAGTCACGTCATGGATATGCTTCAACTGTGTGATGCTGTCATGTCAACATGGACTAAAATCTCTGAGGGAAGTTTCCACCACCTTGTTGAATCTATGTCATGAAAACTTCTGAATGGGCTCTAATTGAGGTACTAGTAAGGTGTACCTAATAAAGTGGCTGCTGAGTATAGAGTGAGTCTATGAGATTTCAGGTCCAGTGTCTAATTAGCCACAGATCCAGTGAATAATTTACCAAAATATGCACAACAAGGAGTCTATTTGGTTATAAACTGAACTAACTTAGAGCATCAAAGTTCATTTTTTAACTTTAGAGAATGTGGTTTTACAAATTATTTACTTGTAATCTTTTTTTTTTCCGACCTGCCTTTAAAAAGATGCATATCGTTGGCAGCACAGTTTGGCCACTGGGTTTGTGTACATACGATATGCAAATATCTGCCATTATGTCTCTCTGAGGAAATGAAGTTAAGCCTTTGCAGCCCAAGACGCTTGCGGGTGACCCCTCCCCTTTCCCTGCTGTCTAACAAAAATAGACACACACTGACACAAACACATCGCTTTACCATTCAGCAATATTTCCTGCCCCCTCCTGTTTCTCTGAATGCACTTTAACAGATATAAAAACTCTCACACACATTCGCTCCACAGCGAACGCACACACACGAGAAAGCAGCTCTTTTCAGATCTTTTCAGCATGCATAAAGACATATTGTCGGAGAAATGTTTTCATTGGGACTCTTGGATCACACACATCGACTCCAGCCGAACGGGGGGGTGGGGGGATAGGGGGATGTTATTTTTCTTTTTTGTGGTCGACTTTGTGTGTTTTCAGACATTTCCCATGTCATCTGGGTACACTTTATGTCTCACCTTGAGTGCAAACGAACAGTTACAACAGTCTCGAGGTGTTGAGTGTCACTGACTCACTCGTATGAATCACATGACCGCCATTCTGAATTGCTCAAGGCCACTCATTCCTAAGAAGTGATCTGGCCATTCACATCCCAACACAATGCTGTAATTCATTCTCGAGCGATTGAAAGAGGGCATGCCAGAGCCGTGCTGGCATTATTATGAGGGCACCAGCACAAAAGATTATCTTATACAGACAGAATGTAAAGATATGAAAATGCTTGGCTTCAACCAAGGCCAGAGCATACTTGTTTCTTGATGGAGCTCAGGAAGTGTGTGCAGATGTGTTTGAAGCTTTTTTAATGATTTTTTTTTTTTAGTAGCACAACACTGCATTAATGGTGTAAAACAGCCAGGACCTAATTAGGTCCACCTAGCAAGACCTGATTGAGTCTAATAGACCGACTGCAATAAGTCTGTCTCCATAAAGGTTATGTTGCTCAGCTTTGTTGTGATCCAATTTAATAGTAATTTTGCAGGATGTAATCTGTTGTACTGTTGATTAGTCTTATGTAGCACTGGATGGCTTTTTTTTTTTGCAATTATTCAATCATTGCATAGACTCTATTTAATATAGGCTTTAGAGTTTAAGAGACAAACTTTCCACGAGTTATGGATTTCATGTTTACCATTTTTTTGAAATTACCACCTCTCTACCCACGTTTGGGATTTAAGTTTATTAAATATTTAAATTTTTCTTGTTTTATCTTCCTTCAAATTTCTATTTCTTACTGCTTGATTTGGTGTTCTGCCTGCAGCTTCATTAATCACCTGCCGCCCAGGGCGTGTGAGTGTCAAAGTTGAGGCCACTAAGGTCAAAGGTCAGGGATCATCAGCGTCAGCCAATGAGATATCCAGGATAATGGACATGCCAGCAGCAATGGCGCTGCTTTGCCCATCAACTTGCACAAGGAGTGAGAGTTACGCCTGGAAAAACACACAGAAAGAGGAGGGGTGGATACAGAACGAATGAATGAAGGGTATTTAAGAGGAAGATTAGAGACATGTTTGCTCTCTTAAATGGTGCGGGAAAAAAAGGGAAAAAAGAGAGCAGGGAGGAATTTACCGGGGCGAAGAAAGAAGCGTCGTCTCCATTGTGAGCTAGTCGTGAAAAAAAAAAAAAAGCAAAGCAGTGGGAGAAAGTGAGGGGCAGCGAAAGTAAAGAAAGGTGGAGGACTAAGGGAAGAGCGTTGTGGAAATGAGAGGAGAGAGGTATGTCAGTGCTTACTGTAGATGGCAGGTAGCCTGCAGCTTGGAGCCAGCAAGTCTGTCAGAGAGAAGTGTCCAGGTGTGTGTGTGTGTGTGTGTGTAACCCGAGTGTGGATTATTGGGAGGGGGGGGTTACATACCTATCCAACGCCAGGAAGAGCTTACCTGGAAGCAGGTAGTTAAGAGCGCAGATTCTGTGTGAATCTGTGTGGGTGTGTGTGAGGTCCTCGAGATCATCAAAGCATTTCTTCACCTTGCTTGTGTGTTATTAAGGGTCACGGTGTGCGGCAATACCTCCCAACAAAAACGTCTAAATCATCCTCTTTACTTCCCTCGCTCTGTATTATCTCTACTTCCTCTCCCCTCCTCATTCACATTAGCCACAGTGTTTAACTTAATAACACGAGGTAAACGCTGGTGTTATGCAGCTTAGAGCCAGCAGGATGTATATCCCCCCATCTTACAGCCCCTCTGTGGTGGTTGGTCTCCTCAGGGTATCTGGAGGTATAGATCCAGACACCGTATTGATGGATGAGTCGGCAGGGCAGGTGAATTATGGGAGAGATTATGGAGTAATCAGTATAATTCATCAACGTTCCTCTGCTAACCCCAATCAAACAAATGCCTACTCAGCAATATTGACCTCTGCTTGCTGTGTGCAACCATGTAGAGGAACAGGCGTGTGTTTGGGCTTGTTGCTGCTGTTCTTGTTGTGTGTGTGTGTTTGTGTTTCTATGAAGGTGGTGAGAGTTAAAGTAATATTCATACCATCGGTTTTTAAAAATATTATTTTGGTGTGGCCAGGATGCTGGTGTGGTTAGCATTGTTGAGAGAGAGTCCCGAGTTCAACTCTGCCATCGAGCCATAGCCTTGCCTTTCCTATAGCTTCCCTTTAAAAACATGCAGTTAGGTTAACTGGACGTGAGAACGTGAGTACAAATGGTTGTCTGTCTCCCTGCTACTGACTATCAACCTGTCCAGGGTGTACCTTGACTCTCCTTGTGGCAGTCGGGATAGTCTCCTGGTGCTGCTAAGCAGAAGAAAATGGATGGATGGATTAATTTGGAACAATAAAGAAAGAAACAAAATCATCTTTGTTATTTTTTCATTAGCAAACACATTCGTGCGATCAGATGCAGCTAAACTGTGCTTGACAACCAGCTGCGATGTTCACACGTTGGGCAGGAAACTCTGTGAGTAGCAAAACACTGACTGAGAAAATACGTCAGGACAAAAACCAGAAACCCTGAGTGCTCTCTGAGGCTCGCCTGCGGTCAAATGGAAGACAGAAAGAGTTGAGTTTATGTCAATCAGTCAGCAGACCTAACATGGCTGTCTTTCTCTGTCCTGGGTGCCTCCCTCCCTCCCCTCTAATCCTCCATCTTGGCTCCGTGTCAAGCCGCCTTGTCCAGTTGCACAATATACCCCTCCGGGGCAGGCAACTGCATCCCCTCTCTGGCTCCATTAGTGCCACTCCACTGGCATAGCCGGCATTCTCCAGTGGGACCGTCATCGCTGGCCACTCTATTGGCACCCCTGTCACTCTCCAATCACCACAAAAGAAAACCTCACCGCCCTCCCTCGCTGCCTCTCCTGCTCACTTGGTCTTTTTTGCGCCCCCGTTTTATTCCCCTTACTGCTATTATCTTCCCTTTCTCTCCCCAGCACCTTTCTCTTAATTCTTTTCCCTCTCATACTCTTTCTTGCCTACACACCCTCTCCACTTCCCCTCCCCAGCTCTCTCTTCCCCCGAGCCTACACATTGGTTTGGAGAGGCTTATGCAAGACCCTCATCCATGGTAATGATGCAGAAGAAACCAAGAGAGGAAACTGGGAGCTGACCAGTGATTGCTCCCAGAGATGTTGCTCGCAAGTTTAGAGCCTCTCACATTATTTCACCAAAAGCTGAGTGTGTTTGAAGTGACCAGAGCGACCCAGGCTCATTAAAACGCACTATGTTTACATAATGTGAGGGCTCAGGCCCACAACAACAGATCCATTCGCTGACACTTTGAGAAAACTTTAAGCTTTAAAAACCAATTTAAAAACCAATTTAAAAGCAATTTTTTTTTACGTCAAAGGAGCGAAAAAATACACAAAAACATATTCAAATATGAAACAAATGTGATTTTTGCAGTTAGAGATGGAGCACGAAGGGTTTCTGAAGAGTAATGTGAGCGAGAAAGAGAGAAAGTGTGACATTGTAGCTCCGTAGCTGGAGGCTGGTGATGGATCAGCAGGTTTGTAATCACAGGTTGGTGCTCGACCAGTGCGCGCGTGTGTGTGAGTGTGTGCATACACGTCTTTGTGAGTGTCTAATGACAGGTTTCAACCCTGATGTGTCATTATCCAATTACAGTTTTCTCTCATCTCTACGGTAACACCATGCCCTCCGTAATTGGACGGCTGCTCAAGAGAGCTTTGACCTCTCAGCAAGTGTCAGACAGAAGAACACACACTCTCGGGAACACACACACACAGACATACACACAGAGGATGCCAGTAAGATTGGGTAATACAGGATTAAACAGATGCTATCTGAACGAGTGATCAGATAAACTATGCACAGACAAGTTAGGACTCTGATCATTTCATATCACTCCTTCCACCTCACACTTATTTTTTCTTCATCTGTCTATCTGTTTCTGTTTCTCTGTCAAGCAGTAACAATAACTGAAGCTCATGTACTTCCTCGCTTTTGCACCCCCACCCCCCACCCCACCCTTTCAGTCTCGCTCTCTTGCAAGTGCGTTGTGTCTAAATGGGCCTAAATGGGCCGAGTCGAAGGAGAGCTTTTGTGGTTTATCGTACTGAAGCTCCTCTCCCTCTCTTTCTCTTTCTCTCCCCAAAAACAAAATACAGCATTTTCCCCCCACACTAGCCCTCTTAAATATTTCACAAACGTGCTTTCCTTTTTTTTGGCTTGTGTGTGGATTCCTGCTTATTACAGATCTTTATGAGGTTAAATGTGATGGTAATACAAAAAAGAGATCCCTATCGTTCAGAGAAATCCAATTACGACATATTGGCAGACAGAAGTGAGGGAGCCACGAAGGAGAGAGGAACAAGAGGAGACACAGAGGACAGCGTGTGTTTGTGCACGTTTCTTCCCGTTCCTGGGCCAAAGCGCACCAAATAGAAATCAGGGTCACCTGCGACCTGAACGCTCACTGGCAGAGAAACCGCACGAGAAAGACGAATTTGAACATGTTTTCTTAACACCAAATTCTGATTCTGAGCTTCAGTATTTAAGATGTTTTGTCACGGTTTTGACACACGTGATGTCTGTCTTTCATGTTCCCACTTCATGCATCTTTATCTCATCCTCAGCCTCAGAAGACTTTTAGTCAAAGCTCTGTTTTATATTGCGGCAGTTTTTCTTTTCGCGCTGTACTTATCAACTCGTGACATGTCAGTGCATTTTAAGTGTTTTCATTCAGAAGTCTGCCTGCCTGTCTTCACATTTCAGCTCAGTATCAGGAGGTGGGAAACAGTCTGGCATGCCTCAAATTTCCTTTCATTTATTCTTCCACTCTTATCACTTTCCTCTTTCCGCTGTCACTATCTCCACCAGACGATGAGTTCATTATTAAATTATTTTATGAGTGTGTGTGTGTGTACTGTCTCCTAAAAATATTTTTTCCCATACAACAAAGCTGAATTTAAAATTACAATCTAAGGGGAAATTATTTTCTCTCCAACAAAATATCTTTCAAATCAAAAGGCAGACAGCAGTGCAGTAGTAGCAGGTAGGCTGATGGCAGAATGGTCAGGATAGCTTTCATGCTGATGGCTTTCTGAGACCAATTATTCACATTTTTAATTACATTTTTAAGTTTCCTTTCATTTACTTCAGGAATAGATGCAGTTTGAGTTGATATACGCATTTTTGCAGTTAGCTTCAGCTCTGTTTTCTAGCCATGTGACCCATCTGATTATCCAGTATCTGCAACTGGTTGAATCTCAAAGAGCAACCATAGCAAACGTACATAATCTGGGAGAAAGTGCATTTTCCTAAAACGTTATTGAGAGTGCAGTTTAATTTGGCAAAGAAAGGGCTGATGCAGTAGGTCATTAGAGATACTTCCACTTTATTAGGTACACTTGTTCAGCTGCTCATTAACACAAATATTTATTAGGCAATCAAATAGCAGTAAGTCAAAACATTTAGGCATGGTTGAAATGACCTGCTGAAGTTCAACCTGAGCATCAGAATGAAGAGGAGAGATGATTTAAGTGACTTTGACTGTTTTCTGGTTGTTGGTGCCAGACGGGCTGGTCTGAGTATTTCAGAAAGGGCTTATCTACTGAGATTTTCCCACACAGTCATCTCTACAGAGAATCATCTGAAAGAGAAATCGTTTGAAAATATCCAGTGAGCGGCAGTCCTCTGGGTGAAAATGCCTTCTTGATGCCAGAAAAGGAGAGAGAATGGAAAGACTACGTTGAGCTGATAGCAAGGCTACAGTAACTCAAATATATACTCATTACAAGCAAGATATGCAGACCTTGAGCGGCAGAAGACCACACTGACTGACACTCCTGACAGAAAATATTACCTCATCTGGTGAGTTTTGATTTCTGCAGTGATATTTTGATGGTAGGGTCTAAATGATGTGTAACATGAAAGCATGCATCCTTTCTTCCTGTATCAATTGCTCAGGATGCTGGTGTTGTAATGATATAGGAAATATTTTCTTGTTTAACTTCGTGCTCCTTAACTGAGCATCATTTAATTAATGCCATAGCTTATCGTAGTATTGTTGCTAGCCATATCCATCCCTTTATAATCAAAGTGTAGCCATGCCCCAAATGACTGCTTCCTCGAATCATCTCAAACTGGTTTCCTGAACAATGAGTTCATGTAGTCAAACTTCACAGTCACCAGATCTTATGTGTTTCTTATGAATTTCTGTAGGATGTTATGTACACAATAATGTCTGTTATTTTTAAACACACTCAGTTCTTCCAGCTCATTAAAGCAACAGCGAAAAGTCAGACACCTGAACAGTGAATTTGCTCACAAGACTACAGTATTTTATAGTCTGAAAGAGAGGCGGTGAGAGAATGAGCAGCCCAAAGCTATGATGTCAGCCTGTTTTACAGCTCTCATAATTACAAGCAGCACTCTGGGTGGGTGGGTTACTATCAGTGTGTGTGTGTTTGTGTGTGTGCGCGCACACACAGAGCACATAAGATTCCTGTCAGGTTACCTTAGTGACCTGCTAGGTAACCCCTCGTCTCTCTCAGACATCTTAGCAGCTGAGGATTTTGCCTTTGCTGTGTTAAAAGACATTGGACTGTTTGAGAGGTGGAAATCCCCTTTTTAGTAAAACTTCTATTTCCATTGTTTTCCTTTTTCCCATAAGGTCATAAGGAAATTGGACACAAACTGACTGCTAACCTGCCCATCAGTCCCTTTGATGAATCACATCTGGCTTTTCCTCCAAACTTTATACAATTGTACAAAAACCCTTTGCTCTATACAGAAAAAAAAGAAATCCCTGGTGTCTCACAGATACCGACAGAGTATCCTTTGGTCTTAGTGCCATGACACGCTGGGTTTATGGGTGGTTCTCACCCCCAGCTTGTCACACACACTTTTAAAGGATGTCTTTGGCGTCACATTTACGTATATGCATCAGGTGACCGTGCTTTTTCAGTGCAAGGTCAATGCTGTGACAAAGGTCAGTACTGTAATCCGAACTGCAGTCTTCTCTTGAACTAAACATCTTCAGAAAGTAAAAAGTAAAGGTAAGAAACTATTTAAAAACAAAAATAATCAATGCAAAGGGCCACACAGGACACAAACTACGATCTCCTTGCTAGCAAAGCTGTATTTACTCTGCCACCACACCTCCTGATTTTGTCACTTTTTAAAAGAGGAGCATTATTGCAAGGCATCCAAAATTACTGCTGGTAAAGGGCAGGCTTTTTTTTCACATTGCGAACCAAAAGCTGCTCTTGTTTTAACCATGTCTATTCTGGGAGTTTATTACAGTGAAAGTCTGATTAGCCAACTGAAACAATAGTCCTTCTCTAAACCGTTGTGAATAAGGACACACAGCCAATAGTTTGCTCAGACTGGAGAATCTTTTTGGGCTTTTTGGTGCAGAATTCAAAGCCTCAATATCTACTGACTGGCACTGACTCCAGATCAAATCAATGCAATCCACAGAGGCTCCAGGCGAACCAGCGGCAGTTAACGTTGCTTCAAGCAAGTTAGAGGCCTGGTTGTAAAGTGTAAAGATGATTTGTGTGTGTGTGTGTGTGTGTGTGTGTGTGTGTGTGTGTGTGTGTGTGTGTGTGTGTTAGTCTCAAACAGCAGTCTTCACCTGGAATATTGAAAACCAAGGGGGGGGGGGGTGAGTTGGAGAAGGCGGGGAAGGAGGGATGAGAGGAAGGGTGATTAACCACAACACATTACCGCCTGGCAACCTGGCATGTTCAGACATAAACCACAAGTAATAATCCCACTGTGTGTGTCTGTGTGTGGGTTTAGCATGCTGGTCCCATGCAGGTTTATGGGGGTTTATAAGTTCACCATTGTAGGCATGACAAGCCTCATTTGAAGTCTATATGCACGTACTGTATATGAGTGTAAGCTGCTGTCTCGTTGAATCATCCTGCAGCTGGTTGATGCAGAGGAAGAAAAATACTATGGATCTGCATTTCTAAAATTATGGCAGTGCTCCTATCTCTGCTTCATTTCTCTCAATCAGCTCTCTCAGGAGAAAGCAGCCATTGGGTTGGCTTGGCTGACTTTTATAGCATTCTGAATTAGCTGGGTTTTATTTTTTCTTGCGTCTTCACCTCTGTGACTCCTTTTACTTTCAAACTCTCACATCTCTGTTTTTCAAGTCTGTTGAAGTCTCAAACTCTTTTTTTGCATCATCAAAATTCGCTGTTACATATGTATCACGGATATTCAGTGGTGACAAGTGACGAAGCAAATGCACCAAAGTTTTTGGCTGTTTTGTGTTACTATGTTTTCTAGTCATTATATTACACACTTACATACGTTTTCTATTTAACCTACATGATTTTAGACAGATAGCAAGTTGTAGTAGTAATCTAGCTTGTGGATATATTACTTTCACTTTTTATCTGTTGTTTTTATTACATATTATTTATACATTACTGTGGTGCTGAAAGTTCTACTTAGGTGAAAGACTTGAATTTACGTTTGCACCTTGAACACACTTTTCTAGCCCTCTGCATGTCTGTAAACCAGCGGTGCAGAAACAGACAGAGACAGGTGATATCTGATAGACTGATGGTGATGACTGTTGCTAGTCAAGCAGAATGGATGGTTCTAATTGAACAGTGTGTGTGTGTGGTGGTGGTGGTGGGGGGGGGGGGGGGATTGGACAGTTGTGCAAATGGAAGTCATTTCCATGGTAGCAATTAAAGACTGGGAGTTTTCAGGTCAAGGTTAATTAGCATGCAAAGATGAAAGAGAGTCAGATGAGATGGGGCTGGACGTTTGATCGCTGTTTTTCTTCCATGACCATTTGTGTGTGTTTGTGTGTGTGCATCCAGACTTCCAGTTGGAGCGTATTCATCGTGCACAATGCACTGTATAGCTGTTGAGCTATCTCCATTGTCTATGCACGCTTGGCACAGATATTAGAACCTACTGATCCACAACTTAATCCGAGGCAGAATTTCACCAAAGCTTTTAAATCCACCGCTATCTGCATCATGTCCTGTGTAGTAACAGAGGCTTTGTTTGTCAAGTGATTCACAGATAGACATAAAGACAATAAAGCAATTGCCTTATAATGATTTACACTTTTAAGTAAAGCGTTGCTCACCTCTTTTGGTGTTTTTGAGGTTGGATTATAAGTTTTGGGAGGAAATTTGAAATTTCATATGTATTAATATATACGCAACAGAGCTTAAACAACTGCGCAAATACTCAGTGTGATCAGTCAGAGAAGATCATTCAGCTATTAGAGTTTTAATTGGAGAATTATTTATTTAAGTAACTAAATTATTAGTTAATTTCCTGTTTTCATATTTTAAAGAGAGAGGAATTTCTTAAAGTGTTTTATTGACTTAAATTACATTCAGAATTTTTACTATTGAATTACAGACTGGCTGCTGTAATTTTACATTTTATTGATATACAGTCAATAATTTTATTAATATTTTACACGAATGCTGCAGCCATTCAGGTGGCCCACTGTTTACATGAACAGTTTTTACACATAGAAAATATTTTTTTAAAGGATTTAAGAATCAGAAAAATGTTTAGACTCATACTAATTAATACACGCAGCTGATATCCATCCACTTCTGCGAACCTTTCCATGTCTTCAATCACAGGCCTCTAAAAAGCATTTATCTAAATCAAATTTTTGATTTTCCTTCAACCTCAGCCAGTTGTTTAAAAGGCACATGTATGTAGTTTTCTTCAGTGATTAATCTAACTTTATACTTCCTGCTGTAGGTGTCATGTGATGAGATTGGACAACATTTAGAGCCAATGTAGCTAAAATGAAACAACGTCTCTCACACTAGAAGCCAAAACTAACCACAGAGAGCGTCAACAGTATTTTGGTTACGATTAGGAAAAAAAATGTGGTTTAAATTGATTACATGTAAATAAACATTTGATGTCTTAAGTCACTATTTTTGTGTATTAAACAGGTTGTCTCACAAATTCCAGCCAACTGTTGTGAATGCCTGAGTCATAAAAACAAGTTCATCAGTAAATGTACTGCATTGTCATCTGCAGTTTGAGGATGGAGAAACCTCCTGGTGGAGCTGCTGTAAATACAACTTTAAAACTTCCCACTTTTATAGCGGATGCCAATTACTGTTTAGTAGAGATGTTATCTCTGCTCAGCAGCATCGAGAAAAAAAAGGCATACCCCACTCCATAAATCAAAGTTTTTACCGCAGCATTGTCTCCGAGGGCGTTTCTGTTATTTTACCTGCAATCACCTGAGTGTTGCAGGTACTTCTCCTCTCCTCCATCCCCCCTTTTCCCTCCTTTTATTTTCCTTTTCATCACTCTGCTCTCTCCCTCTGAACTTTTAACAGCCGAACACTCGTTGCAGAGGCTTTCAGCTCTGTTATTCACAGCTCACTGATACAAATCCTGCTGTCTGTGCGTTCTGCATGTGTGTGTGTGTGTGTTTATGGTGATTGATATGCATTAATGGTGTAAGGCGAACAACCATTAAAAGCTGGGAAACTGTAAGCAGTGCTGCTTTGAGCTGTGACTATTAGTCTGAAAGTTTCCGGTGTTGGTAAAACACAAGGGACTGCAGTGGCAGATGTTAGAGAAAAGAGAGAGTGTGTGTGTGTGTGTGTGTGTGTGTGTGTGTGTGTGTGTGTGTGTGTCTGTGTGTGTGTGTGTGGTGTGTCTGTGTGTGGACTACCAGTAGCAGGTGGTAAGTTTATTTCACCCCTCTGGCCCAAACCCATGGTCACAGGGGATTTTGGAGCAATCTAAAGCTCAGCTGTTCTTGCGCAGCAGCTACACTTGTATTTGTGAGAATGCTTATAAGCTCTGGGACAGATTGTCTTTTTACATTAGCAGGACAGTTTCAAAGACAGAGATTTCCGCCTCTAATGTAGTGAAATGAATCACAGCCGTACTGTAAATCCTTCTTCGTTGCAGTTTGTGTAATTTCATGTAGTTTCAACTGCAGTGCCCCTCTTTAAACATGTAGCCGGACACTTTTCCAGGTCTTCACTTAAACTCAAGTGTCGATGACACCCCCCCCACCCCACCCACCCACCCCCACGCCTCTTCAAAAAAGAAAAAAATAATTCAGAACCAGAATGAGATCATCCTGCAGCTTCACCTTCTGACTGAAGGTCATTAAAGCTAATTGCTAATCTGGTCATGTGGAAACCGAGGAGCGATCAGCAAATAATCTGCAGTCTTGACACTCAGTTTAAGTAGCCAGGGCTTCAGGTTTCGAACTCTCCAGATGGGCAGGTTTGCTCAGCTTCAACATAAATAAGGGTTCAGCAGCTCAGGAAGGACAAAAGCTGCCGTTACCGAAGTGGCTGCGGGCCAGAGAGAGGATGAAGCGAAAGGGGAGATTGTTATTAAATTCTCTCTTCCTGAGGTCAGTGACAGTGGGGCTTTTAGTGGCTGCTGGTACCGCTCTCCTGCAACACCCCGCCTAATTGGTTAACGACATCTGATGTCATAACATGCCCATTCCCCCCTCCCCTCACTCTCTTTGCCAGCATCATTCTTCACCCCTGTCTTCGTGCTGCTTTCTCTCCACGGCTCGGTTCCTCTGTTGCGTGAACCCAACTGATTCCTCCCTCGCCTTTACTTTCAGCTCGTATCGATTGAAGTAAAAAATGTGACAGCGAACAAATCTTTTTCTGCTTGTGTATTTCTATCTGACTTAACGGAAAGACATGCCAAAGATGGAACAATGAAAACTAGGGGAAAAAAGGTCATTATATGTGGTTCATTCAGTTCTTTTGTTTGTTTTTGTTTTGTTTTTTTAAATAAAGATTGCACTTCACTAACCTGTTTACAATGTGAGAATCCCGCATTCCATTTCTCCTCTTAGACGAGGGAACCAGGCTTGATCAAACCTGATCAACTTTTTGGGATTTCCTTACCTGGATGATTGAGCATACATCAAGACAAAGCTTGATCAAACTTTGCAGAAAACCTTGAATAGGGCACTTTAAGACAACTGAGCCCTGAATGGTGACCTTACAACTGCGTTCGTCATGTGTGTTGATGCTTAGCACGCTCATGCTGCATTAGTTTAGCATGTGCACTCCTTCTATTTGAACGGCTTCCATCATGTCATGAATAAACCCTTTCGGTATTAAATCTTCTGTCTCTATAATTCTTTGTTAATGTTACAATATATCTTCATATTATTTAAATATATTCTTCATTTTACATATTTATATTGTTCCAAATATTACCTACAATAACAAATTTCTTATATTATGTTGTTCTGGTTAATTTACCAGTGTATAGATCTTGACCTAACTCTATAAGACAGATAACAGTAAATCCTCACAGCTGAGAAAGTGCAATCATACACCTTTTTTTTTAACTTTTTGCTGGATAAATGATTTTAAACAACCAATCATTCATTAAAACAGCAGTTTCATAGCTTTTTTTTTGTTATAGCACTCACCACTGTAGAAAAAACTAAGAACATTTATGAAAGGGTCCTGTTAAACCTTTATAATACATACGGAGTGAAATAAAATGTTTTTAATAAAATAAGCTTTTTAACTGGCAACTTGTTTTATCAAAACAAGGCTAATTCATCTATTGAGCAAGGATGAATGTTTATTAAGAAAAGAGAAAAAAAAACAACCTGCAGATTTGGCATCCATTGTGATGAATTATGCGACTCAAGCAGCTGTTAAAAATTGCTTTTCACACTCTACAAAAATTAATGGTTATATGAAATTTTAAAAAATCGTTTGGAAATCAGCATTTCAAAATGATTAATAAAATTGAAAAGGTCACTTTTGACTACAGGTTGTAAAAAATCCAGTGCTGTCAGTCTGTCTGACTTTAGTTACCTAAGAACCCTGGACCAAAAATAACAACGCACTGTTAGATCTCTCATTGCCGCCTTCTCACATAGCCCATAAACTTAACAGCTCACCACGCCACCTGCACCGTTACTGTACACAGACACGCAAGTTGAAGGCACTCGGGTGGAGGTCTGTCTCCTGTTTGTAAAGCTGTCTACTATTCTGTCATTATGATTGCAGTTCACTCATGATCGACTGAACTGGGCTCTTCTCCAGCATCGCCTGCACAAGTGTTCACTGATTCAGAAGCTCAGTGAACCTTGTTCAAAACACAGATTTAAGACCCCTCATGTTGCTCGGCCTCCGCTCCCCACCCGAAACCCCAATTTTTAACTCCTCCCCTTACTCCTGAGTGGCAACAGCAGTGACCCATATGTGGCATAAAGCATGAGAAATACATCTGAACCCCAACGAACATCCACCCCCCAACACACATACACGCACTGCATTTGCACTTTCCCCAAGGAAACGGCGAAGGGACTCTACACGTTTTCATCCTGTAGAGTTCATTCACTCAGTTGCACATGCTCACACACACACACACACACACACACACACACATGGACAAAAGAAAGAAAAGGGAGTAATGGGCTTAGCACAGCAGCGCTTCATGTGTGTCATAATCTTGTCATGATACTGTCCTAATCCTCCTTTAATCCACTATCCTTCTGGAAAGATGAAATTGGGATTACCCTTCTATCTGTCTCCATTACCCAAACATCTTTTCTTTTGGTGTGTATGTGTGTATATGTGTGTATGGTGTGTATGTATTATGAAGTAATGTAGCATTCCCTGGAATGCCAGCGATCATCATGCTCTCAGTTTTTTCTGCTGATCCCAGGGCTCTGGTTTTCCTACTGCTGTTGTGACTGTGTGTGTTTGAATTCCCACTGCTCATGTTGTGGGGATATAAATCTATGTAGGCACTCACATTGTTGAGACATGCAACACAGTAAATCAGAACGTTTAAGTGTGAACGCTTGGTTTAAGGTTAGTTTAAGTCTTTCGGAAATTACTGTAAAGTCCTCGGAAGTGGTGGAAGCATGATGGTGTGCAGTCATGCCGCCGTGTCTGAGTTTAAGTGTGTTTTGTAGATAAGTACTGTCTACGTGTTGCAGGGAAATTGTCTCTTTCCTTTGACATGTAACAGAAGCACACACACTCTCACAAACACACACACACACACACCGCAGTGGAGCAGATGGCCACTGTGTGTTTGTTTGCGCTCAGATGATCATTTATATGCACAGTGAAAATTAACATACTAACAAGCTGGCTGTGCATATGTGTGAGAGTGTGTTGCTCCTTGATCACAACTGTGGTCATGGGACAGGAGCTGAATCTGTGCGTGTGTGTGTGTGTGTGTGTGTGTGTGTGTGTGTGTGTGTGTGTGTGTGTGTGTGTGTAATGACCTAGGCTTCACTGACCATGTCCGCAGCTTGAAGAGGCAACCCGCTGTCACCTAAAGGCAGTGACATATTTACAACTCCTTCTCCCTCAGGGCAGAAGAGGAAATCGGGGCTGCACAAAAAGGGGAAAGAGAGATGTGAGTTAGAAAGATACGGGAAAAAGTCAATAAATGCTCCGAAATGCAGGACTGGTTCGATGGCAAGAGACGAGCAGAGGACCAAGAGGTGAGGTGAAGAAAAAAGAGGCAGAAAGAGGACAAAGGTGTGGAGAAGTGGTTTGAAAAAGAGGCTGTAAAGAGATGGTGAAAGGAGAGGAGAGGCAGTCAGGAGGGCAAGTAAAAAGAGGAAAAGGAGGTTAAGGACCGGCACAGTGATGGAAACAGAGAAAGAGTTAGAAGATGAGAGAGAAAGAGAGCGAGCATGAGGCTCTGACAGCATGAAAAGGCTGCTGTGAGTTTTTACGTTCTCGGAGATGGTCTTAAGAGACGCTGAAATGAATAAAGCTCAGTGTGTGTTTGTGTATTTGTATACTTGCCCTCAAGCTTTTGGCCACTAATGGACAGTCTTTGTTCCTGAGCAAGATGCTTTTTCTTTCTCTGCAATGGCGCACACACACACACACACACACACACACACACACACACACACACACACACACACATATTATTCACCCTTTGTAAATAACTGTCTTGTCTGTATTGATGGACTCTGTGACTTTTAGACTTCGTGCGCGTGTGTGTGCGTGTGTGTATATGTGTGTGCGTGTATGTATATGTGTGTGCGTGTGTGTATATGTGTGTGTGTGTGCGCGCTCATATATGTAGTCTGACTACAGCTTCTGGTGGTTGATTGCAAACGCTCCTAGTCAGATTCTTGCAGGTCATTGGCTAACTGTTGCCCAGGGAGACAACTCAGCCGTCCGTGATTGGCGGATGATCCTAACGCAGTCTGACAGCTTGTTAGTGCAATCTGATTGGTCAATTAGTAACATCACTTGCTCTGAAATCCCTGGAGTAAGAGAGAAGAAAGAGCGATTCAAAGTGACATAAAGAGAGAAAAAAGTTGTTGTTTTTTTAAAAAAGACATGGAAGAGATAAACATTCATTTTAGTTTCTTTAAGGTGAATGAAAATATTTTTTAAGAGTCACGGTTTCGCTTTGTGTCACAGCGAGTGAGATTTATTGAAGTGAATTGAAAAAGGCTGACAGAGGTTTTGGAAAGACGGTGGTGGTGGTGGTGATGGTGGCGGGCGGGGGGTGGGGGTGGGGGGTGGGGGGTGGGGGGGTTGTTGTTGAGACAGATCCAATCTCTCCATAAATTATGAATGTGTTCCACAGGAAAGTATTCAATAAGCAAATGCCACATGGTACTGAGTCTAGGAATCCAACTGTGTGCGTGTAAATATGCAATGTGCATGACATCCTAACATTTTGCATTTAATTTGAATACTTGTGTCGAATATTTGTTTGTTGTTATTATTTTTTTATTATTATTTACTGCAATCCTCAGTTACACTCTGATGCCTTTCATGAATGGTTATTTTTCATTATAGTTAACGTTATTTGTTTTTCATCGTTAAAATTGTACAGGGGTGTATTTTGATCGAAATTATGATCTTTTTGGCATCTAAATGAAACCAAAGGGACAGAAAAAAATGTTAAATTAGAAAAGTATCAGTCCCAGAAGGAACCCAAAGCCTGTGTGTGGTGGAAGTTATGTGATTATGCCATCAACCCCCATCTTATCGAGACTTTTGTCAGTTGTTATACTTTGTTATGCAGAAAGTGGTATTCTGGAGCAGCGCCCTGCAGGTTGAAAAATGATGCTGAAGGATTAGGCGGTATGTGAAAATATGACACCAACTGCTCCTGACTAAGTGTCAGTATGTGATGAGTTGAAGCAGAGATATGTAGGAGTTTAAAGTTACCTGTGAGCATGGTTTGTGACATCAGAACTCGTTTAAAGGTGAATCCTCGCCTAAGAGGCTCAGCTCTATTGTTGAAATTTGAAGCAGGGCATTGCACAGACACTGAACAGTCTTGAAGAGGCCTTTTTGTTTCAAGTAATTAAACTGAAATGTAAATTATTTGCATTCACTGAAGAATTTTATATCACTTAAAGGAGACTTTTCATTTCCTTGAACGTAGTTGAAGTGGATCCTTAAACCTAGCTCTCTTCCTTTAGTCACAGTTCATGTGTTACCTTGACCCTGAACACTGATGAAAGCTCTGGGCTGCCATGTTTGTCTAAGAGGACATGCAAGAGCCTGCTTGTCTTTTTCCTCCATGTTGTCCTGCGATCCTTTTCATTGGCAGCCAAAAACAGCGCGGCCACTGCTGCGTCGTGCCAGTGTTGCTAGTAATAAAGTTGCGCTGAATTGATTAAATTGAAGGCCAGCCATGAACAACTTAATGAACTTGTTGGGCTTGCAATGCGGCTGTGTGCAACTGTGTCAATAGACTGGCTAATAAAGTTATGTTATCAGGATGGCAGGCAGCCTGCACAGCCTGCTGCTTTTCGAGACATGTCACGCTGTGTGCGAGTTAATAAAGTTATGTGTCCTTTGAATGGGTGTAATACAGTTGCCACGGGCGCTGCTGTGTGATGATAGCATTACAGGAGGCATTTTGATTGTCAGTGCAATAGGCTCGAACCAAATGCCTCTCAGTATGATGAGCAGGGCCAGAGGAAGCACACTGAGTTTCTCATTGGTTTTTGTTCTGTTTGACCCATGTGCAGCGGTTTTATTTGACTGTTAGATCTTAACATGATGGATAAACAGAGGAACTGCAGAGAGGAAGGTGATAACAGAAGCAACATGCACTCCCACAGATACACACAAACAGGAATGACGATGTTTGGTATGTGGCTTCTGTGTCAGGTGGAGCTGAGAAGGGTTGACACCTCGTCAGAGAGTCTGGGAAAGAAGACAGGAGATCTCACTATGTGACACCGCGCTTTTTATAGACACAGGGGAAGTAGAGATGGATCCAAATGGATCATGTCTGCTTTACAGGGCCCCTCCACCACTCTGTGGGGTGCGCATGTAAATGCCTGTGGGCCTTTGATTTATAGACCCCTTTTTTAATCTGCTAATCTCATCGAGATTAAAGTCCTATTTATGTAAAGACTTAAAAGAACAACAGAAATAAAACTCTGCCTGCAAGAAACACTGACACCAACAATTAAACAACACAAATTTATACAAAATGGATCATTGCATGCTGGAATTTTTATGGTCCTAACTGCAAATAGGTTTATTGTTGGATTTAAACTCAAAGATCAAGTACTTTTGAGTTTCTTGCCATAACTGCAGAAGTTAGAATCTGCAATATGTTGTATGGAGATCAAGTAATGACATTGTTGCAGCTGATATTGGAATTGCTGAGATATGCAGAAAGTGTCCTTTTGCATAGGGGGAGTTTGACACAGTGGTCACTGCCATGTTAGAAATAGATGGAGTCATGCGTAAAGGTCTGCGTCAGGAAGGGGAGCCTTTCTTAGCCAGGTTTGTGTCCTGTTTAAAAGCTTTTTGTTCTTGTTCCACACTCTGCTTTGCTAGGGTAATATAAAGTTAAAAAAAAAGAAAAAAAATACATATATGGCATGGCCTTCAATTGTTTATGTGGCACGTTGGGAGTGAGACCTGTCACATTCAAAATAACCTGGTGCATCATGGTGCCAACAGCAAAACACGCCAGCGGCTGAGACAGAATGGCACTACTTGACACCCTGGGAATGAGAACTTGCTGAAATCTTTGTTTGTTTTGAGTACAATGGAACACTGTATGTCTTCCAACTTTGCAATAATGTGCATTTAATGTTTCTTTCATGAAGAAAAATTAAGGCTACTGTGATATCCTGTGTTTAACAGCTCTCGTGTATGCACAGTTGAATTCTGTGTGTGCACTCATGCTCTTTTGTGTCTCCAAGATAAATTGATTTCAAAATATAAAAATGTCACACAGGCTGAAGCACAATAGGTTGTAGATTGTTTGTGTGCATGTCGGCATGTGTGCATACATGCATACATAGATGCATGGGTCTGAATGCGCTCTGCTCAGCGTGAGCGAGTGAATAAGGGTGAATAGTGCACTGCGGGAATACTGCCCCTCTATAGAAGATAAATGCCCTGATATGACAGTGATACATGGTGATGTTTACAGTAAACCCAAGCGAAGACGAAGGGTTTGACCTCCATGGGATTAAAAGAAAACGGGAAGAGAAACACGGACCCAGCTTGTAGGATGTTTTTGCTGAACTCTGTTAAGCACAAGAAAATTGGCAAAGCTTACATTAATGAAAGAGGACAGTTCATCCATCTCTCTGTCTCTACGGTGAAGCTGTTCTCTATCAGCCCTGTATGATATCACCAGAGGAATGTCATTATTATGTGAACTGACATGGTTGGCTCACGTTCAGTGCTTGTTCAAACAGCCAACATACACCCGCCTGCCCCACCCCCAAACACACGCACACACGCACACTCGCACTCACGAAGGTGCATGTGCGCATTAAGCCAGCTCGTCCCACCCCATTACTGCAAACAATTCCTACAGTGTTTGTGAAGTACAGCATGCTCAATGCAGAGCAAATCTCAGGCCTTTCATACCAAAGGAAGGCGGGAAATTCAGCAGTAAACACAGACGACTGAGAAATTAAACTGTTTCCTTTCAGTAGCTTTATGGACTTTCTAAGGTTTCCCGAGTTTACAATTGAACCCCAGTGGACTGTCGTAGTAACAGAAACTCTATACTTTTTGCTGAATTGGTTTTACAGCAGCACACCACTCTGTGCAGCTTTGTATATCCAAGCTGGTGTATAATGTGATATTGGCTGGCTTTAGTAGACTTAGCGCTGCTGCTCTTGATTTGTTGCAACTTTGTGGGAAAGTTGACTGTGAGTGGGATAAGCCCTTATTGCCTGCCCCTGTGAGTGCGAGTATGTGTGTGTGTGTGTGTGTGTGTGTGTGTGTGTGTGTGTGTGTGTGTGTGTGTGTGTGTGTGTGTGTGTGTGAGCTGATGGATGAACTTGCAGTCTGGTAAGCAGGGACATTCCCCTCTCTGTTCTCTCTCTGTGCCATGGAAACCAGACAGGAGGGCTATGGTGGCCCACAGGAGCCAAATGAGGCGGCAATAATGCAGCGCTTAACCCCACATTGAAAAATGACTTCATTCTCTCATCAATAGAGCAGCTTCTAACGCCCCGCCACGCTTATGCATGCAGGTACACATGCGCACACATAAACACACACACAGGGATACACGCATAAGTAACTAAAGGGGGTTTGATGCAGTTAACTGTTATGCTTTACACACACACAGATGCACAGCCTCTCATGCATACACAGTATGTGGTATGCTGCAGTGCGGAGAAACCGGTTTGTTCTTTTGGTTTGATTTGAATGAAGATGTGTACATTTCTGTTTCTGCTTGCATTAATATTCAGTGTGTGTGTGTGTGTGATACTTTCCTCTCTATTAGGATTCGTTTTAGCCAGCCTAGCAGATGCTAATGTTCTTAGGATGCATTAATATTAATACAAACAAAAAAAATTTGGAATGCATTTCATCATGTTGTAAAATTCAAATTATTTTTTGAGCAAACACGGTTTCCTAATTGCTCCCGAAAGTGCTCATTAATTGAAGGTCATCGTAACACAACACTACATGCAACAAAGAGCTTATTGATCTGGCCAGAGGTCCAAGACATTAATCCAAACAGCTGCTATTTTTGTGTGTGACAGACATCCCAAAGGCCTTTTAAGATGCTCCTTCTTTCCAGAGGCTATGTGCTCACTTAGTGCTGGTATTGTACGGCTTTCTTCCATTTGTGTATGTGTGTGTGTGTCAGTGCATGCATGTCTGAGTTTGTGACAAAAAAGGCAGAGAGTAAAAGAAATGAGGTGTACTGTAATATTATAAGTTGAGCCCTGAGGGCAGCTAGGAGCTTTTAGAGAAAGAGCAACAGAGACTGATGACAGAATGGCAGCCGGGCGTGACGGACAGACAGACAAGAAAACTAAGAAAACGAAAGAAGAGGCAGAAATGTTAAAAGACAAAAGTAAAAGAAAGAAAACAGTAAAGTCATAAAGAAATGACTTTACTGTTTTTGACTCTAATTTCTATGGAGTCAACACAGAGTGATAAACTCGGAGAGGGAAATCCCTGATTACTGTGTCTGTGTGTTTTTATAATTACCAGTGTCTCTTGGATACCTCTTAGCATCTGCACATTAACCAGAGATGAACAGGCTGTGTTTCCACTTCTAAAACGTTGCTTGATAGCATGTGTGTGCTTGTTTTTGTCAGCTTTGTTTATCAGTGCTTCTTGTGTTGGTTCTTGTGTCCACACGTGTGTGTGTGTGTGTGTGTGTGTGTGTGTGTGTGCGTGTGTGTGTGTGTGTGTGTGTGTGTGTGTGCACATCCACATATGTTGCCCGAGGGCAGCCTCTTTACATTCTCTCCTCTATAAGGGCTCGAATTGAAAGCTTATGGAAATGATAACCTAGATTTATGAATGGCTGTATACACAAGAGACAAACAGTAGTGTGCAAAAATCTTGAACCGCCCCTCATTTTAGCCAGACTTTCTTGGCATTTTTTAAAGTGGTCTTGAGTAATAGTTCTCTGGTTCATTCTTTCGAAGTCTTTCTTTGGAACATTGGATGTTTTTTCACTCATTTCAGTCCAGTTCATTTTCAGAGGCACAGGGTGATTCCCAAAGAGCTACTAGGCAAACACTTAACACATAACACACTCACATGTGCAGTGAGTCCTTAGAAAATTTGAGGAAACTGACAAGTGAAGATGAACAGTATCTGAAAGTCATGTGTTTAACAAAACCTCCAGAATACACCTGATACACGAGCTGAGAGTGGAGCATGTGGACCTTCAGTTGATCCTTCTAGTCATCACAGTCTCATCAGAAATGGTCTAAGAGGAAGGATGACTGTCAAGAAGACATGATTAAGGAAGGGAAACACAGAGAAAAGGCTGAGATATGGCAGATTACACAAGGACTGGACTAAAAATCAGTGGTAACAGGTCTGATGGAGTCATTAATCCAATTTTTACATTTGTGGTCAAAATGTCTTCATTATACATGGAGTAGACGAGGGGAAAGGTACAATATCAACAATATTGAAAGAAAGCAGGATCATCATGACAGAGAATGTAACAAAGGGCAGAAACATCCAAAGAAGAGCTTTGAATGCCCTTATAGAAGCCTGGAGAACTATTCCTGAAGGCTGCTCAAAGAAATCACAAGAAAGCTTTCCTCAGAAAGTTCAGGGTTTGTTGAAAAATAAAGGTGGTCAAACCAAATATTAACTTTCAAGCTTGTTTGAACTGTCAAACTGTGATTTTTGCCTTTTATACTGTCATTTATGTTTGTACATTTCAAAAAATCACCTATTCCACAATTTTCTAGCAAAATATAAAGAAATGTGGAGCGGCTCTTGCACGGTACTGTACAGGAAAGACGGAGATGTGAGCGGGCCTAGAGATATAAATGGTTGATGAGCAGAATAAAAAGGAACAATATAATTCAATAAAAAAGAAGTGCGCAGGGGGAATAAAGTCATTACTGGAGGTGAAAAAAGGCTTTTTTATTTCCTTACCAGGGAATTGTTTTCTTATTCACTGCTCTGTCTTCTTGCCTTTATCTTTAAAAGGAGAAATTGGGGGGGGAGGTGTGAGGAAGAAGGAAACGTTAAAATAGACAAGGGTTATAGGGGGAGCATCTATGTGAGTACGTGTGTGAGAGCGAGGCCGACAAAAGGGGACAAAGTGCGAGAGAAATGAAAGACAGAGGTTAAAAGCTGCTGCAGTGTCTTGTTAACCTGCGTGGTGGGCAACAATAGCTCAGTAGGACCCCTGCACTCCCAAGCCTGTCTCAAGTGCTGCCTGTCAGTATTTAGAGTGCTCTCTTTCTAATCAGGCAGCCCGTTCCAGCGCCTTCACTATGGCCTCACTAGGGCCTCCCAAGACCCCCGCGCTAAAAAGAAACAATTTCACAACGCCACCCTCTCCAATCCGCTGTGACCAGATCCACGGTGGCTGGCACAATGAATATAACCACTGTGGTTAAAGTTGCACCATTTTCCTCAAAAGTGGTCTATGCTGCACTCAAGTACTTTTCTTGTGAGTTTTTATACAAGTGGTCATTTTGTGCTTTTTTTAACCTCTGTTGTTTCTGCAGATCACCTGTCAGTCAAACACTCTGTCAAGTGCTGTGCAGGGCTAGCCCATATGTGGGAAGCTTTGCACAACACTTTGTGTAGGTAATTGTAGTTCCTGCATGTTGAAGTTGTCAGTTTTATATATTCCACAAAATTCAGCTTCTACATATTGAACAGTTTTACCATCTGTTGAACCTCACAAGCCTGTGGTGAACCAGTATATTTTATATGATTATTATAATACACATATGATACTACAATAATAATATGAAGTTGGTTGCCTTTTTTCTGTACTTTAATGTAATTGCTCTGTTTTTATGTATATTTCCACTTTACACTTTAAGGATTAGTTTGACTTTACCTTTTAGGTTTCAATAGGTTTTTAATAATAAATAATATATAATAGTAAAATTATCTTTAACTTATGTGTAGTAAAAATCTGACATCTTAGTATAATGCATGAAATATGTGTCCTTTTGCATGTCTTCATGAGCTCCTCCTATACCATTAGGAGTTGAGCAACCAAATTTTACTCACATGTACATTTAAGGTCCCTGAAGGTCCTTGTCTATATTGGATATTATGATGTCATCATTTTTCCTTGCAGTGGAGTAAAATGACCAGTTCATAGCATTAATTCACCTATAACAACTTATAAAAGCATGTTAAATGAAAAAAAGCAATGGACTAAGATGAGTTTTGTGCATATAAAAGTGGGTCTTAATCAGTCCCAATGTTTTTATGCACATCAGTTTACCCACAGCATGAACACACCAAACAACACTGCAGTGTTGGCGTGCACTAGTGCGTCTTTGCAAAGTACTCACTAGTTTATAAATGCAAACGGGGTGGTTTATGTGTTTTTCACAAAAAAGCTCATTTGTCAAAAGCGTTTTTTAAAAATCAGAGCACTGTGTCACATCTTCTTATGAACATAGCAAACATAAGCCACTTGAAGGCATCATGACATCACGCCACCACTAATTAAAGAAATTCATGAGTTGACACCACTTCAGTCACAGTAGTTTGCAGTTAGTCTGGCCATATTGGCTGTCCTTGTTTTGATGTTAAAAGGAACTCTAAAATCAAATAAAAATGACTTGACAGTAGTAAATGGTCTTATGCAAGAATTAGGTTGTTAAATCTTTAAACCAGTGGGGAATCATTTCCTTTGGTGAAACCCAAGACAGAAAATAACCTTTGCCTCAAAAACCTGAACCAAGCAAGAAATCACCATAATTTGTGTTTGTCTTCATATACGTGTATGTGAATGAGAGTGAAAGAGATTGTGTATGTTTCCCATTCTGGCCACCTCAGGACAATAAATTGTGGTGGTAAATGTGTGTCTGGAGCATGAAATGGACTTAGACTCTTTGGAAAAAACCACAGTAGCTCATCTACTTAAACTACACCATGTTTGTGTGGGTGTGTGCATGTTTGGTAGTGTTTTATTGCCCTGCTTAATGTGGAAGACTTAAAGGAAGCATGCGTGCCCTCTTTGGTATTCACTGAGTGAAAGGGAGAAGGACAGAGGAAAGGAGGAATGGAGCAGAGGAAAATAAAGACGTAGGACACAGGACAGAAGGAAATGAAAAAGAAGAGGGTGGAAAAGCAGAGCAATAAGGGAAGTTAAAAGAGACCATGTAGACTGTATATAAAAGACGGGCATATCCATATGCACCATAACACCTATTAGTCTGTGAAGTCCTGCTTTAAAGTCTAGAGTTTTTCATTACAGCTACTGGAACCAACATTGACCACATCTGGATAAGAGGCTGATTTGTCAAACGTGAATAGACTGTATGGGCACTTTGATAGCCACAGAACTGCTATTTAGTGCTAAGAAAAATACAAACAAAATACCATAATTAAGCTTACCAAAACTGGACATAAAACATAGACTTCTTGGATGCAGCTGTATTATATGTAACCATGTAACAAGCCATGTCAAGTGTCAGTTACAGATACCACAAAGAAAGACAGTTAAGAGGTCCAATTTAGCAGCTTCTGGGCCTGAAAAAGGCCAAGCCCCTAATAATTCTTAGCTTTGAACCTTGCTATTAAACAAGTGAGATATTTTAAATTAGAGCAGCTGTTTCAGAACAACAGCAAAAAAGCATTTTTTTTTTAAAAAAAGAAACATTTCACAGGACTCTCTGCAGTCACCCCTTAATTGTTTCCATAGGAACTGAGAGGGCAGTAACAGCCAGGTGCTCCTACAGGGCTCAGTCCCTGAAAGAGTAAAAAGGTTGTAGTTCCAGCTACACTTGTATTAAAAGGAATGCTTGTTCCCTTCATCAAGGTCCTCTAGAAGTGACCCTGATGAAAGGTACAAGCTAAAACATGTTGGTCAAGCAATAAAGTTGCTGGAGCTTTAGACTTTATTTTCTTTTTCATGCAGCTTGGAAGTAAGTAAAGTTGTGCCAATAACCATAAATTTGTTAGGTTACCAGGAGAAAACCTGTTTGCTCTAAAAAGGACACACCAGCACGGCTTAGGTTTGTAAAGTTGTTTTCTCAACAAGGACTTTTGGAACAATGTCATCTGGACGAGACCCCGATGGAGATGTTTGGTCATAATGCACAGAAATGGTCAGTGATACCAAGCAGAGCAGCAAAACTACAACAGAACGGATGAAAAAGAAAAGAGTGTATTGGGAGGATTAAAGTCCATCCATCAGCCTGATTGAAATACTGTGACAGGACCTTAAGGGAGTGATGTATAAATGCCTGCAAACCTCAATGAATTGAAGCAAAGTTGTAAAGAAGAGTGGCCAAAGTTTCTGATAAAGTCATACAAAAAGGATTTCTTCAACTTATTGATGTAAAAAGGCGGTTTTACAAGCTTTTAAATAATGTGGTGTGCTTAGTTGTTCACAGAACTACATAGAGTCCTATGAAAACTTTCTTTTTCAACATGATGGTATTTGAGCTATGAACATGTTTATTTCCTGCTGTAAAGCTCTGGTCTGGAAGCATTCCTGCTGTAAAGCTGGGCATTGACAAATATCTATGAAATCTGTCTCAAATGACCAACTGAGGAACTGCAGGTTTTTTACTTTGCTTGTTGCCGCTTGGGAAGAACAGATAGAAAAACAGGGTAGAAAAATAATATGTCAACAAGACAAATGTTGAATGGTGTGGAATGGAAATCTAGATAAAGGAAAGAAGAGCTTAATGTAAAAACTGGGGAAAGAATTGAGGACGAAGCGGAAGAAAAGATTAGAGAAATTGAAGGGTTGCAAGGAAGGAAAGAAGGAGGTGTAAGTTAAAATGAGTAGCCAAAAAGGGTTTGTGGTCAAGAAGAAAAAGAGGGGAAGGAAAGTGGGGGGTAAAAGCAGAAAGGGAAGACGGAGGGGGGGATTTGAACAGTATGAGAAAAAGAAAGAAAAAAAGTGTCAAATTTGTGTGTGTATGTGTCTATGTATACGTGTGTGTGTCTGGGTGTAAGTCTGTGTGTGTGTGTGTGTGCGTGTGTGTGTGTGTGTGTGTAGGGGTGAGAGGTCTATGTCTGTCTTCACCAGGATTAAGCTTCGCCCTTATTACAACCTCATTACATCAGTCCACTTCTTCCATTACAAACACGCACATTCGATGTTGTATTACCGGTGCAGGCACGCACACACATACGCATAGACGCTCTCATACATGCACACGCATACTTATGAATTTAAAAACAGTCGCCATGTCAATCAATCTCTGAGAGGTCAGCGCTGGAGGCTGGTATTCTGAAATGTTAATCAGTTTATGTGTATGCAAGTGTGTAGCTATCTCTGTGTGTGTGTGTGTGTGTGTGTGTGTGTGTGTGTGTGTGTGTGTGTGTGGGAGGGTGGACATGTGTGTCACAGCTGTCCAATGCATTACCAACTAACATGACACTCCTGGTGCGCCCACAAACACACACACACACACACACACACACACACACCCTGCTAATCTAATTTAGTTAACAGCGGCAGGCTTCAGAAAGGAAGCTGATGTGTTTGTGTTGCACAGCGCCTCCTATGTCCCTTCCGCTGGCAGGCAGCTTGTCTAAAATCACTTACCGATTTTAGACCTGAACGTGTTCTCTATATTTGGGACACAAACCTCATGGTGGACATTGTACCGTGGAGGATTGAATTTCAGACCGAGCTGCTCGTGTTGTGCTGTGGTTAGTAAATGGAACAGCAGCATCACGTAGGTCCGGACTCAGCAGCAGCAGTCGGCGAGCTGAAGTGTCTCAACTTGTTTAGTGGAAATGTGGGAAATGTGATGCAGTGCTCTACAGCCCTGGTCCTGGTCAGGGTGTGTGATCAAGCACCGTGAGGAGAAGCTCTGTCTGGTGATACAGGAGAGAGGTGTTGACAGTTTTGAGAGCTGTCTAAGAGAGGAGTTCACACAGATTCAAATAAACATTCATAGTTCATAACTTAGTGTTTAAAATAAGCTCATAGTCCCAAAAATGAACTACTTCATGTGGATTTCTTACACTCACTTGCTCCGAGCTTGCCTTTTCCTCCAAATCCTACTTTTACTCCTCTGCTGCCAATAATTGGCTCTCACTGCCATAAATTAATTACTAAATATTAAATGCTTCTAAAAACTCAGAGACAAAACACAAAACAAATATTTTTTTAAAACTGGCCGGTTGCATAAATTCAGTTGTGTTTAATAGTCGCTGCAGATGTTGCTGATGTTCTGACTTATTTTGCAGGCCTACAATTTCCATAAATTTGTGAGATCACTTTTTACTGGAATCTAAACCAATTTCTTTACTGGAATCTTTCAAATGCTTATTGGGACTGGCTTCTGCAGTAACACAATAAGTTGCATTGACAGATTGCTCCACCATGCTTAATAATCTCAAACTAACTTACAGTTTATATACCATAAGATGAACATTCATGCTTCCTCAGGTCACGTTCTTTCATGCTAAATAAATCCTTAAGTTCTCTGTCCACATGGAAAAAACTAGAACCAGCGTGTCTTTTTTTTTAGAACATGATGATTTTCTTGCTTTTTCATGTATTTTTTATGTTTAAGAAATGGCAAAACTGCCTGTTTTTTATATATAGTGCTTTTCTACTCTACTTGAATACTCAAAGTGCTTTATGCATCATGTCTAATTCACGCATTCACACAAGCTCCGTTTTCTACATCTAAGTGCTTTCAGTCTAACATTCACAGCCTGACAAACACACTGGGAGTAACTTGGGGTTCAGTATCTTACCCAAGGATACTTTGGCATCCAGACTAGAGAAGCCAGGAATCAAGCCACCAACCTTCTAATTAGCAGATGACCTGATCTGACTCCTGAGATACAACCACCCCGTGCTATTTATTCAACCAGGATACTAAAATTTGAACATCTTAACAAAAAAATTGTTGGTAAAAGTGATAAGATTTGCTTACAAGCAACTAGAAGTTCCAATATGGTAATAAAAAAATGTTACGTAGTAGGATACAGATATGTTGTCAGCCAAATGTTAATAGTTAAAGTATTCATAATACAGCAGAATGGGGACTATCTGTTTTATATTACAGTGTTGTGTTACTGTATTTTTATGTCATTACATGATATTTTACCTGCAGAATCAGTCAGCAATTTCAAAAAAAAAATTACAGCAACTTCCGGTAATTAGATGAGGGTATTTGTGGAAAAAGTAAAATATATCCCCATGAAATGTGGTGAAGGGGAAATGTAAAGTACCAGGAAAGGGATATACATTAGTGAAGAACTTTAAACTGTGTTTTAATTATCCTACTGGAGCTTCCTCTCACCCTGTGACAACTAAGATAGGCTCCAGCCCTCTGGATATCAACTACATATTAGTGCCATGAATATGAATATTTTTCTTTTAGCAGAAAGAGTGCAAATCAGGAAGTAATTTTAAAAAGTCATTTTAAACATTAACATTGTAAAACTTAGTGTTAGTTTTTCCCAAACGAACACACAATCACCGAAGATCTCTTTCTCCAAATTCCAGACCTCGTATGCTTAAGTAGTTTTTCATTAGTGACATATATGTGCACACATAAATGCGCGCGCGTGTGTGTTGTCTGGCTGGTGTCCAGGAGACTTAATGGCCAACGCTGTTTGCTTTCATGGCCAGTCTTTCCAACTCACTGCTCAGAGGAATGCAGAGCGCACACAGTCATTTTGCTCACTTCAGCGCATATGGTGTTTCAGTAAAATGTGGCACAAATGCATTAAAAACCCAAACAAGCAATCCAGAAAGCCTACAACTAGCCTGGATTATGCGTGACTTCTCATTCTCACACTGTTGGTCATATGGAAATAGATCCTCAGCTTCTTTGTTTGCTCTCTGTTTTTCTTTCCCGTCTTTTGTCTCTCACCACTCTCACTCTTTCTTCCTTCTATCAGTCTCTAATATTGTATTTATTTTGACACATGCCCAATAAACAAAAATTGTTCCCGGGCATGGCGTCTTTGCCAGTAACTGCCACATTTTAGCACCAGAGTTGCAGTGTGTGTGTGTGTGTGTGTGTGTGTGTGTGTGTGTGTGTGTGTGTGTGCTGAGAGGACAGTGGACAGATGGTGCAGGACAGCTGGTCCAGAGTGACAAGTGTGTGTGACCCAAGCCTCTACGGTGGTGAAAGAAAGAAAGACAACATTGACGGAGAGAAACTATTTGAAGAGGAATATTTCAGCTAGCCTGCAATTGCCGGGAGCTGGCAAACAGAGGGGTGGGGGAGATGGGTGTTGTCGGGGAGGGGGGTGGTTCTGGAGACATCTTGAATAGATTTGGAGTGAGACAGAGAAGAGGAGGTGGAGTAGCGATAAAAGAAAAGCAGAAACTATGCCTTTCTGCCAATTTGTTCTTTTTTTCTGAATAGCGCCTGGATTTCTTTCTGATGGCCAGAAATGTTGTTGTTCCATCTTTTTGTGTTCGCCTCTGGCCCCTCCCCGTCTGTCGTCCTCTCCTCCCCCTGGTCTCTCCCGCTCTCTCTCTGTGAAGCATTGTGCAGGTGCCGGGTCAGATACTGTAAACTGCCACAGCCTCATCACCCTCTCACAGTCGAGCGGCTGACTGATGAATCGCTCATTTCCCCAAACAGCCCCGAGTAGACGATTGACAAGAGGCTCATTTTCACACTGAGTTTAAGTGAGAGGCCTCGGGGGAGGAAACACTTTCTGTCTCTAACATACACACAGCACACACAGATGGTGACACACACTCTAATGGTGCCTGATGGGAGAAATGTGATCTGCCTCTGCTCTTACCCGCGATGACCACCTCCTTTTTACCTGCTTTAATGTGAACACTTGAGCTGAAGCCAAGAGGCCACAACGACCCCAAAGAAGCAACTACATGTTTTACATTTGGATGTGCTAGTACTGCTAAAGAGCAATTTCATTCATCTGAATAAGTTGGAAAAGATTTCTTTTTAAGCAGATAAATGACATCTCTGCTTCGTGATGGACTGGCTACCTGCGGTTAAGAAAATGGATGAATGGAAATGACATTGCAGAGGTTTCCTTTGTAGATCAGCTGTCAGGCTGATGTCACTTACAGTCGAATACCTGCAATTCTTTGTGAAAGATATAAAGAGGAAGGATATGAAGTAAAAATTCTTTGTATGTTGGCACAGATGGGGTGTGATATCTTTAAGACTCAAGGACACCCTAAGGTTTTGGCTCACTTTTTAGGTTATAACCACTGCTTTATTAAACTTAGATTAATAAACTGTAGCTGACCACGCATCCCGTCGAGTCAACCTCCTGAGACTTGATATCCTCATGCAGGGGCATTACAATAAAGTGTTTTATGCTTTGTTAAACAGTGGTCGTTTTATTGTGTTATGCTTTAAAATAAATCCCCATTTATGAGGACATGCTTTAAAAAATGCTCTCCATTTAAAGATGGTGCTTAGTCTTTATATTTATCAGGTCTTCCCAAAAGCTCTTAAACATGCAGCCCAAACAATAAGAAACACAGCAACTGACTTTTAAGGAGGATTTTTTTTCTTTCATGTTACGAAATGCCTGAGTTAATGCTGTGAATCAGTCAACACACATTAAATATCAATCTGACGACTCGGCCCATTCATTTTGTTCTCATGGGTTCTCTTGCCTGACATATACTTCTTTGATGGTTGTGTCTCCTAGGAATAAAAAATAAATAATTAAATAACTGAATGTAGCACTGTGACAATCTCCAAATTTCAACATATGAGATGCCATAAAGTTGCTGCAATTCAATTATTTTTTTTTTATAAAACAAAAATATTGAAATGAATGTCAAATATTCTGTTTCCTAAATGGAAGAGAAAAAGACAGCAAAGCGTTCTTCCAGGACGATGATGTGCCATAATGTCTAGAGCTAAAGATTTATTGTTTAGTCAATCAACAGACACCATATATTTGCCTAAACTGAATCTTAAATCTTGGATCTTAGGCTGCCGCATTTTTAATAACTGACTGTAAGTCAGTTTAGAGAAGTACTAATAATTCAAAGGTTTCGGCAAAGGAATGCTACTTATTTCCTTGGACTGCTGTGAGAGCAATGGGATCATATTTGGGTGGGCAGAGGCGATTGTGAGCGTATGCATCCTTTGTTCGCTATTTCCACACGCTGTACAGACTAAACGAATCTTTCTCTGGTACAGCAAATCTTTGTCTGTCTGTCTCTTTGTCCACAAACTCCTCCTGGACCACCAGGAGTTAAGCAACCAAATTTGGCACACAGGTACATCATAGGTCCCAGAAGGTTCGTAAAGGTCCCTATCTATATCACATGTCATGATGCCTAGCAACCACCTAACAACAGGCTAAAAGTTTTCAAGTTTTCAAGCAACTATCGATAACCTGTGATATACTTCCAGGGGCGAGCGACTGAAGCAACTACCAATGAGAGTGCAGCTACATTAGAGGGTTACCTTGGAAACCAGAGTCTGGATTGGCCAGTGTGGACACAGCTTTAATCTTAACAGCTTTAACACCCCTAACATATTTTTTTAATTTCACTAACATCTAATTTATGTCCACAAAAGTTGAATTATACATGCAACCTCCTAGCAATAGGCTAAAATTTCTCAAAAGGAATTGTAAGGGTCTTACCTATACCTTACCTATAAGCTATTAACTAATTACTCTTAAATACTGCAATGACCTTAACATAAGGTGTTACCTTATCAGCATGATTACAAAGACGTGTGTAAACTGGAGTTGTATATGTGTATATGTAAGGAGGGCTTGCCAGCATGTCACTCTAATCTGCTGGGTAAACACAAGGAAGGAAAGACAAAACCGCGCAAACTGCTGAATTAAGAGATGTGAGAAGAGGGGTGTGTGTGTGTGTGTGTGTGTGTGTGTGTGTGTGTGTGTGTGTGTGTGTGTGTGCGTGTGTGTGTGTGTGTGTGCGTGTGCATGCGATTGTCTCTGCCTGTCTTGTCATGGTTTGTAAACTGTGAATAATGACACCAGGGTGAGTAAGTGATCGCCAATGCAGTCCTCTGCTACTCTCCACACTCGTGCTCACACGTTATGCCTCTTTCCACAGATCTGCTAACCCCTCATTCCTGATATACAAACACACTCTCCCCGACCACAGACCATAACTTCCTAAGCTCAGCTGTCAATCTCACCAAAAATGTTGCTAGAGGGGGGAAAAACTGACTTCTGTATTTTATAGCTGTGTCAAAACCATTTTTTGTGCCGTTTAGTTGTTTATTTGTTATCATCAGTGGGTCGCTTTGAGCGGCAAAAAGCAGCAGATGGGCTGTTAGGGTTTTAATGATGACAATTTAAGCGTCAGACTAAAATAATGCACATGCAGGTTAGGGATCCTTCTCACCACTCCCTCCTTAAGCCAAAGCATTTACTTTAAATAGAATGCTTCTGGATGTCTGACTGTGCGGGATTGCAGGATGACAGATGAACTGCACAAATGAATGATTGATGTATGAAAGAGTGATGCAATGATTGAGCGATCAGGAGAATGGTGCAGCGATTGATGGATGAAGCGAATTGTGGGGGAAAAATTGATGGCAAAGCTAAGTCTGAAAATGACAAAGGATCGTTGGGCACCAGATTGATACGTTATCCGCTAGTGAGAGGGGTTTTTTTCTGTAAGTCGCTGAGGTTTTAAATGGAAAGGAGGCAGACAAGAAGGGAGGTGGCTGCTTGCTGCTTCAGCTTATTGGGTCACGGAGTTTGTGGCAGATCAGGTCAAAGACGTGGGTGAAAAACTTTCTGACCTGGCAATGGATAGGCAGGCTGAGGCACACATGCAGGCAGATGCACAAACCCACACAAATGGACCCAGACGCACAATCATGTGCTGTCACTTTCTATTTATCTTTTCTATTTATTATTGTATGGCAGTGTAAGAGGCAAACAGGAAAAGGATATGATGTCACTCACCAAGGGCTTGTGGCCACCAAGTGGTCTGGCAACTCATCCAGTGGAGGTCATTTTAGCTGTGGTGTGTGTGTTTGTGTCTACATCTTGTGTGTGTTTTGGACGCTCTTCCAGGCAAAGACTGCAATAAATTTGGTCATAGTGCTGAGCTGGTTTTAAAATTCAAACATATGCAGACACACACACACACACACACACACACACACACACACACACACACACACACACACACACACACACACAGCCTATCTGTCATAGGCAGTGTGTAGGTGTTAGCGTTGGGGTTATTGACTCGTAGAGACAGAGACAGCAGCGAGCAGCGAGTGAACACACTGCTATCGGAATACGATTAATACTGTCTGGCTGATGGATTAGACTCATTACAGAGGGAGCAGGGCAGGAGGAGGGTGGTGCAGGGTGCAGGGGATGTGGGAGAAAGAGACAGAGAAAGTGGTGGAGACAAAGGAGGAGAAGGATGGAAAGACCCCCAAAGGAAAGAAGAAAAATCAGGATGAAAGACGAAAGGGGGAGGAAGAGAAATGTCAGGAAAGAAGTGAAATTTATGGACTGGACGGAGACATCAAAGATGAAATATTCCATTACATTTAAATACTCTTTAATTAAAATGAGATCAAACATCTTTAGAAATCTGGAGGTTAAAAAAACTGAAAGTCTATGTTGACCATTAGAGGGTGCTCAAAGTGCGGTCTCCTTCAAAGATTTCATTCAAATTATGATCAATACGAGGATCTACACAGGCACCACTGAACAACTGGTTTGAATTGTTGCATTTCTTTCACTCATTAAAACTGTAAGCCCTCTTTGGGATATATACATATGTTTATGTTCCTATAATGAAGGAATCTTTCTCATCGCCAATACCAGTTAAAGCAGCTTGACTGATAAGGACACGGGCTACATAGATCAGTAAACTCATGCATGTGTTGATTTCCTGGGGATTAAAATGTTCTCAGCATCTCCGGCATTTGATGTTTCTCCCTTCCATTTGCCAAAACATGTCTTAAAATGCTTGCAGAATGACGGGAAGAAGAATTGCTTCTAACACGCGTGTTGGAAGAGCACAGGTGCAGGCCACAGTGGGATGGCCTGCTCTGTTGAGCCAGCTGCAAATCTAAATATCATCATCAGATGGTCCCCATTATTAAGTGCTTCTCCTCATATGTAATTACTGCATTACTGCGAGCCATGTCTATTTCTCCGCTGTGAGTGTGTGCGTTAGTGCAACAGATGTATTTCTCACTTGTCTATAATTACACGTGTAAACATTTCAGATGATGTCATGGTCTCAGAACGCTGACTAATCCGTTCCTGGGCTGGAAAGCAACGTAGTCAGTCTGCTTTTACACACACACACACACACACACACACACACACACACACACACACACAAATATAAGATTTTTTTTCAGCTTTGTTGTTTTACCAGCTAAAGAAAAAAAGGCAATGTGTATTTAGTTTTTTGTTTCCTCAGCAACAAGTGTGGCACGTGGCTTGCAGCTGGCTTTGTTAAAAAAAAATAACTAAATAAATAAAAGGTTGGTGAACAATTGAATGAAAAATGTGTGAGCTATTTATGTAGGAGATCAGTAGGCAGAATGTCACTTTTCTGCTGAGAAATCTTGGCTTTGCCCTCTCTGCATTCAAACTATAATCGAGGAAACATTGCAAAATAAAACCTCAAAATCAGCTGGAAAAGTAACACAGCTCTTACCACATGAGCTTCTCTAAGCTGGGCATTTTGTAACTCACGGAGGCAACACACACACACGTGCACACACACACACACGTGCACACACACACGCACACACATGCGTGCGCACCTTCTTTCGGGCAAATCGCCACCTCTGCAGGACAGGCGCACCCACGTACACACAGGGGACATCTCTGTCAAGTGAAAATGTCCCATAGGTGTCCACCCTGGCCCCGTAACCATAGCAACCCTCTCACCTGGTATTCAAAGTATGTGCGTGAGGTGTGACAGTGAATAAGGGAAATAGACAATGAGATGGGAAGAGAGGGAGAGAGTGAGGAGGACTGCAGATCTGTCATTCATGAGCAAAGTCAATATTAGTTTAGGAGAGAGCGACTGAAGGAGAAGGCTGAAAGAGGAGGCGATCTGTGTGTGGGAGGGTGTGTGTGATTCTGCATAATAACTGTCTCTTTACGGAGGAAATAGTAAGAATCCTTTTTTTTTTGTTCTTTTATCAGTTCTGAAATTCTGCCGCCCAAGATTTCCAAGATGCGCTTAAATTTAAACCAGAGAGGTCATGACGCACACACCAGACGCACGCATTCGTCCACACTGCCAGGTGCCAGTCCTGGCCCAGTGTGCTCAATAATCCTCGGCATTGTCTTCAAAAGGTCTACTCTCCTCCTTCTCCTTTCTCCTTTCATCTCTTCTCTTTTCTTTGTGACTCTTTCTCCTCCTAATTGCTCACAGAAGTGTGATCTTTGGGGGTCCACTAATGGCACCGCTGCCCGAATTAGCTAGAGGATCCGACTGCAGACGCGCACACACTCGCGTATACTGAATGTCCCAGCGTCATTTTTAGCCTCCCTGACCATCTCTTCATAAAGCCCCTCCAGCAAAAACTGAAACTCACTCCTTCTCCTCCTCTTCTTCACCTTCTCCTCCTTTTTTCTTTTTCCTTTTTGACTCTTTCCAGCTTCGTCTTTGCCCATTCACACATTCTAAAACTTAATAGGATTAAGGTCTCCGAAAGGGATTTGAACAAGATGATTAGTTTACTGCACTGCCAACTCCGACTCATACCCTACCACACACACACACTCTGCCACAGGAACCCCCAGTCTGCTGGACCTGGGAAGAACCTTGTGGCAGTAGGCTTCGTACAAAAGAGATTCAGAAACTGTATAACAGTAGGTAAGAGTTTGTGTATGTGTGTCCGGCGTGAGACACAAAAAACAGGGAGGAGGGGAAAGGATGAGGGGTGCATGTGTGAGAATTGAGTAGTGCTCTTTCATGCTTAGGTCTTCTTAGACACGGAGGGTGTCAAAAGCCCCCCTCACATTGAAAAGGTCCTTTAGAAAAGCAGCTCTAAGCTCTTAACACTGAAGACCTGACTCTGTCGCGCATACACACCCGCGCGCACACACACATCCTGGGCCACCAGAGGTGAGAAAAACAGGAAGATCCGTAGAAACCACACAACCCTAGATTTAAATCTAAATTGGTGTTTGTGTGCCAAAACGATGTAGGCTCAAGTGTTTCTTTTAAAAGATCCATTTGCACCAAAATGGACTTCAACAGTGTGAAAACAGACACATACAGCCAGCATCTGGACAGATGTGTGACATAGTCAGACTGGTCCGCTTTGGCCTCATGTTCACCTGTTTTAAATTGAGTCTGTACACAAATCATAGCCACTAACCAGTGTCACTTAAGGTGCATTTAGGGACTATACTGGAAATTAAGTGTTAATTAGAGCTAAGTAACAGACTAATAAAACACTAGAATTTCACTCACAGAAAGTGGAGGGCAGCATTCTTGGATGTTGTGTCTTTATCCAAACAGTTATGTTACTTGTCAGATAATAGCATGAAAATGCTCTAGAAGGACCTACAAACTTGATTAAGAAGTAGAATTTAGCAGCTTAAATTAGCTGAAGTAAAGCCGGAAAACCACTGCCTGTGTAAGGAAATCCATACCGCAAGCAATGCATAACTTTTGGCCTAAAAATTGTAACCCTCCCTACATTTGTAAGGACCAGACTGTAAATGTGATTATTTCTGTTGTAAAGTTGTGTGTTTTAACACGGGCTTCTTTGGGGCTTTCCTTGCTTTTGGAGTCAGCCTCAAGTGGCCATTTGAGGAGTTTGAGTTTTCGACACTTTACTGTTGGTTTTACTTTTCTGCCCCGGAGCTTGGTTGGCTTCATTGTAGCCAAACTCACAATTTAGTCATTGTCATTTACACATTTTTCTGTGATGAGACCGAAAAGCAAACGCTGCCTGGCTTTGGCGCACCGAGGCGTCGGCCAAATCGTTATAAAGGACGAAGAGTGGTCAGTGCATCTATGCTGACATTTAAAATGTGTGACCACAGCGAGGATTAGAGGTTACAGAAAGCCGACGTTTTAACTGCTTTTTGGTAACATTCCTGACCAAAGACTTTTTCATTGTTTTCAAAAAGCTCAAGTTTTCCGGTGCGCTCCAAAACCCGAGGCCAGCATTTTAAGATTTATCTGCGCTCTCAAACAGCTCAGTTTCTGAGTGTGAAAAATAACAGCTTGGTGTGGACGGAGGGAGGAAACAGGGACACCAAGTTTTTTTAGATTTATCTTTCTTAGGGTGGATGTCAAAGAAAAAGTGCAACACAAGGAAGAGAACAAAATGGGACAGAACGTTTTAGGTCCTTGCTGCTGTGAAGCTGATGCATGTACAGTATCAGCATCGTGTGGCACCGCGTCTGTGTGTGTGTGTGCGGTTAAATCTCTTTTTCTACACATCATGGATAGAGGCTGTCAGCTGTTTGTTTCAGCAGCGACTATGTCTACGATTGGTGCATGCATGTGCACGTGCGTGTGTCTGTGGGTGGACGTGTGTGTGTCTCCTCTTTCAGAAGGTTCCTAACTTAGCAGCATGATATAGTTCCTGTGTGGGTCTAATACCCCCAGCCCCTTCAAACAAAAACACACACGCACGGACACGCACACACTGGGCTCAGCGGGAGCCTCTTTTAATGAAGCCAGCCTCCCAGTTCAGGCTTAAGGGGCAGAGGTGAGGGGTTAAACCTTGGGGAAGTCCAAAAACAAGACCAATTTAGAAGAAGAGGAAAAGACTGAGAGAGAAAGAGAGAAGGATGAAAAGGAAGAGGTTAAGGGAGAGGAAGTTTGAGAAGAAAAGATAACGTGGTGGGTTGAACATTCACTAAAAAATCATTTAAGTGGAGATGAAACTGAATCAGGTGCATTGGCGCCAAACGGAGGAAGAAAATCTACTCCAAAGTCGCTAAGAAGTCAATTTTCTAGGCGGGATAAAACTTGTTATTCACTCTCTCTCTCTTTGGTGGTCTGAGTGATGAATAGGGTTTAGAGTGGCCTTCTGCACTTCCTTAAGAGTCCCCACATTAACCCAGACTGCCACTCACATGTGTATGCATGTACTAAGTGTACGTGAGTGTGTTGTGATATGTGTGTACGATATGTGTGTGTTTGTGTGTGTGCAGTCTGTCTGTTGTTGTGCATCACAAGGGCAGAAAAATTGCTCAGAATCAATTTTCAATCATCTCAGCGCTTCCGAGGATGGCGGTGTGTGTGTCTTGCTCTCTCTCTCACACACACAGCACTTCTTTCCTGTCCTCTGATGTTTACCAAGCTACATTACTGTAATTGACACAGCAACAAGTTGTGTGTTCCCAAGTGAAGTGTCTGTGTGTGTAAACAGTGAAGGTTGTGTGCAACCTAAAGCACAAACTGTCGAGCTGTCAGATCTTCACATTTTTGACGTTAACAACTTTTTACTGATTGTTACATCTGATACAAAGATGTAGTGGATGCACACTGGGTGCTATATGCACTGCTGTATGTGTGTGTGTGTGTGTGTGTGTGTGTGTGTGTGTGTGTGTGTGTGTATGTGTGTGTTGGGTTAAGTTAAAGAACATTTATTTGGATTTCGAACTCCAGCAGTTAACGGAGCACGGCTGTTTTCCAAACCCCCTTGGTCCTGTAAAAACAGTATCAGGATACACTCTATTTGATTCAGACCAGCCACTTTGTGTGTGTGTGTGTGTGTGTGTACGTATCTGCATAAAAGAGAAGAAGCACAAGTGTGTTCGCTATGCGTGTGCAAAACAGCAAAGGTGAACACATTTTACTGGGGGGGCTGCAACTAATTATTGCTTTTTCCCGTCACAATTTTCCGGAGCTCAGCGTGTCGTTCTCAGATTCCTTGTTTTGTCTGACCGGTAATCCAACATCCAAAGATTCTCAGCATACAGTTATTCACAGGGCAGAGAAAAGCAGCAACGTAAGTTAACATCATAACCACTTAAAAGATTAGGCAGTTGTAAAAAATGATCTACATCTTCTATTGATCATCTTACATTTAATTCTCTTGCGTTTGCACAAATCGCCAGCTTACATTTGGCAATTATGTGCAGGAGAAAAGAGCCCAGAGACTCTGAACTGCAGCGATGCAAAATTGAACTTCTATATGCAGGAATAGATCCATCTCAAATGCAACGTTCAGCACACTTCCGCTGACTTAAAGTGCACTCACTTGTGTCATTTTGACACTTGAGAGTGAACTTGTGCCTCAGCTCTGACACTTTGAACATCTTCAAAACATATACCTGCCAACGCCACAATCTGTTGCCGTGGATGCAGAATGATGGATTACTTTTCTGCAGTATCACTCCTAACACACGCCTCTTAAAAAGCTACAGTTACCAGAGGACTTTTGTTTACATTGTGTCTTTGTGCCCCTGCTGTCTGTCTCAGCTGTCAATCCAAAGCTCACAGCAGCTAGCCAGCCCTCCCGCAGGCTCGTAAGCTAAAGAAGCATTTCCATTGTCTTTTCAGTTGGACATTAAGGCTCCAAATGAACAAGCCGCTTTGTTGTTTTTCTCTATTATTGGCAACAAATTACCACTTCAGATGAAGGGCTGGAAGCAGCAGGTGGAGAGATACCTGTAGCGCTGATTAAACGATCACAACTGCAGGAATGCGAGGAATGTGGATGGGCATTAGCTGTTAGCCGATTAGTGTGGCGGAGGACACAGTCGGGGTCAAGAGCTGGAAGGTGAAAGGTGAAAGGTCAGGTGGTCTGTCTGGAACTTGGGTTTGTATTGGAAGCAGAGGACACATGCAGAAACACTCACTACCGGGCAGCCCGTGGTGCTTTTAGGATGCCGGAGTGTCGTCTTTCCAGAGCTGCTTGAGTGCTTTCATTTTACATGCTGTAACACACTTTGGCCCGACAGCTGAATTCATTCTCGTGCCTGTGCTTTATGTAATTTATTTATATTTGCACATGTGCGTATGTGATTAACACCTCTGTTCGTGTAACTATTTGTGAGTTCATCCTTCAGCACCTTTAAGGGCGTGTGTGTGTCCTTTATAAACCAAGCTGCAGCACCAATGAGTGATAGGATGTATGTCACATGATGGCGGGCGCTATAGTAACATTTAGTCAGTGAAGCACCTGTTTGTATGTTTGAGTGTATTTATACTTCTGTGGGTGCACACATGTTAGCACGTTCTGCATGTATATCACTGACTGCAGCGAGTGTTTCCTTTTTTAATGCCAACCTGTGGCTTTTTTAAAGTGGCTAAAAATTAAAGTCTCTGTAAAGTCAAAAACACACACACGCACGCACGCACACATATCCATCACTCACTCCTTAAAAGCAGAGGAGGAGAGGGTGGTGGGAGTGAGGTAGAGATGAGTGGGAGTGATGAAAGAAGGAACAGAAATCTCCGAGGTAAGTGGAGGTCACTAGTGCCCCCTACAGGTTGCCAGAAGGCTCAGAGCCTCTTCCACCTGACTCGTGTGGATGTTCAAAGCAGACAGTTGAATTGCATCTGGCTCTAAATGTGTGGACACTTCACAAAGGAAGTGTTTTTGTATCCCTGAGAGATGAACCAAGACGGCTGATTATATTTGAGGAAGGAGTGCTCTGTGATGGAACTCAATTTTGCAGATGATCAGTCTGGCTCTGAAGCCCTCCACCCACAACTTCTGCATTTTGATGATTATATCAAGTACTTAGTCTGCAAAGCAAGTGGTCCTGTGATAACTTGGCTTAACTCTGTGCTGCCTTTTTTTTCTGTCTCTTTCTCTGTACAGTGATCTCAGTGAAAACCAGATTCAGGGAATTCCAAGGAAAGCCTTCAGGGGAGCTGTGGAAATCAAGAACCTGTAAGTGGCACTTTGACAACACTCTCTCTGCTTTTATGTGTGGTGTGGTGTGCAAGCGTTTCTATATGCGTGGGCACGTATGTGGCACCTCCTTTCCAACATGTTTGAGAATGTGCACAGCACCCATTTGCCTGTGCATCAATATTTAATTGTGGTAAATGTCATGTGCCTCCTGCCTGCTGTATTGACTGGCACCGCTGCTCGTTAGCAGCTGTGTGCGTGTGTGTGTGTGTGTGTGTGTGTGTGTGTTCATGCATTAGCGCACGGATTACACTGCGTGTGTGTCACATCACTGGCATTTTGCCGTTTCCTCCCTTTGTTTTGCCTCACTCCGAGTTATGATAATTGTTGGTCATTTCACAGGTAAAAGTAATTGCCCATCTTTAATTCTATAAATATGGATTTCTCAACTTTTATGGCTTCCTGTGGTTTTTTAAATGTCTTGCAATTATTCTAAAAGGACAGGGCATTATGTGTATGTGTGTGTGTGTGTGAGTGTGAGTGTGTGTGTGTGTGTGCGTGCATTAGAGTGCGGATGACAGCGCATGATTTACTGTCCTTATGTCTTAATTAAATTGTTTCAGCAAACCGACTTTGAGAAAGAGTCGGGGGAGAGGGAGGAAGAGGGATGGGGGACGAGGTATAGAGCAGCGCATACAAACTAGACGTCAGAAGAGAGCAGGAAACAGGAATGAACACACAGATAAATGCATTCAGAAATGCAGCACAAAGAACAAAGATACCAAGAGACAAAACTTTTTTCTTTTTTTTTTAAAGAGAGAAGGTGAGGGGGAGACAGAGAGAGGTTACTAAGGAGTTGAGGTGGAGGAAGTTGAGGTGTTTTCACCTGGAGCCAGGCGAAGCCTTAACATATACCTTTTAAACACCTGATGTCTTCAGTTTCTCCCTTCTTTTTCTTCCGTGTGTGTACATGTGTGTATGCAGCCAGTTGGACTACAACCACATCAGCTGTATTGAAGATGGAGCTTTCAGAGCGCTACGTGACCTGGAAGTACTGTGAGTACCTGCAAAACGCAGAGGGTTTGGTGAGCACTAACAGCAGTACAATATAGAACAGCTAATTTCCTTGTTGACCTTTCAAAGACTGCATTGCCTATGCAGCTCCCTAAAAGGAATGAATTGGTATATTTTGAGCAGTGGCACTAACGCCTGGTTCTGTGGTAATGCTGTCATTGTAGAGGGTGCTTGAAGCAGGCGTGAAAGAAACGAAATAGGGAAGCCAAATATAAAAAGCAGAGAATATGCAATTGTTGTTGGGGATTTTTTCTGAAATAAAGTTAAAGCACGACATTTTCTTTGTTCACCAGCATCTCTAGGAGAGAGAGAGCAGCTGAGGTGCCGCTGAGGTTTTACATTTTTGCTGTATTGGCTAGCGATTGTGTTTCTCTATCATTAACCAAAACATCTTTAACAGTATTTTCTGCATCACATTAAGGACCTTTCTAAGAATTGTATGCTCTTTCACGTGCAGGGCATCCAGGATGTTGGTTTGGGCAGTTAAGCATGCTTTTTTCTTTTTCACTTGTAAGATGAGCAGATTGACATGCAGTCCTGACGTGTCTTGAAATAAAAGTGCCCCTACTCTTCACATAATTTGTTAATTGGGCCATTAGGCACACAGAATAGACATTTTTGTTGTCCTGAAGTTCTTTTCGACTTATTAATGCCTGTAATATTCATTTCGCTTCGATTTCAAAGTCAGTCAACACCTTAAGTGAGCAGTTGATACCCTGGCCAAAATCAGAGCTGTACGCAAACGTGCAAAGGTATGATCGTTGGATCATTTACAGGCAAATAAACTCTACCGTCTATTTGTATCTAATTTCTAATGATTCAAAAGATTTTCTGTAGTCTGAGCATTCTGGGAGCAAATAAATGGATTATGTGTTAAGCCGATGTCTAAAAAGAAAAAAAAAAGCAGGACTAAAGGCTCAGTAGCTTTCGATTAAATGTGATTTATTACAGAGCTAATTAGAAGCTAACAAGGTAGTGCTTTGAACACATTAATATAAAAGACAGAGTTGTTTTTTCATTGTTTTTGTTACATTACAAATGCACTGTCTGACACAGCAGCCTCTTTCATGGTAACAGTAAAAGACTGCGGGACAAACTGTCTGCATATCTGTAATATATTGTGTGTTCACTTTCTTCTTTAGCACCCTGAACAATAACAACATCAGCCGACTGTCTGTGGCCAGTTTCAACCACATGCCAAAGCTCAGGACCTTGTAAGTGGCATCTCTGTGTATTTGGTACACCTCGCTGCCCTGAGGGGAAGGATTCTTCCCATCCGTGTCCATTTGTGTAACAGATTGATTGATGTGTACTTGCAACTCTCTCTCTCTTCCCTCCACCCAACCTGCTCCTGCCTCCCCTGTCATCACACCTCTTATTTCTCTCCTTCCCCCCACCTGTTCTTGTCTGGCCCATCTCCTCCCTCCTCCTCCTCTGCCCCTCAGCCGCCTGCACTCCAACAACCTGCAGTGTGACTGCCACGTAGCCTGGCTGTCAGAGTGGCTGCGACAGCGCCCCCGGCTGGGTCTTTACACGCAATGCATGGCCCCTCCGCACTTGAGGGGGCACAACGTGGCCGAGGTGCAGAAGAAGGAGTTTGTGTGCACAGGTAGGTCGGGTTCACCGATGTGCTTTGCTGTCTGTTTTGTGACTTCCCTCGGCTCGCTGTTTCGCAGTGGCAAACCCATCTTTTGCTTTGTCTCGTCTGCTTTCTCTCATTACCTTTTTGCTCATGATTTTTAAAGACTGGGATGAAGGTAAGTGGCTTGTCTTTAACTCTATGTGCTGCATTTCCTAAAATATATACCACTGATCTTATTTTCTGTACAACACGAGAATAGAAAACAGTTGTAGATAGACAAGGTCACATCTAAGGACAGGATATTTCCCTCACTTGCACAGTTGCTTTAGCCGTGCTGCAGATTTTTTTTTTTCTTTGCCTTTGGGATTTACTCAAAGCATAATCTGTTATCCGTGGATAATATTGGCCCTCTGTCTCTGTGTAGGTCACCAGTCGTCATCATCTTCCTCCTGCAGTGTGTTACAGTGTCCGGAGTCGTGCACCTGCAGTAACAACATTGTGGACTGTAGAGGGAAGGGTCTCACAGAAATACCCACCAACCTGCCCGAAACCATCACCGAGATGTAAGACCTGTGATCCAAGTAAACACTTTTGCTTCAAACCGCTTTTCTTCCACACACAAAACTCCCACATCCACACTCGGAGCAGTGATATTTGTCCTGCTCTTTCACTCTGCGTCTTTCCATTTTCCCTCTTTGTCTCTTTCCACCTTTCTGTTTCACTACTTCTCTTTGTGTGGTGAAATAAAATCACACATCTGTGAAATGAGAAAGCCTGGTCATGCAGCTCCTTCCTGCTTAAGAAAATAATAAAGGAATGACAAAAGAAGAACAACTGAAAGATTAATCTGAGAGACGAGGCGGATCATATCGCTATCTGTAAGTGAGAATCGGAGAAAAGTGGAAGGAGAAGAGCCATCAGATTTAACAAAGTGCCAAAAAATAAGACGTTGACTTAAGATTTGAGATTTGGACTTCTTGAGTCAGACTTAAATGGACATCACACTGCTGCTCCTTCTCTTTGTCTCAACAAAGAGAAAGAGCACAACACAGTCTTTAAATGTGATAAAGCACTCATGAGAAGACAATTTATCGCACTCGACAGTTTTTAACAATTGATTTCACTTCATTACAAAGACAGTCTTTGTCTATTAGACTTCTCTCTTCCCAACAGCTGGGCTAAGCTGAAGTGCTGACAGTCTTGAGACTGGTTATTAGATCTGTTGGCACTGCAGAGGCTCTAAAGGGACAGGACTCCCTTTAGACCACGGCCACTGGCAGCGATGTGGTGACCAGAGATCTGAATGTCAGTGAAAATTTAGCAAACTGCAGTGTCAAGAGACAAAAGACCTGCAAGGTGAACGACTAGTGTGACAGCGAACGGCAGTGAAGTATACCACTGATCGACACGCATGGTGCAGGTGGAGAACAAAGTGCTGAGTGCTGACCACAGCGTCTCCACACGTCTGTCACTGTATCAGATCGCCCCCTATATTAAATAAAGATTTGTGACTGGGACTGAGACATGTCAGTCACGTCCAACCAGAGCAAATGAAACATGAGTTCTCAGATGGCATCCCAGCTCTGCCATTAAAACCATTGAAAACATTTTGTATTTCTCATTTCTAAAAACAATATCTGTATTATTTTGAAGGTAAAGCTTTGGTTACCATGATTATGAAGACATGAAGCCTAACTTCTCACTCTCATAGTCACTTCACTGATTTTGAGACACATTACTTGCTTTGATAAGAACGAAGGCCCCCGTTTAATTTAACTGCTATAAGACGTGTTTTTCAAGACTCAAGATTACATTTATCGTGATGGTTTTAACATGTCTGGGATTTGTGTCGCCTTAGAGCAGAATGGCGACCTGACCCAGCTTCACTGAATTGGATAAAAGATCTATTTGTCTCCTTTAACTTCAGATTTTTTAAATGCTACAGGAAGATTTGGGGCATAATTTGGACTTCTCTTTACTTAGTTAAGACCTGGAACTCTTTCAAATGGCTTGAAACCTGACGTAAGACCTACAAGACTTCAGACATTAACTTCCTTATCGATTTTCGATTTTATTTGGACTTACTTAGCGGAGCGTCAACTCGTCTAAATTTACACTTGACCTGGCCTTGTCCTGATTGATTTTAGGCTTAAAAAGGACTCGTTTCCATTCACTTCAGACTCAAAACAGCTGAAACCGCTATAGAGCAGGCACATTATGGTTCGTTTGCACAACCAGTCAAAAATGTCAGCAGTGAAAAGTTTAGAAAGCGAGAGAATTTTTCACAGTGAAGCTGTTGTTTTTGTTTAATTTGCTGTCACAGTGAATAAACACTTCTTTCTCTCTTTTTTCCATCTCTTTCACTCTAATGGCATGGTCAGATTGATGCACAGTCAGACTTAATGGAACACTTCCCAGATGTTACAGCTGTGTGTTTGTGTGTCCGTCTGACTGTGCAGATGTTAAAGAGGGCAAAAGATCAGAGAAATGTGGCAGACTTTGGCAGGGCCTATTAAAGGGACTTATCTGGAAAAGTTTCCCCTTAGCCAGAGCCCCCGGGGAAAGAGCAGCAGCCAACAATGGAGCAGAGATAGCTCTGTGATAGGGGAATGTTAATGCCGCTTCTCAATGGTCTGTGTGTATGTTTGGTTCCAGACGACTGGAGCAGAACGCCATCAAGGTGATACCAGCTGGGGCCTTTTCTCCTTATAAGAAGCTGCGCAGGATGTGAGTAGATGAGGAGATGCATGCATTCTGCACCCTGTCAACCATCCACAAGAACTTTTGTTGCCGTCCACTTTACAGTTTGTGTTGACCTATGCTTTCTGTGTTTCTCTCTTCCTCACTGACTCTCTGGTTTTATGCTTCTGCTTCTTGTTCCCTTCTCCTTTTGTTTTTCACAGAGACTTGAGTAACAACCAGATATCAGAGCTGGCCTCGGATGCCTTCCAAGGTCTGCGCTCTCTCAACTCGCTGTGAGTATTGTGTGGTATGTTTATATTGAAGTTGTATTTTTTTAAACACTCTGAAGCACCGCTTTGAGGGCGCAAAAAAGTTTAAAATCTGTTTATGCTCGATAACTTCTGTTTATTTACTTTTAGCTACTCCTTTTATATTTTATGTGAATAATGCGCTCAGGAGTTTAATATCTGAGATCTGTTATGGCCATAACATACTGAGAAAGGGAAACAGGAGACACAAACAGTTGGATTTTCCCACAACAGTGTAGCCAAATTACAGCAACCTCTTCATTAGGAGTGAAAAACACAAAGCAAGCCACACCTGAAATGATCCTCAAACTTTAGACCTCGCAAACTTTTTAATTTCTCAGTATGATTTAACTTTGTATAGGAGAGCTCCTTTTTCCTTGATGGTTGGTTGGGAAGCATGTTAAAGTTCCATTACTGCAGATACGTGACGGGAGTGTGGGACCAAATATGGACAGGGAAAAAACAGAAGAAATAGCAATGCACTTCAGATGTTTCATCAAAAGTAATGAAGCACATAAGATGAAGATTTTTCTGACAAACTCTATCTGTGGTGCCAAAGCAAAGTTTGGATTCTTATCTGTTTTTTAATTTGACTGCAGTACTTTGCATTTTCACCTTTTCAGCCTTTATAAAAGAAAAAAAAGACAGAAAACCAAGACTGTAACGGAAAAATTAAACAATATTACAGTGCCTGGAAAAACAATTACCTTCAGCGAGCAGCCAAAACATCCAAGAAATATTAACCGAGCTATCCCCAAGATTTGGTTTCATCCAAAAATCATTTTTTAATTTGCAAATAAAAAAAAATCAGTTTGAATAATAATTTTGTGACTCTTATCATCTGATTGCTTGTGGTTCTTTCCTTCTCATTGTGTTTATAAGGATAGAAATTACACCCACATCTGTGGAATAAACACAAAACAAAAGCGTATACATGTTTAGCAAAAGCAGCGGTGTTGCTGGCTTCCTGACTCTCAGCTCGGACCATCTGCTTTGCGTGTGAAGCTGCGGGAAGGACCGTGGAGAAAGGAGCTGAGGAGGAAGTGAAGGATGGAAAGTTATTTCATGAAGGAGTTACATTAAGGTCTCGTCTCTCCAAAGTCAATAATTCATAAATGCTGAATTGCTGAATGGAGGCTTCTGCCACCTCATTACACATTCACCACAGAAAGAATGGGACACACCGATTCATGCTGACACACCACATGCAGCATGGCCTTCACATTAAGCCACACTGTTTATTTATTGTGCGTCAGTGTTTGGTTAGAGAGGGTGTAAATGAGCCATAGGTGGCATCTGCACATGTGTCCGTACGCGTATGCGTGTGAACGAGCAGAACTGTATGTGCTGACTTGTCTGCGAGACATAAATGAAGCATCCGCTTCCAACGCCGCGTGTTTCCCAACATCGGTTCTCTCGGGGACGGCCACTCGGCACAATGAAATAAAAGCCAATCCAAAACACGTCTTCAGCCTGAATACACAACTCATCTGTGCACAGTGCATAAAGATGTCTCCTATGTGTGTGTGTGTGTATGTGTGTGTGTGTTTGCATCTGAGGTATTTGTTGGGCAAGGCAGTGGCAGTCTCAGCCTTCTCCTGTTTCTGTAGCACTTTTGGTGTGTTTATAAAAAAAGCTATTCTCTGATAACAGTGTGCATTCCTAACATTGTAACCACATCCAGATTTATGGACGTTATCTTAACTTTTTATGATATTTAAATGAAAAGTGATCGTAATGCGTTATACATCATGTCCAGAGTACTGACATACAGCCAGGTACGAAGTCAGATTAAGTGATTGAAGCTTCTTTTTTTTTTCCTGTGTGTTTCTGTGTTTTCCTGAGTAAAACCCCAAAATGCCTTCCCTCTTAGTAATTTCTCCAGAATTCTAGTTAGTTTGTGTCACTTGTGCAGATTTAATCTAAGACATTTTAATGACCATAATTCTTTAGTATTTGGTTCTTAACAGCTGAGTACTTTAAACTGTTTTTGCTGGTAATACTTTTGTGTTGAGGCAACAAAATGGTTTTAATTATTAGTAAAAGTGCAAAATATTGTTCAAGATCATTGTCAGCCGAATGTTTTCAGAAACCTTTCTTCACTTTCTTCAGAAGTATTTTGTCACTTCATGGGGTTTTTTATGCTTTTAGACAAATCCTCATGCAGCAGCTCTGTGGGGCAAAGGTTAACATATCACCTCATACACACAAATGGTCCATAGTTTGAATACTAGAGCCCAGATAAATGGAAAGTAGTGCTGTGGGATACTGCAAATAATGGCAACGATCAAAGTTACCTTTAGTTCCATTTTTTTCCATTTTTTTTGTTTTACCAAAGACTTCTTTAGATTGCTCAGTAGGTGATTTTGTAGTTGTCAGCCATCTTTGCCATGAGCAGCATTTACAATTAAAACACAATGCTTCACACTGGCACACTGTCAAATAATCATGGGAGCTTTATTTTTTTTACACGAGTTTACACCAAATGTACTCATATTTTCCCACATTACCGCTTTAGTTAATATTAATTTTGCAATTTTAGTTGAGTAAAGAACCAAAACACTGGAAACAGACAAAAGACAAACAGAGAGGTCTGACTCCCTGTACGAACTAGGCTGACTGTTGTTATTAATGTTGCATTTGTTTTCTGCAGGGTACTATATGGGAACAAAATCACCGAGATCTCCAAAGGACTCTTTGAGGGGCTGTTCTCTCTGCAGCTACTGTGAGTAGAAACACACAGACGGACGCAAAGTCAGTCGCATTTGCATCTCATCGATATTCGACGGGAAAGTGCTTACCTCAAACATTGTCATCAGAGTTGAGGCATCATGACTGAAAGCCATCTTCACTGACTTGCACCATTTGAAGCACTCGTCAGAGAACGATAACGGGCTGAGCCTTCATTTCAATTTCTCCCACTCTCTCTCTCTCTCTTCTTCGTTCTGTCACTTCAGGTTACTGAATGCTAATAAGATAGCATGCCTGCGTGTGGATGCATTTCAGGACCTTCACAACCTCAATCTGCTATCACTGTATGACAACAAGCTCCAGACCATCGCCAAGGGGACTTTCTCATCTCTAAGAGCCATACAAACACTGTACGTATGCACACACACACACACACACACACCAGACTTGTAGAGATAAATAAGAAAATGCAGTAACCGGCAAGCTTTATAAATGAACAGCTGCCGACATAAACAAAAATCAATTACGTTTTTGGAATAACGTACCAACTGTTAAAAAATACATTTTTGTCTGTACAGTACAACAGCAGTGTCTTTGCCATTGTTAAGAATTAAACTAACCTCTCTTATATATAACATGAATGCTTCAAAATATTTCAAAGGGAGGCAACATGCTGTCACTTTTATTTCTTTCAAGAGACTCAGTAGACGTTCAACTGAGGAACATCTTTTTGGCTCTTACTATAGTCTCCTGTGTAGATACTTATTGCTCTGTTTCTCATCACTGGTTAGTGATTATAACAGAATATAACAGAAGAATAATTATTATTATAACAAAGCGACAAATATACAGAGTCTTTGCAGTCGCACACCTCATATATATACATACATATTCATTCTGAGTTGTGATCATTTTTAAGAGAAATAAATCAGATATTTGTTCTGGTCCTTTGATTTAAAGAACAAAATAAAAGTTTTTGTAAACACTGTTCCAGTATCAGTCTTTGAGCTGCCGTTCACCTACGTGGTGCTATTACACGCTCCCATTATGGCCAGCCTCAGAAAAATATACTCACAGCACGTCAGCTTACCTGAATGTGTTTTGTATGTTCTGTGTGTCTCTGTGCAGTCACTTGGCACAAAACCCCTTTATCTGTGACTGCCATCTGAAGTGGCTGGCAGACTACCTGCAGGACAATCCCATCGAGACGAGCGGCGCCCGCTGCACCAGCCCTCGACGGCTCGCCAACAAACGAATCGGGCAAATCAAGAGCAAGAAGTTCCGCTGCTCAGGTACAGACACGTACACACATACACTTCACTGCATCTACACACATACAGTAGCTTGCACAAATATAGCTAGTGTAAATATGGTACATAGTAGAGGCTAATTCTTTCTTCTTTTTTTTACATTTCTGATCACTCCTACATGCACACACAAGACAAGCTGACCTCTCCTCTCTTTTCATTCTGTGTCTTCCTGCTGGGATTTTCCCTCAGCCTCTTTCTACTAACCTCATCTCCCTGTTGTTTTTAGCGTTTTCTGGGATTTTCCACACATGTTTCATACCAAACCACAGCCAGAGTGGGTTGTCTTTTAGTGTAGCCTTTTTTTCTTCTGTTTTTCACTTTGACTCTCTCTGTCTCTCTATTAGCTAGAGAACAGTATTTCATCCCAGGTATTGTACAATGAGCATGAGTGTGTGTGTGTGTGTGTGTATCTATAAACCACTGTTTGCTCACTCACAGCTGATGCTTCACACTCGCACATCCTCGACGCTTTGAGTGACTTGCCCTGACTTACACCTATTCAATGCCAAAACATGTTCTGCTAATGGTCTGTCATGCATTATGATGCACCGCGTCTAACCAGACACCAGATAATCACACTCTTGTCCTTGCACTGGGTTTTCGATGGTTAACGCAACCTTGATGATCGAGGGAGGAAAAACAGTTGGATTAACAAGCTTGGGTCGCTGTCAGCTGGGCTCTGTCTGTCTGGCTAAATGAAAGTACCCCGGTGCACAGAGACTATATTTAATGCCAGTCCTTCTTGCTTCTTAGCACATCTAATGACAGCTAATGTATGAGCGTGTGTCCGTGAGCATCTGCGTCTGTTTTTTTCGCTGCAGAACATCAAAAGGTCACACAGTCATCATGCTCAGAGGGGTGCTGGGAAATATGTAAATGAGACATGCATATGAGATCAGTAGCAGGGCTAAAGGCGGTCATTACCACAGCAGCGCACAGAGGGGCCACGAAATGTGTTGCATGAGAGAGCGTGCGCGCAAGCGTGTGTGTGTGTTTGTGTGTGTGTGTATGCACGCACTCACTGCAGTCATTAACTCTGTAGCTCACCGGGGGGACAGAGGTTTCAAAGCCCAGATACCACATACGGGGCAAAGCTGAATAATTTAAGAACATTTTCGGTTGAAAAGTTGAATAAACATGTTTTATTCTGCGGTCCAACCTTGATATTGCGGCTAAGATCAATACACCTAAAATCCTCTCATTTGCATTTACGCTGTTGTCTTATTTCGGATCCTACCTCATTTTTTCTTGTTGCAAATGAGGCTCTTTTATCTATGTATGTATGCTTTTTGCCTCGCAGTCTCCCCTGAATAGGTTTAAATCGCGCCGTGCTTGGACTAGAAGAGGCCAGGACGTGTGTTCGATAAATGTACCTGTTCTGTGTCACGTCACGGCAGCATGATTCTCGCTATTCACGAGTCATTAGTCCTTTATATGAATCACTGCCTGGGGTCTGAACACGGACTGCAGCACAAATTGCAGCTTTTTTTATTAGCACTCGGTTTTTCATCAGCTTTTTCCCTTCCTGTTCAAATAAACGAGTGAAATCCCTTCTTCTTTCTCCTACTGCCTTTCTAACACACTCAGGAGTACACCATGTCAGCTGTAAGTAACACACAACCCCCCCCACACACACACAAACACACAAGGTTCTTCGTCAGCTCTGAATCCCTCACCTCTCGTCCCTGACCGGCATCTGACCTTTGACCTCAACCGCAATGACCCTTCTGTGACTCCTCTTGTCTTGTTGTTCACCATCAACAACGATGCGATGAGAATAATAATTACAATTTACACTTTAGCGCACAATGGTTCATGTATTTTTATCTTGTTTATGTACCTATGGGGTGTGTTTGAGTGTGTGTGTGTGTGTGTGTGTGTGTGTGTGTGTGTGTGTGTGTGTGTGTGTGTGTGTGTGTAGTACCCAGAAGTCAGGGCTTCTCTTGCATTCAGTGCTGCTGTAACTCTCCTCCCACTCCTCCGTAACAGCTGCCCTGTTCCTGCTCTGCTTTCTGTGATGTAGACGTCTGTAGATGTTCCTCGAGCCTTTCCCTCTATTCCTGCCCCTTTTTGAACACCTTCTCTGATATCCTCCTTCTTATCATTGATCCTCTCTGTCCTCTCTATTCACTGCAAATTACACATTTCCAGTATCAGGTGGCTTCTTCGTTCTTCTCTCCTCCTTTCTCCTTCCACTTCCTCTCTTATGCCTCTTTTCACGTTCATTCTCCCCTCAGCTCATTTCTTCCCTTTCCTCTTCCTCCTCCTCCTGTCTCCTCTGTCCTTCCCACCCCTGTGTTCCAGCGGAGGAGCAGTCAGTCAGCAGGTTGTTCCTTTGTGCTTGATCTAACCATGTGACTGCCAGGTTCCTATCGTGGAACATGGTTCTTTCAAGCACCATGGAACGGCCCTGCAAAACCCTACAGCATGGCGCAAGAGACAGCAAACTCCTGTCACTCCCTGCAAGAGTGTGTGTGTGCGTGCATGTGTGAGCTTGAGTTAGAGCCTCAGTGTCTGTACAGTATGATAGATGACTACCTGTATGTGCATGAGCATTTTTCTGGTGAGATCTCAGCTTGTTTGTAATCTGACAGGGCAGAAAACCTCCAATATCTTTGTTCTCGTGTGAGTGCATGTGTGTCTGTCTTGATCTTCACAGTCTGTGTAGCTTCCTGTTATTTTGATTCCTTTAAGGCTGCAATGCACAATGCAGCATTTTGAGCCAAAGCTTATGGGGATTGTTGCAAATGATTGTAATCAGCTTTCATTTCCCATGACAAACACATAAAAAAGTAGCACATCCCTTGAGCAGTGTCTCTAAATTCTGCTATTGTGCTGGTGTTTCTATCAGGACCGGTGCCAGTAAATGCTGGGGTTTGACTCTTGCGCATTTAATGACACTGCGCTTATGATTGTGACCAGGTAACGAGGATTACCGTAGTAAGCTAGGAGGCGACTGCTTCGCAGACCTGGCCTGTCCCGAAAAGTGTCGCTGCGAGGGCACCACCGTCGACTGCTCCAACCAGAAGCTCACCAAAATACCTGATCACATTCCTCAATACACCACCGAGCTGTGAGTCACGCTGTGTTTGTCTGCTACAAAGTGCATCTATGTGTGGGATAGAAGAAACCTCACAGCCTCTTTCTCTTTGTTTCTAACCACCTCTACTTTGCTCTGTTCTCAGGCGTCTGAACAACAATGAATTCAGTGTGCTCGAGGCGACGGGGATCTTCAAAAAGCTGCCTCAGCTGAGGAAGATGTGAGTCAGACATGTCTTTAACGTAACAAGGACGTAACGTCAGGAAGTCACACTCGGGTCACACAGAGGAATACTGCGACAGATGTGGATATAGAAATTAAAATGAACTATGTGTGTTTCTCTCTATACACGTAACCCCCCACCCCCTCCTCCCACCCCCTCTTTACATCTCTCTTTTCTTGCTGCTCTCTTACTTTCCTTCCTCCTGCTTCCCACTCTGTGTAGTAACCTGAGTAATAACCGTATCACTGACATAGAGGAGGGAACGTTTGAAGGAGCTTCAGGGGTCAATGAGCTGATTCTGACCTCCAACAGACTGGAGAACATACACCACCGCATACTGAAGGGACTCAGTGGCCTCCGCACACTGTGGGTACACACACACCCACAAACTCACACATATGCATATGCATTAAGTATGCCAGCAATATCCAAAGACGTTCCCACATACTGTGACACTGTCAAACACAGAATAATATGAGCATGCATAATTCACCAGGTAACACTGCATATTTAGGTTTATGTAATGAGCTTCAGTTAACAGGTAATACGATCCATATAAGGCTGTAAAGATGGTTATTAATGCATATAATTTGACATTTTATCTACCTAGACAACAATCAAGGGCCCATGCCATTTTTTTTCAGGGGTCAGGGAATAAACCACTGTTAACTGTTAATTAATATGTAATAATTAAGACCCTAAGATCCCGAGAAAACCAATGCAGATTAGATTTATTTAATATAGAGTCAATAGTATCAGTCTTAATAAAGCAACACTAAATGCTAACAATAAATTTAAACTCAAAACGTGCAATTGCACTGGTCTCATAAACAATTAGAGGAAGGTCAAGGCTTTTATTGACATTCCTACACAGTTATAAAGTGTTAATAAGTGTTACTGTTTATGAGCTTTAAGACTTATGTAGTGTTATGTACATATAATTTATAAAGAATTATGTGGGGGTTTTTTAGTTATTAGCTATTAGCTAATTCCTATTAACTACTGCAAAGACCTGAAAATAAGGTGTTATCTCATTAGGGTATAAACATAGCTGTATATACATGTTGTGGGTACACGCTTAACTATATACTGTGTACTGTATACTTAACTGTAGTACAGGTTAATTTATTCACTTTTTTTCTGTGTGTGGGTAGCATGCTGAGGAGCAACCGCATCAGCTGTGTGAGCAACAGCAGCTTCGTGGGGTTGAGTTCGGTGCGTCTGCTGTCACTCTATGACAACCAGATAACCTCCATGAACCCCGGAGCCTTCGACACGCTGCACTCCCTGTCCACACTGTGAGTGTAAACAATACAACCAACAAATGTGACAAAATATAAATGCAAAAAAATAAAATAAAATAACAATAATAATACTGCTGAGCACCCTCATCTCCTCACTTTCCTACTCTCCAGAAACCTTCTGGCTAATCCTTTTAACTGCAACTGTCACCTGGCTTGGCTTGGTGATTGGTTGAGAAGGAAACGCATCGTCACCGGTAACCCCCGCTGCCAGAGTCCTTACTTCCTGAAGGAGATCCCCATCCAGGATGTAGCTGTCCAGGACTTTGCCTGTGAAGATGGTGAGATGGAGAAAATAATAATAATATTACATGTCTCTCTAAAACAGCTTACATTTTTTATCCTTAATCACTTTTACCATCAGGTAATGATGAGAACAGCTGCTCTCCGATGCTGAGGTGTCCAGCTGAGTGTTCCTGTCTGGACACCGTGGTCCGCTGCAGCAACAAGGGGCTCACCACGCTACCCAGAGGCCTGCCCAAAGAGACAACCGAACTGTAAGTTTATAACAAACACACCCTTTAGTATAAAGCTTAACCAAACTCCCCGTTTTAAAGGCTGCAATCATAAAGTTCCCTATGAAATGTGCCTGAAAACATAAAGAAACATAAATGATTTAAGATCAGGTCCAGACCACTTCCACGGCTTTGAGATAATCGTTACTTTTAGTTTGGTCCCTTAACAGTTTCCCTGCTAATGACAAAAGCAATCACTGATTTCAGTTGTTGACTGCTTGCACTTCTACATCTTGTTCAGAGAACAAACATTCCACTCTGAGTCAAACTGACCCAACGCTCATTACAATTAGAGCTGAATATCCAGCTGTGACCCACAGACTAAACAACGGTTGGCAGTTGAAGAGTCCACAAACCAGCAGAGCATCCTTTGCTTCATTTTTAATAGCATTCACACAGACAATTAATCCACCAGGGTCAGGAACGTTTAGTGGATCTGATCTAAACAGTGGTTCGTGCCAGCGTGCAGTCCTGCACTGGTGCTCTGTAGCTAATCCCAGACTGAATCTGTGATGCTAAGATCAGTTAAGGTCAGTGCTCTTTGGGGCCACACCACCTGCTTCAGCACTCATTGTTCTTCTTGTGGCTAAAGATTGCTTTTTATAGCTTTGGCTGTATGTCCAAGGTCTGCATCAGTCGTCTGATGCAATATCATGAGACACCTGATAAATTATCTCTGCAGTGAGACTCTGCAGATGTAGAGCTAGAATAGCAGTGTAATGGAGGATACAATGAGTGAGTCTGGCAAAGAAATGCTGTCCTCTCACACCCCAGAGGCTGTCCCTGAGAAAAGTAAGGCCATAGCAGAGGTCAGAGTCAGAGTGGATTTCAGTAGTGCCCACAGAGAGCTCAAACTTGGTGTGGATGGAGGAAGTTGAAGCTGTCCCTCTTTGACTTCAGAAAACCTCAGATTTATTACGCTATGCATCTGAATCAATCCCTTACCTCACTGGAGCTTGAAATGTTCATTCAGAAAGGTGGAAAAGCACAGAAACACATGCTTATAGAGACAGAGACACAGGAACTGTGAACTTAAAGAGAATTTTATTTCTCAGAAAGTCATCTATAGAGATTTGTGTTGTAATAATAATGCTGATTGGTATAGCTGTGCACTGATAACAATCACTTATTTAATTATGATTGTCTTTGTACAACTCTGGATCACTTCCGCTTCTGATCTGACTATTTATGATTGTATACCTGGGATTTTAAACCGGGTCTCACACTTCCACAGAGTAAACATTCAATTCTGTTTCAGCCAAAAAATGCATATCTGCATATAATAGATGCAGATCATTTAAGACGATCTTGAGCTGAGACTTGGACACAAAGAGTGTTTTTTTTAGCTGACAAGTCCACAGTCTCTAAGCCCCAAAGCAGCGCATCAGGTGAGGAGCACAATCAGGTGGATGCTCCTCATTCTTCTGACGTTTGTGTGGTTGAATTCATTCCAATAACTATTAAAACAGATTTATACTGGAACATCCTGAGTCGTCCATTTAAAACCGCGGCACTTGCCAGCTTGCACCAGTATTCAGCCATGAAGCCTAATTTTAATCAGTCCTGAAACTTTCTGATCACACTTGGTACATAAAGTCCTGCTCAACAAAAATCCCTAATGATCAGAGTATATTATAATCTTGAATTAAATATCAGACCGCAGCTTTAGTGGTATTTTTATTCATTCTACTGTGTCTCCTTTGGGGGACAGGGTTCTTCCAGTATTAACAAAGACTTAATTAATATGCTGGATTAATAGCACATTGTCACAAAGTGAGAGATAGGATCTCACCCGTGAATGTGTGTATGTCTGAGCGAGAGACGCCTGTGGGGATATTAAACTCCAGTGTTTATTATGGCTGCAGCTGTAATGACTGCTCACACTGGATATGAGGAATTTCCCACATGGTTAACACTTCATTTTCTCCCTTCTCATTTTCTCCCTTTGTTTACCAATCCTCCTCGATATCACCCCCGTGTTCCCTCGCTCTGTCTCCCTCGCTGTCTTTCTGACTCTCAGGTATTTGGATGGAAATCACTTCACTCAAGTTCCCGTGGAGCTCTCCAATTACAAACACTTAACGCTCATGTAAGTCTCACCCGTAGCACCTCAGTGGAGAGATATTGTATACTTTCACACAGATAATTAACTCCCACTTTGCCGAGTTTAGTACGGTTAACACACATTTTTTTAAAAAGCAAAAAGAAAACACTTAAGGATTGTGATTTGGTCTGTGCTTCCTGCACTTTGCTTTTAATCACAACTAACAGACTGTACTCTGTTCTGTGTTGAATCATTTTTGTGACTTTGTTTGGCCCTGATGTGGTGTGACAGTCTGGGTACATTAGGCTACAGGAGGAGTATTACAGAATCCATATAGTCTGTGCACGCGTGTGGGTTTGTTCACGCATGTGTGGACAGTGCTGCCTTGTGTGGGTTTTATGTATCTGTTGTTTCCTTTCCAGTGATTTGAGTAACAACCAGATCAGCACGTTGTCCAACCACAGCCTCAGTAACATGTCCGAGCTGCTTACCCTGTGAGTCTGGCTTTACATCTGCCTTTGCGGTGTGTGTGAGTGTGTATATTTAGGCGTATTTGTGTCTATGTGTGGACGAGAAGCTCATAAATGCTCAAGTAGAAGAAGGCCTAGAAAAAATTATAGCAGAAATCAAGAAAGGGTGACATGACTGCATGTGATTGTTAGCCAGTCCTAAGAGACTCAGGGGAATCTCTGAAAGACTTTATTGCCACAAAATAACCATCGATATCAAAAAATACTGGCTTCACCTAAACTACTCCAGAAATTCACTTTCAACGTATGTTTTAAAGTGCTACTTTATTACAACAACAAACTATAGTTAGAGTCTGGCTCAGAGCTCAACACCCTGCCCCACAAATATATTACATATAAAACCGGGGAACGATGAGTAAATATACAGATGGATGTTGGAGTGGCGGAGGCGCTTAACAGCTGGCATCAACTCAGGGCAGCAGGGAGAGCAAAGATCCAGTGCAGCTGGAGATGCCGCCTTGAACTAGCTCGCAGCTTCACTTCATTTTTAATAATATATGAAGAATCATTTTGAAAAAATAAACAGGAAAAGAGTGGAAGGCACTGGAGAAAACAATACATGATATATACATCAGAGAGCAGTTTCTCTGGTTTATAGTCTGCGCACCAATGTGATAAATGTTTTGTCTCTTAGTTGCTGTAAATAAAAGAAACAAAATGCACATAAAAAGGAAGAAAACTCGCACTCGGAGTGCTAGATCACTGCCTTGTGAGACCTGCATATGAATGAGTGTGTTATACTGTTCATGTTTGCTGCTTTGCCTGCTTATCTCAGTCAGATGTAGGATTGTGCTCTGAATTGTCTTGCTGCATGCAAAGATTTCTTGGGAAGAAAAATCTGCCATGTGTCCGCGCTAAAATGTTAATTCTGTTTGCAAAGAATTCTGAGCTACAACCGGCTGCGATGCATACCAGAGAGGGCGTTCGACGGACTTAAATCTCTCCGTTTGTTGTGAGTATCTGAACTTTCTGATCCTGGGGAAATGTCCCAGAGAGTCAGATTAGTGCTGAAGTAATCATCCAGTCGAATCATCCTGTTTCAATCACTTTTTCTTAGGTCTCTTCACGGTAATGACATATCACTGATACCAGAAGGAGCCTTCAAAGACCTGTCGTCGCTTTCCCACCTGTGAGTAACACGCAAACACAGAAACATCACAGGTCATGTGTCGCTGTGTGTTGGAAAAATCTGCCCTTTTTTTCCCTATAAAATAACAAATCAAAGAAATACATAATCATCATGAAATATCTGTCCAGTAACTGCAGGGAGCTGAAAAACACAAACAGAACAAAACTCATAATTAAAGTTGTGACGCGTCATCAGACAGGATGTTACCCGGCCATCTGCCCAGTGACCTCTATGAATGTCGACTGGAGGTCCTTTCTAGCACTGGGAAGATTGTTCGCTTTAATTTTGTGTGGTTTCCTTTTATCATTTGTATTTGTGTCACCTCCCAAACGGTGGATCTATTGCTTGTTAGACAAATATGTGAACCACTATACTAACCACTTCTAGTAAATAGTAGTTATAAGAAGAATAAAATGCACCGTGTTGTAATTTGGGGCAAATTACCAGGGATTTTTCCCCCCTGGTAGTTAATGAATTTTTAGGGAAATCTGCTAAAATAATTTAATGCAAAACATAAAAAGCCCACTCCCACTGTGACGAGGACGCCCAGAGCAGAAGCTGAAAAATTCAGAGAGTCATGATTATATATTCTAACGAGAAGTCCATGAAGCAGAAATATGTTGTTGAAAAAAAAAACAATCTGATGTAATTCAATGAAGTTTTGTTCTGCTTTACTTTATTTTACTGTTGTTTTCTTTGAGTGTGGCCTCGACAGCGATCTCATGGCTCAAATGAACAAAAGAGAAAGACATACAGAGGAAGAGTGCGAGTACTCAGTTTTGCTCCCATTTTTAAGTGCAGTGTCAAAAAAACTAAACAGGCTGCAGAAAAAGCACAGCGGTCATACAGGGTGGAGACGCCTGGTGAGTTACCTGCTGGTGGGAATGTCTGAGTCTACGTGAGGCGCTCACAAGGATCAGCACCATGGAGAGTGCTTGTAACAGACTGGAGACTACAGGAAACTGTTCTAATACAATATAACCCAAGGCTTTATATAAAATATGGTGTAGCCACCATGACGTCGCCCTTTGGTTTTGCAGTTGAGGGTTGTGGTTGTCACCAGCTTGGGTTTTTGAAACCAGACGTGACAAGGAAAGGGTGGATCAGAGTGAGAAACCAAACACTGCCACTCCCAAAAGCTTCATGGTCTTTAACACGGAAATAAGTTGAAACTTTGAGAAATCCCACCAGTGACACTGTTACCACCATGATTCAAATGCTCCCAGTTATTTCTTCTGCTGTCTCACTTTTTGTCCAATCGGCCGGCAGGGCTCTGGGCGCCAACCCTCTGTACTGTGACTGTCACATGCAGTGGCTGTCAGACTGGGTGAAGAGCGGGTATAAGGAGCCTGGCATTGCTCGCTGTGCCGGGCCCGGCGACATGACGGACAAACTTCTACTGACCACACCCTCCAAGAAGTTCACTTGTACAGGTAAATGGACATATTGTAGTGCAGCAATGCAATGCTTTCCAGGAGCTAGACAAAGAAACGACACAATACGGTTAAATCAGTGTCTGGTCTTGTGCTAACAAACATACATACACTTGAGGAGGACTCCCAAAAGAGACCACAAGTTGCCAAAATCAAAACAGCACTATGTATATATTACAGTTACTGTGATATTGTTTTCACTGGGCAAAAACATTAATGTTAATATTAACATGTATATACTAACTTTATACATTTCCTTGAGATTCTTGATGCTTGAAAAATGCTACTGTTAATCTTGAAACCTTATTCTATCACTTAACTTTGAACACAAGACTGAAATCTATTTTTGACCTAATCTGACTGACGCACTGTAGAAGTCCCCGGGCCTTGTGGTTTTCTGGTGCCAGGTAAAGTATCTTATAACAGTATTTTCTACTCAATCCCAGATTCTCCAGTTTGAGACAGTCCTGTCCCAGTTTTCCTCTCTGTTCAGTCAGAACCACTCCGCCTCCTTTTCAACCCTCATGTTCTGACCAGCACTGTGTTCTTGTGTTTTCTGTACATGATATGGTTCTGCAAAGAAATGTCATCTTTCTCAAGCAATACTTGTAATATATGAGCAAGTGAAACCTCCCCATGATTATACTAAACAACATAGTAAAAGTAACCAGACGCTTTCTTAGATACACCTTGCTAGTGCACAGTTGGACCCCCTTTTACCTTCAGAAGTGCCTTATTTCTTCGTGGCACAGATTCAACAAACGTGCTGGAAACATTCCTCTGAGATTTTGCTCCATATTGACATGATAGCGTCACACAGTTGCTGCAGATTTGTTGGGTGCACATCCGTGATGAGAATCTTCCATTTCACCCAGATGTGCTCTGCTGGATTGAGATTTGGAGACCGTGAAGGCCATTTAAGTGCAGTGAGCTCATTGTCAAATCCAAGAAACCAGTTTGAGATTAGTTGAGCTTTGTGACAGGCGTTATCCTGATGGAAGCAGCCATCAGAAGATGGATACACTGTGGTCATAAAGGAATAGGCATGGTCATCAACAGTACTCAGGTAGGCTATTTCCTGAAAAGATACTTTTAAACACCAAAGTGTGCCAAGAAAATATCCTCCACCACCAGCCTGGATTACTGATACAAGGAAGGATGGATCCATCTTTTCATGCCATTTACACTAAATTCTGACCCTACCATAAACCTGGCTCCTGGTGTGGTCTTCTGCTGCTGTAGTCCATTTTCTTCAAGGTTCGGCATGCTGTGCATTCAGAGATGCTATTTGAGAGGTTATTTGAGTTACTGCTGCCTTCCTATCAGCTTGAAGCAGTCTGGCCATTCTCTTCTGATCTCAGGCATCAACAAGGCGTATTTGTCCAGAGAGCGTCGGCTCACTGAATCTTTTCTCTTTTTCGTTCTATCCTTTGTAAACCATAGAAATGGCTGTTTGGGAAAGACTGAAGTATTCACAACTTCTATGTCACATTCAATGTCACTTAAATCACCTTTCTCTCCATTCTGATGCTTGATTTGAACTCGAGCAGGTCATCTTGACTGTGTCTGTGCCCCTGGATTGAGTTGCAAATGATTGGCTGATTAGATATTTGCCCTGACAAGTAATTAAACAGGTGTATCTAATAAAGTGACCAGTAAGTTTATATAGAATGCAGGGTAAAAACCACCATCTTTGTCTCCTGCAGAAAAAGTTGACATTTGAAGCTTTTGCAGCTGCCTAATAATGTACAGTGTGCAAAGCTAGTCACTCTGAGTGTTCCTACTCTCCAGAGTGCCAAATTTTATGCATTGTTAATCATCTCTCCTGTGTATGTTTTATTTGTGTGGATTGGTGCACCATATAGGCCCAGTGGATATAAATATCCAGGCTAAGTGTCATCCCTGCCTGTCCAACCCCTGCAAGAACGACGGCACATGTGCCAATGACCCTGTGCACTACTACCGCTGCACCTGCCCTTATGGATTTAAGGTACACACAGCAAAGAAAGCAAAAGGAATCATATTCACCTGCCCTTTCATAGCATCTTTTATAATCACTCACTGGTACAAAAAACACACACACACACCCATGAGACAGGAACAAGTGAATACAACACTTCTTATCTTTCAAAACTCATGCAGAGTACAAACTTACACATGCAGACACGTAGAAAGACCTTATTCCTGCGTGAGCCAGATGAATACATCTGTGAAGGAGTGTAGGGATAAGAGACAACACTTTCAAAGTCAACTGATGCAATAGGGGGAAATTTTAAGAAGCTGTTGTTGTTTGAGAGCACTGAACATATGTGTGTTTGTGTTGTGCACGCAGGGCCAAAACTGTGATGAACCCATTCACGCCTGTATCAGTAACCCGTGCCAGAACGGTGGAACCTGCCATCTGAAGGAAGGAGAAGGCAGCAACTTTTGGTGAGAGACGTTCGAGATATTTTATCCAACCTGGTTAGTCTTGGCTGTCGATTTCTTCACAGGTTATGTTAAAGAGGCATTTTCCTTAATTCACACACAAATATCCACCTGTTGTGTATCAGGAGGTACTACTCCACCTGTGAGGCTCTGGAGAGAGCTTTTTAAAGTGTGGACTCTGATGATGAAACTGGCTGGGACAAAAAAGAAAGAACTGCCGTGTTACATCTGTGGCGTTTTGAAAGATGTGAGCATTTACCTGATGGGGTGCATTGCATTATGGGAAATCCAAGAAAACGCATTAATGGATCAAACCTTTTTTGAAGGAACTGCAATGTCAGAGCCTCACTTGCATCAGTTCTGACCTCTCGTTTGAGCGTTTCACACAATAGTATTCTAACTCCAGTAACTGTAGTCCTCTACGTCCTACAGGCTCCTTGGTGTACTCGGTGGTACTTAACTTTATACGTTTATAAGTAGTTTATAAGTAAGTTTATACGTAGTGTATGGTAAGGATTAGGGAGATAGAGCTAGAAGATATGCGCTCAAGGTGCTAAAGTAAAACTTTCTTTTCAGTATAACAGAAAACTTATAGCTGTTTCATTCTTGGAAGATGATGGAGCTGAGCGAAAATACAAATAAACATAAATAACAAAGCATCTTTTCATAAAACCAATCATCTAGAACACCATACATCAGCTATCAGATAGCAAGAGAGCACACGTGCAGGTGATTCCTCCATCAGTGATGCTGCACCAGTAATTAGAGGTGGTGATGAATTTACGGGAGGCGAATGGCTCGGGGGACTGGTTCTGTTGTGTCTCCAGAGCAAAGTGGACAGACCCGCTGTGAGAACTTTCTTCATTAGTCTATTTAGTGTTAACTGTAGGGAAGCTAATGCCTGTTTGCTTGCTCGCTCTGAGCAGATCTTAACAACGTACGCAGATGATTAAAGGAACCCCAGCTCCTCCCGTTTGTCGACCTCCATTTCTTTACCCTCTCTCTGTATCCTCTGCTGCCATTTCTTGTCCATTTATGTCCGTATTTCCACCGGTGTATGATTTCTTTTCCCTCTCCAGCGCAGGGGGTGGAATATTCATCGTGAAGAGCTGTCGCCGACTATATAATGAGATATTAATCCACCCGAGTGTGTGCCGCATAAGAGCTCTTTATTAGACCCATAATATAGCGCTCTCAGTGTGCGTGCGTGTGTGTGTGTGTAAATGTGTGTGTCATAGAGAGAGTGTTGTAATAAACCTGAGTAGTAGTTACAGAGTTGAGGCACGATCACGTTAACAGAATAATGACTCTCTTCTGGGGATATGTAGATGGAGCTGACACTGCTGTTATGAGCTGCATGCATGGATAGTGTGTGTGTAGGTGTGTTTGTTTATGTGTGTGTGTCTGTGTGTGTGTTAGGGAGGGGATGGGGTGGGGACGGGGGGACATTGAATATGTCTGATATTCACAGGTCCCCACATTCGTGCAATGTTTGCTCTTAGAGCTGCAATGATTCCTCAATAAAATTGTCCACACACAAAATTAGTTGCTGAATATATTGGCAATTATTCAGTAGTAATCAACTGCTTACAACCATCCCCACACTGGGCAGATAATCCCTACCTGGTGTCTGTTTGAGGATACTGAGAGTATTGGCGAGAACAGCCAAACACGCCTGTGTATGAAGCTTGATAGTGTGTGCGGTGGGACCTAAATTATGTGTAAAATGTATTTATATACCCACGACGGGCTGCTCTGAATAAAATCATGGGATGAAACTCCCAGCTGTGTGCTAATGCTGCATCTGTGTCTCTGGTTATAGTTGATCAAAAATGCTGCAGCGTGAATACTGACAGGGACTAGAAAGAGAGCATATTTCTCCCATGTTAACGTCTCTTCGTTGACTTCCTGTTAAATCCAGAATCAAATTTAAAATCCTTCTCCTCACATTCAGGCCCCATCTTATCCTAAAGACTTCATAGTACCATATAAAATCGATGGATTTCCCCTTCTGTAAATCCTGTCTCCTGTTAATCTAATAAGGATGAATAAATAGTTACATTAATGTTAGTGTAGTTTATGTGACCCTACAGGTGTTTATCCACCTATTTATGAGGGCTTGCATCTTTGTGTGTTTGATCTCAGGTGTGTGTGTCCGGAGGGCTTCGAAGGTGACGCGTGTGAGATCAACATTGACGACTGTGAAGATAACGACTGTGAGAATAACTCCACCTGCGTTGATGGGATTAACAACTACACATGCATGTGTTCACCAGAATACACAGGTAACACTCATGAATGAAGAATTATAGACTGGGAGCAGATGTTGGAGGCTGGCATGCTTTCCCCGTTCTGTATTCCTATTTTATTTATTTATTTAAACACAGAAATGCAGGACTCTTCCAGATAATGCAGGGATCCTGTAGGTTTGTGTCAGAGCCATCAGTTTTAGTTACTTCAGTGTTGTGTTCTTATTATTTTTGCATGATTTCAGCCACTAAAATGCTGCAGTACCCATAGGGACAGGCCACCATTACCACAGAGAAGAGGTGTGTCAGAGGAACAAATTAGAGCATCTGAAAACAAAATACCATACAATATTATGCTTAGAGGCATGAATAACAGAATTTTGTGGCTCAGTGACTTGAAATCTCTTACCAGAGTGCACCTTGGGAGTCAATCAAAATGTTACGCCACTCAGCCCGTAAAAAGTGAAAATCCTTTCTGGCTTAAATTTTGAAAATCTTGCCTTCAAGAGTTGCACAATGAGGCAAATCAGTGGCTGCTTTAATAAGCTGACCCCTTTTATATGTTCACAATGGACCACCACCTGCACAGACATCAACATCAACTTCTTTGTCAGACTGACCCACATTTCAATCTGAGGACAATCACCTGCCAAGCAGCAGTTTTCATCTGAAGGTTGTGCAACATGACTGTCAGTGAGAAGTTCTGCTGTTATATCTTGAGGCCTCTGGGGGAGACTTCATAAGCATAAACAACCCGAAGTGTGGTGCTGTGAAAACACAGTTTTTGGCCACACCAGCCTGCCTGTGCCTTTGTATTCTCCAGACACTTCCAGTACTGGAGGACATGTCTGAGGAGCTTGGAAAGAAAAGTGTCTGGACTTCTTTAAGTTTCTTGAAGACGTTTCACCTTTCATCCATCTTTGAACAGAGGGGGCGGCTTACGACACCAGTTGTCTGCTATCTGTAATCCAGTTTTGAGATCCCTTACCAGACGCCTTAACGCCCACTCACATCTTGGGTCATTTGTTCTCAGCAAGCCACATAACAGGTTGGGGCAAGGTCTCACAATGAGTTCACCCGAAACCTTGGCTGATTGTGACCCACACCCATTTTCACCCCTTGGCTTGAGGGATTAGGCAGAGGATCAATAGGGGGTCCATGACCCTCTTAGGAACACCCCCACTGGGGGTGGGACTCTCCACCAGTTGCTCTTAGAACTGAAGAAGCTTCTTGGATAAGAGGTGAAACTTTTTCAAGCAAAACTTAAAGAAGTCCAGACGCTTTTCTTTCCAAGCTCCTTATACTACAATGACCTGGGTGACTGAGAACTTTTACAGATATACTAGAGGACATCCACTCTGTACAGCAGGGACACAAGTCCTCAGGTTAAAACAAGAAGAGTGTCCCATTCATTTTCTGCCACTTATCCAATTCAGCATCACGAGAAGGCTGGAGCCTATCCCAGCTGTCAGAGAGCAAGAGGCAGGGTACACCCTAATACATAAAGACAGACAACCAATCACATCTATGTGCAATTTAGAATCACCAGTTTTCCCACAGTCCATGTCTTTGGACTGTGGGGAGAAGCCAGAGTACTCGGAGAGAACCCAGGCAGACATGGAGAACATGCTAACTCTGCACAGAGTTGTGAGGCAATGTGGTAACCACCACACCGCCATGTCAACCTTTCAGCTGTTCCATTTTCACAAGGCTCTGGGTGTGTTTGATTTGGAAGAGTTTTACACTCTGACTGAAATGCAACTAGAAACCTTTTGCCTACCCAGCAAATGTGTCAACCACTACATTATGGGGCGACCTCGGTAACTTGGATGGAAAAATTAGCCAAATTTAAATCAGAAAAGTTTTTTGGCCTATTTTCATTGGAAGGGTTGCTGAGTTTAATAGCTGCAACTTGACTCGATCAAAAACCTTTACTTTAGATTTTTTTACCAAACTGCAAGTTTCTTGTCTCTCCTTTATTGCCCTACTAACACTGACATTATCCAAACTGTAGCCATATAGAGGCTGTCTGGGAAATATAAAACAAACTCTTCATTCCAGAAATAGTCACCATAAATATCTCTCCCACAAAAAGTCTTCTATCCTTACAGAGAAGTCACAAAAGACAAATGTTTTATCTGACTAACACTGGTCTGTTGCTACTTGTTTGTCTGCTTTTGCACTGTGCTAATCATCTCTGAGTGCTAACCTATGTGGCGGTGTTCTCTCTCTGTCTTTCTGTGTTTTGCTGTCCTGTGTCTTTTCTCCCATCTTGCTCTGCTTTCTATCATCTGTCATCTTTTTTGTGGTTGCAGCTGCTACCAATGAGGTGGAGAGAGGTTAGTCTGTTCTTCTCTCTGTCCTTTCTGTCCCTCTCTCCTTCCTTCCTAACTGCCCTCATTTCCTGTGCTTTATCCACGGTAATGCTACAGATGCACCATACTGTATGCAGTCGCGCTCCGTGTTAGCAGTGCATGTCTTTGATGTATAAAAAGACCACTCTCAGATTTCTGTGGTTATACTGCTTGCTGCTTCACGCATACATGTGATGACCATTCCAGGTGAATGAGCTGAAATTAGAGGAACTGGCAATAATCTATATTTTTGAAAGCAGAAATCCCATTAAAATACACAAACTTACTAACGTCTGCATTTCGTCCATTCACTCCTCCAGAACAATCAAAATATATATTTTCAGTTTTAAAAGAAGGCTAATTTTCTAAACAGTCACACATTGTACTTATTATCCAGATTTACTTAAATGGTGCATTTGGTGCCGACTATTTTCAGCGGAACATTTGGGGGTCCTGTGAGTATTTGTTTGATTGTACGATAGACTGAAATAGACTCAAATGTGCGTGTTTAGTGCTTTAAAACTATTTGGTTGAACAATGGAGGCTTTTGGTATTGAAGGAGTTATATTAAGAGCCATTCGAGTTTGTTTGAGTCTTTTCTTGGGATTTTTTTTGGACCATAACAAAAACATACTGAGTTACATCTTATCTTTTTAATAAAGGTCATTTTAATGTTCCACACCTAGGAATGAAAGTCTGGGACAATAAGCCAGTCTGCTTTCTGAAACGCAAATATCTACAGCGGTGTGTAAAAGTCCCGGGTTACCTCTCATTTCTTTATATTTATATAAAACAAGAGAAACGTGCACCAACATAACTTAGAGTACAGACTGTCGTACCTCTGTCCTGATCTCCTCTGTACCTACTGACTAAGATGGCCAACAAATGCCTAAAGATGAAGTTTAAAATTGGTTCTTTGCTAAGTCACCTATGTGTGATACAACACACATAGGTAACTTGAGTTAGGTGCGTTTTTATGCTTGAATAATCCAGAGGTCAGTATAAATTGGCTTAATAAACTGAAAAATATTTCTGAATGAAAACAAGTGAAAAAGTTGACAGCATCCAAAGGATGATTTTAGAATTAAAACCACTTTAAAAACAAAAATTACTCTGACTTCAGAAAGTCTGGCTGCTGGAAGCAAAATGTGAAGAAATGATGGGTGACTCAAGACTTTTGCACAGTATTGTACTGTACATTTACCACCCAAAGTTCCTTTTTAAGGAACTACAAACTTCCTTTCAGGCTTATGGTTTGCATGCATTTCAACAACAGTCTAATGATTTCTAAAAATTAAACAAACTGGTCCTCTGGTGTATGAAAAAAGATATTTTAACACATAAAACTATGTTATACTGCCACTGCTCCATCTGCTGTATTATTTCCTTTGCAGCTTTCTTAATGTGAACAAAAAACAAACAGTTTATACAGCTATAAATGTTTAAATTGCCTGAAATAAAATGTGGTGAGTATTTAGCCACTGAGTAATGTTTGGCTCTGCAAAGCTCATTTCTACACATATGACAGGACCTTTGAGGCTTCTCTGGAGCTCATTTCACATCCTAAAAGGTCGTGTGGGGGAATAGACCAATATTTATCACATTTAGCTGGTCATATTGTGACAAAAACTCACATGGAAATAAGAAACCATCAAAGTAAACAAGCAAGTACTCACAGTCTTTTAACAGCTTTCTTAATGACAGCTTTTCTTTTAAAGCCATTATGCTTTTCTGTCATACCGAACTGTTTGCAGGGATCTTGGATGGAAAAGGTTGTCACTGTATGATATGAAGGGGAAGAGATAATCCTAATATGATCATCTCAGACAGACAACTCTGTCTTTGAGTACAGAATCCCCACCCACCTGCTGTTTGTGATGGGCAGCCAATCAGCAGACAGCTGTCTTACTTATTACTTATTTCAGACACTAGGTAAACAGAGTGGTTGCATCAAAAACATGTATTGGTTGAATAATTATTAATACTGAAATGTGAATTATTAAAAACAACATTTTATATAAAAATAAAAATGTATTAAGCAAATCTGACTGCGTTTAAGTCCAGGGCTTAAAAGGACAAACATCTCCTGCTGTTTCACTTTCATACTTATTAATCCCTAGAGGGTTGTGTAATTATTCCCAGCGTGGACTTCAAGAGTCAGGGGTATTGGTTTATTCCCTCATCAGTGATTCATTTGGAGTGTAGAGTTTCAGGAAGATCAGGATACCCTCTGGAACATCATCATATACAAGATTCCCAGCACTGAAATCATTTATCAAACCACTGTGTTGATTCTGGCCACAAGAGAGTCATCCATCATAAGACCAAGCACCCATTCAACTCACACACACACACACACACACACACACACACACACACACACACACACACACACAAACACACACACGCACGCACGCATGCACACAAAGAGAAAACAAATTGTAAAGAAGTTAAAAATTTGATGTGTTTTATGTTTTCATTTCACTTTATTGTTAATGCTGTGCAAAGAATTGAAAAAGTGATGAGATATTTGTGTGTGTGTGTGTGTGTGTGTGTGTGTGTGTGTGTGTGTGTGTGTGTGTGTGTGTGTGTGCGTGCGTGTGTGTGTGCGCACATATGTGTGTGTGTTTCTAGGGGAGCTGTGTGAAGAGAAACTGGACTTCTGTGCCCCAGAGCTGAACCCATGTCAGCACGACTCAAAGTGCATTTTGATTCCGCAGGGATACAAGTGAGTAGTCTGGAAACACACACACACACACACACACACACACACACACACACACACACACTTGTATAAACTATTATGCAGTTATTAGAGTATGCAAGCAGTGCTTCTTGTTTCTCCCGCAGGATTTGAAGACTTAAATTTTTCACACAGAAATAATAGAGTTCCTGTTTTTTTTCCAGCAGAGACATGGTGGGTGTGTGTGTGTGTGTGTGTGTGTGTGTGTGTGTGTGTGTGTGTGTGTGTGTGTTTGCATGTGTGGATGGGAGGTGTTGGGAATGTGATTTTGGCTCCCTAGTAAGGTTTCCTGGCGAGATTTTATCTGTACTTTTACTCCTTGCTTGTGTGCGCTGTGGTCAGTGTAATTACGTCTAGAAGTGCTCTCCATCAGGCAGTTTGACATCATGTAAAAATTAGGATTGTGTCTGTTTGTGTTCTCTAGGATTTGTGGACTGTCTGGGTCAAGAAGCAATTGACATGTTTTCTTTTTATTGTTAAGGAAATCTTCCACATGCAATTAGACCAAATCTAACCACAGGCAGCCACAAAGAACAGCTGTATCCCTGCAAAGAGTCCAGTAACAACAAGCATTTCTCTGTGTGTGTGTGTGTGTGTGTGTGTGTGTTCATTTTAGGTGTGAGTGCATTCCAGGCTTCATAGGCGAGCACTGTGAGCTGGATTATGATGACTGTGAAGAGAATAAGTGTCAGAATGGCGGTCAGTGCATCGATGCCGTCAATGGATACACCTGCATCTGTCCAGAAGGGTACAGGTGAGCTGCACACCACAGTGGAAGTCACACATGCCAACAGTTTTTGATATAAGAGGAGCTCCCCCTGGTGTTTATTGTCAGTTATTGAGATCAACATACTATTTTTCTCAAGGTCCCTGGAGTAATAGTACAGTGTGGTATTTTTTGGACTAACTTTCACATGTGAAATGATGAAAAATCCAACTGTAACTGAAAGCACCAAAGAAGTATGTTTTTAAGCATGCATGTTCTAGCAGCCGTACCACAAATTGATAATAATTATAAGAGGAACAAATAAAGGGAATGACCTGGACTCTTACGGTATTCCATGTGTGTTACACTGTGCGTTTCAGTGGGTTATTCTGCGAGTTCTCTCCTCCGATGGTCCTTCCTCGCACCAGCCCCTGTGACAACCACGAATGCCTCAACGGGGCACAGTGCGTCATTGTAGGATCAGACCCCCGCTGCCAGTGTCTCCACGGCTACGAGGGCGAGCGCTGTGAGACTCTCGCCAGTGTCAACTTCGTCAACCGCGAGTCATACCTGCAGCTGCCCTCCAGTCTCCTCTCACCACAGACCAACATCAGCCTGCAGGTGACAGACTTTTCTTTAAATTAAATGCAGCTTTGCACTTTTGCTTCACTTCATTTCAGGTGAAATATTTTTGAAATTTTTGAAATGAAAATGTTTCCGAACTTTTTTGAGCTTGTGACCCCTTAAAGTAAACAGAGTCATTGGTAAGTTTTGACAAAAAAACAGCACACAACAACACACTTAAATAATTTATATTTAAAATGATCTACTATTTTCTTAAAAACAACAACAAAAAAACAGCTTTTGTAATGAAGTCTTTTTTTTTTATCTCAAAGTTTTAATGTAGTAACTCTAACTTCTGAGAAAATAACTTGAAATTTTGAGTTATTCAGTCACATTTCAATATAATAGCTCAAGATTTTGATTAAGTTCTGCTTTTTCACAGTGATGGAAACAAGCTTCATCTCAAATCATGAAATTTAAAAGAAAAGTCCCACCTGGTCATCACAGATTTGCTTACAGCTTTTATGACTGGTTTTCTTAAATAAATAAATACATAATAAATAACAGTTTCATACTGGGAGAATGAGTCTGTGTGTCTGTATACCTGTGAATCCATTCATCTGATTGGCACTGTTTTAAACAATATTGCATGCCTTGAATATGCAAAGCTGTAAACTAAAAATCAGTCCCCTACCTGTGAAAGTTTGGTTTCTACACTAGAGACTTCGAACATCTGTCATTTTGTGTTGAACTGAGCTACACTCCTGAGAGTCCATATTCATAAAGTTATAGTACCAGATCTTTATTCCAAAAAAACAGATAATATTGCTGGAAAATATCTAAAAGCACCTCTCTCTTCCTTCATCCCTTAATTATTTATTTATTGAGAAAACTCATGGCTTTAGGGAATTTTGTTTGTTTGTTTTTTTGGGGGGTCATGTGTTATACAGCACACACACACACACACACATGTGTTATGTTTTATTAACTTTATATTAATATTTAAACCTCCACCATTCAAATATTCACCATTAATGTAATGAATCTGCCCAGTAAGCAATTCTATTTCTCAAACTTAAAACAGTTATTTTCATTATTTCTATAATAACGATCCATCAGATGTGTCAAATATTTTCCACAGACTCGCATCAAATCTCAAGAAGACTCTGTGTCACAGGCTGTAGCGCAGAGCGGGTTTTCAGTTCCAAACAGAGAGTTTATTTACAAACACCAAGTTCAGAATATGTACAGTGGGGGGAAATCCAGGGATCCTAGGGTCCGGGGGAAAGCTCTCTCACACCCGTCCTCTCCTCCTTCACTCCAACGCACACACATCCACACAGCGGGGAAGGTCACAGGTCCGGGGAAAACTGTCACACAGGAAAGGCGGATTACACGAAGTCACGGATTTTACACAAGCTATGTTCACAAAAGCTAGAGAGGATCACTAACGTGTCTTGCACAATCATCCGGCGACGAGAAGATCTCAGCCCGGCATTAAATGGCAACACGTAATGGCAACATAATAGCAAACAGGTGTGTGGGCCGCAATGAGCTCCGCCCAGGCAGAGCGGTGAAGGAGAGAGAGGGAGCAAAAACAAAAACACATGTAGCCTTGCAGGGCTGGCGGGGCAGACACAGGGACCATGACAATCAGTGCCTCCCATCAGATTTGATAATTTCACCGTGTCGGTTTATTTATTATTAAACTCTCATTGGCATGCAGACACAGTTAGTGACTGGCTGGTGAACGTAGTGGAGCACTTAGCTGCTAAAGAGTCAGATTTCCTTCAGGGGTTTGTAAAGATTCATCTCCAGTTTGTGTTCCTCATGTATTAGCATACATTTAGCTAAGCTGCCACCTTAAAAACATTACTTCCTTTATGCTCGCTAGATGCTGATGTACTCCGACCACAACTTACAGAAATCGGCACAAAAAAACACGGCCCTGGATGCCTTGGCCTGCTTTAACCCCAGAGTACAGAGTCATAAATGATCTATAGATTTTCTGTTTTAGGCTTTTTTTCCATCTCTTTGTGTGTAATAAGCACTGGTGGTGGATACAACAGTAGAATTGTCTTTTAAGTATTTTTTGAAGGCGTGCAGTGACTTGAAATAATAACTCCCCTTAAATATCTGAAACCTACAGTTTGTTTTGAAAATGTAAGGAGTAAAAGCAGAGATATTTGTGTACACATATCGGGAGTAAAAGTGAAAAGTTTTCATAAAAATAAATACAGAACTAAAGTACATATACCTGAAAATGACTTACTTGTTCTTTGTTGACAATTTTTACAGCAGTAAAAAGAACTAAGTGCACTTTTAGGCCACTAACATGGAGATCCTGCTGTGCTTTCAGATTGCTACCGATGAGGACAGTGGTGTGTTGTTGTATAAAGGGGATAATGATCACATTGCCATGGAGCTGTACAGGGGACGCCTCAGGGTCAGCTACGACACTGGATCCTATCCTCCTTCTGCTATATACAGGTACACGCACATGCAGGCAGAAAGCCCATTCCCTGGCTCCACGTTCACATGATGGATGATACAGATGTGTGAAGTGAATTCCTCCCTCGTCTCTCTCTCTCTCTCTCTCAGTGTGGAGACAGTGAATGATGGTAATTTCCATGCCGTGGAGTTAGTAGCATCAGATCAGACTCTGTCTCTGTCCATCGATGGCGGGCCGCCCAAATCCATCAACTCCCTCAACAAGCAGTCCACACTCAATATAGATTCTCCACTTTATGTGGGAGGTAAGGACTCAACGCTATGTATATTCTTATAGCCGTGTCTGTGTAAATGCCGTAGAACAGATAGATATCATAATACTTACAAATTATAGTATAAATACTTAGATTTAAACATTATGTACAGGTGGCCAGAGGCTAGGTATGAAGCATCAAGTCATAAAAAGCCTTCACGTTCACTTTGGGCTTGATTTCAATTCCATACACACAAAAATATAATTAAGAGGATCTTTAATCATCTTAAATGAGGTGCTGAGATACTTCTGTCTTCATGCAGGGATGCCAGAGCGAGCCTCGGCTTCTGGCGGTCTGTCGGCCCTACAGCACAGCTCGGGTGGCCGTAACGGCACAAGCTTCCATGGCTGCCTCCGTAACCTCTACATCAACGGGAAGCTCCAGGATCTAGGAGCTGGGCTTGAAGCGGGGCTCCCAGGATCTGGAACCACCCAGAGTACCACCAGAAAGTGGTTGGGCAATGGGGTGGAGCCGGGCTGTCAGCCGTGCCAGAGAGGGGCCTGCGTCCAAGGTGACTGCCACCCAACTGGACACCGCGGTTTCACTTGTACATGCCACGCAGGCTGGACGGGAACTTTGTGTGACCAGCAAGTTAGCAACCCCTGTGATGGCAACAAGTGAGTGTTTCTGTGCTTCATCTAAAACCACAGCTAGTGCAATGGCAGCTCTCAAAGAGAGACCAAGATTTGTCTGTCTGGTTCTTTACGTTCTGTCCTTCCCTTTTCCACCCTACAGGTGTATCCATGGTACCTGCATCCCAATCAACTCCTATTCCTACTCCTGCCGCTGCCAGCCTGGCTTTGCTGGTGTCCTCTGTGATGAGCAGGACCAGGATGCAGCTAACCCCTGCAGCCTGTCTCGCTGCAAACATGGCAAATGTAGAGTGTCAGGCCTGGGCAAGGCGTACTGCGAGTGTAACAGCGGATATACAGGAGAGGCGTGTGACAGAGGTAAGCGAAACACGGATGCCTGTTCGGTACACTACCTTTATTCTTCTAAAAATAATAATCTAATACTCCAGTGGGCTTCTTTTAACAAAGTCTGAGCTTCTCTGTTACTTGCTAACTCTCTTTAAAGTGTCTCAGCAGCGTGTGTCTCAAAGTGTTTAATCTCTCTGCACTGACGCTTCTAACCCCGTCGCTTTTTCAACTCAGCATCTCCTGAGCCTCCTCTTAATCCCACACGAGGGGTTACTCAGGTGAGACCACCTGATCGCATGTTAACGTCAGCTTTTCTTTACTGATTTTCTCTCCTGCATGCAGCCCAGCAAACTTCTCATCAGTATACTTGCTGTCACCTCATGCAACATATAGCATGAAAAGTTCCAGTTTTTTATTTTTTTCCCCACTTTTTTCCCCCACTGTAATGGAGCTCCACAAACTCTGTAGGATAATAAAACCCTTTTTTTTAATTCTAATTTTAGCATTAAAGGAATACATTTTTGCAAAGGTAACAGGGCTTTATATTAGTGTAATTATATCCCAGGACTGGTAAAACAGAAAGAACCAAGTCTGTCTGTGTATCAGGGGCATTTCCTTTTCTGAGCTGGATCCTACTTTTGTCAACTCATTTCACAGATTTATAAACAGTGTAAGATTCAGCTTAACAACTGTTGACTAGTTGCCCTCACATCACATGAGTTGAAGGTGCCTAAGATGCTAGTGTTGAATCTCTGCACTTTGTACACAGACCCAGTCTGGGAGATGATGATACAATCATTTACATGCTGCAGAGAGCTTCTTCCCATCTAGATAGTAATGGCTGCACAATGAGGATCATCCTCTTTGAGTTCTCAAGTGCATTTAAAACGATCCAACTGCTGCTGCTGTAGAGAAGCTACAGAACGTGTCAGTAAACACATCCACCATCTAATGGATTACTGACTACCTGACAGATGCGAGACTGAGGAGAGCTATGTCTGCTGTGGTGATGAGCAGCGCAGGAGCTCCACAGGGGAATTACACTGTAATTCTGTTTACCTACAAAAACATTACGGTAGATACATTAGAACAAGAGTCTAACAAGTCATATTTTTACAGGACTATACTATACAAAACAAAACTATGCATATATAGCATGTGTAAAAGTACATACACATTACTTAAGGTATAATTATTTCTTCATTATTTCTTCATTTCCTTTTAGCCCGTTATTGTACTGTTCCTACTTTTAAATATTTGTAAATAATTGCATTGTAATGTCAAATAAAATACACACATTGCAGGCCGGTTTTTCTAAGAAGGCTGAGATATTCAGTGTGTGCAACAAATTGATGGGCCATTTGAGGCGATTGAAGTGTACTTTGCTGTTGGCGGAGCAACATCAGAGCTGGTGACACCAACAGACGGAATAAAATGATTAGGAAACCTGACTCTGTGATTGGCTGAAGACTGGACCCATTTGAAGCTGTGGTGGAGATGAGGTCACTGCTGTCCATCGTGGATAATCCTGACGAGCTTCGGCCCCACCTGCTGCTTACTGGATGGTGGTGAAGGACAAACTGACTCAGCTCCACTGACACAAAACCAGATACAGAAAGTCTTTCATACCACATACTACGAGTCTTTGTAGTAGTATAGTAGTATCACTTCAATGCTACTACCAAATTCTTAAATAGGAAACAAATGCAGTGTTTGATTGACAAAAATCAAGTTTTCAGCTGTCGAGTTGTTAAAAAGGCTTCTAGAAAAAAACTTTCTTTTGCATCTGAATTTAGTTGAACCAACATCGACTTCTACTAAACTAACGCCATTGAACCAAATTGAACCCGAAAGTTTTATGAACAGTTCACAGAGCAGAGCAGTTATTTCTAGAAAGGGTTTTTCTTTATTCTTCATGTTAGTGCCATTTTTTCCTCTTCTTACATTTTTTCCTCTTTGTGTCATTGGTGTACTGACTTGTTGTGTTGCTGTTTTTACCATTAAGATTGCCTGTCATTTGAACACAATAGAGCACTCCTGTTTGAACATTTCATTCCCACAACACTCTCAATCTTTTTTCAAAAAAGTCCAAACAGTAGTCACATCATTCCTAGTATATTTCTTACTTTCTTGCCAAGGCCTGACAATTTTTTCCCATGATGTGCGGAATTGGTGGAGTTCTCAGTAAAAACTTTGGACACCTTGCAAATATTCTTTCTGTTCCTCGTGTCTGCAGAGGTGGCCTGCCGAGGGGAACGGGTCCGAGATGTCTACCAGAGACAGCAAGGCTACGCGGCGTGCCAAACCCAGGAGAAGGTCTCCCGTTTAGAGTGTCGAGGCAGCTGCCCGGGGGAGCAGAAGGACAGGGCACCTGCTGCACCCCCTTCGCAGCAAACGCAGGAAATACACCTTCCAGTGCACTGACGGGTCTTCTTTTGTCCAGGAAGTGGAGAAAGTTGTCAAGTGCGGCTGTACAAAGTGTTCTTTATAAAAAAAAGAAAGAAAGAAAAAACAGAGACAACACCCTCGGCAGATTTTTCTGTTCTCCAGATATGTTCTGTGTTCCTGCTCGCCTTACTTGATCCCCCAACCCCTGTTGTCCAAGATCCCAATTCCCTGTGAGGAAACCATGCACAGTACCCCCCACCACCTTTTTTAAACCCTGAAAAAACAAACAAAAAAAGTTTCTTTTCTTGTCAGTGCTGGACTGATGATTGATGCTTCCTCGGTGGGGATGTCGAATTGTATTGTAAAGTACGAAAACAGACTTATTTTTTATTATGAAGTGGAGAAAAAGACAAAAAAAAAAACCACACACACACACACACAGAAGTTAACTTTTTCCTTGTATCTACTTCTTTTTGTTGGTCATGATGACTCCAATGGTGTGCCACACTTGTCTCTTCCCTGGAGGACTGACGTGTCACTGACAGCTGACCACTTCCTGACCACAGACTTCCTGCTTCCTGTCCCCCAGTTGTGTGTTTTAGGAGTAACCTTAGTACCACAGACTCACCACTAGGAGGAGCTGCGTTAAGGCACTGGGAGAGGGCGAGCAGTGACAACCTTCACAAGAAACCACCACTGCAGTCTGCAGTCTCCCTTTTAACAGACCTCCTGAACCCTCTGAGACTGTGTGCATGATCCTCCACACAGCTGTGCTCAATCATGTGCTATTTTCTACAGCTACTGAACAACACACACACAAACACACATAAATACTCTCACCTATAGAGGTAAACATATTACCTGCCAGGATAAACACACTTCAGTCCGTTTATTCTGCCCCCAGTCATGAATGACAAGTATTTATTGTATCATAAATACCTGTACTTATTCAGTAGATTCCCCATGTATCAATCTGATTCTTTTAATATATATTAATTTATACAGTATTTGTCCTTATTTTTGTATTAAAAAGACATAATCTGTCAAGATAGCTGAACTAACAAAATGGTGTCCTTTATTTTGGTTGAAGAGAAGTTGTTTTTTTCTTTTTTTTGGATCACTGAAACTTGTGCTTGCCAGAGACCTTTAGTTACATTTTAATCTGCAAATGTGACGTGAAGACATTGTATATTTTTGTCGCGTTTCCTGGGAGTTTGTACTGTGCCATTACCAGAAGGTCTTTATATTAGAGTATAAATGTATAGATAATTTCCCTACCTATGTATTTCACACACAGATCTTGTGAGTAGCATTGACCCTAGAGGATGCTTAGGACTGTTTTTACCTTTTTAACAAATTTATGCTTAAAGAATACTGTGACTTTTTTCTAAATGAAACTACTTTGTTAGCCCCTTGGTCTCCGATGTTAACATGTTGCTGCTAAGTTTTTGTACCGTAGACTTGGATCCTGATCTGTATGTTATATAGAACTTCCTGCTCCTACTGTACGGGGGGCACCTTGTGTAACAGATAAATATGTCCCCCCCTCCACCACTACACATGTGCATTGTGCTTTATATTTCCCCGTCTCCATCCCCAGACTAATGTCAGTTCCCTGACTGATGTTTGTTTATTAAACACAATATTTACCTCACACTTCTCAGCTTATCTTTTCTGTCACGCTAAGATACACCGAGGAGAACGATTATTAAAGACTGGAGGCCAATAATGTGAAAAATAAACTCCCGTTATTTTGAATTTTTTTTGCATAGTGCAGAAAATCGAGAATACACCAGAAATCCTCACCTGTACCCCCTTTCATCCCCTTTCTTTAACTTGTTAAATATTTAATCATCTTAATTGTCTTTCATTTTCTTTTAGTGTTTCTGAGGAATTCAGAGGATACACACAACAATAAGAACAATTTTATTCTTGCAATATTTTACCAATACATGTTTTCCGACTAGAGTATTCTTCCATAAGAGTTTTGTTTTGTTTTTTTAAGTTTCTAGCTCAGCTGATTTATTAAATAAATAAGATGTGCATTATTCCTAAAAAGAAAAAAATGAAGACCTACATTTATATTCATCATTTCTGTTTGCAGTGCAGTCCTTAGCTGTCTTAACTAAAGGTTGTATCAGACCCATGGTCGTAATAAGTCAGGTAAGTAAAATGGTAGAGACGTAAAAAAAAAAGCAGTTACATTTACCGCAAGCTCAGCATTCATTGTTAAATGTTACAGTTTTGTATTTTCAGCTCTGGTGTTACTGTTTAGAAATGTTTGGATTTAGTTTAAGCTAGTTTCAGTCTTAGTTTTAGGGGAATTTTTGTTTTTCTTGTTTTTCTTATTATTATTATATGAAGAGTGTTTGTCCGGCTAAAATTTGGAAAGGTCAGAACAGGTATTACAATAAAAACACAACACTTTGTGAGGCTGGGTATTTGCTCATTTAGTTATCTCAAGTCTCATCAAACAAATGCATCATACTCGCTGTGTTGTCAAAAACTACAAGTAAGGACATTTACTGCAAATATTTGTATTTTGTTTTTATTTCAAAAAATCATTTCAGTTAGTTTTCAAGTGTTGGTTTTGTTTGTTTGTTCATTTGTTTGTCTGTCTGTCTTTTAGGTTAAATAAAACCACACCTAGTCTTAGTTTTTAATATAGTTCTAGATCAGGTTAATAACATTCTAATCAAAGCAGGCTTTCCAGGGAAAAGCATTTCATCATTACCACATTTCTTACTAAACCGTCAGTGAAAATTTGCTGTTTAACTAATCAGACCTTTAGTTCCAGAAGAATCAGAGGACACACATCACACAAGGGAACAAATGTGCAAACTTTAGACCTCCAGCATCTGTTTGAAGTTCATGGCTATATCCAGCCAGTGTGGCCAGTTTTTCTTTCAGCTATAGGTGACCTCTAGACCAACCTTACACCTGACGGTTTTCATGTCATGAGCTGTCAGTGGAAGCAATGGACGCAACATTAAAAAACTCAGTTTCACTGATTAGTCCTGAGTAATTTAGGTCTTGTCAATAATAGTGAGGATGACTTAGATACAAATTTTTTTTCATAAAAATTGAAGGTTAGACCGTGACCATGAAAACTATTCGCAGTTCATTTTTCTTTTTCTCTGCTGACTAAAACAAACTGTCAAATGAATTCCAATAAACACAACTTTGAATGTTTCGTGTAACTACACAGTTCAATAGTGCCATCTATGGTTTGTGTTGCTTAATTACAAATGACTCTTTCACTGACAACTTCTGATTTGTTCTCCAATAAAAGAGAAATTTTGTGATTGATGACTGTACAAATAAACCTGATGTCACCTGATCTGGTTACAGCTGGGACTGACTATAGTCGAAGTTACATGTACACAAACCCACTCAGTGGTAAAACAGTAAGACAGCAGCCTCGGTCATCTCTTTGGAGGCGCTCCAGCCTTGCTCCTTGCCCAGTCTGTCATAGTCAAATGATGGGAAGTCCCCACACTGCTCCTCAGGGTTGAAATATCCTCCTCCTCCTATGCAATACTAAAAACAGGGTTTTTTACATCATGTGTACTTTGTTGTATTGACACAGTATAGGCAGATGTGTGACGACTGATTACTCACGTGTTCAGTGTTGCAACCGACAGTGGGCTTGACACCAGAGCAGATAGCCATGGCTGCAGATTCCCAGTTTATTGCTCTGAAAGTGATGAAGCCTGGTTCAAACTCCCCTTTCATTCAAACAAAGAAACAAACAAACAAATTCAATAATTAAATAAACATTCATATGACAACTGGTTTAATTAATAGAGTAAGTTCATAAATACTTAAAAACTCAGTTATTCATTTTGTGTTGCAAGTTTAAACAACTATTTTATGTGTAAAATATATAAAAGACTCTCATTACATATTAATTGATGCAAACAGTGATCAAGATTGATGGTAACATTGTCTTCTAATGGTCCAAAATATCATTTTCAATCTGATTAAATGAGCTTCTTACTTCTTGGATTGGGTCCATACAACTTTTTGGTGGACTCCACGTCTCCGTGGTCATACACGATGGGAATAGCTGGCCCTCTGTCACTGCACGTTCCAACTTTGTATCTCACTGGATATTGCTGCAACAGTGTGGGGGGGGGGTTTGTCATGAGTGTGTATGTACAGACACACACACACACACACACAGAAACACACACATATATGTATAAAAGTAAAGAGTAAAGCCTCTGAAAATTGATCCAGTGGTTTATATTCTGTATTAAAAAAAACGTTTTCCAAGAACATTTTGAAGTGGATGGCAGGATCAGAATTTGGCATAAACAATATGAAGGCGTGGCTCCATCCTGTCTTGTATCAACAATTAAGCCTGGTTGTGATGCAAAGGTGGTGTAATATTTTCTTGGCACACTTTGGCCACAAGGAATTGAGGCAGTTCAGAAGGCAAAAGGGATCCAAGTTGGTATCAACTAAGTATGTCTCTAATAAAGTGACCGGTGAGTCATCCTCTTGTTCAGTTGTGCTCTGGGGTCTCTCACTTCTCTTTCTTTTCTGGTTAGAACCAGTTTGTATTGTTCTTTGCAGGAAGTAGTAGACACATATCTATGATATCATCAATGTTCAGCTCACAATTTTCCTGCATGAAACAGCCTTTATTTCTCGGGACAAGTATACCATTGACGTAGCAGACAACTAACAATCTTTTCACAGGAATTTTTGAAACTTTAAAACGTTCCAACGTTACACCAACGTTCCACCTTGGGAAACGGCTGATTTACTACAGAATATAAACTACTGGATCAATTTTCAGAAGCTTTTCCTCTTGATCATTTATGTTTTTGAAATTTACAAATTAATAAATTCTTCAGAGCTTTAATTACCTTGAACAGCTGAAAGAGGTTCCCTCCATACAATGTGAGGAACTGGTTTTCAGTGTGGTAGCGGAGGATATTTTGCTTTTCTTTTCAAATAAAATTTTTATGACATCCCACGCCCACCTGCACCTAACCAATTCAGTGACATAAGCTGGAACTGTAGCTTATAACCAGCTAAATAGACCTTAATATCAAAAGTGTTTTTTCCTACGGTAAATATTTTATCTATGATATTAATTGGTGTTTAATACTGTTATTTACATCATGGTTAAGATACACAATCAGACGATAAATCAAGGAATTTAATTGTTGCTTCTTCTTGTTGTATCCTGTGAGCATTTCTGTCTAAACAGTTCATCTGGCAAGAAACTGATGAGTTGGCAACAAATTAACCACTGCAGTGTGTTGCATTTTATGATCTCACAATCAGTTTTAAGTAAATTAAGTAAAGTGCTTCAGTTAATGTTACTTTCCAGCACTGTTTTTACCACCACGGCTGATTTTACCTTAAAGTCATCAGAAGTGGGGCTCTCTACTGTTCCAAAGGTGTTTCTGTTGGACCAGTTTCCGTCTCCATCCGGCAGGTTAGCATTGTTGCCCTGCTGGCTGGACCAGCGATCACCGGCTGTGCACCTTCCATAAATGCCGTTCTCATGGACGCTCGCCACCAGCGTCCATCCGCCTCCCGCAGTAGTCATATCACAGTAAGTCTGGTACAGCATGCCATTAGCTGTGGTGAGGTAGTACACTCCATCTGGAAACAAAGTATTAAGAAAACACAGTTTCATTTTAAGAGGGTAGAAATATCCTGAATTAATGAGTGTTGCCCATTTAATAATTATGACTTGAGATTTGTGTGATTGTATTGTCCTCACCTTCATATTCGCCATATCGGTCCTTGATCTCTTTACAGCTTCTTGCAATATAAGTGAATCTGTTCCTCAGTTTCTTCAGCTATTCAAAGTCTTCTTCCTCACGTGTGGTTTCTGTGCATTTTGCTGAAAACAAAGTCAAGAAAATGTGAGAAAGCACACATGTAAAGCAATTTGGAGATTTGGAATTGTGTGAAAAATATAATAGAAAACAATTTGGTCCTTTAAGTTAGAAATTTAAGTGCAGAAATTTCTATCTGCAGTCCAGATCTTTCACAAGCTGAAAATATTTGGTGCATCAAACAAAAAATGAGGGGAAAAAAAAGATCCAGGACTGTTTTTTCAGGTTAAAAAGTTTATTTGTTTTCTGGGTTCTTTTGTAAATAAAATATTTACACAGAAACGCAACTTTTTGGTATTTCTAATATCTGTCTGAAATTCATAGCTGTATTCTGCCCACAGTCAAAGCGTCCATTGTCTCTTTCAGGTTCATTATATTTTCAAAAGTATTCATTCAGCCATTCAAATCACTCAATTCATGTGTTCCAATTACTTCCGTGGCCACAGTTGTATAAAAATCAATCACACAGGCATGGAGACTGCTGCTACATTTGTGAAAGAATGGGTCAGTCTGAGGAGTTCACTACTAAATATTCTACAGTCAGTGGTTAGTGGTATTAAAACAAAGTGGAAACAATTGGGAACGACAGCAGCTCAGCCACAAAATGGTCAGCGGACACTGAGGCGCATAGTGCACAGAGATCAACAACTTTCTTCAGAGCCCATCACTACATACTGCTCTAGAGTGCAGTGCAGTGAAGGCGTGTTTCTTGAAGTAACGAATCACATTCAGTCTGGCAATCTGATGACCAAGTCTGGGTTTTGTGTTTGCGAGAAGAACAGTACTTTTCTGATTATACTGTGTCGAGTGTAAAGTTTGGTGTAGAGGGATTATGGTGCAAGGTTGTTCCTCAGGAGCTGAGCTCAGCACCTTAGTTCCAGTGAGAGGAAGTCTTGATGCTTCAACATCCCAAGACATTTTGGAGAATTTCCTGTTCCCAACTTTGTGGGTTTGGGGATGACCCCTTTCTGTTCCAACATGACTGCAAACCAGTGCAGTCATGTTCATCCATATATTTATATCCATAAATAAATGGATGAGCGAGTCTGGTGTGGTGAAGAACTAAACTGGCCTGCACAGAGTCCTGACCTTAACACAACAGAGCACCTTTGGGATGAATTAGAGCAGCGAATGGGATGTTACTCAAGTTTATCTCCTTGTGAAGGCAGACGAGCAAATACTTTTGGCAATATAGTGTATAGGTGATCTCCAAACTGGTATCATTGGTATAATAACTGGTTTATTGGTAACAAATAAACTGCCAATATTGTCCGTTCATATTTATATTTGTCTCCAGCATTTCATGTCTACTGACTATTAAAAACAAGTACCCAAAATAATTTCAGAGAGCTCATCTTTTAATCATTTTATTTGAATACACAGTTCATTACTGCTGGTGTGTGCCTTAATTACAAATGACTCTTAATATCTCTCAATTACCTTTTTTTTTTTTTGATATATAGAAACTATGTGATTAATATATGTTTAAAAAAAATCTGTACAGTCTTCCCTGATCTGGTTACAGCTGGGACAGCTGAACAGACTATAGTCGAGGCTACATGTACACAAATCCTCTCAGCGGTAAAACAGTAAGACAGCAGCCTCGGTCATCTCTCTGGAGGCGCTCCAGCCTTGATACCCGCCCAGTCTGTCATAGTCAAAGGATGGGAAGTCCCCACATTGCTCAGGGTGGAAATATCCTCCTCCTCCTATACAGTACTGCAAACACGTACACACACACACACACACACACACACACAAATATTGCCAGCACACTTGATACCATTTGTTGTGATGACTCATTGCCAGCAGATGTGTGATGATTGACTACTCACATGTTCAGTGTTGTAACCAACAGTCGGCTTGACACCAGAGCAGATAGCCATGGCGGCACGTTCACGGTTTATAGCCCTGAATGTGATGAAGCCTGGTTCAAATTCATCTTTCAAACGGAAAACATGAAACCAAATATATTTAAACACCAAATTATGAAATTGAAAAAAAATGATTTAAGTCTTAACACTGTGTTGCAATTTACACAAAAAATAAGCAAACATTTAATGCTAATCCAGATCTATATTTGACATTATCCAGTGATGGTAAAAACAAAAAATATTGGTGGGCACCAGTGCTACCCCTTCTAGCAGTGCAGCCTTCTAGCAGACACACCTAATGGTATCAATTTCAAAATCCTGCATCGCCTTGTTAAGCTCCTACATTTCCTCATTCTCAAGCGACATTCACAAACTTAAGTGTCATCCCCAACCGACCGCCCAGGGTGACAACTATACTCTATCAGCCATTATGGCTAATGGTTAAAAAACCTCTCTATTATCATTATTTTCTTCATACATGATCTTCTTACTTCTTGAATTGGGTCCATACAACATTCTGGTGGACTCCTTATCCCCGTGGTCGTATACGATGGGAATAGCTGGCCCTCTGTCACCACATGACCCAACATTGTATCTCACTGGATATTGCTGAAAAGATGACACAGTCTTATCATGTGTAGATCTGCAGGTTTGTTTGTGTAGTTAACAATATTTTTAACCACTGTTTTATTTTATACTAAAAAAGTCTCAGCGCTAACTGGTTAGAAGTGGCTCAGTGCTGGAGTTATTTGTATATCTGTAAATAGTTTCTGACGGAAAAGCAAACAAATGTAATGCTTTTGAAAATACATTTTAAAAATCCACATGTGTAGCTGTGTGAATATGATTTTCTGGCTTCTGTGGAACAGCTACAGGCAAAAAGAGAAGACCACAGAGAAAAATGACCAAACCTGGAGAAAAAATAATGTCTGAAGGGAGTGAAGGAGTGCAGCATCTCTGTTTTGGCGAGGTAACTTCTTACCATTTATTTAAATTTAACACTATCAATTTAATTGTACAGGACATTTTGACAGAAAGGCGTCATAAGTGCAATATTCTTTCTATGTGTGAGTCTTCAAGTGTTACAGAAAGAGAAAGAAATGCAAATAAAAACATTTATTTTTCAGTTTCCTTTCCCCATGCACAGACCACCCAAAGAAAGAGATCAATGGCAACAATTATTTGTACAAAGTATCACCCATCCAGTAGTACCACTGTGTTAATGTCAGACACTAGCTGCCATGTAACTTATACCTAGCAGGTTGTGATCTTTTACCCTGGTTATAAGTTCGGTTTCTGTACAGCTAAATTACCTTGAAGAGCTGAAAGAGATTTCCTCCATACAGTCTGAGGAAGCGGTTTCCAGTGTGGTAGCGGAGGACGGCTGCAGCTTCCAGGTTCCAGAATTCCAGCGGGAAGTTGTTGGGAATGTGCCACACAGACATGTCCTCAGCTGTTATATCGTAGTAACCTGGATTCTGGGAACGTGCACACACTACTGTGACACTACTAATGATTTTAATTAAAACTTTTGCCACAATTCTTTTACAACAGATAGATTTAAATAGTTCCATTTGCTCAGTTTTTTTTTTTTATCTTTGAATTTAGTCATCTTAACCTCCTAAGACCCGAACTCTTCCACGGCATACATTTTTAATTTGTCTTTGATATTTGGGCATATTGGGGCCCAATAAATGTAAAAACAAAGAATTACCAGATTTTTTTTTTTTACCTTATTTTTGTATTTAAGAAAAATAAGAGCCACATATGAGGATATTTGTTTAACATTTTGATAGAACAGTAGCAGTATAATGTCCTCATAAGTGGATATCAGGCCCATGTAGAGCAAAATTGAGTATTTTGGTCTAAATAACCCAAAATGTGATGTCCACATATGTAGATGCCAGGTCCTAGGAGGTTAAATTTATAAAATATCAAATGAAATTACAAAACAAAGTCTATAAAACAGGAATCCAAAATTATGGAGGACCACAAGAGCCATGTGCATCGAAATAAAGATTTCTGTGCTTAAATAATGAATTGTAGAATAAATTTTGCATTTGTAAATTCATTTTTGAATTCCAATTTAATAAACTGCATTTCAAAATCAATCAATCAATTCAAAATTGCATGGGGAATCACAAAAAACATGGTCAGACAAAAGACACAGACACTACAGGAGCAGATAAACCAATGATCTGACAAGGAAATAAAACTAACGAAATTCATGAAAGAAAGTGTACTTTAGTGTACACTAAAGTGTAACAAGCAAGAAATAAAATATAAATCCTAAACACAGACTTATAGTGGTGACAGTGGAACAGGCACTAAAGGAAAGATGAGACAGAGGGAGGAACAGACATGGAAAACTCTTCTAGAGAAACAAAGTAATCAAAGCAGGGATCCAAGGACTCTAGAACAATGATAAAACACAAACTGAAATGTTATAATTAAGAATAGAAAAAAAAACAAAATGCTCAGGACCCTAGGACTATGTTATTTTTCTCCCTAAGCACCTAGGGAGTGAGTGTGTGTGTGTGTGTGTGTGTGTGTGTGTGTGTGTGTGTGTGAGAGAGAGAGAGAGAGAGAGAGAGAAACATCAATTAACAGGTTTAGCCTTTGTTGATATTAAAACCCACTTTATGGATGCCTTATCGTAGAACATCTAACAGGTTTGGAAAATCTGATGAGAAACTGATTAGAGACACCAAATTAATGTATTTTATTATCCTACCATACATTTTTTATGTATAACTTTAATATGCAATTTAATTACAATTAGTTAAATGCAGTGAAATAAAAAATATGAATTAAAAGAAAGTAAAAAGCAAAATACGGAATTACTTAACCAACCTTGAAATAAAATAAAGTAGTGTTAATGTCTCTTTTCACCACTGGTGACTTGTTATTTTACCTTAAAGTCATCAGAAGTGGCGCTCTCTACTGTTCCAAAGGTGTTTCTGTTGGACCAGTTCCCGTCTCCATCCGGCAGGTCAGGATTGCTGCCCTGCTGGCTGGACCAGCGATCACCCACAGTGCACCTCCCATAAATGCTGTTTTCATGGACGCTTGCCACCAGCGTCCATCCGCCTCCCGCAGTAGTCATATCACAGTAAGTCTGGTACAGCATGACATCATAGTAACCTGGATTCTGGGAATGTGCACACACTACTGCAATGACTTTAATTAAGACTTTTGCCACACTTATGCCATACTTATTTTGCAACATTTCATTTCACATCTCATTTCACTCAACCTTTGAAATCATGAAAGAGAACTTAATTTAAAAGTAAGTTTTGAAAAAGCAAAAGACCATTCCTAATTACAGAGACTCATAACAGATTCAGTAGAACAGACAGTAACAGCAAGATGAGACAGAGAGAGGAACAGACATGGAAAATGAGAAAAAAGAAATCAAAGCAGATATCCAAGGACTCAACAAGGGCTCTAAACTCTTTATTATGTTCCACCTATTTACCCTCAGGTACAGCTAGTTGCAGGTGATTGTAGCTAGCTAGTTTTAGATAGTAGAGTACAGTAAAGGTGCACAGTTCAAAGGTACGTTTTATTGAGTCTTTATCTTCTTTACATTTAGTTTCTGGTAAATCCAATTAGAAACAGAACTAAATGGATGTATTTTATTATCTTACTATGCTTTTTTATATGTAATGCTGATGTGAAATATTATTACAATCAGTTAAATGCAGTGGAATAAAATATGAGTTAAAAAGAAGTAGAAAGTAATAAATGGAATTACTTAACCAACCTCCAAATAAAGTGGTGTTAATGTCTCTTTTCACCACTGGTGACTTGTTATTTTACCTTAAAGTCATCAGAAGTGGCGCTCTCTACTGTTCCAAAGGTGTTTCTGTTGGACCAGTTCCCGTCTCCATCCGGCAGGTCAGCATTGTTGCCCTGCTGGCTGGACCAGCGATCACCCACAGTGCACCTCCCATAAACGCTGTTTTCATGGACGCTTGCCACCAGCGTCCATCCGCCTCCCGCAGTAGTCATATCACAGTAAGTCTGGTACAGCATGCCATTACCTGTAGTCAGGTAGTATACTCCATCTGGAAATGTTTTAGCATTAAGATAACATAGTTGAGTCTTAAGAGGACATAAGTAAGTAAGTAAGTAAGTAAGTAAGGTCTATTTATTAAGCGCTTTTCATAGACAGGCAGTCACAAAGCGCTGTACACAAAGGTTAAAATAAAGAAAACATTAAGTAATAAAACAGACAATATAAACAATGCAAATTCAAAACAATTCAAAAGTGTTGATTAACAGAAGGCCTGTTTAAACAAAAAAGTTTTTAACTGCTTTTTAAAGGATTCTCCAGAGTCAACCAAACATAGTTGTGGTGGTAGACTGTTCCACAGCCTTGGTGCCACAGACTGAAAGGCTCTGTCCCCTTTCGTCTTCAGTCATGTTCGGGGAACAACCAACAAACTCTGAGCCTGTGAGCAAAGACGACGAGCAGCAGTGTATTTTATAAGAAGCTTGGATAAATAATCTGGGGCCTGGCCATTTAGTGCTCTATATGTTAAAACAAGAATTTTAAAACGAATTCTAAAATCTACTGGGAGCCAATGTAAACAATATGAAATGGGAGTAATGTGAGCATGCTTGCTAGAGCGTGTTAGTAGCCTGGCCGCTGCATTTTGTATAGGTTGGAGGCGAGAAAGAGATGATTTGTCCAAGATGGTAAACAGGGCATTACAATAATCTAAACACGAAGACACAAATGCATGAATAATTTTTTCTAATTCAGCTGAGGAAACCATATGTCGCAGTTTAGAAATGTTCCTTAAATGAAATGAAGCAGGAACGAGACAAAGACTTTACATGTGAGTCTGTGAGAAGAATCGAATATTATTCCAAGATTTCAAATATTTGACTTGGCAGAAGGACAGAAAGAGGCAAGAACCTGACTGATTTTAGAATGTAGTTCAGAAGGAGCTACAATCATGGTCTCTGTTTTATTTTTGTTTAAAACAAGGTAATTGTTAGAAAGCCAATCGAAGATTTGAGTTAAACACTGGACTAGGGTGGACAGCCTATCCAGCTGGTGAGGCTTAAAAGACATATGCAGCTGAATGTCATCGGCATAGAAATGATAAGAAATGTCGCTAAAAGATTGAATAATTCCAGCTAAAGGGAGAATATAAAAAGAAAATAATAATGGACCCAAAACTGAGCTCTGTGGAACTCCACAGGTTAGGGGGGCAATGTTAGAGGTAAACCTGTCCGTCCTAACAGAAAAGGTCCTATCTGATAAGTAGGAAGAAAACCAGTCTAAGGCAGATCCAGATATGCCAGCCAAAACCTTCAACCTGTTAAGTAGGATTTTATGGTCAATGGTATCAAAGGCTGCACTGAGGTCAAGCAAAATGATCACAGAACAATCCCCTGCATCAGAAGCCATTAATAAATCATTATAGACCCTTAAGAGAGCAGTCTCAGTAGAGTGATGCTTTTGAAAGCCAGACTCAAAAGGGTCAGCAATCTGTAATCTGCATAGTAAGGACCTGAACTGATTTTCTACAATTTTTTCCAGTAATTTGCTTAAAAATGGCAATTTTGAAATTGGCCGGTAATTACTAGTTAAGCTAGGATCTAGATTCTGTTTTTTTAATAGAGGAGTTACCTCGGCATGTTTAAAATAGGATGGGACACTGCCTTGCCTCAGTGAACTGTTGATGATGGATAGCAATGTGGGACCAATGCTGGTCATTAAGTGTGATTGAAGAAAAGGAAGTAAATGACCCATGACACCGAGGGGTAACTTCAGGGAGGCACTTGAGGAGATTTTGGATCTCAGGTCCTTCACCTTATTTACAAAGTGATGGAGAGAAGTATTACAATCTTCATCAGAAAGTAATATAGCATGCTGAGTTGGAGGAGAAACGATACTGTTGATGGTAAATATAAATGCCATAAATGCCTTGGATTGTTGTGTTAAGTTAATGAAATGTGAACACATTGTCCTTACCTACTCGTTCATCATATCTGTCCCTGAGCTCTTTACAGCTCCTTACAACATACATGGATCTGTTCCTCACTTTCACCAAGTGCTCAAAATTTGTCCTGGTGAAGTTCTGCGTCCTCTCAGCATACTCTCTTGTTTCTGTGATATTTACTAAAAATTAAAGCAATTTAAGAATATTAAAATTTTGACAGCAGGAAGGGAAAGTACACAGAGCATATGTATTGTGTTGTATCACCTAAGACTAGTTCACGCATTTTTGAATTACCTATTTGTGAAGAAGGAACCTCTGCAAAGGACACGTGTTCCAATGACAGCAGACCCACAAAAAGCAAAAATATGTTGTGTAACATCTCTATGAGGGGAAAAAAACATTTAAACAATCAAACTCAGTGTTATTTCACACAACCATTCATAAGTTGTAGTAATTATTGTTAAGCTTACAAAACCTTTGAGAATATGCATGCGTGTGTTTTTACTTCACTTGTGTTGTTTTTCCTTCTTCGAAGAGATGTCTAACTAATAAATGAAACTGGTTTCGTGTACTGAGAAAGAAGTGGTGTGATGACCCTGAGTATGAGAAATGTTTATGAAGTTACACATATAAAGTTAGTGATTTTTTTTATTGTTTCCTTGTTGGCAGAATGATTTGTGTTGAGTCATACACCAATAATAACTAAGCAAATAGGGCTTTGATGTGTTGTCTGTCAGTTTCACTAGGACTGAAACCATGGTAATCTAGCGTAGCGTATACATTTGGCATCAATATCATAAATGACATAAATGAAAGTTTCCACACCCGAGTGATCAAGCACGCATCAAGACTTAACATGGAGAGCTGTTCAGAGTCAGTTTGATGTCGATATAGTCAATTTTTGTTCCACATGTTTACACTGACTGGCTAACTATATTGCTCAGGTTGGAAAATCTTGCAAAAAAAGAAATCTTCTCAAAGATATCGGTAATAATTTCTTGTTTTAGTGATATCAATGGTACAGGAGTTCAAAATGCATACAATGTGAAATCTGATCTCAGTTCTTTTTGAAGCTTTAATAAATGCTACATTACTAAAGAAATGTAAACGCTTTAATTTCTCTGCTCAAACATAGAATAATTCCCAGGAATTTTCACTCGTTTAGATTCATATTTTGAATGTAAGGGGTATTCATTTCTAAACTACAATTAAACAAAAAAAATCAAGTTTTTTTATTAAATCTCCATTTATAACTGTGAGGACACCCAATCCCGTGACATCTGGCAACCATCCCTCCTGTTTGGTTTTCACAAACTGTCGCAGTGTTGATGGATAACTATATTTTGTTGCAATTCATTGCAAAAATGAAACTAATACCAATTTTGGTAAGCTTTGATGTAATGACGCAATGGTTATTAAAGAATATTTTAGTGATCAAAAATTCATGCATGAATAAAAAGTCTGACAACAAACCTTGGTCTACTCTACTCAAAAAATTCTGAGCCAAAGTTTATTATAAATGTGGGCTCAGTCAAGTGAATCCAAAGGGAAAACCTGTCAAATGTTTTAGCTCAGATTTGGATCACTATAACGTTGCAATTAATGCAGAATTGTCAGTTCTAAACTGCAGTTTATTGCAGTTAAAATTTAATTATTTCCGGTCTACTTCTAATTTGATGTAGTCTTGAGTCACTATAAATCAATCATTGTTAGAATGTAGCTATAGACTCTGGCTCTCTGTACCAATTATGTTTTTTCTCAAAAAACAAAATTCTTTAGAAAACATTTGTTCCGCAAAGTGTTTGTTTTTCTTAAACTAACAAAACTAAACAAAGTGCCATAACAATTAACAGGAAACAGTGGACATTAGAGACATAAAAAAAACATTTTCTCTGCTGGATTCATCAATTTAAATTCAAATCATGAAAATTTTCAAGTGATCACAGCTGACATGGATACTGAGAAAAGTATTAAACTAAGCTAAATGTAGAAGAAGCTACTTTCCACTGCTCCCCTCAAGAAGTCGCCACAGTGGGTAGCGCCACATGTTTAATGTGGCGGGTGAAGGGGTTTCAAACCCTTCCTATCGCAACCCCAAAAAGGGCTGGTATCTCCTTCGTAATTTTCTTAAATCTAAAATGTGTTAATTAAACAATGTCTTTCAATGAGGAGATCCAAAAAGTAAATCCACGCCAGGATAATAAGTATGAATAAAAACTGGATCCTCATTTACTCTAATGTTTGTCTGATAGCACCAAATAAACATGGACAGTAAAGAACTACTTCTGATCAATCTTAGCTAATGATTATTATTGTGCTATGACTGGTAAGCAAACCCAAAGTGTTACAACAGGAAAACTGCAATTTGTATCCCTACTGTGTAAATTCAGTCGTGTGTCGAAAAAGATCAAGTTTGCAGTTGGAATGAGACTTCTGTTCACATAACAGAGAGTTTTGGTCACACGACATCAAGACCAAAGTCTGACTTGAAAACTAGGCCAAGAGGTTGTTTCCTTGTCTTTATGAATCATCACTATATTCAATAACTGAATCTAACTTTTACTGGTATTGAACTTTGGACTGTTTTTGACAGGATGCTGTCCTAAAAGGGTATGGTTGCATAGATTTATTTTTTACAATTTGGACCAGGATATCTCCTTCAGCATTAAGAAACAACACGTCAGAGGCCTGCCTTTATTCGTTTGCGCAATACCGCTAAAAGTAGAAACTTCCTGTCTTAAGGTGAAGCTAAAAACTAATTCATGCATTTGTGACTTCAAGGATGGACTATGCTCACACGGCAGTACTGACAGGGACTGGAGAGAGAGAGCATATTTCCCTTATTAATTAATCTTAACTGGCTGCCTGCTAAATCGAGTATTGAATTTAAGTCCTTCTCCACAAAATCTTTAATAATGAGAACCTATCATATTTTAAAGGCTTCAAAGTACCATTCACCCCAACAGAGTGCTTCGCTTTTAGAGGGCAGGCTTATTTGTGGTTTCCACACTGTAAAAGAAAAATATTGTTAATTTCACAAAAGAAAAAAAAAGTCAACTGCGTTTGCCAGAATAATTCTGTTAAAAAAAACAACAACAAAACAGTAAATTGTAAATAAGAGTACAGAGCAAGCTGTAAATCTTGCAGTTTAAGGCCTTTTCTGTTGGATTAGCATGACCTGTTATTAAACACTTTTTTTCCCTGTGCGATTTATACAAAGTTGTTACTTATTGTACACTGAAACCCATTCAGTTTCACAGAAAAATACAAAATAAACAATATATGAGTTGTATAAGCCTTGTTATAAAACTCTCATTTCACTGAATGTTTTGGAAGGTATGCTCATAATATTCCAATACAGTTTTCTTTCTCATATAAGTGTTTTTCAATATTAATGCTTTACAGTGAAAGTAGCATCTAAATATTTCAATATCATTTTTTGAAAAATGCTTTCATTGTAATTTGAGTTACACCTCTAAGCACCCTCTAGTGCTTGCAAGATTTTACACATCCGAACATAGTAAAAATAATGTGTTCCTTTAAAGTAGGTAAATACAACTTCACATAATTTACTGGCTTTTAACTTTACTGTTTCACAAAGGGTTAAAAAGGTAATGTTCACAATATAGACTTTTTGAATGTGGATATTTTAATAAAGCAATTTAGCAGGAGCAATCCAAAAGCTGAATCAGATACTAATAATTACATAATCATCACTGAAATTATTATTATATTATTATTATTATAATCCTGATTCTTAATGCTGATCTTGAGAGGAGGATGGGTGCATCCAGGCCGGAAGATGCACTTATCTTCGTTCCATGTTGATATAATCCAATAGGAAAGGTACAAATTTTACCAAATCCTGTGTGACTGAAATCCTGCCCAGCAAAAATGAGAAGAGAGATAAAAGTCAAAAATTGTAATTCCAATTTATAAATCCACAGTGTTTAATCCCAAATGCTTCTAAGACCCCTCTTTTATACATATTTGGCCACGTGCATTGCACTGTCCTTATAATTTATAACTGCAATCACTGTGTTAAAAGAGGCAAGCTACTTAAATCCTGATTTCTTGTTTTTGATGATTTCTATTTCAAACTTTATTTACAATGTTAGCTCTACCTGCAAATCACACATCTGATTGTCTTTATCTGTTGTGTTTTCTCATGCTCTAATACAAAAATTCCTTGTGCAGTTGTCAAACTTTATTATAAAAGTTTGCCAAAAAAAACCTTCAAGACCACAATACACTCTTATAACAGTATTTTGCACCTGTATGCATTAAGTTAAATTGAAATTAGGAAGTAATCGTAGCTACTTAACATTACACACACACACACGCACATGCACACACACACACACACACACACACTCAACCATATAGTTAAAAACACTATCTGCCAGGATAAACACACTTCAGTCTGCTCCTTCTGCCCCCAGTTATGAATGACAAGTATTTATTGTATCATAAATACCTGTAGTTGTTCAGTGCATTCCCCATGTATCAATCTAATCCTTTACCTCTTTTCATCCCTTTTCTCTCACTTGTTAAATATTTGATCTTCTTAATTGCCTTTAAATTTCTCTTTATTGTTTCTGAGGAATTCAGAGCATGCAGATAAAAATAAAATTTGTTCTTACTTTATTTATCTGATACAGTTGGAAAAATCCCATAGAAAAACCTTAAACAATAAATTAATGAACTGTTTCAACTCTTCCATGTAGCTTATCCCTTTTTTATCATAGGAAGGCCTTTCATATTTCAGGAGCTCTTTCATTGCTCTTTTACAACAGCATGGCTGTGGTGAACTGACCTATCTGCAGTTCAGATCAAACATTTGATGTGTCAAATAAAAAAATATGAGAAAATAGGTCCGAGACTGTTAAGCAGCAGAAGCCCATATCAGACAAGTATGAGACAACATTTTTGCAGTAGCTGGTCTCCTCAGTTTCCAGATGTTTGTAGACTTTTGTGAGGGAATGTTAAACAGTGATAAAAACCACCCTATCCCAACTTCTCTGAGACATGTTGCTGCCATCAAATTCAAAGTGAGCTAATATTTTTCTAAAATACATTTTCTCAATTTAAAAAGGTGATACGTTTTCTATTGTGAATAAAATATAAAATCATGAGATTTTCAAAACATTGCACTTTTTGTACATTATACACAGCTCCCCAGGTTTTTTTGACCTGAGTTGTATTTCTAACATTTGTATGAAAATTCATAGCCAAATGTCCATTGTGTCCAATCAACTTCAAAGTTAACTTGAAGTGTCTAGCAGCCGGGTGTCTTGTCCATAGATTAAATGCTCAAATTCATATTTATCTTTACCTATATCATTTACGAGTGGTGATTGAATAATAATAAGTTCCCAAAATGATTTAAAATAATGTTTTATTTGAATAGACAGTTCATAGTACCATCTGGTGGTGGGTTAAATTTCAAAATCACTATTTTAATTATCTCTTAATTTCCATTTGGTTTCTGATATACAGAAACCATGTGGTTAATAAACATTGTAAAATGAGCCTGATTTCACCTGATCTGGTTACAGCTGGGACTGCTGAACAGACTATAGTCAGAGGCTACATGTACACAAATCCTCTCAGCGGTAAAACAGTAAGACAGCAGCCTCGGTCATCTCTCTGGAGGCGCTCCAGCCTTGCTCCCTGCCCAGTCTGTCGTAGTCAAATGATGGGAAGTCCCCACACTGGTCAGGATGGAAATATCCTCCTCCTCCTATACAGTACTGCAAACACACACACACACAAATATTGTCAGTACACTGGATATGCTTTGATATACAAGGTACCGTCCCTACACACTGCTCCCCGGGCGCTGCATTGGTGGCTGCCCACTGCTTCACTGGGTGAATGGGTTAAATGCAGAGGAGTAAGATTAGAGATTAGATGAAACTTTATTAATCCCTCGGGTGGGTTCCTCCGGGAAATTCAGTAATTTCCCTACGAGGACTAACACATACACATTATTAAGCATTATTATTATTAAGCATTTATACATTGTTGCGATGACTCATTGCCAGCAGATGTGTGATGATTGACTACTCACATGTTCAGTGTTGTAACCAACAGTTGGCTTGACACCAGAGCAGATAGCCATGGCGGCACGTTCATAGTTTATTGCTCTGAATGTGATGAAGCCTGGTTCAAACTCCCCTTTCAAACAAGGAACATAAAAATATCATTAACTTTGGGATGAAATATACACTTAAAAACATTTTACTTAACCTTTTATTAGTATAGATGATAATCCACATGTATTCTATTCACACACACACATAGATAGATAGATAGATAGATAGATAGATAGATAGATAGATAGATAGATAGATAGATAGATAGATAGATAGATAGATAGAGTTTTTATCTTCTTACTTCTTGAACTGGGTCCATACAACATTCTGGTGGACTCCTTATCCCCGTGGTCGTATACAATAGGAATAGCTGGCCCTCTGTCACCACATGACCCAACATTGTATCTCACTGGATATTGCTGAAAAGAGATCTGCAGGTTTGTTTGTGTAGTTAACAATATTTTTAACAACTCTTTTATACTAAAAAGTCTCAGCTCTAACTGGTTAGAAATGGCTCAGTGCTGGAGTTATTTACATATCTGTAAATAGTTTCTGACTGAAAAGCAAACAAATGTAATGCTTTTGAAAATATATTTTAAAAATCCACATGTGTAGCTGTGTGAATATGATTTTCTGGCTTCTGTGGAACAGCTACAGGCAAAAAGAGAAGAACACAGAGACAAATGACCAAACCTGGAGAAAAAATAATGTCCAAAGGGAGTGAAGGAGTGCAGCATCTCTGTTTTGGCGAGGTAACTTCTCATTATTTATTTAAATTTAACACTATCAATTTAATTGTACAGGACATTTTGACAGAAAGGTGTCATAAGTGCAATATTCTTTCTTTGTGTGAGTCTTCAAGTGTTACAGGAAGAGAAAGAAATGCAAATAAAAACATTTTTTTTTCCTTTTCCCATGCACAGACCACCCAAAGAAGGACATCGATGGCAACAATTATTTGTACAAAGTATCACCCATCCAGTAGTACCACTGTGTTAATGTCAGACACTAGCTGTTAGGTAACTTATACCTAGCGGGTTGTGATCTTTTACCCTGGTTATAAGTTCGGTTTCTGCACAGCTAAATTACCTTGAAGAGCTGAAAGAGATTTCCTCCATACAGTCTGAGGAAGCGGTTTTCAGTGTGGTAGCGGAGGACGGCTGCAGCTTCCAGGTTCCAGAATTCCAGCGGCAAGTTGTTGGGAATGTGCCACACAGACATGTCCTCAGCTGTTATATCGTAGTAACCTGGATTCTGGGAACGTGCACACACTACTGCTATGACTTTAATTAAGACTTTTGCCACACTTATGCCATACTTATTTTGCAACATTTCATTTCACATCTCATTTCACTCAACCTTTGAAATCATGAAAGAGAACTTAATTTAAAAGTAAGTTTTGAAAAAGCAAAAGACCATTCCTAATTACAGAGACTCATAACAGATTCAGTAGAACAGACAGTAACAGCAAGATGAGACAGAGAGAGGAACAGACATGGAAAATGAGAAAAAAGAAATCAAAGCAGATATCCAAGGACTCAACAAGGGCTCTAAACTCTTTATTATGTTCCACCTATTTACCCTCAGGTACAGCTAGTTGCAGGTGATTGTAGCTAGCTAGTTTTAGATAGTAGAGTACAGTAAAGGTGCACAGTTCAAAGGTACGTTTTATTGAGTCTTTATCTTCTTTACATTTAGTTTCTGGTAAATCCAATTAGAAACGGAACTAAATGGATGTATTTTATTATCTTACTATGCTTTTTTATATGTAATGCTGATGTGAAATATTATTACAATCAGTTAAATGCAGTGGAATAAAATATGAGTTAAAAAGAAGTAGAAAGTAATAAATGGAATTACTTAACCAACCTCCAAATAAAGTGGTGTTAATGTCTCTTTTCACCACTGGTGACTTGTTATTTTACCTTAAAGTCATCAGAAGTGGCGCTCTCTACTGTTCCAAAGGTGTTTCTGTTGGACCAGTTCCCGTCTCCATCCGGCAGGTCAGCATTGTTTCCCTGCTGGCTGGACCAGCGATCACCCACAGTGCACCTCCCATAAATGCTATTCTCATGGACACTCGCCACCAGCGTCCATCCGCCTCCAGCTGTGGTCATGTCACAGTAAGTCTGGTACAGCATGCCATTACCTGTTGTCAGGTAGTATACTCCATCTGGAAATGTTTTAGCATTAAGATAACATAATTCAGTCTTAAGAGGACATAAATGCCTTTGATTGTTGTGTTACATTTATGAACCTTGTCTTTACCTTCTCGTTCATCATATCTGCCCCTGAGCTCTTTACAGCTCCTTGCAACACGAATGGATCTGTTCCTCACTTTCTCCAAGCGCTCAAAATTTGTCCTGGAAAAGTTCTGCATCCTCTCAGCATACTCTCTTGTTTCTGTGATATTTACTAAAAATTAAAGCAAGTTAAGAAAATTTACATTTTGACAGCAGGAAGGGAAAGTACACAAAGTACATGGCTATAAGCATATATATGTGTTGTATCAGGCTGTAAGGCTAATAGACATAGTTCACACATTTTTGAATTACCTATTTGTGAAGAAGGAACCTCTGCAAAGGACACATGTTCCAATGACAGCAGACCCACAAAAAGCAAAAGTATGTTGTGTAACATCTCTGAGAGGGAAAAAAACAACACAATTTAAACAATCAAACTGCTCAATGTTCTCTCACACCTTTCAGAATATGAGTATGCATGTGTGTGTTTTTACTTTAGCTGTGTTTCTTCTTCAGGGAGATGTCTTGGTAATAATGAAGCTGTTTTCGGGTACTGGAAAAGAAGTGATGTGTAAAATATTTCCATATCTCTGTTATTCTACTATATATTCCAGGTTTTTGATCAAGAAAAACAAATAACTCAAATGACTACAAAACAGGTTTGTATCTTATTTGTAGACAAACACAGCACTGATGTGTCTGCCAGCAGAATTTCACAATAAAATGCTGAACTGAACTTTATCATAGATGTGTGAGAGGTAGAGTAAGGACAAAAAGAGAACCTATTACATTTTTGTGCCGATTTGGATCAATTTAAGATTGAAAGAGAGGATAAGCAGTTATAAACTGCTTATCAATACTGTGTATAAATAAAAATATTTTCAAGATTTTAAAAACTAGTACACCCGAAGTTTTAAACCAATAAAATTGCTTGTTGTATCCCTACCGTGTAGATCCTGTCCTGGATTGAAATAAGGCAGTTGGAATAAGGCTTTTATTCACGTAACAGAAGAATATATAGAGCTGTGACATCTGTCATGTGACATTAAGAGCAAAGTTTAAATTCATAAATGGGTCAAGTTATTGTTTACCAGTGTTCATAAATCATCTCTGCAGTCATTAATGTCCTTTTTACTGATACTGGATGTTGGACTGACCTCGACTGTCCTGAAATGTTGAAGGTTATTGACTGTGGAAAAATTCCTGTTGTTTCACTTTTCCATTTTGTTTAATTATAATAAAATGATTTGTAATCCTCCTAAAGTCCACATTTAAGTCTTGGCCCAAACTCTCCAATATAAATTAGTGGGTGTAATATCTGACTTCAGCCACTAGATGCCGTCGTTCTCGTCCCTGTATCAGGTTGATTTTCTGACCAGGACAGACAAAAACTCCGCTGCTTTCCCTCCGAGCCCGTCTCATCGTAGTCTATTCTTAGAGGTTAGAGGGACACTGTGAGAGTGGGCTGGAAGGTTTTCTGACACCTCGCACTAATAATTTAACTGCCTCACACAACAGAACGAATGAAAACTGGCAGGAAAGATGTACACAGCTGCACCGGCCACTTGTGGCCGTCTGTTGGAACCGTTTCTTCTTATTAATAAAGCATTGTGTGTCCTCTTCTTGCACTTCCCCAATTGTTTTCTCTCCTCCTCCAAGTGTTTTTTTCAACCCTGGAGCTATTTTTGGCTCTTGTCCCATGTACAAATGTAAATCAAAACTGTTACATAAACGCACGTCTGAATTATTTACTGCCTTTGAATGGACACTGGCATTGGCAAAGGTTATTTTTCTTTTAGTTTCTCTGAATGATTGTTTAATCAAAGTAATTTTAAACCTTAGTAAGCCTGCGATGTTTCATTTTAACTAAAAATGTTGTTTTACAAGAATAAGATTTAGTTCTGGTTCTGCATTCATTTTTTTATTCTGTAGCTATTTTCAGTGCAGATCAAATTCTGGCAAACACACAGCTTTGACTCGGTTTAGTGGAATACTCTAGACTACCTCTACCTTTACTTTTTTTAACTTTCTTTTTTTATCTGGCCTACTTCTCTCATGTTCTTTGACTTGAATGCATGCTCTTGTATATAAGTATATAAGAGTTGTGTAGATGTAATTATAAGCCAGGACTAAATCTAAATTTTTGTAAATGTGTTCTCTATAAATCTATAATAATGCTGAAAGCAGGGACTTCTCTCCCCCCAAAGACTTTTAGGATTATTGCAGCAAACAGTGTGAGAACTTTATGATCTGATTTCCCCAAAGGACCAAAGGGGGATTATGAAGTCTGTCAGATAGAGAGACTTTACAAACCACAGAGGAGAAGAGAGAGAGGTGTGCAGGGGAGTCCACATATCTGACACATAACTGCACATTCTCATCCAAACATTTTTTTTTTTAGTTTGTTTTTTTTTTTGTCTGGAAGCAACAGTTCAATCAGATTATGGTGGTTTTTAAAATAAATCAGGGATTTCCATATTATATCCAACAATTCTAAATAGATAGGAATGCCCATAAACTAATCTGATTATGCACCAATTCACATCAGTGAGTCAGATTAATCTACAGTTAGGGTGATGTTTCAGGGCATGCCAGATACATCACCAGCAACGGCTATCATTCAGCCCTTGGTAGTAATGTGCCTTTGGTATGATGCACTCATTCACTTACACTGACATTACTTTAAACCTCTTAATAAGAAAACAGGTATCAAATGTTCATTCAACACTTGAAATCAGCTCCAGATTTTTTTTACCAGTTCAATATGTTGTGAAATAACATGGAAGCAGGCCTCATGTGCTCATGAAACTGCTTGTCAGTCAAAAGTTGTGTGTGTAAACATGGCTGTAATTCCTTAACAGTAAATCCAATACTTCTGTTAAAGCCCTTGAATTAAAGCAGAAATTCCACAGTTCAGTCATACCTCTGCTGCGTGATTTATAATGCTCTGTGCAGAGTGTGCAGGGGTACAAACGCTTTGCACTTCTAAATACTTATGGACCTTAATCTAATTTCCAGCTCTATATGTTTATTCTGCGACTTCATTATAGTAGCTTTTCACAGTTTGTACTTCAATAAAATTCTGTATGTTATTTTATTTTATTTTTTGCCTAATGTTGAAACAACTGATATGATCTCTGGATTCCTTAAAGTGCCTTAAAACCCTCCCTGAAAGCCCATTTTTATCAGACTGGCAGGCCTTGTGGAAGCCTTCAGCTTGTGAACATGGCCTCACCCTCCGTGTGGTTTGGAGATTCCAAAGACAAACTGTAAGCCGACTGAATTTTCTTGATTGGAAAAGGCAAATAAAATCCATCAAAACTTGTCTGGGTCTAAATCCGATCCAGGGTAGGAGAATGAGGAGACTGAACATCCACAGGAAACAAAGATTAGAGTGGGAACTCTCTCATCATCATTGTGTAGGATAAGGGTAGATTTAGCCTTCCAGTCACAAACCATATACAAAAAAAAATGGTTTGTGATTACATATACACACTCACCAGTCACTTCATTGGGTACATCTGTTTAACTATAACAGATAGATATCTGTTAGAGCCTAAATGCATGGAGTTTCTCCAATCACATTGGAGAAACTCCATGCATTTAGGCCTGTAGACAGGATCAAGAAGACCTGCTGATGTTCAAATGGAGCCTCAGCAGGGGGAAAACGGTGATGTAACTGACTCTGAACATGGCACGGTTCTTGCTGCCTGGTCTGAGTGTTTCAGAAACTGCTGATTTGCTGAGATTTTTTTTTTTTGCACAAACGTCTCTACAGTTTACAGGGAATGTTTAGAAGAAGGCAAAATAGCCAGTTGCTCTGTTGATGTCAGAATGGTCAGGCTTCTTCAAGCGGATAACACGCCATGTCACAAATCAAAAGCTCAAATAATCTCAAACTGGTTTCTTGAACATGACAACGAGTTCACTGTGCTCAAACGACCTCAATAGTCACCAGATCTAAATCCAATAGAGCACCTTTGGGATGTGGGGGAACAGGAGATTTGCATCACGGCTGTGCAGCTGACAAATTTGCAGCAGCTGTGTGATGTCATCATGTCAACGTGGACCAAAATCTCTGAGGAATGTTTTCCAGCACCGTGTTGAATCTGCGCCATGAAGAATTAAAGTCACTCTGAAGAACAAAAGCTGGTCCAACCTGGCACTAGCAAGGTGAACCTAATAAAGTGGCTAGTATTTGTTCTGCTATGCACACAAGAAATCCACTAAATTACAGAGTGAAGTGGAAAATGTTTGTTTACAGGAAATAACAAAATTCTGCTTTTTCTGTCCTGTTCTTTTTTGGTCTTGTGAAATATTTGGTCAAAGCTTTCTAATAACTAATTTAAGACCTAAACATCTATTGAAGTTCTCAGACTTAGTAGAAATTCCTGTTTTCAAATTCATGAAATAGCAATTAACAGTGAATTAACATTTGGAAAATGCCTCGCTTTTTCTATTTGCCGCAGATATTACATTTACTTCCCTTCACTTGTTATTATGAGGGAGGATTATCATGAGAAACAGTGTTCCTTAGAAAGCTCAGTGTAGGAATTACCTTTATTAGAGGAGTTCTCCCTCCTCACATGCACACATCGATTAACACCTCCCTCAGAATCTCTCTGCCTCAGGGGCTCTTTTAACTCTCACACTATCAAGGTAGGCAGATGTGGCCCATAAAAACCTTCCCCTGGCGATCTACCATGGGAGACACATTAATGCAATGAGCTTCTTTTGGGTGACACAAGAATGAAATGAGGACAGTCATTAGTCAGTTAATATTAACAGATATAATCACTTCATCATGAACGGCACTCCAGTCAGACTTTTCTCGCTCCCCGTGCAACATCTGCACATTTTAAAACATTTATTTGACCTTTGTTTTATTAATCCTCTTTGGTGTGGGGAATATTCTTGTGCACAGTGATGCTGAATGTCCCATGAAGGTTGCAAGCCCATTGCAGAGCGAATACTATAATTAGAAGCATACCATAATGTCTTTCGCAACTCTTACAATGCACAGACACAAACACGGTATAACTGTTGCCTTGAGATTATATTATGGTTCTCCATATGTTTTCAGTACAACTGGGAGCATTGACTAACAATTTTTGTTGCAGTTAATTAAAGGAAGGATTTAACATACTGGGAAGGACAGGTTTCAGTTTATAGTTGGATGACAAAAATTCAGTTGCAGCTGAAAAGTGAATCCATTATGGTAAGCGTGTCAGACTGATGCTGGCTATAGGAGAGAGAATCTGCATAAATTCAATTATTAAATGAGCTGCTTTGATAAACTTACAGCCTGTTTTTAAGAAAAGCAGTTTTGGCTTGTATAGCAAATATTACTCTCCATAATAAGAGTATGGAAAGGGTTGAATTTTTATAACTAAAGTAAAATGTTATAACTGGGTCATTCCATCTCAGATGGACTATGCCTTCTGCTCAGCTGTCTTCAATTTGCATCAAAGTTTTATGATAGAAAATCTGAGTGTTTATATGAATGCTGTGATATTGTAGCTTCATATATCATATACGTAATTATCTCATAACCTTTTAAAGATAAGAGTCTGAAGTGTTCAGTGCTCTTTTTTATCATCAAAATGAATCAGAATCTGTAATTTGGGATTAATACATTAAAAGAATTCTGAGTATTAGCTAATTAAAATATGAAAAAAAATTCAATCAGTGTTGGAAAGTCCCATTATTATCACTAAGACTTTGCATTGGGAATATATATACATACATATACATATGGTATATTGTTGAATTACACAATACTACAAAAAAAAAAAAGCATGTAGAACACTTTTTACCATGAAATTCTGAGTCACAAAAATTAAAATCATATTTGCATTCAACTTTTATCCTGGAGCAAGTATGATCACAAAAAAGTTGTAGCACAAAAACAAAGATATCAGTAGATTGTCCTGTACAAACAGAACACGGCGTTTCCAGATGGTAGTATGATTATAACTCAGAAGATAACTTAGTAAGATTTTAACTGGAATTGTTATAACAATATGTGAAAAACTGACCTGAAAATAAGTCAAGTAACCGTTTTTGTTTTTGTTCTGTTTATTTATTTTTTAATATATATGTGAAAAGTGTTTGACATATAAAGCTAAAACGTTGCAGTAAAATCTCACAGTAATCATTATATATGTTTGAAAATATGCTGATATTTAATAAAAAAAAATATTTTCTACCTTTATGAAAACAGTTAGAAACTCCAGAATTTTGTTCTATAATTGTCTTTTGCAATGTAAAGTTTTTTATTACTGTGTACTCAAATATGGGAAGTTAAAGTATTGAAGTTGAATGATTTTTTTCCATATTTTAATTAGCCAGGACAGAGATGTTTTTTTATGTACCTGCCCCAAATTATAGATCCACATTCATTCTGATGAAGAAGAAAAAAGAGTCGTGAAAATGTTAAGCTTTTATCTTTAATTGATTTGCGGCATGGTGGTTAGCCTTGTTGCCTCGCAGCAAGAAAGTCCTGAGTTCAATTCCATCGGGCCGGCGTCTTTTTGTATGGAGTTTGCATGTTCTCCCCGTGGGTTCTCTCCAGGTACTCCGGCTTCCTCCCACACACCAAAGACATGCACTTAGTGGGGATAGGTTAATTGGAAACTCTAAATTGCCCATAGGTGTGAATGTGAGTGCCAATGGTTGTCTGTCTCTATGTGTTAGCCCTGCGACAGACTGCCGACCTGTCCAGGGTGTACCCTCCCTCTCGCCCTAAGACAGCTGGGATAGGCTCCAGCCCCCCTGCGACCCTGAAAAGGATAAACGGAAGCCGATGGATGGATGTTTCGCGATAGTCATGTTCAAACATTGCCTGAAAGTGGACAGACTATTTTTCAATTATATGTTGAAAAATATATTTGATATATTAAGCTAAAATTTAACTTCACTCATAATATATGTTCAAACTTTGGACCATAAATTTTTTACACAAATTAGAAATGGTCAAGCAAATTGGCTGATTTGAATGGAAAAACCCAACTATTTTATAACTCACCTGTTGGATTTGAATGTTTAAAGTTTGGACTGTAACCACCTTGACTGAAAGCTGTGCTGACAGAGGAAGGTGTTGCAGTCGCCGTCTACTAGACTAATTCTTGTCATTCAACCATGTTAGTCATGTTAATGGCTTTTGGAACATTTATGATGGATTTATTTGAAAAATGAGGTGCTATGCTATGAGGTACAGCCTATTCAGGAAGGGCTTCTTTGGTTTGAGAAACAGCTAATATATTGATGTCAGGAAAAAAAAGTTAACGTGGGTTTAATAGAGCTTTTCACAACTCTAAACAAAAGAAAATGAAGTTCCTTTTTTGGGATTAACAGTAGGGCTAAAGAAGTCCCAGGTTTCACAAGTGCTGGAAAAATTCCTCTGAGATTTGTGTCCACGTTGGCATGATAGCATCACACTGTTGCTTCAAATTTGTTAGTTGCACATGCATGATGTCAACCTCCTGTTCCAACACATCCCAAATGTGCTCTGTTGGATTGGGATCTGTGGAGGCCATTTCAGTACAGTGAACTCATCGTCATGTTCAAGAAACCAATTTGATTTCAAACGATTATCCTGATACACAATGCATCAACAAGGATGGATCCAGGCTTTCGTGTTGTTTGTGAATGCATCGTAGCCTCAGTTTCCTCTTCTTACCTGATAGGAGTGGTACCAGACGTGGTCTTCTACTTGGGCTTCAAAATTTGACATATTGTGCCAGAGATTTTCTTCTGCATACCATAACTGGAACAAGTAGTTATTTGACGTACTGCTGCCTTCCTATCAGTTCGAAGCAGTCTAGCCATTCTCCTCTGACTGCTGATATCAATATCAATTTCCACCCAGAGACCTGCTGCTCACTGGACATTCAGCCCATTTTCTGTAAATCCTAAACATGCTTGCACATAAAAAGGCACTAGCAACCATTTCATGTTTAAAGTCACTTAAATTGACTTTCTTGCCCATTCTTATGCTCAGTTTGAACTTCAGCAGGTGATCCTGACCAGTTGCTCCAGTGTGATTGGCTGATTGGATATTTGTATTAACAAGCACTTCCGAAAGTCAACCTTATCAAGTAGGCAATGAGTATAGACTGGAAATGAGTAATACAGATACAGAAAGTCACCTTTACTTTTTTGTTTAGGCCTTAAAACACAAAGAAAAGTGGGAAAACAGCAAATTCTGGTTTACAGGCTTATGTGTGTGTGGTTTTAGAAACAAACTGCAGGAGGAAATCATATTTCTTGTTGGTTCCATTAAGGCTTGGTGGTTCTTTCAGGTCACAACAGACACGTTCATATTTAACACCAACAAGGTCCTGTGAAATTAAAATGAACAGATGAAAATATGCAGAAAGTTCATCACAGAGCAGACGAGACTGCGTGCCTCTGCTCTTGTGATGGCCATTTCTGCATCAGCCTTACTGCAAAGAATCACATCTTGTGTTTTCAGGAGTTGTCACCATAAAAGCTTCTGTGTTCTTGCTGGTCAGGACATCTTTCACAGGAACAACCACTACAAATAATTCATGATTGTTTCTTTCAGGGGAAAGAGGGAGGGGTGGCTGGGTTAGGTGGGGGTGTGGGGGGGTAACAGAGTGCACCGTGCATCCACCAAGATGCACAGCTGACGGGTGCTAATGTGAGTTACTTACATAATCCCATTTCTAGAGAGTCACAAAAATCCTGACCTCTGGTAAATCTCTCTCCACACTGGGGGAAGAGAGAGAGGAAAGCCAGCTATTTGCCTTTTGAATGGCCACTCTGCAAAACCTCTGTCCTACTGAGTAAATTTTTCTGTTAATCCACCCATCCATGTAAAACATCTACTCCGATCTGAAAGCTGGAGGTGAGGGTGAGAAGGATGCACCTCCCTCTGCCTGATTCAAGCATGTATTCACCTACAGGTGTCCCCTTTACTTCCAAAGTACAACTATATATATTTTCTTCATAAAAGGTCATATTTTCTCCTTTTTTTTTCCACTTAACTGAACCTGCTGTTTTTATAAACTATTCAACAGCCCCCCATCAAATTTTGCTTCAGAGTATTTTAACCTAAAGATTTTGTTGGGTACTGATCACCAAAGATAAAGCTTATGTCTACACACACGTAGAAACAGCTGCACCACCCACAGTTATCCAAACACACTCCCTAATCCCAGAAGGGAAAAAAAGACTTTGGAAGACATCCAGATGTAGTGTAGTAGTTATTTTGTGGATCCGAGATCTCTCTGGTGGGAAAAATTCAGTGCTTCACTTTTCCTGTCCCTCTACATCCGGGGTTTAGTCTGTTCTCTTTGTGTTTGCCTTACCCCTCGACACCTGAAATGATCCCGCTCAGATGGGAATGTGCGTCAGCTTGTCTCTGTCGCTCCTGTCCTCGGTGTCCGTGACTTGTTCCGACCTCGTCCCTCTGTGATAAAACACAGTCACCGTAGTGTTCCCGCTGTCCTCACTTCCCCTCGTGTTCGTCGCGCAAGAGACGTCCAGCCTCACCTTCGTTGGGCTTTCTCGCTTGGAGTTTCCCGCCTGGTTACTCGCCATTACCGTCTCCACCGCGGCGCTCACCGCGGCCAAAAAGCCGCGTCCCCGGCAGTGCAACAGGCGCAGGAAAGCGTCTCTGAAGTCCGCGTTGAACGCATATATGACCGGGTTTAGAGACGAATTGCTCCAGCCGATCCACACAAAGACATCAAAAGTTTTCTCGCTAACGCAGTAAGGGCCGCGTTGGGCCGCCGGAGCAGCTGGTCCGGGACAGAAAGGCAGAGCGCAGTTGAGGATAAAGAAAGGCAGCCAGCAGCAGACGAACACGCCCATTATGATGCTCAGAGTTTTGAGCACTTTTGTCTCTTTTCTGATGGAGACTTTGAGCTCGCAGTGTGACTGATTAGAGGGCTGGCAGTCCGGATGTAGACTGATGTGAGACTGAGACGAGCGGGTGCTCATTTCTGTGCACAGGTGCGAAATCAGTTCAGGAACGTCCGAGCGGCAACTCTGCGCGTGCTCAGCAGCCCGCTCCAAGGAGGATATCATACGGATCTGCATTTGGGCTATCCGGTAGATGCGTGTGTATGTCACAATCATGATAGCGACCGGAATGTAGAAGCTGATGAGGGAGGAGGAGATGGCATATGTGCGGCTGAGGCTTGAGTCACAGCTGCCATCGTCAATACTATTACCGTAGTGCGCCAGATTCTCCCCGGTTGGGTCACCGATCTCCGCCCGGTGCCAGTTTAGCTGCACGGGAACGAAGGATATGACCACAGACACTGTCCAGGTCACACCGATGATGACGGATGCCACCCTCCTATTCATACTCCTCTCATAGCGAAACGGGTTGGAGATGGCCCAGTATCGGTCCACACTAATGACGCACAGGTTTAGGATGGAGGCCGTTGAACACATGATGTCGCAGGCCAGCCAGGTTTTACAGAAGCCCCCGAACGGCCAGAAACCGGCCACTTCGGCCACCGCTTTCCACGGCATCACCAGCACGGCCACCAGGAGGTCCGACAGAGCCAGCGACACGATGAAGACGTTGGTTACTTTTGCGCGCAGGTGCCGATAGCGATAAACGGCCGCGCACACCGTGAAGTTACCTAAAAGTGTCCAAATGATGAGCAGCGCCAGAACACAGCCCGTCAAGACGCGGTGCGCCGGTAACCCTTCCCGGCTCCCGGCTCCTACCAGCGCCAAGCCGGTTGTATTATTCATCGCCTCGTCCTGCGCTCGGCCACATGTCGAAGTGAAAGTGCGAGAATCCTCGCCACTAACAAAACAAGAGTCTTAATGGTCACCCACAGTGGCGACTGAGCGTCCTGCTCCACTCGGGCTGCTCTGAGCTTCTGCTCTGAGCGCACAGCAGACTGACTGGGGACCTGATGCACCACCAGCTGGTGCTCACTGCTGACAGCACAGCTCTCAGACGCGCAGAGCTGAGAGAAGTTTGCCACCTGAGAAAAGCAGAAATCATGTCGAGCCATTTTTAATTTTCTCTGTGAACAGTTTAATTCTGCATTACTGTTTGAGATTAATCCTTTCCCGGTTTTTGTCTCTCTTTCTCTCTCTTATTTTCCTCATCCCAGGACTCTTACCATCAGTGGAGACGTAAATGAAAGCAGGAGGATTCAACACAAACACACAAAAGACTTTCCTTTACAGATGTTCCCATTAATTTAGGCCAGTTTTTCAGTTCATAGAGATTACAGCCAGAAATGCTGAAACTAAAATCCCCCCATAGAGTTTTATTATTAATTTTTCTGTGTGTGTGTTTCATGCATTTGAATCAGGATATTAGGTTTGGTTTTCTTTGTTTTTTTCCTCACAGACATATTCAGTGTCTCTAATATTTATTTATAACAGTGTCTTGAATATTTATGTATGACAGTATCTTTTCTCCTCACAGGGAGTCAAGCTCTCATCAGCATTATCACTTTGTTTCTCAGGCCTTGAATTCCAGTGTAGAGGGGTCACAGGTACCTAAAAAATATCAACAGACATTGACACTCATGTGGCCTGGGATGCTGAACACTAACATTACAACAGGCTGTGGAGACGCCTTTGTTCATTGTGCAGATTCCTGGTTTTCATTGTAGTTTAACTCTATCTTTATGAGTCTAAACATATGTGACCACTCCAGGCTTTTAGCAAAATGCTCACATACAAGGAATACATGGCTTTTTGGTTTATTATCTAAATATATTTGTCAAGATAGTCTATGTGGCAGGCAGAGTGTGGACCCAAATGCAGGACATAGAAACAGTCCTTAACTCCAAAAAGTTTTATTGCTTTGTATTTTAGTATTCTCACAAAAACCAAAATACAAAAGCCAAGACAGTGCTGGAATCAAAACTGCAGAACACTCAGGAACTAAGGGAAAACACAAAACACGGGAGCACAAAACTAGAGAGGAGGCTCAGAAAATAAATACACAAAAGGTGGGAGCACAGCTGGAACTAAAGTTAAACTAAACCCTTAACTAAACTTAACTAAAATCTAAAATATGACACAAAAGTTACCAAAACAAAACTGGAAGTAACTAAAACAGGGGACAGCTAAGACAGAGCCGGAGACTTCACAAGGTATGGGAAACACACAGCAGGCAGAATAAATTGAAATGGAATATAAGCAAACTATAGCCAAAAATTAAAAATATAGCCTGAGGATGTAAACAAACATACCATAATATCTGCAATCCATTAATTAAAAAGGAGTCCATAACACACAACGTTGCATCAAAAGACCCAGGACCATGACAACATCTCTTCATCTGGTTTCTCTCAAAAATATTTGCATGTTTTCAAAATAGTAAAGTCAGTCACATCATTTGTAGTGTTTATTTTCCCCCAATCATCCAGTATCCAAACAATCATGTCCTTAATCCCAGTATATTGTTTTATCAGCTAATCATTATTTTCACATAATTTCTGTAAATCCATGCTTTGGTCAAGGACACAGGAGAATTATTGCAGTATCAAATTATTCGATTTCACAACAATAGTTTGACTTTCTGCTCAAAAAGAGGCTTTGACTGACCAGGAGACAGCTGGCCTGTATTCAAAGGTAACAAAATCAGTCTAGGCTAACACCTACAAAATCCAATTTGTCACATTTTCAGTCCTTATAATAAGTTAACAGACTGCTGGCTGTTACTTACGATGATGGTGATATGGTGTTTTTTTAATATTAACTCTCAGAGATTCAAACTGTATTCCCTTATGTTTTGTTTTACCCTGTATTCATGCACTGTGTTGTACTGTTTTTTCTCTCCTCTCAGGGAGCCGTGTTCTCCTCAGCATCATCACCTTGTTTCTCAGTGACTCAGAGCAGACATGTTCCAACTAAGGCCTTCATCCCACCGTAGGCGTCACAGCTGGCTGCAGAACGTCCATCTTAAAAGTATGCACAGCCATTCCAACTTACACGCCCAGGGATGTGCACTAACATTATTACAGGCTGTCACTGTGGAGAAGCTGGGGTTGGCATCCAAGGAGGAAACGACCTCAAAATCTCCACAGATATTTAGCAGGATATAGCTAGCTATCTCTCTAAAGATTTGCATGTTCTCAAAACACTAAAGTCAGTCAGTATTTCGTGTGGCTGTGGCTCAGGAGGTAGAGCATGTCACTTGCTAATTGCAAAGTTGGTAGTTCGACCCCCGTCTGCTCCAGTCTGCATGCCAAATATCCAGCCACATGGAGAAGGAGACTAGAGGCCAAGATCAAGGTAGCACGGAGGGAAGTTAGCCAACTATTGGAGCTGCAGAAAGGTGCGATGAAGAAGGTGCCTAAGAAATACAGAAAGCTGTCCATACCTGAGGCTGTGGACACTGCCAAGGAAAGACTTGAAGAAGTACACCAGAGAGATAAAAGACAGGAGAACCCTCCTCAGTGGCAGGGAAACAATATGAGAACAGGAACACCAAGGCTGGAGACAGAGCATTACTGGAAGAGCATATGGGAGAAGGACATAACCCATAACAGCAATGTTATCAGTGGGTAGTGGATCTAAGAGCAGACCACAGCAACCTCCCTGAACAAGGTCCAGTGACAATCACAGTGGCAGACCTCAATTTAGTGTTCTCTAGACAAGATCAACAGGACCCTAAGAGCCTTCATCATGAACTCAATGGGGATGTGGTGAACAACACTAAAAACCAACTTCAAGCCCATAGCACAAGTCATAATCAAGTGCGGGATCTATCAAGGAGATGCTCTGTCCCCATTGCTCTTCTTCATAAGCTTGAACCCCCCCCCCCCCCCCCCCCCCCAGTGGGATCATTGACAAGACTGGCTAAGGATACCGACTACAGAAAGAAGCAATCGTCAGCCACCTCATCTACATGGATGACATCAAGCTGTATGTCAGGAGTGAATGAGACATCAATTCACTGATCTACACCACAAGGATCTACAGCAACGTCATCGGAATGTCATTCAGATTGGAGAAGTATAGACGGACGGCAACAAAGAGAGGGAAGGTAGTCAGAACTGATGGGTAACCAACCAGACATTTTAGTGGTGGACAAGCAGAGGAAGACAGCCTTAGTGATAGATGTAGCTATACCGAATGACAGTAACATCAGGAAGAAGGAACACGAGAAGCTGCAGAAGTGCCAAGGACTGTGGAAGGTGAAGGTAACAGTGGTCCCTGTGGTAATCGGAGCACTAGGTGCGGTGACTCCCAAACTAGGCGAGTGACTCCAGCAGATCCAGGAACAAGATCTGAGATCTCTGTCCAGAAGAGCACAGTCCCAGAAACAGCAAAGATACTGCGCAGGACCCTCAAGCTGCCAGGCCTCTGGTAGAGAACCCAAACTTGAAGTATACATATATATATATGACATACATACACATTTCTTCAGAAGACTTTGACATATACTTCTTTTCTGGAGACTTAATCTAACCCAAACTCAGACTACTACTTTACTCACTTTACTTTCAGGTGAACACTGAAACGAAGTCTGAGAACAAGTGTTCAGCTGAAATAAAGTAATTTACATTACTGGAATTCATATTTTGTCTCCAAAACAGAGTTAGGTCAAGACTGCATAAACAGAATAATGGTCTGTTCCCACAACATCAGTAACACAAGTGCACTCAAACACAGACACACACAGACACACAGGGCAGTGGATAAAAGCAGAGTTTTTGGCTGGGAGCAGAAGCAGATGGCACAGTTGAAGTCACAACATCGGTAATGATGCTGAAATAGCACTCAAGCAATATTTGATCTTTATTAATGGCAATGGGATTTTATTTGAAAAAAGGTTTAAATGATAGAGATAGCAGCACAAAGCAGGGGGCGTGGAGGTGATCATCAGATTATGTCTGTCACTGTTGAAATTTTGTACTTTTCTGTGCTTTTGGCAGGGTAAGACATACAAAGGAATTAGGTCTCTTTGTTGAAATGAAAGTGTTTACACATGGGCATTAATTCCCTTTTGGAGGTAATGGTCAAATCAAAGAAGACAGTTTAAAGGTCACAGCATATTAGACCTACAACTGTGACAAGTAATTATTGTGCCAGCAAACACATGAATGAAAAACATTTAACACAAAGTGTTAGTGCTGTTATTGTACACAGTGGTGAGTTCCAGCATTCACAAAGCTGCATTCAGTCTCATCTCTTGTCACTCACAAATGTCCCTGTGCTGTCTCTCTGCAGAGATCCTAACACTTACTGTCAAACTGCTTTTTCATCTTTGGGATTTCCTTGTCGCACTTTTCTCTTCACAGGTTGTCCTCCAGTTGTCTCTTGGGGCTTTCTTTACTAACTTTTTGTTGCTCAAACTTTATTTTGATGGGTTTTACTTCATCCTCCAAGGCCTCAGTTCTCAGCTTCTCCCTCCTCTGCTTTTCCATCAGCATGTCCATTTCTTTGTGAATTTTCGTCCTCTGATCTGTGAGTCCATCATCCATTTGCTTTTTTTCCCCTTATCTCCTCTGAACTCTGGACGAATGAATTTAAGTGTCTGCAAAGAAACTCTTGTCACATCTTCCCTTTTGTATTTCCTGAACTTCCCCTTCAGTATTTTTGTTTTTTTACTTTAATCCTTTTAGATCATCTGCTCCATTGATTTTATCCCTTTCTCTTTCTACTCCACCTGCTCCTCGAGCATTTTGGTAACTTTGTGTCTTATCAGTCAAGTCTTACTCAGAACTTCAGTCAACTGCATCTCTTGTATCTTCTCCTTTCTGTCATTTTCCTCAGGCTTTCCCCTATAATCCTCCCCTTTTCTCTTACCAGTTTCTCCTTCCTCTGATCTTTACTGAACCATCTCTAAATTTCTCTCATAGCACTAATTTGATACATTCTGCTGCTCCTCCTTCTCATTCAATAGCCACTTCTCCATCTGTAGGTGATGAGCTATATCTTCATCCATTTTCTGGCAATTTCCTGTGATTTTGTGCTTTTTTTTAATTACCTTGCATCATAATATCCACCAAGCAAAAGGATTTCCAGCACCTGTTCTTTGCTACTACAGTACTTTCCATCTCTTGTGGCCAGCAGCTCAGACAGATTCCAGCTCCCACCTGTCACACCCCATTCGTGGATGTGCACCACCAAGAAATGTCTATTAGTTCTTCCTCACTTCCACTTTTTTTCCTATCTAGGAAGTAGAGGAAGCTAATACACCTTTCTTCTTCCACTTTCTTCTTCACTTTTTGTGGACAAGGAAGGAAAAAGCAAAGTGCAAAACTGATGAATGACATGAATTATTGTTTATCCTCATTATTCTCCCAAAACACTGTAGTTCTGTAGATATCTCAGTAGGTATGTCAGACCATATGGCACATCAACCCCCTCTGGACTCTAACCATCATTATTGCTTTTTTTCACATGATTGAAGTAAGTTTGTATATCCGAAGCACTCGGCTCAGCAGGTCTCTGCTCTGAGAATACACAATCCAGAAAGAAGCAGCCTGATAATGCAGATACAAGCAGTTTGTGAAGAAGTTGGAAGGAGAGTTTTCAACAGGATAGTAATGTGATATTTATTTATGTATTTGTCATTTAGGCACCAGGGATCAAAAATGGGTTGTTCTTCTGTCTTTGTTGAGGTCAAACAATCCAAAGAAACAGACTGAAGCAGACACATCTGCAGAGGAATGTCTAAAAATGTTTGCAGTAACTTTGTGTTACATCTCTTGGCGAGAGGAAATTATCAGCTAAATGCTGTCCTTTGTGCTGCTTTCATAGCACGCTGCTAACTGTAGGCTAACACAGTATTTCTTTTTCCAAACTCCACTAGATGGAAGCAAAGATTAGTTCTTCTCATAAGAGCCTGACAGCGAGGTCTTTGTGACAGCAATGAGAAGATTATGCAACAATTGATTGTTTTTTTAAAAATACTGCAGAAAGAAAATCATTTAGTCGGCTATGAAGGAATTTATTTGGTGTCTGAAAATGGGAAGAGAAATAATAATGAACTTCAATTTGAGACTGCAATAAACTTTTATTACTTCCTATTAGTAATATTTCCTTCCCATTCGAAAAAGATCATAAAGAAAAATGTGCTTTTTTGTTTGTTTGTTTGTTTTGTTTTTTTTATTTAGGAACATGTGGCCAACATGTGAAAGTCTATAAGACTCCAAGGATTTCCCTCCCCGGACGTTCACCCACTGTGAGACCAGTCGTGTAGGATCATGCTGCAGGCAGTATTACATTCACCACCGTGTCTCCGGACTCCAGTATGTCACATGTGCTCAGTGTGAACCTGCTGACATCTGTGAAGGGGGCAGGCACAAGAGTTGGACCCGCTTGTTCTGGTGTTCTCTGGTGAATGCTGGTTGATCTGCATGGTGCTCGGCTGTGACCACAGTTCCCACTAAAGGACACTGAGCCCTCGCGCCAGGCTCAGGACTCAGTTTCTTACAGTTTGATCAGAAACATGCAAATGGGTAACCTGCTGGAGGTAATTTCGTTGGGCTCTGGCAGTGCTCCTTCTGTTCCTTCTTCACAAAGGAGCAAAAACCATTCCTGGTCCGAGTTCTGGGAATCTGGGAATCCACACCATCCATACCATCTCATGCCACCCACAGTAACAAGGACATGAGCATATATAAATGAATGTTTAGAGGTTCATTGTTTCGAATTTACTTTACAGGTTTTACTTTATGTCATATGTTTTATATGTTTGTCTACATGATTTAAATGTCTGCTGACTTATAGAAAATGTGCTGCTCATACATTAATTTATGATCTATCCTTTGTTTTTACCTCTTGCACTGTTAAGTATCTATGGGACACTTGGTTATACAAGTTCATTCATTAATTCATTCAGTAAGTAACTGAATCGTCTCTAATTTGACCTAATCTGCCCTCTAGAGCCTCTTTTCTGAATTGAAACATTTAAATAAAATAAACCAGGTTCATTCAGTTGCCTGCCCTCTACAGTCCAAACAAACTGCTAATCATCATAAACAGGTGAGGGGAAATGACTGTCTGTGATATAGATAAGATACAATATTAAGTTTATAAACTGCATTTTATATAAAAAAAGGACAATAAGAAGGGGACAGTATTCACACACACACACCAAATAAGATTTAAACCACCACAAACTGAGCAACAATCATTTTTAATAACACAATATCAAAGGTTTATTTTTAATTGTGTCATTGAGCAAAGTGTAAATTAGCAATAAGGTAGAGTGCATCACCCTTTATTGTGAAAAAGTATCACTAAGGTCAGATAGTGTGTTAAAAGTCTTTGTGAGGAGGTAAACATTTACCATTTCTCTTCAAGTATGGAGAACTTGTAAACCAATGTCAGTTTCATGTGGCTTTAACAGCATTAACTTACATGATCTACCAGTGATAGTGTCTATAAGGACAGATGTGATTCATCATAGGCTGTGACGTCGACATTTACACTGATTCAAAAGTATTTCAGGTTTTCCTCTTGGTGCTCCCTCCCACATCGTAACCAACTCTGGAAAATAGCATCCTCTGGTTGCTTAAAACGTAAGGCAAGAAATGTAATGCCTATAGCTGGATGTTTGGCTGTTAGCTCATCAATAATAGAGTCCATGCATGTTCAAGGCAAGGCCTAGATTGTCTTACTGCTCCACTGCTCTGTGACACATGCAAGCAGATCTTACATAAACTAACCGAGAGGCTTTCTGTGCACACGTGTGGTTAAATGGATGATTTGCATGCAGTGACCTCGTCTTCTTTACGTCAAAACAAGACAAAAACCCCAGACAAACACTCACATACATGCACACAAACACACAGACACACACAATACTGACATGAAACACGGTTTTCTTGCAGACAAAATAGTCTTCATTTGTCTCACGTTGCATTAAGGTCGAACAGAGGTGTAACAAGACTGGAGGTTTAGTGTTGATGAAAAGAAGAAGAAGCTATCAAGACGCCTTGGCAATGATGAGAATGCTCATGAGGAAGACCATGACGAAAAAGATCCACATGAAAAACCGATCCATCACCTTGGCAACCTTCTTCCACTCTGCTACCTTGATGCACGTGGCTCTCTGCTCGCGGAAACAGTTTGCAATGTACTCGATGTTCTTAACCACCTGAAGAAAGGACAGATGGACACTTAAAGGTTATTTATATAACATCCAGAAAGCCATTGCTGTTAATGACACTTGTGGCCATTAGACAAACTGCAGTCTATTAAGTTTCTAGAATTTACATGACAGCAAGAGGTACATACGAGACCGTTCAGCACTGTCATGTTGCAGTGTTGCATTTGCTGTATGTCCTTTATGCTTTAACACAAGCAAGTCTCAGCCATCTTGAAATGCTTTCAGACACTTAGTTTGAAACATCGTCTAAATTTAATTTAATTTTAAAGGACACCAGGGCATGAGAATACATCACCAGTGAAATCTAATGAAAACACTTTTAAAAAATTGCTGGCTTTCCCCCCAAATAAGGTTTTTAAAAAGATTTTTTCCCTGGAAGTTTTACTACTATCAGTGCTGTCAGGTGAGTCCAATGTCTCCTCCTTATAATCTTCCTCATTTTTCCCCCTTTTCTGTGGGAAACAGTTTCTTGCTTTGTACCTTTGCTTTTATTTATTCTTGGATAAACACACAGTCGGACTCAACACATAAGTTGCACCATGGTTTACATTGGCTGATGAAGCATTTTGGTGTGCATATGCATAAAAAAGGTTTACAAGCTATTTATAACTTTGCTGATAAATTAATTTACTGATTAAGCCATTTAAAATGATCCAGATTACCAGCCATGGTAGCCCTGAGTCTGAATAAATTAGCACTACATTAGATAGTTAGGCAGGCTAAAATTAGCCTGCTAGCCAATGTTAGCAACAATTCCAAGTGTTAAAGTGGACTGGAACTATCCGGTTATGATGTTCCAGCATTTCCCAGGATGCAGCCTAACTGCTCATCTGCTTGTTACCAGTTGAAGTTCAGGGTCTTGCTGCTGGGGTCAGCATTCACTCAGCTTTCACTCTGGATTACTGACTAGCTTAGCGTTAGCATGTCCTCTTGGCAGATGCTTTCATAAAATAAAGTTGTGCTAGCAGCATAATGTGGTTGTTTCTGTTCTGGATGCAGTTTTCCACTTTATCATTTATTTCGTCCTTTTGTGCAATAATAATAAAATAAATGTCCATATCTACGCTCTAGACTGTCGCTATTTTCCTCCTCTGATACGCAAACTGAAATGAGTTGATTGTAATACGAGTGCAAGAACCAACAACGGGATCGACGATAGGTAGCCATGCTAACAATTTTAAGAATTTGGACTATTTCTACAGGAAGCGGTTCTTGATTCCTATCCCTAATGCTGTAGTCTGGTGTTGCTTCTTCCTGATAACATGGAGATGCTTGCTTAATATAAAGAAAATCATATCATCCGAATTCCCACTTACACCCTTGACATATTATTTTTTTTTCCTTCTCAGCACTGTGTTTCTAAATCACGCACAATTTTTTTTTAAAATCAGATATTGGATCAATGCTTCATCCATGAAAATACTGGGAAGTTTAGTACAGATTAATACTGGATAAACTGGTTAGTTTGCAGTACTGTAGTGAAGTTTACAGTGATGCAATATGTTGGACTGGTGCAGGGTAGTCTGTGGCATTCATGGTCAGTGTAGGGTTACATCAAGACATCAATTTATATTTAAGCTGATCAGCTTACATATTGTTCAATTCAGTTAAATCCCAAAGGAAAGTAAGTTTCAAATCAGCAGGAACACAGTATTAATGGTCTATATGCAAAAACCAATCTACTGGAACTCACAATACAAGCTTTGTAGTTCATTCAGAAGTAGCTTGAAATTTCCAGGTGTTTACCCCCCACATTTTTAGATAATATCTAAAACAAAAAATAAAATTGACTTATCTAAATCTTCCTGGCATTTTCTTTCCAGTGGCAGAAATTAGCTTCTAAAGTTTTATGTGTCTATTTCTAGGTGGTTTCCCTAGGTTGCACAACTACACCAGATATTAGGGTTTCCCCTATCTGACAAATCACAGTTTAACCCCTGACCAACACAAATGAATTTCTGACTTGCCAACATAGCAGCTAGCTCACTAATCTTAGTTTGTTTCCTCGCTAGCATTTTGAGAGAAAAATACTCATTAATTGATCACTCATTGGTTTCTGTCCTTATCTGGAGTTTCTTTTAGAGTTTATGCTGTGATGAAACAAACTGTTTTGTGGTTTGTGCATTTCCTTGTTCCTTGCCAGGTATTGTTCCGTAATGGCAAAGGGGCAGAAGAGAGACACTGAGGGAGGGATCATTAAAATGAAAATAACTCCATATTGATTTCCTCTGAAAATCCTTCCCCATTCGCCAAGTTCACAGGCTGCAAAGGGCAACCCAAACACATGGAGAAGATGTCATTTTACCACTCACACACTGGCAATAAAAAATATTAAACATATAAAAGTGCTACATACCGCTTCTAAATGAATATTAGTTGCATTTAAAAGTAGTAAAGGATAAAACAGCATGAAGTGTCACCTGTTTATGTTGGATACAGGGGCAGCAGCAGGGACAGGCAGGGACTTGAATCTTCTCTGAGGAATAGAGGATCTGCTCCTTAAACCCCCCATTTAGGTGTTGGAGGTGCAGTGGATGTCGAGGAGCCTGGTAATCTAGTTCATCCCTCCTGATGTGGTGGTAACGCTGAGTGGGCTCATGCTTTGCGTCACCCCTCTCCAGCCTGGAAGCGTGATTGTTATGGTTGTTGTAATGGTGATGCCTGCTGTTGGTGTTGCCGTTTGCTTGTCTTTTGTGATGGTTTTTGTGATGATGTACGCCATTGCCATTGCTGTACTTGTATGGATCACTGTCAGTATAGTAGAACCCATCATGGAAGCGGTCGTCATGGTAGCAGCTCTTATCACCCATTGGTTCCTCTGGGTAGAGCGGGGTCCTCTCGCTTTCTGGCGTGGTGCAGTTCTCCCCGACTTCATAGACAAAGAAGATTTTTGACATGTAGTCAATGATGAGCACCTTAGCCCAGTAAGGGACTGGTTTGGCTTCAGCACCACAGAAATGAATGTTCATGATGAAGATGGTGAGAGAAGTGGATGCTGTGATCATAGTCATGGTGGCAATGTAGTACTTCCCTAAAAAGGAAGATAGAAGAAATTACAGATTTATAAATGGAGTCAGACACAATCTATCTATTAAAAAGTTTATAAAAAAAAATAATAAATACATAAGGTCAAGTTTATAGGTAGCTTAAAAGTAGGTAACACTGGTTTATTTAGAGAGTGGACTCTGGCAGACCACGGAGTTAAGCAAAGCTTATTACTTTGTTTATGTAAAAACATAACATTCAAATGGAAATGGATGCCAATTACTTATTTTGCAAAATCTAGTATTATATTGGGCTTAATATTTATAAATAGGAGGCGTAACCAGTGTTGGCTCCAAGTTTGTCTCCATAACCAGAAATACTTTCCATCCAGTTACATGGTTATAAAAAATAATTACTTTTAAAAATATGTATCTTAAGACAACATCATGAGATACCATGTAAAATTTTAATATATAATCACAACACTAAGTAACCACTAAGGGCCTCATGCATAGTTATGTGTAAAATCAGTCAAAATTTTGACCTTGTGCTTCATATTTCTGAATGAATTTTTATTATTTTGCAAGAAGATTCTGGTGGGTATGACTTTCTACAGTTTCCATACTTCCATAAATAATTCAGACCTATGTAGGGCATGCTTTCTGCAGGAGGCATGCTCTCAGCCACCAACAACTGGAACACAGTGAGCGCCAGCAGAACCGTCACCCCCAAGGAAACTTTCTCCCCCGAGTCGGCTGGAAGGTAGAAACCCAGTGGGGCCAGGAAGGAGATGAGGAAGCAGGGGAGGAGCAAGTTGAAGATGTAGAAGGAGGAGCGCCTCTTCAGGAGCAGGGTGTAGGTGATTTCAGTGTAAGGATCGGAACAGCAGCCATACATCATGACGTTTCTAACCGCTGGCATGCCGTGACACTCCCACTCCACGTTCTCCACAAAGTCAGACAGGTCCCCGGTGTCCATGCCCAAACTGATGTCCACCTGTGTGGAGAGCATACAAGAGCACGATGAAAAGATGTCCGAGAAATATGTGCAAACAAGTAGAACTATGATGATGAAATCATGGTAAAACCAAGAAAATGAACATTTAAATCACAAAAAAACAACACCCAACACAATAACTTAAACCCAGTGTTGCAAATTACAAAATCATTCCACCCTGGAAAACAACAGTTCAAAGAAAAGCCCAAAATTACCACAATGAGTGTATTTAAACTTCTGCCACAGCTGTATGGAGAAATAAGCTCCTTAAACATCTACTTTAGCACATTTTGCTTGTGTTCATTTTGTCACTCAGTAGTGTCCATGAGTGTTTCCATATTTTCTATCACTGAGTTCAGCAGTGAGAACATACTGATAAATATTTAAGACGCTATGTGTTTGTCAGCCTGTGGCCTTCTTGCTCTGCATGCTCCCTGTGTGCAGACACACCTGGTTTCCATTGTAGGTCCAGGAGCCAAATGTGAGATTGCATTGCTGCCAGTCAAAGGGGAAGTAGGCGACGTTCACCACACACGTGCTCTTTGTGATGGCCGGAGAGTCCCAGATGATCTCTCCGTTGTAACGCAGCTTCACGTTAGTGTTGGATGGACCTGACGACTCCTCATCTGCTCTACGTGGACAAAAAAAAGAAAGAATGGGTGAGCTCGATCAGATGCACCTTTTCCGTTTGATTAACTATAAAAATATGATTCCTCGTCTTCTTTCTGTTCTTCTCTCTTTGTTTGTTGCTGACTTGTTATAGAGGACAATGTCGGGCTTCCAAACCAGGTCACTGGGGATGTTGATCATTTCTAGGTCATCATATTCCTCCTTGTCCCACTTCAGGTAGGCATCATGCCAGACCTGCCTGATCCACAGGTATGTGGTTAACACCTGATTCCTCTCATCCTAAACACACAAACATAGACACAGTGACAGTCCCTAGATTCATGGCTCCCACAAACGGAGTACATTTGAAGACTCCTACTTTATACTACATTATCCTGAGTGTGGTCCTCACACCATCCTCGCTGAAAGGCTGTATGCTGAAACCCACATTTTATCTGTAGCTCTGAAGATGTGACCAGTGGAAGTAAAAAACGGTCTGTGAAAACAGCCTCTTTGTCAGATCTGAGAAAAGGCCTATGAAGGTTAAATGATCTGGGTTTCCCAGCTAGTGCTTTTAGAAATGTAAATTTGTTACTGAATGCTTGAGTTTCAAACTGGAGGCGTGGAGTTTCATAACAGCCAGTGAGGGTCTAACACAGCAGGCTGCAGGGTGGTATAAAGGGACCTAAGTGTGGGAACCATGGGGTTTGGTGGGTGCTTGGCATTTGGAAATTGCAAATTCTTCAAATTAGCATAAATACGATTATATCTTTATTCAGTTGCAACATTGCTTATCTTCATTCTGACAACCGCAGAGCAACCTCAGCACTAAAACATACACGACTGAGTGTCAAAAAGATGGAGCAGTTGAGTATTTTTAATTGCATTAGTCTGCATAGGCATGCCTAATAAAGTGGAGGCTGAGTGTATGTGAGTTATTACCACTGTACAATAAATCATCTGAAACATGTTACAGGAAAATGTGACTGTCAGCTGCTTCTTAAATTTCTTATCTTTACAGCTCAGATTGTCATCAGATCAATGTAAAATGTTACCGCATAATAATTCTTTATTGTTAATATAATTCTTTCTTAATATATTAATATATTCTTATTTGTTTTTTATTACACACCATCTTAACCCTTAACACCTACTGAAGCATATTAACTATATGGATTTTTCTGGGTTTTTAGGACTTTTGCATCATCAGTGGGATTTTTTACTCCTCTGAAAATCCAAAATAAATTGCATAATACATCTTTAAGCAATAAATTTGAGGGGGGAAAGCCAGATGTAGAAAATATGACACAAATTAAGACTCATATATTTAATTTTTTATTGTCTGCAATGGTTTCATTGTTCAGGCTTTAAAGGGTTAAAGTGAAACCTCGGCGTAATGCCACTCTGGATTTTATTGCAAAAACTGTGCATGTCACTGTTAAAATGTTGCAGGTGTGGCCAAGCAGTGATCAAATCCACACAATGTTTCTTCTAATATAGCAGTCATCCCACAGTTTGAAAAGGGAACAAATACACCTAGCTATTGTTAAATGAAATTAAATTTAAAAAACTACAAAATACCTTAATTTTTTTCTCCACATTATATATTCTCCTGCAGGCTTTTAAAGAAAGGGTGGCTTGGATTTGGACATAGGCGTCCCAGACTCGTATTGAAAAGTTTAAGTAACATAAGGGGGCGTCCACAAACGTTTATTGTGTGTGCGGTTAAAGGCTGATAAAGCATATTTGAGCTTCCTCTCTACTCACCATATCTTTGATCTGTGACAGGGTGATCTGCAGGGAGACATTGAGGGCTTTGTCTGTGTCCTCTACGGGTCTCAGAGCATTGGAGTAGTTCTCCATCAGGTCGTTTAGAAGTTTATGGGCATAATGACCCTGAGCACAATGGGACACTGAGGAGCAACACACAGAAAGAGAATGGAAGGCTGCACTAAACAGAGAGAAGGAAACTGTATAGATGATGAAGAGTAACAAATCTAACTTGGCTTATTAAAGCAAACTCACGCCTCAGCAGTGCAACAGTTAGTGACACCTGCAGCATTAAAATGAGCCATCATGGAGAACTGACCTCGCACCAAAAGGCTGATCCAAACCATCAGCGATGCCTTCCTCATTCTTAACCGGTCACAGGCCCAAGGATCAATTATTCAGCAAAGCAGTCGCCGGGACAGCCTGTGTCCTAATCCAGCGTCACTCGATTCTGATCTCCATTCTCCCTCGCTGAAGCCGAGCCAGCCGAGACCACAGAAAATTCTCGAAATCTTACATCCTGTCAGAAGCTCTCAATGCTTCGCTAGTTGTTAGTCGCTGTTCGTCTCTGTCACTGTCTCTCTGTGTGTGTAATCGCTACTGGAACAGGACCTGGGGCACACACACACACACATACACGCACACACAATCACACATGCATGCACACACAACCACACAAGCACTCAAACACAGGTACAGGTGCAGTATCACATAGCACACATGCACTGGGTGAAATGCGATGCCTGCAGCCCCATCCACTCCTGTACATGACCACAACCAGATGTATGACACACACGCTCATGCACACACACACACACACACACACACGCACACACTGAACACTACTGCGTTACACAGCTAATGACAAATGTCAGTCACACACATTCAGTGTATCTCAGTGACACTTTCTTACCCATGTTCATGTCATTTAACAGGAACACTGAGGATGTGAAACGAGTCATACATTTCAGATGACAATGAATTTTACACAGATCCAGGTCTCACTCTGTAAACAGGAATTTAATAACATGGCAACAGATCAGCCACTGAGAGCAGATTTCATCTTCAGCTGTTGGGGAATCTACACCTAATAGAGCTCTGTAATACCAGCCAACAGTCGTGGCATCTTTAACACTTACAGTAAAGTACTGCTTCTATGTTTGCTTGAATCTGACTGATTGATTCTGTTCTCAGATCTTCTTGTTTTGTGTACTTATACAATATATAAATACAATATATGAGCCGAGTTTATTTAAAACATAGTCCAAAAAGTGAAATTATGATCATGTATTCAGAAATACAACTACTTAAAATAAATACAGTAAGAAAAAAGGAAAAGAAAGGTATTAGACAAGCATATTTATTGGAAGAAAATGTAAAAACAAAACAGAAAAACTGTAAAATCTCACAGTCTGCATCTATGAAACAGAAAACAAAAACCTCAGCGTCAGTAAAAAGATGCTTAAAAAAGTGATTATTGTCTAAGGAAATGAAACGTGAAGCTAACTTTCATTTATCGCACAGCGTAAAGATGCTAAAGATGGCAGACGGCTGTAGCTTATGTAAATGTGAAGCAGGGCAGATCTTAAAGAGAACAAGAAATGCCAATTAGCTTTATTCACAAAGTCTAAAACCTCAGCACTTGTTCAGTAATGCAGAAAATTAGGACAGGTTTCACAACTCTCTCTAGCTACAGAATGCAGAAGCACTTATCTGTTTATTCTGAAATACATATAAACTTAACTTCGGAAATCAACATAAATCATTCATTTGAACTTTGTGCTAATTTGTGCACACACAAGATAAACATTATTAATATAAAAACAAAAACAGAAGCTCACATTTGAAAGTATTTATTTAATGTACATCAGTGCACCCGTTACGTCCGGTTAAGTCCAATACTGTTTAAAAACGGATCCTGTTGTCCTGGAGTAAACAAATACTTCTGAATGATGGGAAAGAAGGATTAAGGAAATGTCAGTAAGAATTGTTACTGACACAGTGTTACTGTCTTATTCTGCAGAGAAGTGTGCATGGTGATGTGATGTGTTAATGTGTCACTCAGTTTCTGTGGTACTGAGCTCGTATAGGACAGGTGTTTCCTGTGTGTGCATGCGTACGTGCATGCGTGTGTGTGTGTGTGTGTGTCTGTGAGGAAGGAACGTGTGAAATAGAAGACTTAGAGTTTGAGAAAGTCAGCTTTTTAAACCATTCCTTATCTTCATTTCAGTGTTTGGTTCACTGTGTGCTGCCGGTACGTGCGTGTGTGCGTGTGTGTGTTTGTGTGTGTCCGTGAGTGTGTGTGTGTGTGTGTGTGTGTGTGTGTGTGTGTGTGTGTTTGTATGAGAGCAAAAGAGAGAAAAGGGGGAGATAAAGACAAAGACATGGGCACAGAAAACTCAAAGAGCAGTGGTTTGGTGATAACTGAGGAAAATATGTATAACCTGATTATCGCCCTCCCACAATAATGAGCAAATTCTTGGTAACTGAGCTCATTTGCAGTAAGAAAAGCACTTTGATCTGAAATATTCTGTCTGATAATATAATAAATGATTTTGTATTGCCAGATCCCATCAAATATATAAACAATTAACAGTTAACTAATAATGTCTAGCGAGAATTGTTTGTGTAGCCAACGCGTGACTTTACTTTTCACCCCTGTGGTATAGAGCTCAGATCAGTTAACCACATTATCGCACTGGAAAGGCCCCCTTTTTTCCCAGAAGTGATTTTGGCTCGTTGAAAAACAAAGGTTAAAATATTAAGATAGTTATTTACTTTTAGCTGCGTTTAGTTTTAGGGATGTGTGATGACTTACTGTCATACTGACTGAGGTCACTACAGCCTGAATACCACAGGAAGAAGGCTGGAAAGTACTGAGAGGTGGTTTGTTACTTTTGGCCTTTAATTGAATTTCTCACCAGAATTGTTGAAAGTCAGATTGTTGCGTCATTTAAAAAATGCAAAAATAAGGACAAATACATTTATTTCTTCTCGTTTTTTTAGTAAACCTGGTGAAAATCGAGTCTGTTGAAGTCAGTTTTTAAATATGCTGCTTTTTTTCTTTCTTTTGTGCAATACTGTAAAAAATGGAAACGAGTAGCTGATTTTCCTGTAACAGTAGTGCAAGAGCTTTGGAATAAAACCTAAGTTAAATGCATTCATTGTCATTAATGTTATTAGCGACACTTGTGCTTATGAAATGTCCTCCAAGGCATATGAGAAAGAAGCACACCCACCACTGTCTGACTATGAAGTGGCTTGGCTGCATACAGTTGTGTACACCACCAGTGTGTGTGTGTGTGTCAGAGAGGCAGAGAGAGAGACAGAGGCATACAGCGACACAGAAGACAAGGATAAGGTATTGTGGTAGCTGTGGCAGAGAGCACATTGAGAGATGAAAGCTGTGACCACAGCAGGCTGTCAAACACACTGAACTCTTAAAGTCAAGCATTTCTTATTTGTCACTTATAAAACTGCCGACATGCATCGAAGGCATGTAAAATGTCCTTTTACAATTTACATTTATCGTCAGATACATTTGAACATGTGACGGCATCTTTGGATTACAAATACCCTTCAAAAATATACCAGCAGCAAAGTAGAAATGATGCTTTTGCTACTAAAAATCAGAAGGAAACTTGACAAGAGAGGGAAACTAAAGAGACTGGCTTAAGATTTTCTAAACTGTTTATGTCCTAATAGCACAGCAAACCTATGAATTATATGTGTAACCTTTGTACAGCTATGAAAATGAACACACAGTTTCATGTGCTGAAAAAATACACAACTTCTTACTGTTGTTTTATGCACATTTGATTCACACTTAATTACTTAAACATTTCACAAAACACTTGGCAAGAATACACAAATAATGCAAACCAATATGGTAACACATCCACATCATATCATATTTATACATTGTATAACATCTTTACAAACGTTGCTTCTATGACAATGCGTGTATCACTCCTATAAAGTCTACTGAGGACCAGTAAGTCAACTAATGTAAACAATCAATGTTAAGATCATTTGCCCGACAGAACAAACAAGTTTATTTGGCTTCGATTAGAAGATACCAAAATTAAATGAAAGTTTAAACCAGTTTGTACACTTGATTTATTTTTATTTGAAAGGCAAATACATAATGTAGCAGAAACATACATTTAATTCTGATAAACCACTTTTGGCATGGGGCTTTATTTATATTGTTAAATGTTTATTATGTGAATGAACTGAAGTCTAGTTTCTCATGCCCGTGTCATATGACACAACTTTAGCACACAAACTGATTTGTAAAACTTAATTACTTTTTTTTTACTTTTTTTTGTTAAAGTAAATGAATCAAACTCTCAAATAGTCTCAGTGGTTCATTTGTACCCCGGATAACTGGCTTATTGTACCATCGTTGATGGACTTGCAGCTTCATCAGTTTCATCTCACGCTCTTGTGTGTTATCTACAGGGAGCTATATGGTTGTCAGCACAAGCGTGTGTGCAAAAAAAACGTGTGTGTGTGTGTGTGTGTGTGTGTGTTCAAGTGAGCGGACAGATGTGTTGAGAGTCGCTGTGTGTGTTTGCACAACTTTGTCTATATTATATACAGACTATACGCTGGGATGTGGTTAGGTGTTTTTCACCATATCCTTCAAAAGTCTTCATTTGTACCTCTCATCCTCAGCAGCTCTAAACACCATATAGGACAGAGATATGTAGAGAAACAGCGGGAGACAGCGTGAGGGGGAAGGAAGAGCTCCTCTGAGCTTCGTCCCTGGTGCTTTGCTGTTCCTGGTTGTCCTTTTTTGTAGACTTTCATTTAGTTAAAATAATAAAGTTTGGTTTAAACTGAAAGAAAATCGTTTCATACAAACTAATTATTTCAGCCATACATGTCGTTCTCTGATGTACGTGTCTCACCCCTCATGTTTAGGACAAGTGATGATGTATTGACGGCATTTAAAATCTAAATGTTCACAGTGTCAATAACTCGTATATCAAAATACTGAAAATTATTCTCTTTGCCTGCTTTTGCAGAGTTACCGTTACAGACTATATCTTATGTTTTGACTTGAAATGGAGCTTTAGACGAGTAGTTTTCTCTGTGTGTGTTGATTTTAATTGATTTTACATACAACACAAAATACATACAATATCAAAATCTTGTAATTTTTTTGACAAGCCTGACATTTTTGGCCTTCGCACTTGACAGTGTGAAGGCCTTACATAAACACCAGAAGGTATTTCTAATCATACCGCTTCTGCGTATATCAGCTTACACTGATACGAGTGCCAAAACCCACAGGAGCAAGTTTTAGGCTAAATAAATAAATCTAATGACTTGAATAAAGTTTTTATAATATGCATATTATTCATAATTTATTTAATCATACAACAGTAACATTAACATTTTTCTGCACATCACTCTGCAATAGTATATATCAGACAGCTACTACAGTTATATAAACCACACATCTCATCCCATTCATTAGATGGCTGAGTATTAAAGGTCTGAGTCCTTAGACGTCTAAAGACTGCAGACGAGCATTGTATGCAGAACATGACACATTAAGTCAAGCCCTTATATGGAAGCTCATTGGTGTTCAGATCTTTTTCAAATCCGCTTGGTGGGCTTTATTTTTTTTATTTTTTTTGTGATCCAGCACTCTACTGAAAGCCAGTATATACAAGTCTTTTTGATTGGTTGAAAAAGCTTTCCTCAAACAAAGTGTTTTTAACATCATTATCATTAGTTTGAAGAAATAACCAAACATTTTATAGTTTGAAACAGCTCTTTTCAAAATGTGCTGAAAAAATATAAAACTTCTTACTGTTTTTTATACACTCTGATCCAAACTTCCTTTGAGTTTAATTGCTTCCATATTTCATAAAACACGTGTTAGGGATACACAAAACATGCAAAACAACATAGCAACATAAAACACCGGCCACACGATATACACTATATGTATATAGTGAAGTACAACATGTTTACAAAAGTTCCCATCATATTTTGTGGCACTGCATTCAAATTTGTGTTGATTTGCTGTAATCAAAGTGAAGATTATTCGCCTTACATGACAAAAAATGCGAGGCAAAGATTTAAGTTTATTTGCCTTCTTCTAATGGCAGGCAAATAAACTTAAATCCAATGCAATTACACCTAAAACACCAAAAATGACTGAATATCTGACACTCAAAGTAACATACACTTCCCAGTGGCTGGCACATTTGTTCAGCCCTCCGCTATGAGTAAAACTGTACAAACACACTGAATGTTCACATAAATGGAAGTTGTAGTCAGTGTGTTAAAACCTTAGTTGTTCCAGAAATCAAATACACGCACGCACACACACAATAGTGGGGACATCTTTTTTTTATATATATTTTCTGAGTAGAGGTTTTTTTTTGTTTGTTTTTTTTAAATACACATTGCGTGATTTCAATAAAAATAAAAACTGTTTTTTTTTATTTAAAAAAAAACCCTCACATGTAAAAATGCAAATATAATCTTGAGAACATTATGCAACATGTATGCATTTCTGTCAACTGTTTGTTGACTAATTAACACTTGTTTTCTGGTAATATCTAATCAAATTTAACTATATATACGAGTACGTTCAGCCCAACATGGTAAAATATTCTCATTTGGCTCTTTGAGCTGACACAATATCGTTTTCTTGGTATGTTAAATAACTGCTGAGAAACAGCAACACAAGCATATCATTATTTACTTCATCCCTTAAATAAAATGTCTCTAGGGTTTTTATAGACGTTATCCTTGAATTAAAGCTTTAATTAAAAAAAAGTCCTTCACCAAAAATGCCTATTCTTGAGGACATGTATGGGTAAGTCAAACATATGAATCAGAGTCTGTTAGGTTTTCAGTCAGTGTAATCTCAGTTTAAATACTGATCCAGTTTAGGAGGGTCTTGTGGGGAGGTTAGTGAAAAAGAAGTTTATTAAAGAAATCCTAATTTGTGTTCTTGTACCCCTACAACACCAACTGAGTTTGAATAATATGTTTAAAAGGATCATCTGATAAAAGGCTCAGGAGCTCACAAAATCAAGGTGAATGGGTCAAAAGACCTTACACTGGTTCATGCTGAACATGCGTCTTCTGGCCTGTTTCTTGGCCTGGTTAACAACCGTCCGCACAGCGTACTCAAACACCTGCTGCACACCGCGGTTGCTTAAGGAGGAGCACTCCAAATAGCCTTTAGCCCTAACATCTTGAGCCACATGTTTACCCTCTGTTGGTGTGATGCATGTGCCCCGGTGCCCACCCATTTCCCTCAAGTCTGTCTGTGTTGCCACAACCAGCACCGGTACCCTTGGCAAGTGTTGTCGAACCTCATTGATCCACTTGTTCTGGACACTGGCGAGAGAGTGGGGGTTAGCCACAGAGAAGCAGATTAGGACGACATCGGCCTGCTGGTATGATCTTGGTCGGATCTGTTTGAAGCTGTCATTGCCAGCCGTGTCCCACAGCCCCAGGCTGATCTGGATACCGTCCATGTACACCTCCACCCCTGTGTTGTCAAACACTGTGGGCTTATAGGTGTCAGGGAAAGTCTCTGAGGTGAAGCGGACCAGAAGCGCCGTCTTTCCGACTGCGCTGTCCCCGACTAGGACGCACTTAATCGACATTTCCGGAAAGCCATTCATGATTGCCTCCGATTATTTCCCTCCTTAAGTTGCTTGGCCTAACTTTTTTGTTTTGGTTTAGAGGGACGGAAAGTCCGCAAGGCAGACAAAAGCACTGATCAGTCTGTGTGCTGTACTTCCGTATCCAGGCGGTAGTTTTGTGTAGCCCTGTTTGGAATAAGCTTCATTAATAGATGCTCTACTGCAGTGGTCATTCAGTTTATTGAAGGGACTTACAATGTGTCTCCTCTCACTGACAATAAGTGTGTACAGGCAGCTCTTCTCCAACAGACAGATTTATATATACGCTTCGCATAACCTCTTAGATCTTCAGGCCATCTCAGCTCGCCTCACTTCCGCATTATGTGCGCAGGAGCTGGTCAGGTTCTGGTCCTTCTCTCTAACCATCTTGAAGATCCTCCTTTTTGTTAGGCAGGTCTAATCTCGGCACTGAAGACCAAGATTTGCTGGGGAAGAGAGATGAAGACACAGCATTTTAAAAACAAGAGGTATCGGAGAGCCCCTAGAACAGTTTGTTCAGCTGAAGCTTCATTTGCACGTCACTCTGTACGTCTGACGAAGTCTTCGCCTACAGCGTGCAGTCTAACGTGCAAGATACTCTTAAAACAATATGTTTGCACGAGAGAAAGGATCAGAAAGAAGATGATATGAAATAGGAGCTCAAACAATCAAGCTGTCAACCGCTTGAGTCATGTATGTAGAAGATGACGCTCACTTTTGCTTTTTATGATAATTTTAAGTATAAAGATTCAATTCTGTGTCAAAGTTCTGATTAAAACACGGAAGTAAAGACTGCTGTGTTTGGGCGTGACACAGAATTCACAGCTTTATCCTGTAAACTTTAACAGGTGCTCACAAATAAAATCTCCGAACTCTCAAGCTCACATAAAAGATCCACCTTGCGTGTCTCCTTTCTCGAGTCTGCAGTTTATACCACAATCTGACATCTGACCAGGGGTGAGGATGTCTCAGTTTAACAAGGTGACAAACATGAATCTTGACAACTAATGACCCAGTTTAACAAAATCTACTGGTAGCTCTTCATTATTCACTTTTAAACTGACGGTTTTATTAAAGCAAGCAGCAGACATACCAAGTGACAACCTCAAAACCACCTGCCATGTCACACAGTCATCCAAAATGGAAAGCCCTGCGTAACGCAGATGGGACGCTTTAATCAGTGGTTTTTCCACAGCTCATTTCTCACTAAATTATCTCACTAAAATAATTTTTTATTTGATTCTGTCTGTGGTCAGAGGAAATGATGTAAGCCATTTACTAAAGATAGGAGAAAAAATGCGACCAATTTGTTAAACTAGTGAACTGTCCTACCATCCTCATCCTCACACAGTGTAGCTATAGTTTAATGTAAAATTTTACAAAACATCCATAGTTCTTATCGATTTGCACTTCTCAGATTTCAGGAACACACTTTAAAGAGCTTGTTGGTTCAGTTTTAAAGTTTGACTGCTTAAAAACAAAAAACTAAAACAAAAAAAATAATTTAAAAAAAACTAATAACGACCTTTTTAATTTCTAAAAGATTATCATTTACATAATTAACTGATTGTTAAATTTCAGAACTGAATAGAAAATCTGGGTCATAAAGGCTTCAGATACACGATGTTGTATCAAGACAAAGAGAAAGAGAAAGATAAAGGCGAGACAGAAGATGGTTCGGCCTACCTTTCTTGTCAGTCTTCTCAATCTTTAACGGGCGGATGCTGGCTGCTGCCGCCTTTGTAGACTTCACAGAGCTGGTAAAAATCACTCGTTAAACTCCCAAAAGGCCCCTCTTATTAATCATAAGAAGCCGGCCCGCTTTTTTGTTTAAACGCCCCTGCCACGGACGCTATTAATTAGGACAAAAACGAGTCGAGATATTGAGGCACCTTCCTAAATAATTGTCTGGTATGCACCGAAAGGAAGTGAGAAAGTACGAGAAAAGTCAAGTCAATTGCATCCGCTTGCTGGAGTGTGGAGGTGTGACTGAGTCTACTGCTCGCCTCCCCCACAGCAGCTGTGCCGTGCGTATCACTTTTTTTCTGTTGTGGATTTGTACTGTTTGCTTGCAACTTTACGCACAGCTGGCGCACGCTATAAAGGGCTTTTATAACAGTGTTAACGCAGCTGAACTAGCCGCTGTGATCGCACTATGATGTGGGCAGTTATTGCAAACAAAGGGCTAAGCTGTGTTTTTTTTTTTTTTTTAATTGTCACTAATGAACGAGAAAGTGCAGTTAGGTGTATATGCTTATTGCGCCTTATATGCAGAAAGTCCGACTTATTTTCCATTTTTGATGGGAAAAAGTGGGATTTACAGCTTTAAACTATAAAGATGAAATAAAAGGCAGTGTTGGTTGAAACTGAAGTGAGTGAGTTTGAGTAATATAACAGCTCAAAGGCGATGAATTATTTTTTTATGTGCAAAAACGTATTAAATTTTTACTTTTGTTTCCACATTTTGTTAACATTGCGAGTTAATGGTAACTTTAAACTTTTACACAATGCGTTGACAATATACTTGTACAATGTACAATATGTGGACAAATTACGCAGCATATATACAGAGACAAACCCGTCAACGTGTGGACAGGAGTGCGTGTAAATGGGTGCGAGCAAGTGTTATGTGCGAATGTGTTTTACTTACAAGACTGTGCAAAAGGGAGACGATCGAAGTGATTTTTTAAAACTTTCTTAAAAATGGTTTTACCCCTCTGCGCCTCTCCGAGGCTGCGCGATACAAAAACAAACCACCATCAGGGGCCTCTCTGGCAGCAAGGTCAGCGATTCTTTGGTTAATTCGTTGAAACTGTATTTTGAACTTTGATTTACTTTCATATCTATCTGAAGAATGCACAGTGAGTAACTTGTGTCATGATACCTTAGCCTCAATTTACTTGCAACCCCAGTTTCCAAAAAAAAGATGTTGTGACATGAGTAAATGGACAGAATCCAATTATTTGACACATTTTTATACATTTACATGAAAATAGTTCAAAGACAACCTATAAACTTGTCTTTGTTGTTTTCTTTATGCCATTTCAAAATTAGTTGCCATTATTACATAAAAAGAAACAGAAACAGTGGCAACAAAGACTAAAAACGTGTTATATTCTAAAGAAAAAGAGAAGGTAACATAAACCCCACAGCTAATTAGGTTAATTGGCATTAGCTTGGTAACATGACCTGTTACACCATGACCTTTCACTGATGAGAGGCTGCTGGTTCCCCTAACAAGGTCCCCTCAATTCAGAGTTACATAGAGCACAGAAGGGGTAATCCTACTCGTTATACTGACCTAATGTAGATGTGACAGTAATGATTTAATCAGGAATGAGTAATGTTGATTACTTAATTACCCCCACCCCCATTGCTTGTGATTTGTTGGGATTGGGTTAGGATAGGGGAGGTTCAGAGGATAGGCGGGGGAGGTTTTTGCTCATGAAAAGAGGTAGTGAATGTATAAAAAGCACTGTCGTTCACAATGTATAGAGTTAACTTGTCTTTGATTTTATAAAGTATGTGTGGAGAACAAAAAAAAAAGATGCTGAGAAGTTCATGACTGAAGAGTGTGTAGAGAAATGATTTAACGAAAATGTTTTGTAGTGTAAATTTATCAAGAATTTGAGGAATTCACAATTTAACTACATGATATGATGAAAACATTCAGAGCATCTGGGGAAATCTTTGTACACGAGGCACTAGGTTAAAAACTCACAGCGCTAAATGGCCACAATCTTCAGCCAGATTTTTTTTTTTTTTAGTTGAAATTACTGCAAGGACTCAGATATTTCTGTCTACAAACAAAACTTTAAAAATTACCATAAAAACAACTAAAAAAAAACAAAGGGAAAAAAAAATCAGAATTTGAACTCGTCTTTGAAAATCATGCACACAGACTGAAGAGGAGCAGGACCACCTGGCATGTTATCTGTGCACCGATCAAAAGCGCACATACAGGATAGCATGAGCAGTTTGCACATGTGTGAAAACAGCACTGTTGCTAAACAATATAGAAGTACTGTGAAGGAAAAAAGCATAGTGCGTAAGTTTATTTAAGCAAGATAATACCACACCACATACTGCATTTATTTATAGCAGGTTCGCTCTGTAATAACAAACTCCAGGTGCTCAACTAGCCTGATGACTGTAACTGTAAAATATATTTTACATATTAGAGATCTTTTATATTTGTAACTTATTCAAAAACAGTAAATGTAAATCACCCACACAAAAGCACAGAAATATTAAACTGTACGTTTTATTTCACAATACCGTATCTTCTTTAAAAAACACGTAAACAACCAAATACAAAAATACAATCTGCTTTATAATTTATGTGGTCTCAACAATATGTACATTCGGTAAAAGCCGTCAACACTGTTGTTACACATTATCTGAAAAATATTATAGAGAAGCTATTTTAAAACTACAAAACTAGAATTCTAACCATTACAATACAGCTGGTGCAAAATATGGCACAATGGTTTTTTTTTAAAAACTACAAGGAAAAGCACTGGAAACAATCATCAAACTTAGAGTTCATCACCTGAGTGTCAATATATTAGCAGCAAAACATTGTTGCTTGGACTTGCGCAAGAGTAAATGAAGAGCATTGGGTTGCAGAAGCAGCTGCTGAGGCAAAAAAGGGCGATTTCTGCAGAAATCACAGTGAACGTTCTTCAAACTACTCAATGACACCACACACTCTCTTTCCTTCTGAGCATTGGGCTTCATGAAAAAAATAGCATCAAATTCTTAAACTGTGTAAATATTTTTGTCATATTACTTAAAATCCTGGTGAGAAACCTCCAAGCAGACAGCATGCCATCAGCTTTGAAATAAAGCGTTATAAAACACTTACATGTTTAAACAATTAACAACTTAATTGAAATGGAGATTTGTAATCTTTAAAAAGATTTCTTAAAAATACACACTATAAAACAATTAAATATAAAATATGCACGTTTCACACCATAAACACGGGAGAAAACTCGAAAGGGAGAGCGAGTGAGTATAGATCAAAAAAAAGAAAAAAAAAGAAAAAAAAAAAAGCTGAGACAAGTAAGACCGATGGTGGCGGAGAATCATACTAAATAAACGGTAACAGTTGTATTGTGGCGTCGTAGAAGTGGAAGGTGAGAGATAAAGAGAGTGTTGTCCTCCATAGCAGCTTCAGTCTGAACACAATAAACGGATTCTTTCACTTCAAAGAGACCAACACAAGACCCGGCTTTGGCTCAGTGAACCTGAGAGATGCAGAGATACGAGAAAAGGTGGGTGAAGATGAACATGTAAAGCATGCAACATGTCTTGAGTGTGCGTGCGTGTGTGCATACCTGTAGTGTTTGTTAGTGAGGTAGTCTATAACAGCGGGACGGATGCGTGCCACGCCCCCCTGGCTGCGGTTCCCTCTTCCTGTGATGACAGAGAGCTGAGGTCGGCACAGACCCTGCTCACACTCTACACCGAAAGAGGCCAAAGAAGAAGAAGAAACACAAGCAGAAAGATTACAGTTTACAGCAGCAATAACGAACGCAAACTCTGAAGGGGGCATGGAGTAACTGCGCTTTCTAACAAGCTGCGTGGTCAGTGTCCTGCTGGGTAATGATGTACACCACCGGCCCTGTCCCTGGTTAGCGCCTGGACTCGAAGCAATATCCAATCACTTTTACACATTCAGTTCAGAACATCTCAACTTCTTCTTTTCTTTGTTACAAACCAAGTAAACTGTAGTGCAGGTGTCAAGTCTTTTTTAAAGTAAAAGCGATTTTCAGACATGGAATATGTAACTTTGCTGGAGGTGGGGGGGGGTTTACACATGGCAGCCACCACACTTGTGTGATCTTTGGCACCTGGTGACTGAGAGAAAGGCAGACATGAGACGGGGGCTGTGATAATGTATGTACGTATTACAGAGACTGTAGAGCTCGCTAACGTGTTTCTCCTTGTACTGCTGCAGCTTTTACACTTTTCTGATGACATTTCATTCAGACTTGGGCTCTGTTGCAATGTTACTCCGTCCAATAATGAGGACAGTGTGTGTGTGGGGGGGGTTTCACCTAAATGTCCCCGCATGGTGTTATTCTGACATGAGTGACGCGTTCAGTTGCCACAGATTAACATTAAGGCATTTGTGAAAAGGGCATCTGTAACAAGCTACCGTTTACTGAACAGATAATAGTTTAAGCACCTTTGGTTTTGTCCAGTAAGACCTGAGCCAGATGTTCCAGGGCCTCATTGACGTGTAACCCATGGAGGTCCAGGATATTGCTGGGCAGCAGCGATGAGTTGACCCTCTCAAAAATCTGAACTGCTGCACGGTGATTTGCCTCACGCATGCGCTGGCCATGGAGGTGCCCCTGAAAAAGCAGAAAGAAAGACAAATTGAACTAAAAAGGCACAAATATATGTATTTAATTAGATGCTAAATATTCAGCAACAGTAATAATAAAATGTTGTGGTTCGTGTTGTGCTCAGTCACTCACCTGCTGTGCGTAGAATGAGGCCACTTCTTTGCGCCCCTGCTTGTAGGCCTCTGCAGCCTTAGCAAAGCTCTCGAGCTGTCGGCTCCTCTGCAGTCTGGCCTCGGTCCTGAAGTCTTCATAATCTGGATCTTCTGTATCCTGATAATTGGGTATGGCTGATTCTACGGCCCTCTGCTTCTGACAAATTAAAAGAGCAGAGTGACAAAGACACACTTTCAAGGGTGTGGAAAACTAAAGGGGGCTTACTGTCAGCTCTCTGCATTTGCTCAGATATGATGTTGTACTCTAGGTAAACATATTCTATACATTACTTCTTTCTATTTTTCTGGGAAAATGGAAAACGGGTGCAGCAATTTATTGGAACACATGCAAACATAGATGGAAATCTAGTTTATAAGTCAAAAGAAAGTCAGTATGTGTATGACCACCTTTATCTCCAGACCTATGTCAGGTCTTTGCTGGGTATTTTTTTCCTATTTTTTAAGGAGTTTTTAAGGAGTTTTTAAAGCCAACACCTGTTCTTTTTTCTCTACTTGTGCAGTTTTTTTTCCATTTTTTTAATTATTATTTTTTATTTATTTATTTTTTTAGGGATGAAATGCACACCATTCCAAAATATAAGTTTTCAGCTGGTAAAAAAAGAATACTTTTATGCCAATCGAACTGTTATCTTTGGCATTTTTTGTAAATTTTACTAAAGATATGAGAACAAATTACGTGTTCTGCTAGTAATAATGTGCAAAATTAAAAATGGATTCTTTGCCAAGTTGCCTTATGTGTTATGGTTTATCCTTTTTTAATTCTTCTTTACGCTTCAATGATTCATAGTACAGTCTTCAGTGGCTTAAACTGAAAAAACATTCCTTTGAAAATGATCATGTACAAGGACTGGACTGAGAATAGGAGAATAGGTAGGAGAGAAAAGGTAGCCAATGTTAAAAGAAACCCCTAGAAAGGCCTTCAGAAAGCCTGGAGAGCTACTGTTCAAGAGCACTTTTAATAAATTAGAAGAAAAAAGAAAAAAAAAGTCTGGCTACTACGAGGCAAAGAAATGACTGTTGGCTCAAGACTTTTGCACAGTACTTCTACAAGTTGAATCTCACAATTCAACTTGTTTGTATTGTAAAATGATCATTGTAGAGATGTTGCAATGAAACAGAAAGGGATTTCTCCGACATCCAAATATGGAAAATACAAGCTAAAAAGATCGAGACAGTAATTCAACAGTTCATGTTTTTCCACCTGTGAAACAGATGTAATATATATATGGCTGTACATGTGTTCAGTTCTCCGTTGTTTTCATTCTCTGCCTGTGTTGTGAATACCTTCTCCCTCTCCTTGCTGGCTGGTCTGTGGTGGTCAGAGCGAGGAGCTTCTGGAGCAACTACAGTCTTCACAGGCTCCTCGTTCAGCAGAGAGCGAAGAAACAATTCTGCCTCCGTGAGGCTGTAACTAAACAAAACAAACAAAAACACATTAGCCACTAAAATCAGTGCACGAACAAATGTGTAGAGAACTATAAAAAGTTTCTCAAAACAATGTTAAAGTTCAGTGTTACAGTTGTTTTCTCACTTGTGGTCCCTGAAAATGTCCTGCAGAAAATGCCTGTCAATGGTGGGGAAGAGGGCATACAGCTGCTTCTCTTTCAAAAGCGTGGCTCCGTTACGTTGGTCAAGGTCTGCACGACTTTTTCTGGTCTAAAAAAAAAGAGCGTTGGACTTTAAGATAAGGATATCAAAGCAGAACAAGATCATTAAATAAAATCTAAAAAATCTGCAGGTGCAGTAGGGGTGCATGTTACCTTCTCTAAGTTGTTCTGCAAAGCCTGTTCTTCTTCCATAATCTCTCTAAGAGAGACAAGCGGACGGGACGCATTCCAGTGATCCATGATTGGCATCGGACCGCAAGCCTCTGGGTGGCTGCCCATTGACGTGTGCTCATCCGTGTTGATCAAGAAGTTTGCTGACTGCGTCTGGTCTCGCGACCCAGTTTTTCCCGCCTGTGAATCACCCCAGTGAACCGAACCTAACAATCCAGAAAAACTGTTAAGTCTGTGCATGTGCTTTATGTCACTGCATATGCACTATCGCATGATGTGTACTGTATTCAACAGAGTATTACTCATATGCTGAACAGATTATTCCTGAATGTCATTTAAGAGTATTTTGGTGTGTATTAAACTTACTTTCCTGAAGCAGGTGAAACGAAAGAGCAGCTTGTCTTTGACTTTCCTGAAAAACATAAATTATACATGAATGCAGCAACTGAGATTCACGCACAATAAATTACAACAGAGTAGGAAAGAAAATTTAAAATCAATCACTGAGCTACCAGAACTTTTTCTGTAATTTTACACATTTATGAAATTGAAAAACTGAAAAAGGCTTTTGAAATTGCACTTCTTTATCTTATATTACCATATCTCGAGGATTAAATATGTAGTTAAACATCTTTACACTGACAGAAAGTGGAGTTTCACTTGTCTGGCCCACTTAAGATCAAAGCGGGCTGTTGACATCTCTGTATTAGACCTAATGCAGGTGAAACCGTAGTTTAATCTCACCTGGATGGTTTCCTTCCACTTCTGGTGGAGCAGCTTAGCAAGGTTCAAGTCCATCTGCACTGCATAGTCATCTGCAGAGCATGAACCTGAATAAAAATCAAGCAGGACAGATACAATCATGTGAGTTCTGAGTAGCAGAGAAGAATAAAAAGACTTCTGAAATCATCAGTTTAACAATAACCAAAGGCATCAGTCGGATCAGTTAACAGAGTACGAAACATTGTATCAAATCGCAGAACCAGAGAGCGACGGCAACACTTTTGTAAAAAAGAGAAACGTGACTTCACACCCAGATTAACAGAACACCAGTTTGGAGCTGCAAAAGTGTTTTGAGTGATTCTTTTACAGTTACTTTACTCCTTTTTGGTGTCTACAGCTGAATGAAACAGCATCAGTGCAATTTAAGAGACCGTCTCTAAACTGCGTGCTTTTACTGCATCTGTAAGAGTAATGATATAACGCCCCTCTTCACCCTGGCTTCATCCACGACCAATCACAATAAGGCGTTAAGTTTGACATTTCTTGGCTGAAAACCTGTGTGTTAGTTACCTGGGTCTACTCCCACAGGGCCAAACAGTTCAGTTAACTGCAGTGCCAGCTCAGTGGGTAGTTTCAGCTCCACACTCTGAATATCCAGGTGATGTCGGCCTCGTGTCTCCTCTCTCTTCTGCTTTTCCTCTCTCTCCTCTCTCTCCAGCTCCTCGAGCTCAGCCCACAGCAGTCGGTTCATCTCTTCCATGTTGGCAATCTCGTCCTCAATCTCAGCCCCTGACTTTTCAATTATTGCATTATCTGAGCTCCCACCCCAAGCTCCTCTTTCCTGGTCAGACTCTGATATTACTTTGGGTTCAGCGCTGTCACTTCTCTCTCTTTCCTTTACTGATTCAGGAACACTGAGATCTGTTTCGGGAGCTTTTTCTGAATCTGGGATTGCATCAGGATGGTTTGTGACAGGAACAGCTGCTCCTGCAGAATCGGACACATCTATATTATTTTGGCTCTCTTCTGATTCACTGACTGTCACACTGGTTGATTGCTGGGTCTCCACCTCAAGCACCGCTGGCTTTTCCTTTGGCCAATCTTCAGGATGATCCTCATCCAACATATTAGGACACAAACTGCTTTCTACAGCCTGACAGGAAGCAGCACACAGATCAGATGTGTCGTGGATGTGAGCTCCACCATCCTCCTCTTCACCATCTTCATCTCTAAAGAACCTTTCTCCAGAGTCCAGCAGCAGGTTGGTGGTCCACTCTATGTCCTGACTGCACTTGTCATAAAGGTCTTCTAAAGTGTCAAAGCTAACGAGCCTAAAATGACGACTGAGAACACGCAGGCTCTCGAGACGATTTTGTGTCAACCCGAGCTCTTTTTCCTCCAACTGTGTGCCTTTCTCATGCACCACACGGTAGGGTACCTCTCTGTGGCCAGATGGGTGAACTGCATCTGCTGCAGACACGGTAGAGGAGAGCTCTGGCACGAAATGAGAAGAGTCGCCGTACAGGACTCTGATGTCACCGGTGGCCACAGAGTCGGCTGAATCATCGGGGTTGGTTTGACGATTGAGACGCCAAAGAAGGGCAAAGTCTTGAGGTTCTGTCTGTGTGAAGCAGCCAGTATCTGCCAGAGTAGGAGGGGTAGGTGGCTGCAGGGATGCCTCAGATTTAGACAAATCCAAGTTTGGTTTAAGATCAAGACTAGTGTTTGCATTAAACTTGGTTTCACCAGCTGAGCCACTATGGCAACAGTCTGAGTTTTGAGCTGTGGTGTTGGGACAATCTATGGACAGGGGGCAGTTTTGAGTGAAGGTGAGTGCGAGTTTGCACTGCTTCCCTGACCTACGACCCTGACGCAGTTTTCCCTCCTGACCACCTCCGATGGAGGGGTTGCTTTCTGTTTCCACAGAGCCTTCACACACAGGACTCTGACAAGTTTCACTCACATATGTACAATCAGCCTCTGCGGCAGTCTCTCGGTCATTCTCAGTGGATTTACTCATATCCACATGAGGAGTGGCCTCATCTTCAGTACTGTGGCTTCCTGTATCACTGTTACATACATTTGACTCTAAAGTTTTGGAGCTGTCTAACAAATCCGTGTCAAGAGCTGAAGTTGGATTTTCTTTGTTGGCTGAATTTAGGTCTGCAGTCTCTGGCTCCGTAGTATTCCTTTCCTCATCCTTAGGTCCTTCAGTCTCGATTTTAAATCCATCCGAATCATCAATTCTTGATCCCTGGCCAATACAAGAGTCAGCAGCCTTCCAGTCTAACACGCAGTCTGGTAAATCACCTCTGCTGACATTAATTGTGTTCTTGTTTCGTTTTCTCTCTTTACTGTTAGATCTGCTGCTGTGGGATTCCTCAGAGCTTCCATCTGCCTCGTCCTCTCTCTCGGAACCTTCTCCAGAACTCAGAGAAAGGAAGGGAGAGTGGGAAGAGCTGGTTGAAACTGTGGCTACACCAGTCTGGATCAGATCAAGAAGCTTCTGAACCTCAGTTAAATCCGGGCCTGGCTGTGCTGGCTGTGCTCTTATTGCTTTTTCATAAACACTGGCTTCTTGACATGCGTCTTCATCTTCCCTTCCATGTACCTCGTTATATCTTTCTCTTTTTCTTGCCTCCCGCTGCATAAGAGGCCCTTCACATGGCCAGTCTCCCACAAAGTTCAATGTTTTAGGCGTGACCTTCTCTTCTTCGTACCTCACCACCTCAAATCTTTTTACTTTCTCCTCTCTTATCATTTCTTTCACCTTTGTCATGCTGTCTACTTGGTTAGTGTCTTTCACCAGATCTGCAGGCTCCATCCTCCTGCTTGGTCTTTCTCTCCTCACTCTCTGTCCAATAGACTCAGCGAAAGCCACAGGAATTTCATCCCCACACTGATCTTCATTCATCACCGATTCTACTATACAGTCTGGCATTCTCTGCTCTAATACTGGGTGATTTCGCTCTAACTGAGCATCTAGCTCAGAGTCTAATTCCCCCAAATTCATATCATCATTTTCATCAGAAGTTTCCGGGCTGTCTGTAGGTTTTTCTCCAAGGTGTAAGTTGAGAGACTCAGTGGATTTGGGGGTGCCTTCTCTGGGCATTCCCACATCTCCAGAAAAACCAACAGACGACACATCTGGGAGAGAGGAAAAGAGCTGAGAGCTGGATGTCTGACATCCTTCAGCTAATCTGGGCTGACCTACAAGGTCAGGACAAGGTGCTTCACAAGATGCGAGCCTGAAGGAAACAAAAAAGATACACAGGCACGGTCAGACGTTTACATACATTTATCATGGGCATGAAAGTCTGGTAATTTTGGCCTTTTAATTATTTCTTTGAATCAGTCTTTTCCCAGAGAGGAATGATTGTACAGCATGCATCTTTAAAGACTTTTAAAATCAAGAACTGAGTGCACAAGTTTAAATTTATTCAGGATTTTCTCTAAAACTCACATACAAGCTCAAATATAACATAATTTCTCAGGCATATGGGACGGTAATTTTGAGTGAAACTCACTGTGAGATTCTGTTTTGCAGAAGAACCTGTTGTTTCCGTTCAGGCATCTGTGAACCCATGATGGACTGGACTGTGACGAAGCGCTCATATCCTTCAAGCATGCGGCGGATTGTTTCCACGTGTACGTTATGTGTAGTACGCCTGCACAGACCACCAAAAAAGCAAAACTGAAGGGATGAAATTTTTTCAAGCAACATTTTCAAAAAATCAGTTTCTACACTGAAACCATAGGCTGCTGTAATTCCTCTGTTACGCTCACCTCACCAGTTCTTTGGGCTTATGTTTCCACCGGGTGTCTGGCTCTTTGAACAGTACCTTATAGTCATGTTTTAGCGCCTAGGAAAGATTAAGGGAAAATCTTTTTGTGTAGTTCATAACCAGTTTATGCATACTTCAATATCCAGCCACTTATTATAATAACTACACCCTAAATGTTCAGTTTGCCTCTGGACTAAACTGGACTGCATGTCTGAAAACACATATAGTAAGCAGAAATACGGTCTTAAAAGCCTTTGCACATTTGCAGTGTTGTCTCTTAAGTTTACTGATAAGATGACTGACCTGTGCAACATATGGTTTCATCTCCCAGCCCTGCATGTTGGTATTATCAATGATGATGGGATTATTCCCCTTCTCAAAAGCCTCCTTAGCTGTGGGACAAGAATAAGGGAGATAAGCCACAGTGCAATTCTTCCAATAGTACAACAGAAGCTGAAAAAGCATAAAGCAATCAATAACAGATATTTAAAAAATTAAAAAAGGGTCACAGAGAGTGTTTCACTTGCTATCACTGTGTGTGTGTGTGTGTGTGTGTGTGTTGTTTACCTCGTTTATGGTTCCACTCATGGGCTTCCCCCAGGACAGTGGGGTCAAAATTATATTCTCCATTGTGATTGAAATAGTCGTCGGTGCTTAGTACAACTCCGCCTGGGTTGTTCTGTAGCAAGGCTCTGCAAAGACACACACGAAATGTAAATGCAACACAGCTGCTGATTACTGTAGCAGAAATCATCGACTCCTCCAGAGCAGGGGTTGCTGAAGTGTTGCTTAGATTGTGTCTCTGCTGTTTCAACATAATACCGGCTTTGTTGTAAACTACTGGTGAATCATCTCTCCAATGACCCGTAATCTTTTTTTATATTTAGATCATGTGAACATTTTATCGTGTTGGTTGTCACTCTGGAACAGAGTCTCTTCCCTGTCTTTAAAACATCCAACACAAGGTTGCAACATACTATTCAACTAATGGAAACAGGCTAAAGTTGTGAAAGAAGATTTCCAATATTTCCTACAGTGCTTGAGCAACAGTTCTCCACACATATTGAAGGTCTTTCAAATCAGTTGCTTTTTCACTCATCCTTATACCGAACCACTTTTAGAGGAATGTTTTTTGCTACTAAAAACTCTGACCTATGAATCATTCGACCATTAAAATGGGTGTTGTGTTTATAAATAACAGATGCTTTAGCAAAGAAGCTATTTTAAATTGTATCATTAGGCCCTGTGTTACCAGCGGCCTGAACCTAGCCTTCAAGAAGCCTGGAGAACTAATTCTGAAGTAACAAAATTACAAGAAAGCTTGCCTAAGAGACCAGGGTGTCTTGGAGAATAAAAGTGGTCATAAAAAATACTACATTTCAAGTTCCCGAGAACAGAACAAACTCTGTTTTTGGCTCAAAAACTGCATTTCAGTTTGCATGTTTGAATAAATTCCTGCACCCATTTCCATTTTCAAAGCAAAATGGACAAATGAGTGGTGGCTCAAGACTTTTGTACAGTGCTATATTTAAATAATATGTCAGTAATTTAACAACAAATATTTTATCTTTTCTGGTATTTTTTTAAGATATTTAAATTTCACTGTTGAAGTATTATTTGTAGCACTTTGTAGTAAAATATAAAAAGAAAAAGGAAGATACACAAGGCAGGAGAATCTAAGTTTTGCATATATATGTTGTAAAAATAGAAAGGCCAAAATTTGTTGCTAAAAGCTCAAATCTTACCTAGCCAAGAAATCTAAACTGAGCACCTTATTGGCTGATTTAAAAAATAGGTTTGCAGAAAAACCTCCTATTACTTTTTAGGCCATCAAAACATTCCTACCTTGCCAAGGTGGATTTGCCAGACCCCGGAGCACCCCGCAGGAGCACAAGCACCTTCCCTTCCAAACGAAGCCTGCTGTTGCGGGCAGGAAGCTGTGGGGGCGCAGGCTGGGCCCAAGACTTTGGAATAGTAGCAGAAGGTTTGAGAGGTGCTTGAGAGAGAGGGCCATGAATCAGATAGGGGACAGACAAATATGAAGGTGTTTGAGCCACGGGAGTAATAAAGGCCGGCATCTGGTTTCCATGCATACGAGGAGAAAACACTGGTGCCTCCAGGTTCCAGTGTTTTGATAAGTGGTCGAGCTGCTCCGGATTCACTGTGTTCATCTTGGATCTCGCTCCTCTGTCGGAGTGCATGACCCCAGCGTTCTCTGAAAGAGTGTGTGTCAGCTCTTGCTTTTTATACACCTGGAAAGCAGAGGGACGCCCTGAAGCTGCCAGGTCCAAGGCAGGTTTTGGGGTGTTTGCAGATGTTTCTGTTGTCAGGTGTGTGAAATCCACTACAGGTTGCTGCCCTTCTGTGCTCTTTTGTTCCCATGTGCTGAGCTGGTCGAGCGGAGAAGAAGCTCCAGATTTATGCTCTATGAAACGTCCTTCAGGGCCAAGCCGCTCAGCAGAGGGCTCTCGAGATCCATGGTCCAGGCTGGACTGAAGCAACTCAGGGAGAGCTTGCTGAGGAAGTGGTGGTGGAGGGAAAGAAGAAGAAAGCGATGCACCAGAAGATAAATATTTGCTGCTGTGGTGCTCCTTACCAACATCCTGTTGCACAGCTAGTGTCTCTAACTCTTGATCAACCAGCAGGTCAAGCTCTTCTGTCAGCGGGTTTGAGGAGGGAGGAGAGGAAGGCTTCTGTGAGGGTTCAGAAAAGTGCTGTGGGGCAAGCAAGGCTGCAGCAGTGCGCTCAAAGCCAGAAACAGAGGGTGGGGCAGCGACTGTGTCTTCAGCAGCCACAGAAAGTTCCAAGAGGGAGTCCATTGCATGTTCAACTATGACACAAAAAGACAGATAAGATAAGCAGAACGTTTTCATGCACATCTTAAATGTGTTAAAACGGCACTCAATATCTGAGTGCCATTTTAACACATTAAACAGCTTATACAGAGCAAAATAAAACCACTGATTTATTTACTCACTGTAGAGTAAAATCTATGGATCAGCCACAGCATGAAAAACTGATGATTTGTTACTTGGTAGCTATGAATAAGCTCCATATGTTTGCTCTTCAGTGACTTTACATCCTCAGGTTGTCAGAAGAGCATAAGCAGACCAGGATGTCAGAGGTTTATAAGGAGACTCGTCAGAAACAAATCTGGATTTGTTTTGGATTTTAGACCTTAGACAGGTGAAGCCGTTACACACAGAGTCACGGATGTTGGATAAATTACTTGCTGCACAGCTGCCATCTTTAAGGTGGATTCATGCCTATCCCAGCAGACGCTTTTTATTATTTTATTATATTTTATTGTATAGCTCCTGTTATATCTGTGCATGTATGAGGAATAAATATGCGCTGCAAGTTAATGTGAGTACATAAATCGTCATTACACGCGAACAGAATTTTAAGTGTTTCTGAGACTATAAATATGCTAACAAAATAACACAGACAGCATATGTGGTCTGATATTTTCGTGCATCATCTTGTTGTGGGACTTCAGGTTTTACTGGAGAGCAATCCACCATAGCACCTCTGCTCCTGGACTATTTAAGGTGCGCCTTTATCCAAAAAAAAACAAAATGGAAATTACAAAATGACTGATGGTAGTCTTTGTGCCTTTGTATTGTTATATGTCGGTCCTGATCTGCCTACAAAGCGTAGTAAAACGCCTCAGTACTGTCAGAAATGCATGACTAAGAGGCTACACTGTACACAGCTAACTGGTTAGTCAAGTTACAACAAATACCTTTCCCAAAAGTAACACGGCGCGTCTGTCACGTTACCTTTGAAGTCACACTCGGAGAGCACGATGTAAATAACTTCGGGGTCCAGATGTGAGAACATCTCCTGCATGCTTCTGACGATCTCATCGTTGACGGTATTGGGTGGAAAGTTGCTGGACATACCACCGCCGTGTCCCTGCTGTAGTGGGTAACCCGTGCTCTGACCGAGGTTTCCCCGCTCATTTGGACCGCCGTCGGGGAGCCTGCCCGGACTCTGGCCGTTTTTCTTTCTCCGAGGCATTCCGTTGGTCACCAGCTGCTCTCATTGGCAGCTAACAGAGCTAGCCAAGTAGCCTATGACCTACAGGAGGACGGGTCAAAGCTGAAAACATGTTGTAGCTCCAAAGTGCAAAAACTCTGTAATGCTATCTATAGCAGTACGAACGACAACACAAGTGCACCGGAAGCAAACCACCGGAAGTCAAAAGGGTAACTTCAAAATAATAGGCTGTTTCTCAGTACGCCTACTTGAAACGCCCACAGATTTCCATGGCCTTTCAGAAAAATGTCACACCCTGCTGTGGAAGCTTGTTTCCGCCATTGAAAAAAAATATATATCCATACGTCAGAGTTTCGGGTAATCATACGAAAATTCGAGTTAATTGTAAATTAGATATAATTACGTAATTTATATTTATTAACTTAAACATCTGAGAAAATACCTTGCGATTTCAAATTATCAAGTCAAACTTTGAGAATATGCCCCCAAAATAAAAATCAAATAAACAAGTAAATCAAATAAAAACTAAATTTTCCCCGTTTTTATCTGTTTTAGACAAGCGTCCATACGAAACTGCTCAGACTGAGCAAAAGTAGCAAAGACTGAAAATTACTATTGCCTCCTTAAACTGTTAGATCGGGCATTCCCAAAGTAACCTCTTTTCAGTCACTATGTGTTTATAGTTATTATTAATCAGCGCCCCCCACCCAAGCCCAGACTCTGGAACCTTCCCTTTGAGCCTGAGATCTGTGGGCTTTTTGATCTCTTTCAGAAACCAGCTAAAAACTCATCTTTTTCAACTTGCTTTTGAGTCACTGTTTGTTTCAATGTTTTGGCATTTTGATTTTTTAATTTTGGAGCACTTTTGGATATTTATCTTGAAGGGTGCATAAATCATTTTTACTTAATTATGTTTACTTTTTAAAGGTAGCAGATATAATTGTTGACAGAACCTGTTTTACCAAAGACATGAAAACATAATAGCCATAATGAGCTGATTATGTTATACTGAAAGTTAAAATGGCAAGGATGGATTCAGTAACTGTTGGGATTTATTATAATAGCATATACGCATTATAACCATTAAACACTCTCCTCACTTATAGATAATCAAAAATATCCTCATAATTATTTATTCATCAGTATTAATTCAATATTAATTAACCCTGAGAACACAAATGCATTCTGTGCATTAAAAGCAGCTGTAAGAAAATGCTTGTGTGTATCAATTGATTTGCACATTTCCCACACTCACTGAGAAATCCCCCCCCCCCCCCAACAAAAAACAAAACAAAGGAAAAACAAACATACACACAGATGTGGCATGTACAGTTTCAAGATGTCCAAAAAACATAATTTTTAATCGATTTAACCCACACTGGTGGATCTAAAATCCATCTGAATAAACATGGGTCACATTTTACCCAGCACAACCTCCCTGTATAAAAAAGTATAGTACCTGCACAACTGTCTAAAATATTTTGGGTCACTTTAGGAAAAGTCAACAAATTTCAGGCTTAAAAAAAGGAAATTGATGGTAGTTTGAGCATATGTCTCAGCATACGTAAGAGTTAACCCTGTTGCAAATAACATTTAAATACAATTATATTTCCAGTGTTTTGACTATGAATAATGTGTGTATGTTATTATATGCCAGTTTAGATAAAATAGTATAAAGATTGCATTTAATGAGTTCAAAATGTTCTTTAATATGAGCTCACTTTAAGGATAAACCCACAGTGGGTTGAGGAACAGAAAGTGTGCCAGCTATCGGTTACAGACTCCCGCCATGTATGTGGTGCATCAGTACCCGTCTGATACTGAAGGGGGCGTTCTGCACCCAGCCTTCACACAAACAGCACTGACTGAACGGACAGAGAGCTTTGTGCCGAAAACTAAGCCCAACCTGTGTCAGACTAATGAATTAAAACGGCCTGTTTAAGAGGTAAATACTACCGAGGAAGCGCTTGGCAAACAACCCGGGGTTTGAGTCGCAGTCGTATATTTGAAAATAGAGTCATTTTGCATTTGTTAGGGTGTTCAAAATCATCCGTGGGGCAAGTTGGTGTTGAGAGAGGAGGGCTCAGGGCGACGGTAGCAGCAGCCCTTCTTTCGCCTGTGAACTAGCGGCAACACGGAGCGATGCTCGGAAGTTGAGAAAAGACAGTAACAAGTAAATTAGCTTCATTTTTAAACTTCACAAAGTAGTTGCATTAGTTGTAAAGCACAGGAACTGGCCACGAGCATGGCTATTTTAGGCAAAGAGGAGAGGATACTTAACTTCCTCTGTGATTGTAGCTGGAGATGTGATGGGTACCTGAATAGTTTGCGGCCTAGGCTAACCAGTTAGCTAACGTGTACTAGCCGCTCAATGCTAACTGCTAACATGACTTCCTTCCCGCAAAATGCTAACCGCTAGCTAGTAATGTTTGCATTGCAGCTAGCGTGCTAATGTAATAACCAGTATGACAGTAGATATAGACCAGCGCCTCTCGTGTTGTTATTTAAAGTGATTTTACAACTGTTTAGCTGTAGTAATAGCTGTGATATTACCGAAACAGCAGCTGAAATCGTTTCTGCATCCAGGCGATGATTTAGGAGAAATCTACGGAAAATGTAGAGCTGATGTTTATTAGCTTGCACGTTTAGCATGCAAGCTAATATTATGCACGATGCTTGTTTACTGCTTGCTTTCCGTCTGAAAAGTTAACCGGATTAGAATATAGTTAAATATACAGGTACGGTTTTATCAGTTTCAGCAAACAAAATTAATGATTGGCAAATAAGGAAGATGCTTAAAACGAGGTTTTGGTAAGTGCGGTAGCATGGTTGTGTTGAACTTTTGTTTTCTGACCCATAGAGGCCAGTAAAAGACCGTGTGGACCATATATCAACAAGCATGGAGTTCCCGCAACAGCAGAAACCGGCGGGGGAAGGAATCATCTATCCTCCTGGAGTTAAAGAGATTACGGACAAAATCAGTAACGATGAGATGGTCAAACGATTGAAGGTATGTTTAGTGGGGTTTCTTGCTGTAATAAAACACAATTTGTGCTGCCCTAACGTCATTTAAGAGTGTCCAGCCCATGGCGCAATGCCAAAAACCCTTCTAACTTTGTAAACTGCTCTATATTAAGTCATTATTGGCCCTTGTTGTCTTGGCTCTTATTTTGCTTGTAAACAATACTCCTTGTCATGTTGTTCCTACCAGAGTGTTTTTAAATTTGAGTGTGACACCATACAAAACAGGCGGCGGTATTGTTCATAGGCCTAAACTTTTTCTAGGCTTTCATCCTATCTCCCCAGGCTGGAAAAATGGGATGGTCCCAAAATCTGAATGCAAGAAAAGCAAACGTTACACACTGAAGCTATTTTTACTGCTGGTGAACAAAACAGGAACAGTGAGTCATGTTTAAGTAAGATTTAAGAAGGGACCCGCAGTAATAAAACTGATTATAAACAAGAGTCTTCTGACCTTTTTGGATGTAAATAAAACTTAAGGAGTTACCACATCTTTAAAAGATGTGACAGCTAGAACTAGCCTAAAAAGCACAACAGTGTTAGGCCATACTAGAAGTATCTTTTATCTGTTTTTATTAATTTGGGGCAACTGTAAGCCAATTTTTCTTAAATTTGTAGGACTAAAATATATACACTCAATGGCCAGTTTGTTAGTCACCCGTTTAATTTCTTGTTAATGCAAATTTTTGATCAATCCCATGGCAAAAACTACATGCTTACATGGTCAAGAAAACTGTCAGAACATGACTTAAGTGAAGAAAGATGATTTAAGTGACTTTGAAAATGTTAGGTGTCAGATGGACTGGTATGATCGTTGATGCTGTGATTTTCAAAGCAGATGGTAGGACTGCTTTGACCTTATAGGAAGGCAACAGTAACTCAAATAACCATTGATTATAACAAAGGTATACAGAAGAGAATCTCTGAACCATTGAGACATTGAACTTTGATGAAACAGATGGGCTACATAAGATCAATTTGCCTGCCACTCCTATCAGCTAAGAACAGGTCATCTGATTGTTGTGGTTTCTCTGTATTTTTGTATGATTTCCTATACAATATCAAGCACCTTAAGGTGATTGTTGTTGTGATTAGGTGTTATATAAATAAAACTGAATTGAAATGAAATTGGGGCGGCGTGGAGTTTGCGTGTTCTCCCCATGTGTTTGCGTGGGTTCTCTCCGGGTACTCTGGTGAGGTTAGGTTAAATGTTGATTCTAAATTGCCCATAGGTGTAAATGTGAGTTTGAACGTGGTTGTCTGTCTCTATGTGTTACCCCTGCGGCAGACTGGCGACCCTGCCTCTCACTGAATGACTGCTGGGATAGGCTCCAGCTCCCCCCACGATTCTGATAATGATAAGCGGAAGAGAATGAATGGAATGGAATATATTGGAATTGAAACTGAGTTCCACAAAAATAGTGCACCATAATATTGGAAACACATTGCCTGCTTTGATTATCCTTGATTTCTCATGTGTCATTCAGATGATAAGTGTCAGAATTATGTGTAAACAACATGAAAGCATGGATCCATCCTGTCTTGTATACACAGTTTCAGGCTGCTTGTGGTGTAATGGTGTATGAGATATTTTTTTAGCACACAGTGGGCCTCTTAGTATCAACTAAGACTGTTTAAACTCAACAGCCTTCTTGATTATTGTTGCTGTTCATCTCCATCCATGTATGAGCACAGTGTATCAATCGTATAATGGTTGCTTCCAGCAGGACAACACACCATGTCGAATTATCTCACCGTGGTTTGTTGAACATGACAATGAGCTCACTGTAGTCAAATGGCCTCCAGTCACCAGATTTCAGTCAACTGTGTCATCAACTGTAAATTCACCTGAGGGTTTTGAGATAGAACAAAGAAAACTGACAGGCCATTATTAAATTCATTATATTCCTACCCAGTAGCTATGCAGAGACATTATATATCAGTTGTGATTGTGGCTGCCTGGTAATTTCCAGATTATCTTTTTTTAGCCCTGTTTGTGGTCTAACCCTCACCTGAGGGAAATGGGAGTTCCTCTGTTGTGTTTATCTGCTATTTGCTAACTGTGTCTGGAATTCAATCCGTGTGGACAGTTGGATTTTAGAACTTATTTATTGGAAGCTGCTGCAAGACGTAACTGAATCCAAGGCTGATTTATGAATCAAGACAGTAAAGTTTTGGGTTGGAGTGCTAAGCAATAACCCTAGAGCTCACTCGAGAGTACTGTAAAGCCAGTGGTGGCTAAAGATTGTGGAGAGTTTTCTATAGGTGTATCACTATCAGTAATTAACACTTAACACTGCTGTATAGTTATTTATTATAAAAAAAAAATACACATTAGAGGTGTGCATTTAACCTTTATATCCACCCTTTAAATGCTTTGCAGTTTTAAAGTCTGCATTTCTTCTTTGTTTATTCAGGGGTCCTGTGATTCCTTTTAATCATATTAGAGTGTTTACCACATTAAAAATGGTTTCCGGACATCAGAGAACTGATTAGAGTGACCATAAAAAAACACAACCCCTGGCCTTGTCATGTAGGGCAAATGTACTGAATGGCAGGGTGCAGACTGTACAAGACAGATGTGTACAACTGTTTAACCTGTGCTGGAGAGTTTGTCATTAGATCTGGAGTAGAGGTTGCATTGTACTGTGCTGCCAGCAAAGAAGTTAGTGTATTTTATTTTAGAAGGGTTTTGATGTCATTTCCTCTCTTTATGTTTTCTAGACTTTGAGTTGTGTGGTAAAATTATATAGTCGTTGTGTATTTTCTAGTTGTAGGTTGCACATTGTTTGTGATATATTGTAAGTTTGTGTTATATTGTAAGTAAGTACTATATCAAACTCTTGATTGATGTGAGACCATGATTGTTCCACATTTAAAAACAGCACATTAGTTTTGTGACCAGTTGTGGTTGCAGGTTCTTCTTGTTAAAAGGGAGTTTTTAAGTGCTTGCTCATAGGAGGTTGTTTGATTGTTGGGGTTTCTCTGTATTATTGTAGCTGACAATATAAAGCGTCTTGAGATGACTGTTGTGATGATTTGGCACTATATAAATAAAATTGTATTGAATTGACATATTGGCTGCTTTCAGTCCATTAAATGGCACTTCATAGGTATTGCTATCAAGGATAGCCCACCAAACCACTCATTGCGTTGATCTGTTTGTTGACAAGACATTATCTCTGGCTATGAGTTAAGCTTGTGTCGATCCTGTGTAACACGTTCAGCAGATTTCAGGCTGAGGTCCTGGCAAATCCAGTAGTGCAGAATTAGAATTGGAAACCAGGCAATTCAAAGTGGTTTAGGTGTATTCAGGTACTTGCAATGCTTATGTAGCTGTAATTTTAAAAATATCCACAATGTAGTCTATTACTCCTGATAATTTATTTTGTACACGTAGTCCTAAAAATATCACTTAAGCCATGAAAAAATAACAGCAGTGGAGCCCATTTCTTGAAGAACTTCAGGTTTCAAGGATAAAATGTTACGCTTTATGCAACATTGGTATTCATCAGATGCTTCTAAAGCACGCACTGAAAGAATTTGTTGATTCAGAATTTAAAGAAGATGGAAAATCAGTGCCAATATCTGTCCCTACTCACTTTTCTCCTATTTAGACATGGCTACATTCACTTTGTGAGCTGCAAAATGCTTCATGTGTGGGAGTAGCTTACAAGCTGAGTCTGTATTAGCCAGGCTTTAAAGATGAATCAAATGGAAAAATGGCTGTCTCATCCTGTAATAAAGCCCTATTCAAGTCACTGGGATAATATTTAATACTTTTATTTATATTTATATTTATTTATTTTAAACAAGCTTGATATAACACATCTTTTTTTTTCATTGAAGTATTAAGTATTAGACACATAACAACTTGGACTACCTTTTAATGCTTTAGTATTATTATTCTGTGTACTGTTTGCTTTGCTTTTAAACGTTTGGTGGGAATGGCTTTGGTTTGGGGACTTTCAGTGACCTTCAAATCAAATGCATCCTTATGGGCTCTGCAGGAACAGTCTGCTTGAGTCAAAATCTGCCACCATGCGCTGACGCTTTGACCATTATTTTCACCACCACAGACTAGTCATGCAGTTATTAAGTTTAACAAACCATTGTGTACAGCATCTGCTTGTCTGTGTGTCAGCTGTAATTCACTGTTTTAAACCCTATTTAAAAACCTGAATAGTTGAACACGTTATTGCTAAGTCAAACCTGAAGACTAATTTATTCTTATATGGATAAGAGTAATGGATATACTGTAAATTCAATGTGGGCAATTAGTGCTGCTAGTTAAAGAAGTGTGATTCAAGGTAGTGCCTTTGTGTTTTGTTTTTTTGTTTTGTTTTTTTTCTTGGGTATTTGGCAAATTGGAGAGAAAGATTTTGGGTGTGCAACCTATGCAGACGTGCTTGTGTGCAGTCCTTCACGAATACCACAGCACATAGCATCATCTCCATGGGGCTACATGTAGGTCGAATGGTGACTGGTCAACAAATGGGCCTGGACAGGAAACAGGGCAACATTGGAGTTCACAGAGAAGGAGACACGTGCATGAAAAGCACAAAGTAGCTTCAGAGGACAGTTTTCATTGTTTTTAATACTTCAGCTATTTATATGTTATGACATCAGTCTTCTCTGTGGTTGCCTGAAAGACATGCAAGTGCAATGCTGTGCATATGACCTAATTGCAACAAATTTCTTTATGCTACAGTCACACTAGGAAAAACTGTTGTTGGAGACCACGGTTGCTTCAAAGATGAGGACCAGGTCTGAGATCACTTGCAGTGTGTTGATGCCTTTAAAGCAACTTTAGGTGCCAGTATACCCTCCACAGTGGTTGCTTCTCTCAGTGCTGTGACATCATCATACAGATGCAGCCATTTATGCCTGCTTTAAAGGCACAAGAAGCCACAGCAGTATTCTCCTAAACAATCGGTGTTGCCACTCAGACAGTATTGCGTTATACGCCCTCGTAAACAAAGGTTAGAGTTACAAAAATCAAAAAGTGCATAACTGACTGATGCACAACAAAGATTGTGTCTCACAACACAGGATGTCATGTCAAAATCGTGACGTGGCGAGCATTAAAAGGCCCTTAGGTGTGTTACGACAGTAATACAATAAGACTGAGTCAAGTTGGCAGTTATGTGTAATCTGTTTGTGATAAATCGACAAAAATTGCAGATCTATTGCCATCCGCATTGCACAGAATTTCACATTTGCAACTTAAACCTCTTTTCCATTACTACCTAATTCGGTCGGCTTGCTACGCCTCACTTCGGTTTTCTGGGTTTTTCATTAGGTCATAGTGCCTGGTACCAAGTCCTTTTTTAGTACCTACTCTGCCAGGGTTCAAAGTGCTCCAAGGTGATCCAAAAATGTGATGTCAACAGACAGCATGCCAGTGATTGGCTGGTCAGTGGCGTTGCTCGTTAGTGTCACAAGAACATCTTTCTCTTGCTTTTATATAGAGACATAACCAGAATACAGCTGGTCGGGAGCCAGTGTTGACAATATTCTTAAATTGGATGAGAAACATTTGCAAACCTTTGCCTTCGTCTGTCTGAGAGTAATTGCAGTCAGTCCGAGTTGATTACTTAGAGACTAGAGGTTGAGGTTGTTGAAAGCTCAACCTCTAGGTGACCAGCTGCTTGCTGCAATTTCATGCAACCAGTCTTGTCAAGCTGCATCTGACAAGACAACTTGTCAACTGGTGAGCACATAAACAGAGTGTTTTGGAGGACTTGGATTCTGAGGTTGCAGCTGTGGTGTTTGGTACACTTGGGGTGGAATTACTAGGCAAATAAAAAATTCAGCACACCTTAATGTGTCTTATTGGTTGTTTTTCATTTCTAAAAAGTGTTTTCTTAATTTAAAATATTCCATTGGCCTTAAAATGTAACTATAAAAATAAAAATATAATAAAATTTTACTTCATAAGCACCAACACGAAGATTTTCAGCAGTTGTCACTTGTTAAACTCAACAGTCTCACTACATACAAGTGTAAAATGTGAATAAAATACAAAGTAAAATTAAAAAAGTTGTCTCGTTAGACACTAAATGTGTTTACACATGCGCTGCTCTGTGTGTTTCTAATTATTACCCAACAGAGGGACATGCGAGAACAAAAGTGTTTGACGCAGTTGGTTTGGACATTAAACGGTCTTTAACCTGCGATCTTCCCACAAATGAGCCCATTTGAGCACAGTGCAAGTAACAGTTAGATCTATTCAAAGTGGGTGATATATCTTCCTGCTGCACTCGGCCCCGTCAAACCACACAGAATATTTCCAGTAGTCAAAATGCGTCTGAAGTGGACTACTTCCTGTTGTGTACTACATGTGAGAAAGGACAGACCTGGTTCTCATCGTAAGGAGTTCATGTGTGAAAACTACTCTCAGCTCTTGTCAGTCATCTCTATATGTGGAGGTGGCTACTGTCTCAGGCTGCTTCAAAAGTAGCTATTAGTCTATTTAGAGAAAGCTTCTGTTTTTTGTCTTTAGAAATTCATAACCAACATGTATCAAGCATATGTGCAGTAAATGGGAGTAGCTATAAACGTGTCTCTTAGACTTTTTGATGAGGTAGTTTGATAATGAACTCTGGCTGGTGTTTTACACATTAGATTTGCACAAGAGTAGAGCTTGTGCTCTTGGATGAGTAAAATGTTGTACTTTACTTGACCTGGCTTCACTGTTTTTACTGTCCTCTTTGTCGTTGTTACATCAGTGTTATACTTAAGGCATCCATAGCCCACTTGGGTCTGTACGCTTTAGGTGGTCAAGGTGAAGCTCTGTAAATGTCCATGCGCCTTTTGTTTTGTTGTAATCATGATGAATAGTCTGCAGTAACACTGCACTACAAGGCCCTCACTATGCATTTGTTCTCCAAACAGACTCTTAAGAGGAAGGAGTTGAAATAAACATGTTAGAGGATAAAGTTGTGGCTTAATCATAACAAGATCACGCGCTACTCAGAGAAGTCTTAATTGAATATAATGAGGAAAAACTGGAACAGCACAGATGGTAGACGTTTAATTTGTAGTAAAGAAAGCAAACCTCTTTATCAGATTTGATTGATGATGCACCTGGTTATAGATCTGTGACTGTTAAAATTTAATTGGATACAGGTTTATTAATACCTACCTTTGTATATACACAGAACTGTTTTGAACTGAAAGGACTTCAGCCTAATTTTAGCCTGACGTTTAGCAGTTGTAGATTCAAGAGTCATGAACTTGGTTTAGCACCTATTTGAAAATGTGTCACACTGAACTAAAGATTCTGTTAGATTTAGGTTGCAGAAATGCAGGTAAACAGTCCCACACATTCGGTGTGGAGGGCCTCAGCTCTGGGTAGCGAGTGTTTCGACAGAGAAGCTTGGGGTGCATGTGCGAGTGTGTGTAGGAGTGAAAGGTGTGTATGTGTGTGTCTGTCTGTAAGAGTAATTGTGGTGCTCTGCAGTCTGCTGGAGCTCTTGGCCCATCCCCCACCCCTGCTGGCTGGTTATTGAGCTCTGCTGCTATGCTTCAGCTCGCTCTCATACACATAAACACTCACGCACAGAGGAAGCAGCAGCTTAAAGATAGATATCGTAGCTGTAAAAAGTCATTGGATTGATAAGACTGGTGTGAAGACAAGCTTGAGAAGCCAGTGTTTCATTTTACTGAGAAATAAAAGGGTCCTCAACTGAAGTTTATGTTTGTGTTGTGTGATAATCCAAAGGGCAACGATAACATCAACACCAATGAGTGCTGGAAAGCTGCCACTTTCTACTCAAGTCGTCATTTTATCTTAGTCATTTAACTCTTTATAACCCACAGCATTGGTACCTCTCGTCATTGGCGCCTCTGTTTCCTTAAATGTTCGAAGATGATGCCGTGCGTCAATAATTTGGTCTTTCTTGTTTTAAAGCCCGTCCCAATTCCTGTAATTGCTAGCCTGCTGAGCAGGTTGCTGATGTGGTGGTCCATACTATTATCCAGCTGCTTTGCTAAAGAAGACATCATCTCTGGGTTAGATGTAGTCCAGGGCCACCGTCTTGGAGCTCTGCTTTGCCAGGCTCCAGAGCAAAACAACGACTACCGTTATCAGCTGCAATCCAAGACAGTGGAGTTGTTGTTCATTTGGTGTAGCTGGTCTAGTGGTCAGCCATATATCATAAAATACATTGCAAATGTTATGTTTGTAGAGGAGAAACTCATAAATGGATTTGGTAAGGAAAACGTGCCTCTCGTGACAGTACGGTCTTATGTCATACTGATGAAAAGTCGCCTGTCTGCTCTCTCTGGTGGATGTTTTGGTGAGACTGCTTTTCTATTAACCTAAGGGGATTAATTACATTACAATTGCATTGTATGTAAAGGCCATTCAGCAATTTTTGTAGAACCTCTTAGGGTGCGTTCTCCATTGGCATAGAGGTGTTGCTGTTAGCCAGAAGGTCTGTAGTAGGTTTGGGCAAGATGTAGCTCACCTCACACTTTTTACATACCTTTTTTTTTCTATGACGAAAACACTGGGAACACAAGCAACTATATTTTTTATTTTGTATTGAAACAGAGCTGTGAAATATTCCACTTGCTTTATTTTTTTTTAAATGCATGGATCCACCATTTCAACCTCCACCCTTGTCACTCTGTTTAACAGATGGTGGTGAAGACATACATGGACATGGATCAAGACTCAGAAGAGGAAAAGCAGCAATACCTCGGCCTGGCACTCCACCTTGCATCAGAGTTCTTCCTTAGGAACCCCAATAAAGATGTTCGGCTACTAGTGGCCTGCTGCCTGGCTGATATCTTCAGGATCTATGCCCCTGAGGCTCCCTATACCTCCCATGATAAACTCAAGGTTAGATACCAACCTTGGACTGAACAGTGTCTTCAAGGGAGTCTTGTAGTAGTCCAGATTTTTGATAATTAGACAAGTTGTCAGCAAAATCATGGACTAAATAAAAATATTGACTTTTGTTCACTTATTGGCCTGTTTCCTGGCTAATAGTTGAGTGTGTTTGATTGCTAGTTTATGGTGAACCAAAATGACCCTGAAATGTGCGTCTACTGTGATCTCATGCACACACGCAGGGTTATATTGGTTTTCCGGGGTGTGGCTAATGTTAAAACTGTTAGCGTCAGCGGCTTTCTTTCGTGATGGGTTAACACCTGCACCACATGCGGTTACACAGTGCCCTTACTAGTGAGGGACCAAAGCTTAATCTCTAAGTGTAGTAATTGTGCATACCCCTTTAAAAATGTGCTTAGATCTTATTGAGTCCATTAATATCATTTGACATCAAAAGTAAACAAAATTGAGTTGTGAATTAACTGGCATGGTTGAATTTGCAGCAAGATTACAGTGTTGACGTCCAGTTCTTTCATTCAAAACCACAGCGAAGTTATTTTACCATGAAGCACACCTCAAGTGAATATTGGTTGCAAGCCCTCCATTGATCATCTTTGTCACTACTACTGTGAAACTTGTGTGTACTCAACAGCACTAACTCAATTTCCCAAAATTCCCTAGGACATCTTCCTCTTCATCACTAGACAGTTAAAGGGGCTAGAAGACACCAAGAGTCCTCAGTTTAACCGATACTTCTACCTGCTGGAGGTAAGGTGCTAAAGGAGAGATCACTGTTCATGTTTGGAGCTAAAACAGTTTGGGTGACTAACAAAAATACGTCATATATCACAAGTAATTAATAATTTAATCCGTTTTCAAGGAAAATTTCCATTCTCCGTTTCCAGCTACTGAAATAGCAGGATATGTTACTTTGTGTGGTCATAGTAATTTAATAGTAAATATTTGATAGCATCTTAAGCTTTTAACCATACACAGTCAGTGTGTTTATGGATTTTAGTTCAAGGTAAAGTACACAGTAATAGTATTAACTGCTAAAAAAGAACAATAACATTGATGGCTTTGTTGTTTTCTATAGAACCTGGCTTGGGTGAAGTCGTACAACATTTGCTTTGAGCTGGAGGACTGCAATGAGATCTTCATCCAGCTTTTCAAAACACTCTTCTCTGTTATCAAGTAAAGACTTTTGTTATTGCTCGAGTCTGTCAGACTCTTTTTACACCAGAGTTTAAAATATGTCACTTGCTTAGAAGAAGGAAAACCGATAAATGTGATTTATTTTAGAATAAAGACATGTATGTGTTTAGATTTTACTACTAAATAGAATTATAATAAACACTGTATGAATTGTTTATAGTTAGTTTTTGATTATCATTATTATTGTTTTTATTTTTGTTTGTTTAATTATTCCTCTCGTTATTAACACTGAAAGGATTTCTGTCTTTCTTCCTTCATAGTAACAGCCATAACCACAAGGTACAGATGCACATGTTGGATCTGATGAGTTCTATCATCATGGAGGGAGATGGTGTCACACAGGAGCTGCTGGACACCATCCTCATTAATCTCATCCCTGCACACAAGGTAGACGGCAAAAACATGTACAGTTATTTGTTTAAAAAGTTATCAATTTTTGGAGAACATGTACAGTATAAAATCAAAAGGATAATACACTTCAATTGATTTAATTTTCATTTTTCACCTTCCTTTGAACAGAATCTGAACAAGCAAGCATATGATCTTGCTAAGACTCTGCTGAAGAGGACCGTCCAGACCATTGAGACATGTATTGCAAATGTGCGTAGCATCCTGCATTCAGTTGCATATTTTATGTTTTACTTGCACCTTCTACCTTGTATTTGGTCTGTTTAAATTTCAGTGTGTCTCTAATGTTGTTTTAATCTAATGCAGTGTTTTATTTTTCATCTTTAGTTCTTCAATCAGGTTTTAGTGATGGGCAAGTCATCAGTCAGCGATTTATCAGAGCACGTCTTTGACCTCATCCAGGAACTGTTTGCCATTGATCCTATGCTGCTTACCTCTGTCATGCCACAGCTGGAGTTCAAGCTTAAGGTGAAGACAACGATCACAAAACAGACTTTAACCCTGTTGTTGATGAACAGTATGCATTTTTAATATTATTTAACCTTTGTAGTGTTGGTGTTTAATGGGTTGTCAACCTATTGAAGGTTAAAAGAAAAGTGGAGGACTGTATTTGACAAATTTAGATTCATCTTAATGAGTTTTTGTTTTTGTTTTTTAAGTAACCTAAATCTTTTTCTGGCTCCAGAAGGGGCCTGTGCAGAATGTGATTCATTACCTTCACGTCCCTTGAGGAGTGCAGGCTAATGGTTTGAATTAGATTTAGAAGGAAGTGAGCTTACAGACCTCTGCTGGCCACTCAGTTTCACTTGAGGCTAGTGACCAAGGCTTTTTTTTGCTTCCTCTAATATAACGTGGCAGAATCTTCATATGAAAATATTGATAATTTCATTAAACCTGGTTTTCAGAACACATAAGGAGGCATGAAATAAATAATATTAAAGTATGTCTCTGCATAAACCTTTTTCTCTCTTACTGACCATTGTGAGTTCAGCAATTTTACATATCAGTGCACCCATTTGTGACACTCTCTGGGAGTATTTTATCCTGTTTATTTTCTCTTTGCTATTTCTTTTTACTTGAAAAACAAAAATCATCCATCCATCTATTTTCTTCTGCTTATCTGGGGCAAATTGCAGGCGCATTAGCCTAAACAGAGAAGCCCAGACCGCCCTCTTCCCAGCCACCACCTCTAGTTTATCTGGGGGAACACAAAGATGTTCCCAGACATGTTGAGAGATATCTCTCCAGCATGTCCTGGGCCACCTCTCGGTGGGACATACCCAGAACACCTCACCCAGGAGGCATCCTTGTTAGATTCCCAAAACACCTTAACTGGCTCCTTTCGATGTGGATGTCTCGAATAACCGAATTCATCACCCTAAGGGAGAGGCCAGCCACCCTTCAGAGAAAGCTCATTTCCGTCGCTTGCATCCGCGATCTTGTTCTTTAGAGCAAAAATCTTCATCAGAAAAAAAGACCTGCTTTAATATATTTCAGTTCGTCATCCAGTTAGCTCTGAAAATTTAGCGAGAGCAAGAGTGATGTGGTAGAGCCGATAAACATCAGCCACAGACATCAGTAAACCTCGTCTTGTTTGGTATCAGTCAGCAGGGCGATATCTGCCAAAACCCACTCTTGGCTGAGATATCAGTCCATCACTGAGGTTTCATCTCACATCACCACTGAGTAATGACTCGTCTGTTATCTTTCGTTCACGTTTCTTTTTCTTAGTTAGATGCGCAGTTGTTTTGTTTGTCATGCAGATGTTTTTGAAGACCAGCTTTTCTTGTATGAAGTCTTTTTGTTATGACATGAGTCTTTGAGTGCCCAGTACCTTTCCACCATCACAGTAAGCCACCTCTGTATTGAGTTGGCCGTCATAACTGAGCCGTTTCTGTAGATACTCTAAGAATGAGTGACCAGCAAGAGGAAAAAAAAAAATGCATACTTTAAAATAAAACTGTCTTCAAGGGAGTGGCTGAAACACACGCGCTGCTCTGTATGTGCAGCAGTATGTGAAATGGGTCTGAGCACAAGATATGAACAGTATTAATAACAGCTTCAAGATGAGATAAAAGCTGCAGCCGGTATTAAAAATAAGTGTGTGTGTGTTTTTGTTTTGTGTTTGCAGAGCAATGATGGTGAGGAGCGTCTTGCTGTTGTACGGTTGCTGGCAAAGTTGTTCGGGGCCAAAGACTCTGAGCTGGCCTCGCAGAACAGACCTCTGTGGCAGTGCTTCCTAGGACGGTGGGTGACGTGAACACAGACATGAAGTAATGTTTTAAGCTGCCTCGATTCAGTCACAAGAGACAAAGAAACGTGTAAAGAGATGGCATTGATGCAAAAGTGTAATTTTTATTACAATTATATTAGTTAAGGAGAAGTTATCTAGTGAGAAGTGAATTTACTTCCATCCTCTTATGATTTATCTATAAATCGGATTTGTAGTGTGTTTTAGATGGGAACTGGTCTATCCATTTAGCACAATGGGGGCGAAAGGGAAAGTTTCCTGGCTCCAAAAAGAGGTGAGATTAATGGAGAATTAGTGAACAGTGTACAGTGTGACCTCAGCTCACATATCGGTAAAATGTGTACAGATTTGTCCCGCTAGTTAGGTTTCCCACAGATTTGGATCCTATTCATGGTGTTGACGGGTGAGGGTTGGGCTGATGGGGTTATCTGTGCATGTGTGTATGCAATGCACATGTTTTGGTTATTAATTTTGAAGTATAATTATTAAGGTCAAATGACAGCACATGTTTCCCACACTCAGTGGACTTCACCCAGTAATGGAAAGTCCTTGTTCTGCTCTCCAATCTTGGGTCTGGATGGTGTTGCGGTGAATGCAAAAATTCTCTACCTGGTTCTGGTTACAGCAGCTGTCCAGAGCAGAACAAAGATCCCTTCATTTAAGGAGTCCTGTAAGGAGGTGGACTCAGCCCTCTATTTAGAGGCAGCTGAATAATGGTTTTATTTTTCTAACTTCGCTCGGTGTTTCACTATGGGAATCGTGACTTCCGTAGTTGGTCACACCAAGGTGATTCCCACTCTCTTATCAAAGAACCAGGGATTACATTAAGTAACCCAACGTTCTAGTTTGAGCTTGCAGCAAGTCCAAGACTGTGGGGTTGAAGCACATCAAGCAGGACGTATTCATCTTTGGTGATCTAACTGAACGATAGTGAGGACCACCACAAGAGCAACTTGGCCAGTGAGTCAGACAGCAGAGAAAACACAAGGCAGGAAGGGCACAGGCTCACTAATAAGCAGTAACTAACCTTTAAAAATAATAGCGAGGGGATTTTCCTCTAGTACTTGTATTGCAGAGAGGGCGTTTTCTGTATAAAAACTTAAAGAAGAAAAGAAACGCTTAAAATAAATTGGCAATTATTCTTTGGTGCCTGTGAGACCTGCCTATGTAAAGTCTGTGTGGGGAAACAGTGTAGGCCTCATTAGTCTTATTTAGTTTTACTGAGGCACCTTTTTTTACCTTCAAAGTTTAATCCCTAATTAAATTAATTATGTGTAACTTTATTTTGGTTTCCAGGTTCAATGACATCCACGTACCAGTCAGGCTAGAGTGTGTAAAGTTTGCCAGCCACTGCCTCATGAACCACCCAGACTTGGCAAAAGACCTGACAGGTTTGCTTTGTGTTGTGTTTGGGAGTTTTTCCACTTTCAATCCACTGTTTTTCATCTTGATTTAACAGAAATATTCTTGCTTATCTTTATTCTTCATTCCCTCAGAGTATTTGAAGGTGCGTTCCCACGACCCAGAGGAAGCCATTCGTCATGATGTCATCGTCACCATCATTAATGCTGGGAAAAAAGACCTCAACTTGGTCAATGACCAGCTGTTAGGCTTTGTACGGGAAAGGACCTTGGACAAGAGGGTAAGATAAATATTTGTAGTGCAGATATTGTAACGGGCATGTGTTACATTAGAACTAGTGACGTGTGGGTTTATTGGCTTGTCACTTAACATTGTCATGGCAACAAGAGTGTTATTTTAGTGCCGTCATCAGTAGTTTTTGACCTTATGAAGTGAATCATGTATAACATATAACAGTGTTCCTAAAAGAGATGAAATTTCCCTGAATGCAACATAATTTCCTTATCAAACAAGAAATAATATAATTTACTTCCAAAATCTTAATTACATTTTTTCATCTTTAATCTTTTTTTCTTCCCTTTCCCTCCCTCTCACTGCAGTGGCGTGTGCGTAAGGAGGCCATGATGGGCCTGGCTCAGCTTTACAAGAAATATTGTCTGCACCACGAGGCTGGAAAAGAGTCTGCCCAAAAGATCAGCTGGATCAAAGACAAACTGCTGCACATCTACTATCAGAACAGCATCGACGACAAGTGAGAACATGCAGGCTTTACAAATTGACTTAATGAGTTACTGCTGCTAAGAATCTAATTCACAAAACCCAAGAGGTTTACTTTTAATTTTATATTGTTTGTTTTGTTTGTATTTCATTTGCATTTTAAAAGGCAAAAACGAATCTGCGAGGGCAAAAAAAGTAAAAGTACTGAAGCTATTTTAGGACTGAGGTGAAATATTTGAACATTTGTACCTTGTGACCTGCAGACCAGCCTTAGCAGCAGCTCCAGTAATCAGAAATGAGGCTGACAGACCAATTCAGTGCACCACTTTACAGCACCAGGTCTTTGCTCCAGGCTAAGAGGACAACTTAGAGTCTGATGTGTTTTTAAAGGAACTGTTTTCCTACAGTGTTTTTGATAATGAGTTTTTCTCCTGGATTAATGTTGCAGAATAAGGCTAGTTGTCCACTACTGGGTAGATGACATGTAACCACAACATAGCAGAGAAGGCCTTTAAACTTTCACTCTAGCTGATTTATAGATTTTTCTGTTTTTTCAAACAGTTCTTCCTTCCTTTCCTGCAGGTTATTAGTCGAGAAGATCTTTGCCCAGTACATGGTCCCTCACAATCTTGATACAGAGGAGAAGATGAAATGCCTCTACTACCTGTATGCCTGCCTGGACACAAATGCTGTCAAGTCAGTAAACTCACACTAATGACACCATTAAATCATCATAGATATGTACAAATGAAAATTGACCAGTATATTTGTATATTACACACACCAGAAAACTGCCTGGATTATACTTTACACATGTACAAGTTCACTAGAATCTGAGTGATGTAAATTTCATCATCTTGTGGTAACCGTAAGGGTCTGTGCGGATGTCTGTGTGCCTGCCTGGTTTTTGTCTTTTGTGGCACCATGGACTTGTCCGCAGAGAATTTGTTTTACAATGCACAACTTACACATGTGCCCCAGGCGGCAGACAAGTGGACTTCAAAGAAGCATAACAAGAGTGTATACTCGGTTTTCGAGTCTCCAGCTGTCCGTGTCTGCATTAGAGTATAATCCAGGCTTTACAAGGACAGTATATTGATCTTCCTTGTGTTCTCGCGATGCTTCATGCCACATTTTTCTCTCAGTGTAATTAATTTTTGCTTTTAGGGCCCTGAATGAGATGTGGAAGTGTCAGAATATGCTCAGAAGCCTCGTCAAGGAGCTGCTTGACCTCCACAAGCTGCCAGTGGTACATGTATGCAAACACACGCACTGATCACCTCTTTCATCCTCTTCTTTAAAACTAACCTGGTTCTCTCTCTCCCTTTCTCTTAGTCTGAGGCCAACAACACAGCAATGTTTGGGAAGTTGATGAGTATTGCCAGTAAGTTGCAAACACACAAACACTAGAGAGGTCCTTGTCCTTTAAGGCCACCTTCTCTTTAAATCTTCTCTCTTTGATTTGTTGCCCCTCATAAGCAAGGTTTGAGCAGCAGGTGGGGCATTTGTCCTCACACCTAAAAACCTGCCTCCTGGCTGTAGCTTAGCAGGACATCTTCTAATGGGAAGATTGGTAGTTTGATCACTGGTGGCTTCAGCCTGTATCCTTAGGCAAGATACTGAACCCCAAGTTCCTCTATGATGCTTTCATTAGGGTGTGAATGGGTGAATGAGGCATGTTGTATAAAGCGCTTTAAGTTCTCAGGTACATGCAAATGGTGGCATCATGGCCGCCTAACAAGTCCATGTGTGTTGTTCACAAATCATGAGGTCAATATTTGTCTCTCGGTTACACCAGTCCTTATGTCAAGGTGTCATTTTTGCAGCCTGTGGATATATGATGGAAAATCAAGTGGGTCAGCTTGAATCCTTTAGGTTCATAACTTACTGCCTATTATAACTCTGCCTTGTCTTTTCAGAGAACCTCCCAGATGCTGGGAAAGCTCAGGACTTCATGAAGAAGTTCAATCAGGTACTCGGTGAGGATGAGAAGCTCAGAGTTCAGCTGGAGATGCTCATCAGTCCGACGTGCTCCTGCAAACAAGCTGAGATTTGTGTGGTAAGATGACATGTTTGATGCCTCCTCTCTTCTCTCTCATCTTTAATGTTTCGGTCCCTAATTTCAGTGCTGTTAGTTTGAATGTATCAGACCAAAAGCATGAAATAACCAAAACAACTTTATTTTTAAATTAAAGGTCCAGTCAGTCAAAAAAATGCAGATGGTTAGTGTGACAGATTTCAGTCTCGAACTGTGATAGAGAGCAAAACAAACTGCTAGGTTTACATTTTTTCCCCTCTTAACCAGAGTTTTAGTAATACGTGGCTTGCTGTGAATGTGCATGCATAATAACATGCACAGAGGGACAAGTATTAAGATGTTATGATGCTGTTTATACTCTCTGCAGAGGGAGATCACTCGGAAGTTGACGTTTCCCAAACAGCCTACTAACCCGTTCCTGGAGATGGTGAAGTTCCTGTTGGAGCGTATTGCTCCTGTTCACATCGACTCTGAAGCCATCAGGTCAGAAACATTTGCATGTGAAAACTGATGGAATGGACTCAAAACAGAGCTAAAATGTTAACATGTGTTTAAGTTTAAACTCTGATTCCAGTAAACTGGGTCAAAGTAAACCATTGTGTTTTTGTATAGTCTCCAAAACAGGTAGTCATATGACTAGCAGTGTCTCTCTTCCCCTCACTCAGACTGCTTCATGCCCTAGCTTTGTCTCTGTTATTGTGTAACACTTTACCATAGACAGGCTTTCTTCATTCACTGAGACACCTAGTGGTGATAAGGTGTAACTGCAGGCCTCTGGCAGGGCATAAGTTTAACCCTTTCTGCATTGTGGAAAAAAACCATTCTGAGTAAACACATGTACTGAATGACTTTTACTTCTTATGCTTTGCAGTCTAACAGTTTCTACTTAACCCTTTTTACTTCCTGAAGCTATAACCAAACAAATTTGGACATGCATTTGCTTAATATAGGAGTAGTAATAATCAATGTTGCATTTTTTACTTTAGTGCTCTGGTAAAGCTGCTGAACAAGTCTATTGAGGGCACAGCTGATGATGATGAGGAAGGTGTTACCCCTGATACAGCCATCCGCTCAGGACTGGAGCTACTCAAGGTACATGCTGTCACCAAAGTGTACTGAAATCAAATTACCAGCACACAATAAGAGGAAGAAGAAGAACAAAATACCTGTATGATACTGGTTAGAAAACATTTCCTTCACTTTTTCCAGGTTCTGTCTTTCACCCACCCCACCGCATTTCACTCAGCAGAGACCTACGAGTCTCTGCTCCAGTGTTTGAAGATGGAGGATGACAAAGTTGCAGAGGCAGCCATCCAGATTTTCAGAAACACCGGGCAGAAGATCGAGACGGAGTTACAGCAGATAAGATCGTAAGTGACATAAATTTACAGAGACGTAAATGCACCAGGAGTCTTTAAGTTTCAAGAGATGTGCCTTTACTTTCAATATACTTACTTATCGGTGCTTCACCAATGGTAAGTCATTAAATAACAGCACTATACATTTGAAGATGCTAAGTTAGGGGTTAAAAAAAATTACAAAATTAGCTGTGTTGGTCTTAAATCGCTTGTTCTTGTTTGTCCATCAGGACTCTGATTCCTATCTTGCATCAGAAGGCCAAGCGGGGCACCCCTCACCAGGCCAAGCAGGCTGTTCACTGTATTCATGCCATCTTCAACAACAAGGAAGTGCAGCTGGCACAGATTTTTGAGGTATTCAACTATTCCACTTGAGCAATCGTATGATTTTTACATCACCTCGATTGCATATCAAATATGTGGCTCCTTCATTCAAACATTTTGTCATCTTTCCTTTCTTTGTATTGATGTATTCACACCGTTTGTTCCTTCACCTCCAGCCTCTGTCACGTAGTCTGAACGCAGACGTCCCAGAGCAGCTCATCACACCTCTCGTGTCCTTGGGCCATATTTCCATGCTGGCTCCAGATCAGTTTGCTTCCCCAATGAAATCCATTGTTGCCAACTTCATTGTGAAGGACTTGCTCATGAATGACCGGGTAAGTGGAGACCCCTACATGTAGGCAAGAAGTGTGTGTGTGTGTGTGTGTGTGTGTGTGTGTGTGTGTGTGTGTACACACACGCGCACAAAAAGAAAAAGTGAAAATCTGATTGGCTTCTGCCTTTGTTTCTTCAGTCGGTGGGAAACAAGAATGGAAAACTGTGGACCACTGATGACGAAGTCTCACCTGAAGTTCTTGCTAAGGTAAGAGGTGATATCAGTTGTAATACAGTCTGTTTGAGGTTCTTCATCAAAAATCTTTTTGTGTCATTATATTTTAAAAGCAGAATCTTTATAACACGGATCTTTCTCTTTTTAAATTTCTGTTCCCAAAGGTTCAGGCCATCAAACTGCTCGTGCGTTGGTTACTAGGAATGAAGAACAACCAATCCAAGTCAGCAAACTCCACCCTGCGCCTGCTGTCAGCCATGTTGGTCAGCGAAGGAGACCTCACAGAGCAGAAGAAGATCAGGTACCTGGGGCTGGAGGTCCCTTTGCTGAGTGTGGGAGTGCTTTTGATGGAGACCTTAATTTTTCTTGGCTCGTGTTTTGAGGTGACTGGTTGTTTTTTCCTACTCCTGACAGTAAATCGGACATGTCCCGTCTGAGGCTGGCTGCAGGTGGAGCCATTATGAAGTTGGCACAAGAGCCATGTTACCATGAAATCATCACACCTGAGCAGTTTCAGCTGTGTGGCCTCGTTATCAATGCAAGTCTCACCTTCATATCAGACTTTAGTGCCTCTGTCATCGATGAAAAAGTTAAAGAAAAAAAAACTTTTCATATCCACTGACTCTGTTTGTTTCTCCGTGCAGGACGAGTGCTACCAGGTTCGTCAGATCTTTGCACAGAAGTTGCACCTGGCTCTTGTGAAATTGCTGCTGCCCCTCGAATACCTGGCTGTGTTCGCTCTGTGCGCCAAGGACCCGGTGAAGGAGCGCCGCGCACATGCCAGACAGTGCCTCCTCAAAAACATCTCCGTCCGCAGAGAGTACATCAAACAAAACCCCCTCGCTCAGGGTCAGTTCTCACCCTCTGGACGTTTTTACGCCAAAACATCAGTTTTTGCAGTTATTATGCTGCTGCTTTCATTTCAAAGACCTTTGATGTGCAGTTTTTAACATGCTCTTTCTTAGATGGCAGTTTAGATGATGAAAGAGGATCAGGGTAATGTTTAATTCAAATGTAGTAGAAATTGTTACTAATGTCACGTTAATAATAGGCTTTTGAGTAAGTTGGAATAAATACTTTAGTCAGATGTTGTTAAGTCACTGTATAATTAAAAAAGCATCAAACAGAAGAGAGAAACATGATGATAATGGTTGTTATTTGTTGGTTTGTTTTTATTACAGCATCCAGGACAGCTTTGTTTTTTTCCTGCCAAAGGTCATTTTAGAGTTTTATGTTTAGCTTTTCTAATTCAAACACAGCATCACAGGAAAAAGTGCCAGCATTGTTTGCTGAGATTTATTGAGATACTTATTCAGCAAGTAACATTTCAGCTGGCGTTTTCTTTTTCCCACATTGAAAAAGGGGGCATAGAAACTTACTTACACACATTAAAATTAGCTATTGTCTCTTTCTCCTCAGAAAAACTTGTCTCTCTTCTTCCTGAGTATGTGGTTCCTTACATGATCCACCTGCTGGCTCATGACCCAGACTTCACAAAACCGCATGAATATGAGCAGCTCAAAGACATCAAAGAGTGAGTGTGTTTTGATTTAGTCTCCAGCTGAGACTGCCTTTCCAAAAATGCTCTTATTTCTAAATTGCTCTTTTGTTCTATTATAAAGCCCAATGAATACAGATAAGTGATGATCATACAGCTGTGGCATGAAGAATATTTATTTTGCGTGTGTGTGTGTGTTCATATATAGATGCCTGTGGTTCATGCTTGAAGTGCTGATGACCAAGAATGAGAACAACAGTCATGCCTTTCTTAGGAAGATGGTAGAAAATATCAAACAAACCAAGGATGCTCAGTGTCCTGATGATGCAAAGGCCAACGAGGTATATGATAGTGTTACTACAGTTTTGCATTTTAACATTTAAAGACATTTGACTGGACCTCCAGTGTAGTTTATATAAGAGTTAATACTTTGAATTACATTTACAGTTTGCCAGTAAACTGTAAATTTGAGTCATTCCTGTTCTTTAAAATTACAAAGTAAAATCTTTGGATTTTGCATTATTGGGCAGACAGTGTGTTTAGCAATCGGGCAACTGAATGGCTTTCTTTCATGTTGTGATTACAGAAACTGTACATTGTCTGTGACGTCGCTCTCTTCGTGATCGCCAACAAGAGCACTGCGTGTCACCTGGATTGTCCGAAAGAGCCTGTCTTACCCTCCAAGTTCTTCCTCATACAGGACAAGGTAACAGACACACACACACACGTGTGTATTTATATCTTTGTGGGGATATCTCATTGGAATAATGCTATCTCCTAACCCTAACCATCAAAAATGAATGCCTAACCCTGACCCTTACCCTAAACCTAACCATAACCTAATTGTAACCCTAACAATAAAACCACATTTTGAGTCTCAAAAATGCCTTCAAACTCGTGGGGACCGAGATTTTGGTTCACACGAGGGCTGTTTGTCCACACAAGTATAGTAAACTACCAATTTTTGGTCCCCACGAAGATGTTAATACCCATCCCCACACACACACACACACACACACACACACACACAGTGTTTTCATATCTTTGTGGGGACATCTAAGTGACATAATGCTTTTCCCTAGCGTTTTCTTAACGGAAACCTAATTGTAACCCTAACACTAAAACCACATTTTGAGTCTGAAAAACGCCTTCAAACTCAGGGGAACAACCCCTTTTTTCTCACCATAAGGGCTGTTTGTCCCCATAAGCATAGTAAACTTCCAATTTTTGGTCCTCACAAAGATATGTCTGTCTCTCTCTCTCTCTCTCACTCACACACACACACACACAGTGTTGTGAGAGACAGGAAAACGGTTAGGGTTGGACACATTTAGTCATCTCAGGCACAAATCGAGCTGTTTGACCTCTTTCTGGGGATGGAAAGTGATTCATGCCGGTATAGAGCTGGGAAATTGTGCTTATGTGCGGTTAGGAATCTAAATCATGACCTTATTTGTGGTTTGGGTTTACGGTGATGAGTTGTCTTGTTTTTAATTTCTTTCAACAGGACTTCAAAAATGATAAAGAGTATTTGACGGCAGAAATGAGACAAATGCTGCTCACTGGAAAGGTAAATGCACAACACCGAGGCTTGTTACGTTACATTAGGTTAGTTACCCACAGTTTCTCAGTAAACTCTAAATTTGAGTCATGATGTGGAGCTAAGAGGTTTAAAAAAATTTTTCCATGTTATTCTGAGCACAGAAAGCTGAATTCTCTTTCACTATGTAGCCCAAACCAGCTCCTGTGTTAGGAGCAGTGAACAAGCCTCTGACGGTACCAGGGAGGAGGATCTTCACCAAGACCACCACAGCTTCAGACACAACCAGTAACACCAGCACCAACTCCTCTCCTCTGAGCTCAACAATCAACAAGAACAGGTAAGCACGCAGACACAGATGCTACAGGCGCTCGCTCTTAAACATAAAGTTTCTGGTATCACTGACGCTCTCTGCGTCTCACAGTAACAGCAGCTCTACCAACGAGTCGTCAGAGAGCAGAGCACAGGAAAACAATGAGAACCCAGTCATCAAGGCTGAAGAGGTGAAGAAGGTAATCTCACGTGGGAACTACACATTTCCTGCGTTTAAGCACTGTTTTTACCCAACTGAACTCTTACTGCCGTTTCCCAGGTCGAGCCCAGTCAGAAAGCAGCTCCCGATGCCGGGACAGAAGCGTCGCCTGTCAAACGACGTGGTCGCCCGCCTAAATCAGCTGCTGCTGCTCCAGTAGCAGCTGACAAAGAGGGAGGAGCGGCACCAGTGGGGGGTGGAACCAGCAGAGGCAGGAAAAGGGCAGCTGACCCCAACTCGAACCCGTCTGCAGAGTCAATCAACATCAAGATGTCAAAACAGCAGCAGCAGAATGACGAAGGGACAAAGAGACAGATTGACCTGCAGAGGTGAGGTCTGAGGATGAGAGGAAGGTGGTTTGCTGGATTCAGATCTGGTGATCGTGGAGGCCATTTGAGTACAGTGAACTCATTTTCATTAAGCTTTGTGACACGGCCCTTGGCCCTGCTGGAAGCAGCCATCAGAGGGTGCTTAAACAATGCTTTGTGTGTACTAAGGAGCCCAGAGTGCTACAAGAAAATACTCCCCACATGATTACACATCCACCAGCAGCCTGAAACATAATACAAGCTAGGATGGGTGCTTTCATGTTATTTACACCAAATTCTGACCCCGACTTTACCAGTTTGTCAGCAGAAATTCAGCCTTCCTGTCAGCTCACAGCCTTCTGGTTATTCCTCTCTGACCTCTGGCATCAACAAAGTATTTTCTCCCAGAGAACTTTTGCTCGCTCAATATATCCCTCGTCACTGGCTTTCAAAATGGCGGTTTTGATTTTCGCGAAGGAGTCACTAATGTGACGCCACCGTGCAGTCTGTCAGTTTCAGATCGCTTGGAGCAGAGAGTACCTACTCTGATGTAGGAGCTTTAAAAAAGGCTTTGATTGTCCCTCCCTCCTCTGGGGTAATGAAAATATTCCTCTGGTATGAAAGTGATTACTGTTCCTACAGATTTTAGGGGCAACCTGCATTACAAAGTGATCACTACTGAGATGTTGATGATGATTGCGCTGACACTGACTCAAAACTTCTTTGTCTTTCAGGTAAAGAGGAAACCACTGAAGGTGAAACCAAGACTGTAGAGACTGGGCCAGACTCTTCCTTATATCTTCCCAACCCTGTGTACAAGCTCCTCTGACTCTTAAAGCTTTCCTGGATACATTATGGACCTTTCTTAAAACACACAAACAGGCGCACACACACACACACACAAGCACGCACACACACACACACTCTAGAAGGTTTTACCTTGTAGTCATGATTTGAAGCTCATTGTATGTAGGTCTTACTCAGAATCATGTTATTTTTTTCCTTTGTGTTTGTTGCTCTTTGCTTCTTTTGTGGAGCCATTTTTAAGAAAAAACAGGATGGACATTTTACAGCCGTTTTAATCTGGTTATGATTGTTGCTTATTAAATCCCCTGGGAAAATCCTACTGTACGTCTCTTGACCTCTTCCTCTGTGTGTCTGTGTTGCACAGTGTTTTTTTTTTTTTTTTTATTATATTTCTTTCTCATCGGGTTTTTTACACAGTTATATTTTGTAAATATGCCTGTGTAACTTTCCACTGAAAACCTTTTGAATATCTAAGTGAAAACAGTTAAAAATCTTTGCAGCAGTTGGCTTAAATATGGGAACACCTGATGCATTTAACAGATGTACCGGCACCAAAATTTTATACACTTTGGTAAGTTTAGGTTTCTAACTTTGGTATGTTTAGGTGCTTTAGCTTGTTTATAGCATCACAAGGCCAGTTAGAAACTTGCGGTGGCTTCTCAAGTGACACCAGTAATGCTTTTAAAGGCCTTTTGATTTATTTCCAGTGCGTGTAAATGGACAAAATTAAGCGGTCAAGCATTTCTGGATACTGTGCTCCCAGCTCTGCTCGCTGCCTCGTGCCCTGGACATGTCAGAGGCTCTGAAAATGAGCTGGGTTTTAATGACTTTTGTTTTTTTTTTCTTTTTTACATCTGAAGTACTTCACTTTGGATTGCATAAATGATATATAACTATCCAAGTATGTGTTCAGGATTTTGTTCATCTTTTATGATTGAATATTTTTTGTACTTTTGTCAGTTTTCTGTTGGGTTATTCCTGATTTTTAAGCATTGAGTGAGTGGATACCATGTGGGTTGTGTTGATGACGGGGACTAAGTATGCCTATACTCATGATCATATTTAATTTTTTCCAAAAAGAAAAAAAAATAAATGCTTTTAGATGTTATGGTGCAGTGCGTTTGTCTCTATGCCTGTGTTTTGGAAGTGCAGATTTCAAAAACACGGGTGATTTTCCACTTTTTTTTTTTTATTCAAAGAAACATGACACTGTCACAATAAATAACCATGCTTTTTTTATACTGCGGATGCTTGCTTCCGAGAACAAGGGAAAAAAATAAGTCTCAATCCAAATGGAGAAACTGAGATGCAACAGGCCCTTTTCTATGCTTGTAATCGTGCAATATTGTACATCATGAGGAAGACGGGGGAGGAGGGTGCCCGTTTTTGTCTTTTTCTTAGAAAATATTCGATCCAGCCATCAATGGTGCACTCTAGTGATAAGAAGGCTCTTTATTAAGAACCAAACCCAGCTATTTACAAGTAAGGGAGATGGCATGTGCATCCTGCCTGCCTATGAACTTCCTTTTTTTCCCCCCACTGTGAGCAGAGACGGCTGCACATTAACTCCATGTTGCAGTGTAATACACTGCTGTGCTGGTAGGGACCGAGCTGGAGGTTAAGCAAAAATAATTCCTTTATTAAAAACAGAACGGCCCCTTGTGTGAGGATGCATCCACACCCTTTCTCTATATGCCAAGCATGTTTTTACAGTCCATGTACCTCAAAATCAAAAATATGTGAAAACACTTCCCAGGTCTGCTATTTCACTTAATAGAATAACAGAGGAGTTCCAGCCTCTTTTCCTACCTATAAGACATAGTTCAAAGACGACCTCAGTGAGTGTTTTATTTGGCTGTGTAGTAAAGCATGTTTGGGAATATAGGACATCGCCTATATACCTGTATATATGGCCAAAGCCTTTGATTGACTGGATCAGCAATAAAGTGTACAGCGCCGCCTCCTATTGGTTATGTTAATGAGCAGATCCTCAATCAGTGGCTGAGGATGTGCGTATGGTTAAAAAAAAAAAAAAAAACAGCACTGCAAACCCAAATCCTCAATGTCACTCATCAGAATCTTCCTCTCAAATGTCCGAAAAAAAATCCCATTCACTTTCCATCAACGTGTCAGGTAGGGCTTTGGTTCCCTACCGGTATAACGCCAAACCGGGTGGTGCTTGGTGGATTTCCCCATCAGAAGTTCCAGGTGTCTCTGATTATAGAGAATGAGTCCTGCGAGATCCACGAGTGTAGGAGAGGGATGTTAAACCAAACAAACACCCACCGCATCATCTGGCCAAATCAAAATAAAGGCACCAACATGAAAGGACAATAAACACGCGCACACACAGACAAAAAAGTTGGACTGTAGATGATTGCAGAAAAAGTGGCTGAGCTGGCTGTTAGCTCCTGTGCCATGAGGGCCAGGATTTTGGCTGTGCCACCCTTTAAAAAAAACAAAATACATTCAGAGGGACTTCTCATGGATCACAAAAGCATGAAAACATTTATCTCCTTACAATTGTAAACTAGGCATAGTTTATATTTAAAATAATCTGTTTTACAATGCCATGTAAGAAAAAAAAAAAAGTACATCCCCACTGTATTTTCAAATTTACACAGATCTATTTACAGATTTTTCTTCTGTGCATGTGTGCAGATGTTGGCAGGTGTGTGTGTGTGTGTGTGTGTGTGATTTTGTTCTAAGTTTACATACAGAAAATAAAACCTGTACATCCAAACTTCTGTAGTGGATTGAGGCATCAATGAAAGATTGTTCAGGAGAAAAAAAAAAAACATTACACTGCTCATGCACAGCACTATCCAGTCAAGTAAATTTAATCCAGCAAGACTTTTTTTTTTTCTTTACAGTACTAAAAGTCTGTAGCAGAGAAACACACGGTCCAACTGGCTGCCGAAGGAATTAAACGGTAATGTAGTGTAGAAGCAGTCAGCAGGCTTTCCTTTCCTTACATTTTACCCTGGAAAATCCACCTGATTACAGCAGCTGTTCGATCCTTTACAACTTTAAGGAAATTTGTGGGGGAAAAAATAATGTGTTTAAAGGGCATGGAAGACTGGATGCATGGGTGGATTTTTTATTTTTTTAAGGGTGGGAGGGCTTAATACTGAAATACACACATTGGGTTGGTGGGAGTAAAGACTCGGCAGGCAACGGGGTGCTGTGCATATTGGCAAATGCAGCGCTACTGGTGTTGACTTAGTAGCAAACAAACTGGTAATAAAAGAAGGCTCAGACTGCCATGGTGGATGGGGTGTTTGTTTTCTGTGTAACAAAAGGCAGTGGTGGAGGAGCTGACACTGTGATGAAGGGTTTTTGGATCCTCACACCTGGCTTCAGTTGCTTAGGAGCAGCTCTGTCGCCGTTTCCACGTCCCAGGATTTTGAAGACAAGGCCGCTATTACTGCATTCTGTATAAAAGGAGGAAAGAAAGTTTAAAAATGATTCTCATTTGAAAATTCACAGATCTCACAAAGGCTGCAGAGAACAAGAACCACCAACTGCAGCTGGAGTCCATCCACGAGACAAGAAACCCACTGGAGAGATAGCTGAATATACTGTTTGTCTGTCACAAAGTACTGTGGAAATGTAAATGTTTGCATATGCTTACTGCATAATAATAAATTCAATAACGCATTGGTGCATACACAACACATGCTCACGAACACAAATGAATACTTGTGTGTGTTTTGTGTAATCCATCTTGCAAGGCCAAAATTTACAAGGCTCCAGCCATTTTGAGAAAGTTATTCATACACTAGAGACTATTCTGAACTATAAAGTAAAGAAAAAAAGATCCACAGACATAAAAAGGGAAGAAATCGACTTTTTTAAAAGCCTTAATTCTGGCAGGTAAGAAGGCCATCAGGAGGAAATGGTTGAAAAGTGAGCCCCCAACATTAAACCATATGCACTGCTGACGAACTGTACAGAGTGAAAAAAAAAACCCCCAAAAACCTATGAGCTGAGACATAAGGCCGACAAAAATTAGAATAAACTATGTAAAGATAAGTTATAACCAGATGTTTCCAGCTTATCAGCACTGTATACCATGCCCCATTCATTTCTTACTTCTGTACCTGTAAAAAGTTCTGGTTTAAATAAAGACTATTAAAAAAATAATAATGATAATAAAATTCTGGCTACCGCCAATGCTAGCCAATAGCCTCCTAGCAGACACATCTATGCTATCAATTTTAAAATCCTATGTTGCCTTGTTCTCAACTTATCGCATTCACAAGATTTTCAGAAAACTTGACCTCTGACTTTGACATTGAGGTCTCTGAGATTCAAACTTCTCCGAGATTTTTAGGGGACACGCTGCCTCATTCTCGAGTTATCACATTCACAAATTTAGGTATTCACGTTGCCTGCCCGCCTGCCCCGCGGGGTGATGTCAATATTCCATCAGCCATTTACAGCGGAGGGGTAAAAATCATGTAAAAATTATTACATCACCATCCAACTTCAAACCCCCCCCCCTCCAAAAAATTACATTATACACATATATTATTGTGTATAATGACCGTATTGAATATAATGCCAGCAACAAACCAGAACACCGATGAATCTCATGCAGCGCTCGATCCATCACAGTTCACAGGTTACTGTAATGTGTAGGCGATCATTGTGTGCCAGTTGGTTTAAATCTGACCAAAACTGCAGCCAAAACCGACCAAAACCGGCATTCAGCTGAACAAACTAAGAAGTTGACACGCCACATCTCACTGTTCATTACCAAATATTTAGTTTTTGTCATTGGGTAAAAACATGGCGCCAGAGATGGAACAAGTCTTCAGGAAGTGAATAAAGGGTGTGGGGGGGTAAAACTTCAAAGAATTTGGGCATTTCATTATCTGCTGTATGAGAAAAGAAAAAGGTAGAAGGGCTTAAACTGAGCAGCTGACCTCTCTTATCAGGAAAGAATGAAGAAACAGCTTTCAAAACAAAAGCACTTCTCTTTGTTTCACAAGCACAAAATGCTGTTGAAAGAAGATGTGATGCAACAGTGACGAGCATCGCTCTTTCTAAATGTCTCTAAAGCATGTTGCTGCCATTAAGCTTAAAATAAGCATGTTTCTTAAAATATGTTATTATGTTAAAGATAAGCTCAGTTTTCCAGACTGAGCCTAGGCTTAGACTAAAAACTATTTTATCATTATTTACTTTTTTAACGGAAAGCTTCAGTGAATTTTTCCCTTACTCTAAAACAAGGGACAATTAATGTTTGGGAAACTGACTAATAGAGTGTAACTACATTTTACCTATAAATGTGAGGGCACAACAAAACAAAGTGCTTCTGACCTTATCGAAGCCCATGGCGCAGAGTTTGTCTATTTTACGTGTATAGTCGGGACTGGAGACAGGAGCGCCCGCGTAGACGTGAGACCAAAGCCTCGCAGTCTGTTTGAACATTTCTGGGTTCTGCTTATACTGAGGATTCAGAAAGACAGGTCTGTGAGCAACATCACAAAATTAATTAGCAAATATGGCAGATTTTATTTTAGACACAAGTTCACACCAGGTACCGAGACACGTACAGTTACCCAAATATAATTTGGTACTTTTATATCCGATTATAAGCAGATAAAATGCGAGTCGTGCATTAAGTCCTTCCCACCTGGTTTGCTACTACTGCATCCTGTGGATCGTCTGGTTCTGCTGCAGCGAGGAGAGCCTGTAGAGATAACAGCACTGTCCTCAAGGTCATAGCAGCTGCCCTGAGAGAAGGTGAGAGGGCAGGTTAAGTGGATGGAGCACACAGGCACACAGAGAACAGTTCAGATACTTTGCACTTACCACTGGTCTTTTAAAATGTCCAGGCATATTGCTCCTGTCACAGAACTGATATTAGGATGCCAGATCTTAGTGATGAAGCGCACCTAGGAGATACAAATGAGGAAGCGTTATCTAGAGAAGAACATGAGGTGACAGAAAGAAGAAATATTTACAGTTTCTTACAACACATATGTCAGCATCCAGGCTACACTACAGTAGCTGTCATTTTACCATGTGTTGATGTATTGCAAGCCATTGCGAGGGAAATACTGCAAATTAATGAGCCAGCAGTTATGGTTTATGGCACCACTGCATTTTACATCTAAGTGACAAATTAACTTGATGTGTTAAGCATTTAACTTACTGTATAAGCCAAACGCAGGTAGTTTAAATCCGTAAACTGTTTCCTAACAGGTTATTTGGTGACATCATTTCAGGGAAAGATTTCTTACCACCCCTGTGTTGAGGGTATGTTTACAAGATTCATTTGCTTACAGGAAATCACCAAGGACACAATAAATGTTTATTTTCACTATCATCAGTATTAGACTTTCTCTTTCGTTTTAAACATACAAGCTATTAGTGACCAGAAACCTGAAAAGGCTGTTTATAAGTCATGTTATGCTGTTCTCTGTTAGAGCACTAAAACAAACCTAAGGTTTTGTTAAATGAAGCATAACAGCTGAATTTACCTTGAAACTCTGATGCTCATAAGAATTATAAATGGATTCCGGTCAAACTGCCACATATTAGCTTCTCTTCATTGGGTCACTGTTAAATCCAGAAATGAATATAAAATCCTTCGACTCACACGCAAAATCTTGAATAATCAGGCCCCATGATATCCTAAAGACCTCATATTACTATACACTATACTTCTATTACATATCGTTCTTGGACTGCATACTTGTGGTTCCTAAAGTTTCTAAAAGTAGAATGGGAGGCAGAGGCTTCAGCTTTCACGCCCCTCTTCTGTGAACCAGCTCACAGTTTGGATTTGAGAGGCAGACACCACCTTTACTTTTAAAATTAGACTTAAAATTTTACATTTTGATAAAGCATATAGTCAGGGCTGGATCAGATAACCCTTTGTTATGCTGCTACAAGCTCTGACTGCTGCAGGGCTTCCCATGATGCACTGAATGTTTTGCTCATCATTTATCTCCTTACTCTACCTGTTTTTATTCACCACCACTGTATTTAATCATTAAGCTCTGGTTCGCTCTCCTTTAGTTTGCCTTTTGTCCCATCTGTTTCTGCTTTTTTCGCTTTCCTCTCACCCCCAACTGGTTGTGGCAGATGGCTGCCCCCTCCCTGAGCCTGGTTTTGTAGATTTCTTGTTGCTATATGGGAGTTTTTCCTTCCCACTGTTGCCAAGTGCTTGCTCACAGGGGATTGATGTTTCTATTATCGTAGAAACATGGGTGCTACATAATTAAAACTGATTTGAACTGCAGCACTGGGAGATGTTTTTGGAGTTGGGTACCATGCACAGGGTCACTTAGGCATGAGCAGTGGCAATTAGTGACAACCGGTTTTACCAGCTATAACAAAAGTGTACATATTTTCAAAATAACTGAACAAGGAAGAGAGGCAGAGGATGAAAGACACTAAAGCAAATACCTTTGGTGGGTTAAAAGGATAGGTTTCTGGGATTTTTATTTCAAGCTGATATCTGCCACCTAGGAAAGAGAGAAAAGCAGACATGCGGTAGTATATCAGACCACATGATGAGTATCACATATTTTGGCCATCATTTCCAATATGACAGTACCTTCATATGGTGTGTCTGGAGGCCCTGCTATCTCACCCCTCAGCTCTGTGAAGTTCTCGTCCACCAAATCTACTTTAATCTGGTTTTTACTCGTCTGTAGGTTGGAACAAATGCAAAAAAAAAAAGGAAAGAAAGAAAGAAAGAAAGAAAGAAAAAGGCGTTACCCAGCTGTGTCTTCACATGTTCACATCAAATTGAAAACAAGAAGTCCCTGGCAAGATGGTTGTTAGAAAAGGCACGGCTAGTGTCATTTTGTGTTAACATTAAAAACCAGTTTGAGCCCCACTCCCAGAGGAAACGCTAGGACAATTCAGGTTAGCACCAAAGTTACAAAACTATAAAACAGTATTAACAGGACTTGGGCAGGAGGTGATATGACAGCATACACCTTTTAAATAAACGCAGTGTATTCAGACTCTTAACAAACAGCTGATTAACGCCTGATAAGTTTGTTGAACGTTGCAGCAAAACATCACGGCTGTTAATGCTAACTGTGGATACATGTCAAAATAACGTTAACGTTAGCAAGCCTTGCTAACTGCCGCTAACTCATTTACGCTGCTAAACAGCTGCGGTGCCCTGCCTGAGGCGCTAACAGGCCACACACACACAGCACACACTCTAGGTTTATTTGACTTGTGTAATTAAAACAAAGGTGTGCGACGTTGTTTGTTAGGCATTCAGGGCCTGTCAGTTGAGAGAGCTGAATCCCCGGTGTTTCCTGAACACACCCACCTGACATAACAAGGGAGGTTCGCCTGGACGCTGATTTGAAGCTAAAGCTAGCTAAAGTTCTCCTGTTTGGGCCTGACCTGCTGCAACAGAGGACCCAAACCTGACTAAGGTAAATCTATTTGGTCACAATAACGGCTGCCGGTAGCGTATATATTAACAGAACTGACACAATTTTAAAGAAAGAGCTGAGTAGAAGTGAAAATAAGCCGGTAGCGTTACCGCACCTCTTCGCTTTTGAGAACTTCTTTGAACTCCCGTTTGATCCTTTGGACCGCAATGTTGGCCATGGCTGTGTCTGCTGAGCTGCTGCCGCCGCTGCTGCCTTCAAGCTACACCCGTGGCCCGTCTCCCTGTGTTGTTTGTTTGTTTGTGTGTGTGTGTGTGTGAGGGGGGGAGGCCGCCTGTTCGGTGCTTTCCACACTTACGGAGCTCCTTTCACTTTCACCGTGTATAGCGCTTCTTTCCAGCTCAGAGAGAGCTCGCAGTCCGCCTGCCTGCCTGCGCTCAGCGTCAGTCCGTCCAGAACATACACACACATAGAGAGCAGCTGCATGGAGCACACACTAGAACTTTCATTAATGAGCTCTGGTGATAGTCAACCTGGGTTCATGCTCTTTTGTAACTTCCCTTCAGGGCATTTCTGTCATGGTTTCCATCTGATTGTGAGGGATTTTCTTCCTGGAATGGGAACTCTTTCTTACTCACATTTTATCTATATGGTGGTCAGTATCTCTGTGTGTATATATATGTATATATGTGTGTGTATGTATATATATATATATATATATATATATATATATATATATATGTAACGTTCTGCATATATGTTAAAAGCCATATATGCTATTAACAGTCCACATGCTTCTTTTGTAATTAAGCTTAAAACCTCTCAGTTCACCTCACATTGCAGCTTCTGTCACTCTCTAAGTACCTTGTGATAACTGGCACAGGTAGCTGTCTATGTAGAGTGCACACACTCTTCATCTACAGTTCTTCAGCTTAAACTTAAAACTTTTCAGCTGCATTCATACCTTTATGGTTTGTAACATGAATGGCATTTCAGTTGCTTTAATCTCTTGGAGGTGAAGAAGAGAGCGTAGGTTGGATGGAGGGGGTGGAGGCATGTTATGAGGGGTGATTTGAGACAGAAGGATGCAAGAGTGAAAGGGGAGGTTTATAAGATGATATGATGTATGGTTTGGATATGTCACAACTGACAAATAGACAGAAGGCTGAGCAGGAGGTGGCAGAGCTGAAGATTCTCAAGTTTTCATTGGGATTGATCAGCATAGACAGGAATAGAAATCAGTACATTAGAGGGACAACTCAGGTTGAGCGGTTTGGAGATAAAGTTGTAGAGACATGGCTGAGATGGTCTGGACATGTACAGAGGAGGAAAGGAGATATATTGGGCAAAGAATGTTGAAAATGGAGCTGCCAGGCAGTAGGGAAAAAGAAGGCCCGCAGAGGAGGTTAATGGATGTAATGGAGGAGGACATGCAGAAGGTTTGTGTGACAGAGATGGATGCTAGGGACAGGGTGAGATGGAGGCGGATGATCCATTGTGGGGAACCGTAAAGGGACCAGATGAAAGAAAAGGAGTTGCTTCCATCTCTTACAGATGCATCTTTATAGTCACTAGAATAAACTGTTGTTTCATTCACAGAAGTGAATATATTCCAAGTTGGTAACCGATGAAAGTAGGGTAAAGAACCTCTCAGATTTTTTTATATTGATAATAATATTAATAATAACATCCACATATATTATTATATTCAATGAGATGTCTTTTTAAAATTGTTTTGGTGCAATGACAGATTCCACTGTTTGTTTGGGGGGTTTTTTTTTTAATGGTGTGTGTAACTGAGCTTGTAATGTTTCTAAAACTTGGAAAATACAACAGGTTGGTGCTTCTCTGTCTCTTATTTCTAAGTATTGGTGTCTTATAAGCTTATTTGGGAATGGTGATAGATTAACTTCCACTCCCATAGTGACATCATAAAATCAATAAGTTATATAATAAATAAATAAAAGCCCAGATTCAAAGTTAAAGTATGTGTTGTGCTGCAGAAAGGTATGTCTTTGCTTTCCTTATTTAAAAGAATAACATTTATATAGTAGCATAAAAATTAAATATAGATAACTTTAAGTAATGAAAAGTATTCAAGTCGAATCCACCACCATGTATTTGGTTACACAACTGCACAGATGTTGTAGGTTCATGGGCCTCTGTAAGCTGACAGGCAACGGGACTGTTTGTTTACTATCCAGAAAAAGTGATCGTTGCTTGTTGTGATTGGCTCAAAGGGCCCGCCTATCAGACTTTTACACCAATAGCAGGACAGCTGTTTGGCTGACTACAGAGCAGAGCCACCGGGGAGCCGCCCCACTCCCGAGGTCCCGGATGAAAAATAGCTGCTGGCTCACGTGTATTAAACAAAACACAGACGGTGGTTTGATGTGTCTGCAGTTTGATAGTTCTGTGGAGAGCAGCGGTGCAGCTCGGGCCCCTGAGAGACGGTGATCGTTTTCTTAACATCACACAGCTCCAGTAAGTCGCTGTTTTTTGCTCTCATGTCTGTGTTCAGTTAATAACAATCAAAAGACAGGGGGGATGGGTGTGAGTTTCCTCTGGCTTGGCTGGCGAGGTTAGCAAGAAGCTAGTGTAAACGTTAGGCTAAATCACGTAATTTTAAAAGTGCAAGGAAGTAACCGTAGATGTCTTTGACCTCGTTCTAGCTGACTTCCTCAAAAGTGGAGGCAGCTACCAGTGGATCATACTGCAACCTGTGTATGTCTGATGTTAAACCTCCTGCAGTCTTAATGGGAAAGCCGCGCAGTGACAGATTACGGTGTTCGGCTTTAGCTGTGTTGATTCAGTTTGTTTGTGGTGTTGTTGAACTATGTTTCTTCACATATTTTTGTTATTTACTTTGCTGTCACTGATGACAGTGGGTTGGAGAAAAAAACTAGCTATAAGCCAATAGGAATTTAACAGCACCACCAAATGAAACCTTTAGAATGCCCATAAAGTTCACCCAACAGCCCTCTAATTTATTACACAAACTTTGGCTGAAGGCTGTGTGAGTTTTAGCCAGGTGTGTATCACTGGCCGCTGGGTGTAGGCAGTCTTAGTTAAAGACCAATACAAAGTGGTGTACACTTGAGAAGTGGAACGAAAATGATACATGATTCCAAACATTTTTTACAAATAAATAACTGAAAAGTGGGGTGTGTGTAATTATTCAGCCCCCTGAGTCAATACTTTGTAGAACCACCTTTTGCTGCAATTACAGCTGCCAGTCTTTTAGGGTATGTCTCTACCAGCTTTGCACATCTAGAGACTGAAATCCTTGCCCATTCTTCTTTGCAAAACAGCTCCAGCTCAGTCAGATTAGATGGACAGCGTTTGTGAACAGCAGTTTTCAGATCTTGCCACAGATTCTCGATTGGATTTAGATCTGGACTTTGACTGGGCCATTCTAACACATGGATATGTGTTGTTTTAAACCATTCCATTGTTGCCCTGGCTTTATGTTTAGGGTCGTTGTCCTGCTGGAAGGTGAACCTCCGCCCCAGTCTCAAGTCTTTTGCAGACTCCAAGAGGTTTTCTTCCAAGATTGCCCTGTATTTGGCTCCATCCATCTTCCCATCAACTCTGACCAGCTTCCCTGTCCCTGCTGAAGAGAAGCACCCCCAGAGCATGATGCTGCCACCACCATATTTGACAGTGGGGATGGTGTGTTCAGAATGATGTGCAGTGTTAGTTTTCCGCCACACATAGCGTTTTGCATTTTGGCCACAAAGTTCCATTTTGGTCTCATCTGACCAGAGCACCTTCTTCCACATGTTTGCTGTGTCCCCCACATGGCTTGTGGCAAACTGCAAATGGGACTTCTTATGGTTTTCTGTTAACAATGGCTTTCTTCTTGCCACTCTTCCATAAAGGCCAACTTTGTGCAGTGCACGACTAATAGTTGTCCTATGGACAGATTCCCCCACCTGAGCTGTAGATCTCTGCAGCTCGTCCAGAGTCGCCATGGGCCTCTTGGCTGCATTTCTGATCAGCGCTCTCCTTGTTCGGCCTGTGAGTTTAGGTGGACGGCCTTGTCTTGGTAGGTTTACAGTTGTGCCATACTCCTTCCATTTCTGAATGATTGCTTGAACAGTGCTCCGTGGGATGTTCAAGGCTTGGGAAATCTTTTTGTAGCCTAAGCCTGCTTTAAATTTCTCAATAACTTTATCCCTGACCTGTCTGGTGTCTAAATCCAATCGAGAATCTGTGGCAAGATCTGACAACTGCTGTTCACAAACGCTGTCCATCTAATCTGACTGAGCTGGAGCTGTTTTGCAAAGAAGAATGGGCAAGGATTTCAGTCGCTAGATGTGCAAAGCTGGTAGAGACATACCCTAAAAGACTGGCAGCTGTAATTGCAGCAAAAGGTGGTTCTACAAAGTATTGACTCAGGGGGCTGAATAATTACGAACACCCCACTTTTCAGTTATTTATTTGTAAAAAATGTTTGGAATCATGTATCATTTTCGTTCCACTTCTCACGTTTACACTACTTTGTATTGGTCTTTCACGTGGAATTCCAATAACATTGATTCATGTTTGAGGCTGTAATGTGACAAAATGTGGAGAAGTTCAAGGGGGCCAAATACTTTTGCAAGCCACTGTATGTGTGCTGGTGGATGCATAACAAGAAATACATGAAAATAAAATAAGTGGTGGAAAATATCCCAAGAAGAACTCTTGAGGTTCATAGTTTATAACAGAATGTGGAAGAAAGGTCATGTAAGTGACTTTGAACATGGTGTGAAAGTTGGTGACAGATGTGCTGAGTGTTTTGGTAACTGCTGGGTCGCAGATGAAGGATGAGGTTTAATTTCAAAACTCTGAGTTTGTTAATCCTGAGCTGAGGGGAAACTCTGGGTTTTCTGTTCCAGAGAGAAAGTTAACTTCAACAGAGTCAGTGTCCTGGGGTAACAGACTGTATGAACCTAACCTGCTCACTGGCTGGTTTGCTTCAACAAACTCTGAGCTTCTATCAGAGCTCATAGCAGAGCAAATCCATCTGCAGAAGCCTCAGTTAGGTTATAGTTTGCATTTTTTTATATACTTAACATGAGCACTTTTATAATCAATCAATACTCAGTGTAAGGATGAACATCAATTACATTGCAGATTTATTATCAGCGCAAAATAAACTCTGTACTCTCTGTTATAACCTCTCTGACTCTGTGGGCAGTTATGAAGCTGTCACATTGAACCTTGAAGCAGATGGGCTACAGCAGCAGAAGACCACACCTGATGCTATTCATGTTAGAAATAGGAAGGGTACCGTTCACCACTCATCAAAATTGACAACAGACGATTAGAAAAATGTTGTCTGGCCTGACCAGTCTCAATTTCTGCAGTGACATTTAGGTGATAGAGTCAGAATTTGGCTTCAACGGCCTGAAAGCATGGATCTTTCAGGTTTCATATAAGACGACGGTTCAGCAGCTTGAATTGTTGAGGCACTAGTGGTGTTAGTGCTGGGCGATATGACGATATATATCGTGTGGACGATAGAAAAGTGTCTATCGTGCCATTTGTCTTCTATCGTTTCTAACCCTAATTTTATAAATTATTACATAAAATATATCATTAACCCTTTACAACCGGTCGGAGCAGGCACACTCCGTTTTGCCTAACTATTTTTAAATCCCTGTAGAACTGGAACCAGGTAAGGTAGCGCAGTAATTTTTTTGCATATGAAACCGTAGGAGTTGTACTTACATCTTATTCCATTAGCTTGTCCTAAGTCACGGTTTCCTTCCACATATAGCTTTGCAAAAATTGCATAAAAAGCACTTCCAGCAACAAAAACATAATATTCCAGAAACACGCTTTGCCGATCCGATCAGCTATTCATAACACTTCCTACGTTGGAATATAAGTCAGCGCGAACTATCGCATGTCCGCCATTACCTGTCCGAAACCGGAAGTGACGTCATTTTTCGCGGAAAATGTAGTTTTTAAAAGTCATGTTTGACTTTATGCTTTTCTGTATCGTTTCTGGGATGCTTAGAAGTCAAATGACACTGTTGGAAATAGTTTATTTTGATGCACATGCTGTTTTTTTTGCAAATTTGCATTATAATATTTATTTTCATTTTTCCTGTAGTATATAAAAATTAGTGTATCTCAAAAATAAAACTATGAAGACACTCAAAATAAATTTCTCGTGGTTGGAAACTATTTTGTGCAACTTTTTTGTATTTACAGTTTTGAGGGATAAGCCTCTTAAATTTCTCTAACTAGAAATATATGTAAAAAAAACAAAAAACAAAACAAAAACGATTTTAAATTTTTTTTGTAGTTTATTGCACTTTTTTGCAATTTATGTAGTTACTATGGACTTAATGCATACATATTATTCAAATTTTGGGCTATAACGGTTGTATTGATGTATAGCAACTTGAAATGCTCCCACAAATGGCACTACAGCATGTAAAATGTAAAGATAAGCTCTGGCGGACTTGGTTCTATGGTAGGTCTTAAAGGGTTAAATAGCCTGTGGCAAATATATTAGTGTTGTCTTCTCACTATACATACTTTTAACTTTATGCAAGAGAAAATAAAGTATAAAAAAATGATATTTTTCGCAAAGAAACTCCGTCTTGTGGTTTTGCGACATGGTGCGGCTTTACGTGCACCCGGATTTGCGACATGCTTTACGGTAACTCAAAACAAAGACTGCACCCTCTCCACTCGCTGTTTACAGACTGCATACTTTCCAGATGACCACAGGTCTGGTGGTATATCGTGATATATATCGTTATCGTGATATAAAATAATTCATATCGTGATAAATATTTTTTCCATATCGCCCAGCACTAAGTGGTGTAATGGTATGGGGCAAAAGGGGGGGCAACGAAGTCCTGGCAAGGTGTACCTAAGAAAGTGGAAATGAATGTATTTCAGTATTGTTATGAGCTTTAAAAGTTCATCTGGGGTTTGTTATGGGTTTGATAACCACGATTAGACACCTGTAGCAGACATCTGTGTGTTTGTGGTTGTTTTGTTTTTTTATTTTGAACCATTGTCTGTGTGTGTTTCACCTCCATCATTGTCATCATTAACCAGGTTGATCTTACTCCATCAAATCAATGCTTTATCCAAGCCAGTAATAGCTCATCTTCCTTTGTCACTCATAATGACAGAAATCATCCAAGTTCTTGCTAGTATGAGACATCATCTTTAAAAAAAAAAAAAACCTATGTTCATACAAAACATGCTAATACACTTGAGAGTGCAGAAATCAGCTCTGAATGATCTAACATGGTGTTTAATAAAGGGCTTCATAGAGTGATAAAGGTGAAGGCTATTTTAAATAGAGGCTCAACATTCCACAGTTAAAGTTTATTTTCTCTTTTCTCTTTCAAGGTTACTGCGATGAAACTGTGAGTTTGTCAGGATATTGGGATTTGTTGATATTCCCACAAAAAGCTAGAAAACCGAAATTCACTTTTCACTGTTGCTGACATGCAGTAAAATGAAATGCCAGCACTCTATGCTGACTCTCCTTACCTAAACAGTCTCCTCCCCCTAATCAGTGTGCGCTTGTAGAACAACAATAGAGCGAAGCAGTGACGAGAGGGAGTGTTAGGTTTCTTTCAGTTGTTCATGTACGTCCTAGTTACGTGCTGTACTTCTCTTCAGGTGGATACTGTCTGGTGAGGAATGGCGGAGGGAGGCTTTGACCCTTGTGAGTGCATCTGCACCCAGGAGTACGCGATGAGGCGCCTCATCAACCTGGTAAGCGACACAGCTTGGAGGCTTTCTAAATCGCCTAGAATTTAAGTTGAAGAGACAGCGCATAGACATGCCAAAGTATTTAAAGTATGTGGTGTGAAGTGATAACATCATCAGCTGAAGTTTTGTTTTTGTTTTTGTTTTTGTTTTTGTTTTTTGTTTTTTAAAAAAAGGAAACGAAACGAAGATCAACTTGCAAGTAAATTCAAGCCTTAAAGAGATGTGGGGAGAAGGAAATGAAAAGCTACATCCTGGTTCCTGCTCAGTGTTTGTCTTGAGAGCCTGTCTGCTCTGCCATGCAAAGACAGTTTTATTGCCCTCAGGCTTGTATTGTGCTTGGAAATATACTTTGGCTCTTCTTATTTCAAAGTATAACATTTGTTGTTGTGAGTTTCCTAGTTTCATGAAGGACACAGTTCGTAGTTACTGTATGTCAGCTTACAGTTGACCTAATTTACACTTCGTGCACAGGTGTAACCTACATGGCAGAGAGCTGGATACACACTGGCCCATCTGATTTGCTTACAGTGTTAAAGGATGTTGTTCAGATGTTTAGCTCTTATGAGGAATTATTTATAGTGTTTATCTCAGGAACCAGGTAGAGCTCACAGGGTGGCTTTGTAACACTGCTGACCACAATATCTCTGCTGGTTAATGAATCAAAGTTAGCAGGCAGTGTCGTTTCCTCCCAGTTTGAGGGCAAAGAGTAAATCATTTTTTCCCTTCTGTAATTTTCTTCCAGCTGAGGCAATCTCAGTCCTACTGCACAGACATAGAGTGCCCTCAGGAACGTATGTATGAACTTTTCTCAGTATAGCTCACATTTTGTAAGTGTGTGAAGTCACGATAGGACTCAAATGTGTGTTTGAATAAGAAGTATTCTATATATTTGTTTTTTTTCAGTGCCAGGTCCCAGTGGGTCAGTGGGTGGGGGAGGTGACCTGACCCTCCCCATGGTTCTGATGGGATGGGCGGTGTTAGCCCTGGTCCTCTTTTTGCTGCGCCCATCCACTCTCAGGGGTACCCATCATTCTGGCAAGCCCAGTGGACCCCACAATGTGAGTGCAGATCACATTCATTTTACATAACAAATATCTCTGAAATGTAAAGACTTGCAGTAATGTGCAAAAGTCTTGAACCGCCACTCATTTCTTTATATTTGCTAGGAAAATTAGAAAGGTGCAGCAGATGCAGGACGAGACTTTGAGATGATGTTCATCTGCTGGAGACGTGTTTTTAGGCCTGACACTTCTTTTATTGTCCTCCATTTGTCCATTTCCTTCAAATGTCGTTAAGACCACACTGCACATTCTACTGCGATAGGCTAACTTTTTGGTTGGTTGGGGAACATCTTGCTGGCATCAAATCATGTTATCTTTTGCATTTTGTATAGATTCAACTAAAGAAATGGGGAAAATGTTTTTGCAAAAGACTAAGTGACTAAGGTCTTTGCTAAGTTACCTGTTATGTGTATGCAACATGAAACAGCAGACCATGATCTTCAGAAAGCCTGGAGACAGTTGCTCAAGAGCACTTTAAAAAAAAAAAGAGTCTGAAAACAAAATAAAAAGACATGAGGTGTGGCTCAAAACTGTTGCACAGTACTGCGTTTTTTTCCCCTTTTGTCTCCACCTGTACAGTCCAGATACCACGTGCACATCAAATAAAAAGGTCTTTTATCAGGGAAACATATTTCCTTGAATCTAATAATGCAAAGTCCGATTGCTATGAATGAAAGAGAACTATTATCACAGAGGATGAAATGGAAAAGCCAATTTGGTTGTTAATACGCTGTATTCTGCTTATTATTAAAAGAAATTCTTAGTAAAAATATTACCAAAAAAGGTGTGTGTACTGCAGAGTTAGAAGGGCTAACAGCTGCTGCATGAACTTGTGGTTAAAAAACATTGACCAGTGTTTATGTAGCAATCAGCCTAAAAACACAGAAGAAGGACCTTTAGTCATTGCGATAAGAGACATGGGGAAGAGCGGAGGAAAATCTGCGTCATCTAAAATGAAAAAGGTTTCTTATAATGAGGTCAGGGGATTAGACAAACCTGATACCTCTTTGACAAGGCACATGTCTTTTATAACAAAAGGCTGCAACATAAAACCAACCAAAATCTCAGAGTAAAACTAACACAAAATCTCCTCCAAACAAGATTTTCTGCCACCAAACATTTGACTTTTAATTTCTCTCCGCCTGCTTTCCTGTCCTTTTCACTTCTGTCAATAAGCCTTACTAACAGTAATAATAAATGTAATGATTAGGAATATTGTTGTCATAGCTCTGTTGATTTTTATAACTGTGTGTATTATTTGAGTTTTAGACAAGTAACATTATTTCCCAATGCGAAACCGCAGTTGCTGTATTTGAAAGCGGATAGGTTAATATTTGCAAAGATGAGTAATTCTCTCCCTGAATAGAAACCAGGAACCTAATATTTATTCTGTGATGTCCTTCACAGACCAAACTGGAGCTTTATTTTAAGGACAACATATTATGACATTGTGGTTATTATGGTTTTGGGGGTTTCTCTTTTCCTCATAGTTCCTTTTTATGTGCATGTGACAAATCCGCAGAGTTGCAAAGCTCAACTCTAACAGCAAATCTTTGCTAGTTTAGTTTATATTTTAAAAAGAAGAAAGGGTTAGGGTTAGGTGGCTATAATGAGCAGCTGCCTCACAAACATTTTTATGTACTATCTACATTCTCTTGTGCCATCTCAAACGCCAAAATGTCTCAGCAAGGTCTGTTAAAACTTCCAAAGACTATATACTGATTTATAAGACTTGGTGGATTACGTTTGTTCTTCATGCCACTGTCCCCATTAGCCTTAAATGACTACTTATGAAACACTAAGTGGAGGGTGTGTGTGTGTCAGTGTGTTTGCATGTTGCCTTTTGTGTTATGAAGTGCAGCCTCGTCATATCCAACTGCTTTATTAGCAATACGGGAAATGTAAATGGTCAGGATGCCATCAATTTTTTTTAATTTTTATGATAGCAGGTTTACTTTTGACATGTGGGCATGTGCAGATCATCATGTAATTTAAAGCTACAGGTACAGAAATAGCTTATTTGAAGTGGCCTGAATTAAGGGGTATGTGGCCATGTCTGTCATACATCTGTGCTGAAACTTCAGCTCCAAACACTGCAAAGTGTTTACTCAAAGGATCGTGGTTCAAAGCTTTGTAGGGGACACTTTTTAAGCCTTTAAAAATCAGTAAAACATTTATAGACATTTTCAGATTTGAGTGGTAATTCCATGCTAGGAGTTTTTAAATCCCAGTGATCTTTGAAAATACATTTACAAAAAGCCACTTACAGCTGCTCCCTTATTTACAAGGATTTGCAACAGCGGGTAGTTCCACATGTTGGATTTGGAGTTTTTAGTGCCAGATTTTTCTTTAATATGAGGTCCAAAGAGATGTTGATGCAAGTCAAGGGGGCCATCTTGAGGTGCAGGAAACCAAAAACCCAAAATGAACCTAGCTGTAAGACTGGCCAAGTCAACAGTGTGGTACATTCTTAAAAAGAATAAATGCTGACAAGCCCAGCAACACCAAAATACATGAAAGACCGCAGATGAAGTAAAGTGGATGATGACAGAAACTTGTCCTTGACTAAGAAAAACAGCTTCACATCATCTAACCAAGTCGAGAACACTTGAGTAGGTAGACTTATCTTTGTCAAGGTAGACAATGACGTCTTCATGAATGGAAATGCAGAGGATTTAAAACGATGTGCAAACCACTGGTTACTCTCAAGAACAAGAGAGTCAGATCAGACTTTGGCAGACACCATCTAAAAGAGTTCTTTGGACAGATTAACCAAGATTGACTTGTACCAGAATGAGGGGAAAGGAAATGCTGCAAGCCTACACACTATCTGAGGCAAAGCAACAAAAATTCTGTCCAAAAACATTCTTTTTTCCTTCTAATTATAGACTCATCTGTTGCAGATTTGATTCTTTAAAAAAAAAAAAAAAAAAAAATTAAATTAAATTAAAAAAAAAAAAAATGTTTTCTCTTTTTTTGCAGAGTGATGGAAGAGAGCCCCCAGCACCACCTATTGACTAGCAGTGGAGCCAAACAACCAGCAAATGTACACCTCCTCTGACTAGAGTTGCACAGTAGCTGCAACCAGGATAGCACCATCTGTCTTTCTGTCAACCTTCCCTCACATATCTTTTTCTGTTTTTCTTCTTATGATCTTGTCACAGACTTGTCTCTGATTTCTTATTACTAGAGTCCAACTGATCAACAAGGCCAGCACAACTATGACATTTAAAGGGGACCTATTATGCTCATATCCAGCTCCAAAACTTATTTTACTCAATTACAATTGCATGTTTTGCAGTTGCAGAAATGATCCTTTTATTATACTTGTCCTGGTGCAGCTCCTTAGCTCAAGAGGTGTTAGCCCCTCATTCTTTAAGTGAACTTCATTCTTATTCGCTGCCCCTTGCAGGGTTTGAAATGAAGGTGGGTGGAGCTTCTATGCTTACAGTCAGAGCTGCAAGCCTGACTCAATTAAGGATTACTGCTCTCACTGACATCACAAAGGACGCAGAGTAGGAAAAAACTGAGCAACTTTGACTGTATTTAGTATGAGCATCCACCCATGTAAAAGCATATATGGTACACAGATGGGGAAAATGGGGAAAAGCAAAATATGTCCTCTTAAAAACAGTTCTCAACAGTACTCAAACTCACCTTGTTTTTTTTAGTTTATAGTATCGGCTGAAAAGGGAGAATTTACAGTCAAACACAAGATTTTATCCAGAAGAATGTGTTAATAGCTGAACATAATCACATATAAAAAATATATATATAAAACTTAGTACGACACATGGTTTTCCCATCTGCAGTACACACTCAACTACCAAACAACTGTGGCTTAAAATATATATCGTTAGACTCGCTTAAATCAGGAATTTTGGCATTATTTGGAGTTTGTCCCTGATCCCAGCCATGATGGCGGTGGATCTGCAGAAACTCAGATGTAAATCTATGATGAAGGATTGTGTAACGTGATCAAGGAAGAAGGGAGGGGGCAGTAGTAAAGAGTTCCTGTTGGGTCGTTAAATTGTTTTTCTGGTGCTTGTAATAACAAAGGGTGGCAGGTCCTTCAGTCTCCCTCAAACATTCCACACTTTTCACTTTATGAAGATAAAACTCTATACAGTACCAGTAACCAGGAGATTTTGCATCATGTTTTAGTTTTGTATTTAACCCTGCAGAATTTATTTGATAAGGTTATAGTCTCATTACAGTAACACAACATAGGATTTTAATGCAGTGAGTAAGTCTTCTGTGTTTACATTCAGGCCTTGGTGAGATACTCGTCTGACTCAAGCAGGTAGTCAGCTCTGCTATATTGACTGCAAGGCTGTCCCTTTAAATAAGGTGGTGCAGCAGAACGTTTGAAACGAGATTGAAGTTGATCTGTAAAATGTGAGCAAAATATTTGATGCACACACCAGAGAAAACAATTATTCACCTCCAGTAATAAAGAGAAGCTTAGCCTCATTTGACAAAATAAAACGATCTGCAGTTATATCATCATCATGTTAGGATGATTGTGTGCATCATTGTGCTTTAAAAGAAAACTGTACTAGTAGCCAAAATAATACATTATTAGCACTTTTTTGATTCCTTTTGAAGTTCTCGTGTACAGATTAAGTTTTCTAAAAGAAGAACCCAATCAAAAGTTTCTGCTTCACAACTTCTGTACCAAGGTTTGTCAGTGGAAATTAATGAAACGTGCCAATGTGAGTTTTTAGTTTCATATTATTTGTGTTGAAACGGCAATACTGAGAGGCCCTTTTGTTATTTTCACTTTATTTGGGAATGATTTTTTATTTTCCACATTTTAATTGGGAACATTACCGATACTGGAGCCTTACCATAAATAAATATATATCTCCCTCTCATTGTACTTACCCACACAAAACAACAAAACCATTGAACCCAAATATTTTCAGACCCATCAGCTGAGTGAGTCTGTCTGTATTTTGTGAACATCTGTATAGTGTGTGGTTATTAAAGTGTATATGAGCCTTGGGCTATATCCCAGGGTGTCTGTGATAACAGAAATTACATGCATTAATCTTAAAATGAAAGAGTATTTGTTCAATGCATGGAGGGAGTTTAAACACTCGTCTTCATCTGGCTGCTCTTCATTATCAGCGAAAGTCCTCTGAATTATGTTGTACTATGGCTTTCTAGGGTTTTTCTGTGAGGTCACAGGTAAGAGTTAAAAGATTGAAAATGCTGGGTCAATTAAATGGAATCAATGGGGAAGCCATGAGATTATTGACATGATTGGTGGTATCACAGGAGACCTCGATTTACACTGTTACTGTTTAAGAGTAAAAGGGCTTCAACTATGCACTTTTCCTACAACAAAACAAAAAATAAAAAGACTTAAGTCTGACTGCTTGGCTGTGTTCTTGTTTGAAGCTGGCGCATTTCCTTCTCATCAAATTTCTAATTGAAATATGCTTTCAGCCAGAGTTATGACCTAACATTCAGTCTTTGTTGTACTGAAGCAGAATTTTAACATTTGATTATCAGGTGTATTTGGTGACTCTGAGTATTCAACAAAACCACTGATGGGCTTCTACTTGCTCAGCCACTTAATGTATTAGTTGCTGTGAAACGGTGCATCTTGATTGTAATAATCAAGCAACGCAATTCTGAAATTAGGGCTTATAGAGGAGGGGTGGTAATTTAGGCTTATTTTTCCACCAGATGACCTGGACACTTTGCAGTCACTTTGAGTCCAACATAAACTCCTCACTACAAGTATCCTAGAGGCAAATGTGAAGCCATCTGTATGACAGCTAAAGCTTGGTTAAAAATCGGTCAGTCAGCAGGCCGATGAGCCCATGCACAGCATCAAAGCTACAACAGAATGGCTGAAAAAAAGAAAAGAATCAAGGTGTTGCAGTGACCCAGTCAGAGTCCAGACCTCAACCTGACTCAAATGCAGTGAAAGGACCTTACAAGAGCTGTGCATAAACAAATGCCTGCAAACCTCAATTAACTGAAGCTACTACTGTAAAAAAGAGTGGACCAGAATTTCTCCACAGTGATATTAGGGACTGATTAAATTATACAGAAACCCACTACTTCCAGTTACTGCTGCTAAAAGTGGTTCTTAAGTTTTTCACAGGGTTGCATATTTGCATGTGCTTGTCCACCTTATATGTGAAAAAAATACTGTGACTTCGGAAGTTATCTACTTTATTTACCCAGTCTAGCCTCAAATTGATATTAATAAGGACCGGTATTTTTTGTATAAGTGATTTAATTATCAAGAGGAGTAATCACATAAAGCGGTTTTAACATTTCTTTTGAAAATACCTGAACTAGAGAGAGCCTAATATTTAATTCCTTCGTTGTGTTTTTGCTATTTAAATAGTTTATCTCTTATTAGCCTTCTTGCTACTTTTAGATAAACTTTGGAATATAAAACTATGAATCATGTCACTCAAGGACTGAACACAATAGTTCTGACTTTTTAATAATTAATTAAATAAACAAACATATTCCTTCCGAAACAAGTCATGTCGTAAGTCTTCTGAGCATGCGCAGTGCTAAAAAGGAAATGTCCGTCTGTTTCCCTGGGTTACCATCAACAACTTCGCTAGCCCACAGTATCTTCAGTATGTTACCGTGGCTTTAGGGTCTCGTGTATCATTATACATCTGCATAATAATATGTATAGAATAGGTGAAGCTTGAAGAGCAGCGCGGGAGGTCAATAACGTGTTTAGTGACTAAGTAGCTCGAGCGAATGAACCCCAGCTAGCATGTTAGGGAGCTGTTTACAGCTTTTAGGATGACCGAACAGGAATACGGGACGCTTGCTTATTCAAAAAGCCCGAAAACATCTAAAAGAACAACATTTCAGGTAAAGACCATTTCTAAACAACATAAGAAATGAGCGGCTGGGTTAAACCTGATTTTTGATGGAGAATTATGTTAACCTGAAATTATGTCGCTTTAGGATGAACTCCAGGCTGCTGTCTCTGCCAGGGCGAGTAAAGCCAAGACAGATCAGTACTCCTACTCTGACGACTTCGAAGAAGATGAAGATGGTAAAACGAGAAAGCGTTATTATATTTAAAAAGTACTCTAAGTGAATGGAGTAGGTAATTTGTGACAGAGAGATAGTAGCAAAGGTTAATGGTAAGGTTTACAAGATGGAAGTAAGACCTGCTGTGATGTATGGTTTGGAGACCGTTATACTGACAAATAGATAGGAGGTGGAGCTGGGGGTGGCAGAGCTGAAGATGTTAGGATTTTCATTGGGAGCGACTGAGATTGACAGCTCCCAATGAAAATCCTAACGGGAGACAAAGTTGGAGAGAAGGTTGAGATGGTCTGAAGACATGCACAGGAGGGATAGTGAATACACTGGATAAAGGATGCTGCAGGTAGAGCTGCCTAGATGTAATCGAAGGAGGACATGTAGTGGGTTGGTGTGACAGAAGAGGATGCTAGGGGTAGGGTGGGAGGGAAGAAGATGATTGATTAAAAAAAACAAAAAACAAAGAGCATGTTGACAGTTTATCTTTTTGTTTTTCAGATTTTTTAAACAGACTCCTTAAATTAAGAAAAAAGAAGACAGATCCTCTCAAAGCTGGGAAAAATAAAGCCAAATTCATCAACAACTTTGACCTCTCAGATGATGAAGACAAACACAGGAGGACGAAGAAAGTTTCATTCCTGAAAACACAAAGAATCAGCTCTCCCTCCAACAGCACCACTGCATCAGAGTCACAAGAAAAAAACGAGCCCCTAGACTCCCACACGGCTGCACGCGATAGTTCTAATGGGTCAGCATCTTCACAACGCTCCACAGATGACGCACAGCTTAAAAATGCTCATGTGGATTCAGCTGATCCTCAGATCACAAGAGAAAGCTCAAGTAAATCTCTGTCATACCACACATCAGACGATACTCTCCTGGACATGCCTTTACCGTTACCATCTGACAGCAGCATGGTGGAAACTCCAGGGCCAGAGCAAAAGAACAGCTCTGCTGCTGAAGAAAGCTCACAGACTTCACAGTTATCAACATGTGACCTGAACCACACAGCTTCAGCAGGTCTGTTCAGTTTAATACACAGTACTGCTATCAAGTATCAGTGCAGATTTTACATTTAGATTTACACCTGTCATTATTCAGATAGTGTTCCAGAGAGGGAGCCCCCAAGACCCAAACCTCGGCAAAGGACCCTCGGGTTGAACTTTCACACTTCGGAGAAGCCAGCTGAAGACTTTCAGAATCTCAGCAGGCCTCCGACTTCTTCTGTATCAATTCCTCTCTCAACTGATACATCTGGCAGCATTGCTGTAAGGAGCTGCAGTCCAGCTGTGTTTGTTAATCAGTGTTTTAAACTGCAAACTAAAATGAAACTTTTCATAATCAGAGGATGGTTGTGATGTTGTTTCATCATAGTGGACAGAAGGAGACCACACAGTTTCACCCTCTTCAAACAAGAGTGCGCGGTCTCCACTCCTCACAAAGTCCACTGTTGATTCTGGATCCAAAGGTAACAATCATAAAAAATCTTCAGAACCTTTTTATTTTTTATTGAGGAAATAAAAAAAGGGCAACTACAGATAACATGTTGTTTGGAAGTTTGGAAATCGAAAGGAAGATAAGAATAAAAATACTTTTATATTTATAGGTATTGTTTGCATGCAATTATTGATTAGTTATGATTAGTTTAAGGGTTTGAAAGTCAGTGCAGTAAAATTTAAAAAAAGTTAACACAACATTTAGTAATTATTAATTAAAAACTAGACTTTAGAAAGATGTAAACTGTTGTTTGAATATTTATTTATTTTTCAAAAAACCCACTGCGGGAGAAGAATCAATAAATCCTCATTATGATATTATGATAATCATTAAAAAGTTAAAACAAAATAACCAATATTTTTGCTACATGTCTAATTAATGCTCTTAATATTTGTTTTATTGTTTTAGATGGCTTTATTTCTGATGACAGCAAAGAGCAGGAGAGGATCTACTCCACATCATTTGAAGAATTTACTGTAAGACATATTCTGCACTGTGTAACGTCGCTGTGAAGTGTAGTTGTTTTTTTAATGAATCACATCTTATTCTGAGGAGAGCTCCAGCTTCAGTTTGTGTGGGTTTTCAGTCGCTCGGCTGATGGTAGTCTTAAGCGCTTGAGTTAAAGGCAGCAGGACTGTTTTGTAGGTTTGTGAAGATGTTACAGATGTCATCCAAGAGGCTTCTTATGTTCTAAAAACTGATGGAGAATTCTGTTTATTTAACCTATAGTGAGGTCGTCCTCTTGGAGGTGGTCCTGAGAGTTGTTGACCCACCTTGTAATCATTAAAGGTCACATGAGGGTCAGAAGGTGTGAATCAAGGCATGCGTCATTACGCTGCATTCCAGATACCTCGGAAGACTGAACACATAGAAGAAGCCTTGTGGATGAGAGGTCAAACATCTTCATGAACCAAAATGAAGTCCAGTTTCTTCCATTTCTAGAGCTTAAGAGCCCAGTCTGTGCATTGTTGTCTTCCAGGGATGCTCAGGAGATCCCTCAGCTCATCTCTCTCATGTCTCTGAGGAATCTGTTGAAGCAAGGTTGGTAATCAAGCTGCAGTAGCAGAGCTCTATGTGTGAAGCAGACCTGATCACTTAGCTGGCCTTTCTGTTTTTGTTTTGTTTAAATTAGGACTTTGAGTTCTCACTCTAAGACCACTCCAAGATCTCAGAGTGCATGCTCCATTAAAGTGGAGTCCAAGTATTTGGGGTCTCTCAAAGTTCTGGACCGTAAAGTCTCTTTACAAGAGTCTCAGCCACAGGAAGCAGATTCCCTCCGAGCTGCCATTTATCAGGTCAGTGTGGTACTGAGGGTTTTGTCTTTTCTAGTTTTTTTTACATTGTCAGCCATGCAGTGGAGAAAAGCACTGTGACAGACCCTTATTTCTACAGTTTAAAGTCTGTGTGTAAAAGACAATGAAAACCTTACTCAGCACTCCTCTGAGGAACCATGCAGCTAAATATAGAGTAGCAGTAGTTTTACTAATCTAAATTAAAAGAGTGTTTCATAATCTTGAGAGTTGTTGGGAGAAAAAAATGTACTGCACATTGAACATTTAGATTTGAATGAATGTGTGTATGTGTTAAGAGGGCACATTCTCAGTCCAGTAAAATCCACCCTCACTTTTACAAGGAATGGCTCAAAAAGAAAAAGGAAAAGTCGAGGGAGAACATGCAACTGAAGAAGAAAGAGGCCATGTTGAAAGAAAAAAAGAAAAAGGTGAGTCATCTGTGTTTTAGACCAACTACAGGGCACCTTACAAGCTTCAAAGATTACATGGATACTCTTCAATTTAAAAAAAACAAACAAACAGGAAGAGGAGGCTAAAAAGGAAGATGCTGTTGCGTTCTATGAGGCTTGGAAGAAAAAGAAGGCAGAAAGCCTCAAATCTAAGGCCAAAGAGAAGGAAGCTGTGATTAGAAAAGAGCAAAAAGCAGCTGAGGAGAAAGAAGAAAAAAGGCAGACTGCTCAACAGGTATAAGCATATATCACTCTGACACCTATAATGAGATTGCTTGTGTGTATCCATGAGGTTAATTTGGTATTTTAATAACAATTAAAGGTGTTTGAGAAATGGAAACATGAGCATGATCATCTGATAAAAGAGAATTACAGAAAACAAAAGGAGGCTGAAAATAAACTGAAGCTTAAAAAACAAGAACAGGAGGAGGCAAGAAAAAGGGACAGCAGGTCTGCCTTTTCTAACTGGTGAGTGGAAATCATTCATTATTAATTTGTCCCATTTATTTAAAGGTGATGAAAAGCAATATCTCTTCTTTTAAGGCACTGAGAATTCATTTTTTGCAGAATGGTCTGAACAACAGATCCAAAAGATGACTGAGCTTTGCTTTTAGTGGTGGTAATACATAGATTTTAATGTGCATATATGTTTAATAAAATTTGTAACAGCTGTGATGCCAGGTTGAAAAATATCGCCCACTAGATGGCAGTCAAATCTCAGATCTTCATCCACTGTTTATTTCTCCAAAAAAAACAACAACAACACAAAAAACCTCACAGAAAAGTCATGTATACTGATTTTTTTAATCCTCTTTTTTAACATGATTAAGGTGTGAAAAGAAGAAAGAAGTTATCAATGACAAACTCACGTCAGAGCGCGAAGAAATCAAAAATAAAGCGGAGGAGGAGAAATACATGAAGGAAGAAAGAGATAAAATGGCTTTAGAGATGTATGAAAACTGGCTGGTAAGTAGAATTATTAACGATTATTATCAGCATCTGAGGTGCTGCCCGCCACATGCTTGTTTCTTCATAAGACAGATGGTCTCTCGCTTAGCAGTCACGACCAGGCTCCAGTGTGAACTCTTCTTTTGTGACTCCTTAGATGGCACTGACAGATTTCACTGTCAGGAGGGGAAAATCTGGACGCTCGACCAACTGTTTCAGCACATTTTTAATGAATATTTAGTGAATTTCTTCTGATTTAATGCTTTTACTTCATTCTGTTTCTGAGAGAAATTGAATTTATTTTCCACTTCAAGTTTTTAAAATAAAAAAAGTGTGATAGCTTGATAACATCAGAACCTTACATTGTATAGATTATAGATTAAATCAGCATCTTAATATATTTTTTTGTATTGTAACCTGTTTGTGTAATTTTTTTTCATTAAATAGTAAAGCTCAGAGTTGCCAAATGAGCCTGCATTTTACATATAAAGCTAAAATTAAATATGTACAGCACTGTGAAAAACTGTTGATCCATCCCTCATTTGTTTATATTTTGCTTCCAAGGAGCCAGACTTGGTGTTGAGCGATAGTTCTCCAGGCTTTCTGAAGGACATTTTTGAACTAATTTTTAGAGGATGTCTTTGTTTTTTCTTGTGGATCACCATGCAGCAATAAAAGTAATCGTATGAAATACTGACTTTCAACCTTGTTGGTATTGCACCAGCTATGGCTCAAGACTTTTGCCCAGTACTGCATATCCTCTTTGATTAATCATTTCCTGACCTCAGAGTTTTATGTTGTGTTGCCTTGGATGTGCGTGACTCGTAGTGCAGTAACTCTCTCCATTTCGTAGAGCTTTTACAGCAAGACCACAGTTATGAAATTGTACACGTGTCTTGAGATCATAATGGGTGTGATCTTTGACTCAGAGCTTTGTTTTGTCTGCCTGAAGTCCATCTTCCCCCTCGATGTTCAGACTAATTCATAGAGACGAGATCACATCATCCCTGTCACTACCCGTTACATATATAATTGATTTGAACTTTTATTAAGTTAAATATGAGGTTCACAAGACTGTCCCACGCTCTTCTTAATTTCTTATAGCTGCTTGTATAAGGCGTTGTTATGAGGTGTACAAATCCAGTATTTTTGAATATACTGTAAGTGTGAGCAGTCCTGGTCCTTGTGGCTGGTGTCACAGATTTTCTTGTTTTTCTTTAGGCAAGAAAAGATCTAGAGCAGAAGAGACGCAGAGAAGAGAGACGGATACGAGAGATACTCGGAGACAGCCCACCTCCACCATGGAGCCCCCCAAATAAAACCATACCGTTTCGAAGATGACGAATAAAATGTAACATGACACCCGTGTAATGTCTGTTGGTGCTATGTTACATGTTTTTGCAAATGTAAGTTTTGTAATGTATGTTGTCCTCTGACAGCTACTTTCATATGATTTTGTATTAGACAGCAGATCTAGTGTGTGTTTATATTTTTATATGTTTTCTAACTCAGATGTTTGCAAAATTGGAAACAATTGCGGGACAGAATGATTTTGACATATGTAAAGGAAAAATTCATGTATTTAATTTTTTTAAATTGTATTTGATTATTTTTATAAATGTGTTTGTGCTTTAGCATGTAATAATAAAAATAATGATAATTAATGTATTTCAAGGCACTCAAGGACATGTTACACCCAATTAAATATCACAGTATGAATGAAATAACGGTTGAAAAACAACTTAGAATTAAAATTTAAAATAAAATTTTCAATAAAACAATAGACAATTAGGGCTATACAGTAGAATGTGCAGTAAAGCAACATTGGTTGTTGTTGGGGGTTTTTTGCTGATCCCCTTTTAATGTTTATTTTTGTCTTCAGGCTAAGAAGAACGCAAAAACCTGCAAATGATTATTTTTTGTATTGTACGGGCATTACAGTAATTACTTAATAATTTCTCACCTACAGTTATGTTTATAAGTATTTGGAGGAAGATAGGTTTTTGTATTTTGCCTCTGTACACCACCACAGTAGATTTTGAAGTGCAGACTTCCTGCTTTAATTCTGGGGGTTTAACTAAATGTTTAATAATTGTTATTGTTGTGGAAGTTTTCCATTTAAATAAAGCCCGCAGACGAGCGGTGAGCGGTAGCTAACATTCTTTAATCAAAACACAAAGAACAGACAACCAGGTTGGTGGAGAGCCTGCATGACCGCGGGGCAGACGGTCAGCGGTCACCCCTGAGCCTAGCATGGCTCTCAGTTAAATACCTTCTTCAGGAACAAAAGGCAGTACACAGCTGTTTCACACCTTAAGGTTCACACTCCCTTGCTACCTCCCAGAGTCCTCAAAGAGACAAAAGATTCTTCCTGTGGAGTTGTCTGCTTCCCCCCAACTTCCTTACTAGACCCCCACCATTTGTCTTACTGTATGAGTGTGAGACATGTTAAAATCCAGTGGCACCAAGGCATCATACTATAAAATAATGTGATTAATACATAAGTAAAAGAAATTCCTATACAATTCCACCCTTTGATTCTTAAATCAAGAATCACATTAATACCAGAATTTCTCTCCTGACATATCACATATCACATCAACATTATTGTACATTATTGTACACTTTAGGAGTTTCACACTGTGTATCCTCACTTCACTGTTCTCCCACCACCCTTTGTTCATCTTTAATCATCCCCACAATCTAAGCTCTCACATGCAAATGGCAACAACAATGATACAGAGGAAAGGCCTTATCCAGGTGGTCATTCCCAGTCACGGTCATGGCTCCTGGTGTCTGTGCCATTTACAGAGTCATAATTCCAACGTTGATCTCCCTTTGCGCTGTCACTTTTGGAGCTTGGCATGCTCTCTTCATCCCTCGATTTCTGTTCCAACGCGGCTGTAGATTAGGAGCAGAGCAAGTCGTACACTCCTGTAGTCTTCCTCAACGTCAACGTAGAAACTTTTCACTTTATTTTAAGATTTTGCTGTTCAAAATCTCCTCATGACAATCTCCTGGAAGCCCAGTGGTGCAGCCCACTGTGGTTTGTCAGTTGTCCTGAAGATGGTCCCTACTTCTCACTGGTCGTCTTGAAGCCTTCTCTCCTGGTAATGGTCTTCATCTGCACCTCAGTCAATCCTTCCATATCCCTCATGTCACGGTCCCTGCAATTTAAAAATGAAAGCTCCCCCAGAAAACCCTCTTTTGCCCTATGTCAGCTTAGCACAATTAGACATGCACAATAAAGTCGTGCATTGTCTCTTAAAAATTCCCAGGGCTTCTCCCCTGGTAAAGGGAAAAGAAATTCCTATACATTATACAATTAATAAATTGTATATAAAATTATTATACCATTTTCACAGCTCAAATGGAATTAGATAATTAACTGATGAGCAGTTTCCAGGAAAGGCCCATACCCCTGTTATTTGATTAGTAGATAAAAGATCAAGAGTTGATTTCAACTCTTGAACTTCTATTTGGTGTCTGTCAGTGTAAATCCGGCCATCGTTAGATAGAAAAACCAAAATAAATCAGAGGGATCAGAATACTGTAGGAGCAGCCCAGCAACACTAGATCCATCTACTGTTCACTGAAGCGTCATCAGAAATGGTCTGAGTGAAAGGGTAGCTGTCAAGAAGCCATTCTTAATGTATTGAAACAGGGAGAAAAGGCTGAGGCGTCTGAAATGTTTGGAGGAGGTCAGAAGAGAGGTACAACAGTGGATCTCTCCAGTCATTTATATATCTCTGTGTTGTATCCTCGCAGATGTTTCAAATAAAGAGGATCTGTGACATTAGTGCGGGACATATAGGAGGCCCAAAATGCAGAATCATCGCCCAGATGTGCCCAGAGATCACGGTGACTGTTGTGGAGGTCAATGGGTCCCGTTGATGCTCATTTATGATACAATTATCTAAAAAGTTGATCTGAGGATAGTAGGACAGGATTAATTGTTAGAGATCTGGTAAAACTTTAACTAGCAGCAGTTGGTCATAGGCTGTATTGATATGCTCACCTTTGAGATTCAAATACAGCATCTCAGAAATGTTTCAAGCTTCATTCATTTATTTGACAGAATTATAAACATGGTTTAAAAAAACAACTTTAAATTGGTTGCTTTAATGGCATGGAGTTGGCTTTTAACTATAGTTCAGAAATTTTTAACAGGGTTGAGGTCAGGGGTTTAGGAAGGCCATTCCAGAAGTTTTATATTAACCTGCCTAATTTATTCCAAAACTAGTTTTGATGTGTGTTTGTTGATCATTGTCCTGTTGGAACAACCAATTGTGTGCAAGTTTCAACCATCTAGCTGTCGACTTCAAGTTGAAGAATTTGGAGGTAGTTTTTGTTCTTCATTATTCCATCCGCTTTGTACAATGTACCAGTGCCACTGGTAGCAAAACAGACCAACAGCATGAGTTTACCACTCCCATTCTTCACAGTTAGTACAGTGTTCTTTCGTTCGAAAGCTTCACCTTTACTCCTCCAAACATACCTCATCATTGTGGCTCATATAGCTTAGTCTTTGTCCCATCTGACCTGAAAAATTTCCCCAGAAGACATATGGCTTGTCCACATGGGTAGCTGCAAATTTCAGTGGAGGTTGAAGATGGACTGTAAGACTGATATTCCAGCAGTTCTTCTTCATGGCAGGCTTGATTCTTGGTGGTCTGTGGGTTGTTGCTCAGCATCCTAACCAATTTCATCTCATATAGAGGGTGACAGTTTGGGTCTTCGTCCAAACCTTGGCAAAGTGGTGACACATCTGAATAATTTGTACAATTTTTGAACTAATGACCATCGAAGCTGCAGTTGTTTAGAAGTGGCTATAAGAGACCTTCTTGACTATGAAGCTTTGATTCTCCCTTTTAGATCTCCACTGAGCTCCTTGGAGCTTTGCATTGTTCTGAGAATTGGTAAGTCGAATAAGTGCTGTCTTAAGTCATGAAAGTTGTATACTGTACAATTATTCCACCCCGGAAAAAGAACAACTACCATGACATTCATGCCCATGATGATTGTAAACTTCTAACCACAACTACGGTGCAAAATGCTTTTACTTTGAAGGTATGCCGCCGGAAGTCTGACCAGTAAATAAATAGTGGTATCTCCGAAGACGCCCCTCAGTTCAGGTTGAGGTCCAGGTGAGGAAAGTTGTTGCAGAGATTTCATTGGTGTGATTTTTATCCTTCGAGCTCTGGTTTGCTTTCATTTATCGTGTGTAACGGAACCGTGGCTGTGGGTTTTGACGCCGGGACAGGACACATTTAGCGGAAGAGCTAACACAGTCTGCGCATTGCTGAAGTTCAGAGACTGTCGAGCTGGCAGAGGTAACGAACCGTTAGCTAACTCGCTGAAAGCAAACACTCACACACTCATTCATTCACTCACTCATTCTCGTGTTTAGTTCTCCCTGTTTGAAGGAACAGGACTTAAAGTAGCTTCATCGTTCTCCTGTCGATGTGCCACATCAACGCAGGGCAGCTAACGCGAACTAAGTGAAAGGCATCAGGGATAAAGGGCTCATTTTTCATCTCTGCTTGACGTGGCTGAGCTGCAATAAAAGGCTCTTTATATTCCACCAGGCTACAACGGTGCACCTGGCAACTATTACCGCGGCACCACCGAGGAGGTGAAGTACTCCCGGAGGAAGCTTTTAGACAGAAAATCTAATTATTTGAGAAGAGCCACTCCCCTCTGTGTGTAACAGTGAATCAGCTTACCTGGGTTCCACTTGTAAAGTTGAAGAATCAGCAGAGCAATTATTTTCCTGTGTAGGAACTAGTCATTACTGTAATTTTCTGTTATTTTGATAGTTGGATGGTAGCGTTTTACTTGATTCTTATGGACTAATACTCCAGTCATCATCTGTAGAGAAACTGGATCTATAACGTTTAAACTATTAGAAAAATGCTTGAGATGCTGTTAAAATGGTTGGTTTTGTTCTCGACTATTTGAGCCACAGTTTTTTCATATGTGTGTTAAGTGAATATATCAGGGATAGTCAATACCGACTTTCATGATAGCAAATTATAAAAAAAAAAAAAAAGATTTTATTGACAAAGATTGTATTGTTATGGAGCTGAAATGATGAGTGAGATAATCTATTACTACTTACTCTTCAAATCCTTATAAATTGTTTTTTAAGTGATTTGGAGCAAAAGCTGTGTAGGACTCCTTGGGACCCCCTCCTCTTATTTTTCTTATCTGGCAAACCCACTGATAAGCTGTTGGCAGGCCCTGAAATGTGTACAAATAAGGCTTGCTTGATGGGTAGTTTATCTCTTTGGTGGCAGGGAAGTGCGTTCACTTGATAACTTTATAACTCTGTGTTGTATCCTCCCCAGATGTTTCAAATAAAGAGGATCTGTTGCATTGGTGCGGGTTACGTAGGAGGCCCAACATGCAGCGTCATCGCCCAGATGTGCCCGGAAATCACAGTGACTGTTGTGGACGTCAACGAGTCCCGAATCAAAGCCTGGAACTCTGACACTCTGCCCATTTATGAGGTAGCGTGCCATTATTTAAAAAAAAACAAAAAACGTGGCGCTGAGGATAGCAGGACAGGATTAATTATTAGAGATCTGGTTAAAGTTCAACCAGCAGGAGTAGGTCGTAGGCTATTATCCTGATATGCGCAGCTTGAGATTCATATACAGCATCTCAGAAAAGCAGTAAAGTGTTCAGATTCATTAAGGAGTAGGTGTAGCCAGGCAACAGTTCCAGGGAAATGTTTTTGTTAAACATTGCTCCACCTCATGGACAAAATGAAACCTAAATTACTTCCAGACTGTGTTGCAACTTTTCTACGTCAACTCCGACCACAGTGTATTGCATCATCGTGAGTAGTTTAAGGGTAGTCGGTGGTCACAGTGAGCTCGTGTTGCACTCTTCACGTTTTTTTTTTTTTTCCCTGCTGTCTTACTAACACGGCCTCTCACTTCCTCCCATTTCAGCCCGGACTGAAGGAGGTGGTTGAATCATGCAGAGGGAGAAATTTGTTTTTTTCCACAGACATAGACTCGGCTATCAGGGACGCAGACCTCGTCTTTATCTCTGTGAGTCCATCATTTGGCTCCACACACACACAGACACACACAGCCCTAGAGCCCGACTGATACTGGATATTCGGTGGTTGAATATAACTGAAAGATGTCTGATAGTCTTCAGTTGTTTTTAAAAGAGGAGATTGTGTCCTTATTATTTAACTTTTCAGTAACGTATGTAATATGCTATGCAGAACACGTTCTGCTCAGCTGTGATGTGTAACGTCTCTGTAATGACACAGTTTCTAATTTACTCCAAGCATCATTTTCTGCATTAAGTTTCTATCTTGGTGCAAATATATAGTTCAACACAGGCCAATAATGATTGACCAAAATATCATTCGGGTTCCTCAACACCCACCATTTTTGCTTGTTTGGCCCACTGACATAATTAAACTGCACCTCTCCTTGCACTCCTTCCCCAGGTGAACACCCCAACAAAGACGTACGGGATGGGGAAAGGTCGCGCGGCTGACCTGAAGTTCATCGAGGCGTGCGCCCGGCGCATCGTCGAGATGTCCGACGGCTACAAGATTGTCACGGAGAAGAGTACGGTGCCGGTGCGCGCCGCCGAGAGCATTAGACGGATATTTGACGCCAACACCAAACCCAGCCTCAACCTTCAAGTGCGTACCGTCACGTGTGCGAAGCTCTCCGACCTCTCCTGTGCTGCTTGTTTCTAAAGTTGTGCTGCCGCTTCAGGTGCTATCCAACCCAGAGTTCCTCGCAGAAGGAACGGCGGTGCGCGATCTGAAGGAGCCAGACCGCGTCCTGATTGGTGGAGATGAGACTGCTGAAGGTCAAAAGGCGATCAGAGCGTTGTGTGCTGTATATGAACACTGGGTCCCCAAGGAGCGAATCATCACCACAAACACGTGGTCATCTGAGCTCTCCAAGCTGGTGAGTGAACCCCTGGGTGAGGTTGGCAACAGAGAAGAGTTTCAGTAAATCTGTTGGTTGTTGTAGCAATTTATTAATGGTTTGCAAAAAAAAAGGCCAGTTTTCTTGGAAAATATCAGTCAGTCTCTCATGATTGATATTTTTGATATTAACAGTCAATAAAAAATAAATTACCGGAACTACATAGATTAGATTAGTGTTTATAAATCTGTTTCCAAATAACTGCTCTTTATTTAATCTGTTTATTGAAGGGTATATAAAACATGGAAAAAAAGTCAAATAGATGAACTCTCTGCTTGTAGAAAATAAACTGCGTAAATTATTAAGACATCAACTTTTACTCTGTGCTGTCAATTAATTTCTATGATCAGTTTTAATCAGCTAGTTGTTACTCATCTGTATATGGAAATCAGAAATGTGAAACGTCACATACAAGTTGGTGGAACCAGCGAATATGTTGTATTTACTTGATGTGTGTGAGATGAGACACCTTTCAGTCTGTCTGTGAAGCGGTCCTTTTATGCAAGAAATTGAGAAGCGCTCTGGCTGAATGTTTCCATTCAGTAACATCTTTGCCCAGTGCTCTATAAAAGCTCTTAGAGTTAGTTGCTGGGCGTCTCTCCTGCCCTGAGTCACATTTGATTTCTGTGGCTTCTTGGTTTGCTTTCTTGGGCTAAATGTCCTCGAATACACCATCTCTTAACTCATGCATTCACTTGCACTACGGAGCATACTGATTACACACACCACGGCTCAATTTGAGGTCTTTGTTTGTTCGTTTGATAAAAAATAAACTGGTTTAATTGGATTTGTGAGTCTCCTTCTGTCATGAGTGGGTGGCCTGGTGTATGAGAAGTGCGCAAGTGATTATCACGGGACTTGTCGTTATCACAGCGCTAAATGAGTATTCCTGTGTGTCTGCGTGCAGGCAGCTAATGCATTCCTAGCACAGCGAATCAGCAGCATCAACAGCATCAGTGCTCTGTGCGAGGCCACTGGAGCCGACGTGGAGGAAGTGGCCAAGGCGATCGGCATGGACCAGAGAATAGGGAACAAGTTCCTTAAAGCCAGCGTAGGTGAGAGATGGGACCCGCTGTGTTTGTTTTCACATCCACTGAACACGTACGAATGTTTCCCGTTCATCTCTTTGCTTTTTCTGATGCCTCGTACAGGTTTTGGTGGAAGCTGTTTCCAGAAGGATGTGCTGAATCTGGTTTATCTCTGCGAGGCCCTCAACCTACCTGAGGTGGCTTCCTATTGGCAGCAGGTGAGAGCGACGCTCCTTTATATGTGGAGGAGTAATGGCTGAAGTCTGAGCCCCTCCCGATTGACTGAACACTTTGCCTTAGGCTAAGGGAGAGCCCATCCACCTGTTGGAGAAGGCGAATTTCTGCCTCTTCCATGCGCGTTCTCATTCCTTCGCCTTCAAAATAACTAACAACAGTCTTAACAAAAAGATCAGGCCTAGATTAACAAAATTATGATGTTTTCTACAAGTACGTCGGGGCTGCCACTCCATTTGGTGGCAGATGGATGCAAAACATTTAGGACATAACGGTTTATCTCCCAATTAAACAACTTGTACGTCTGGTACTGATTAGTGAGAGTAGTGATTATTTATATTTTTTAAGGTGATCGACATGAATGAGTACCAAAGACGACGGTTTGCCTGCAGGATCATCGACTGTCTCTTCAACACTGTTACTGGCAAAAAGATCACCCTGCTGGGCTTCTCCTTCAAAAAGGACACGGGTGACACGAGGTGGGTCTCCTCCTTTTTGTTTTCCTCTTTTGATTCTCTTGAAATTACTTTGTTAAACTTTTGTTAATCATACACCTCACTGTATGAAAGGATTATGAAGAGCCCATTTCAAACCCTGAGTTTGCTCTTTGTACACATAAAACCTGCAGAGTCACTGCTGATTGCTTATATGTGCACCTGTGAACTGTAACCTCGATCGGAGCTGACATCAAGGTGTTTGTGTGTGCACGTGTGTTGTGTAACTCCAGGGAGTCGTCCAGTATCTACATTTCTAAGTACCTGATGGATGAGGGCGCCAAGCTGTTCATCTATGACCCCAAAGTCCTTAAAGAGCAAATCATTCATGACCTCTCCCAGCCCAGCATCTCAGAGGACAACCCAGAGAGAGGTGTGTGCGCTTTAATACGTTTGTGTGTTTACCAAGGTTACAGTTTCCAGTGCAGTACTGAAAAACTCATTGTGTGGTTTATTTTTGTCAATACCCTGATTTACTTCATGTCTGTACGAGTGAACCAGCTGGTTTAGTGTAAAGACACCTTTAGCTCACTTCAGTACCCAGCTGCAAACAGCTTAAATAAACATGACTGTAATGTGGTGATAAGTGAGCTATAGAGATGCTGCTCTGTGGGTGGTGTTACCTCTGTACAGGGCATTGCTAAGCAAACTGGTTACAGGCTTGAGCTTGACACTTTACACGCAGATAGGAGAGGTAATGATGTTCTTATCAAACGCTTTAAGATTAAAACTATTAAATTACTACTCCGTTTCTGATAATAAAATCAGATAGGACTTGAAAATAAACCAGAATTTCAGGATTTAATAAAATGTATAAAACTGTAAGTCTGACTATGCTGTAATAAATAGTTCAAATCTTCTCTTGGGGAGAATTTAAGCCAACAAAGTATATCATGTCCTTTACACCCACCCAAACATGGGTGGGTGTAAAGGACATTTTCAGTAGAACCACTGATAGGATAGGGGCACGCCATGTCACAAGAGACTAAACTTCTTAAACGTTACCTGTATTTGCTCAATTCCTGCTCCATATTTTCATTCTTGAACTTTGGTGCGATTCACATTTCAAAATGATCATTGTTTGGCTTTTACTGGGCCTTGGTGCAGAAAGTGTTTTAGAGTCTTTCCTCTCTTCTGACTGGCTATCCCTCACAAACAGAAGGTTTGAAAAGCAGGCAGGCATGGCAGCTGTAGCTGAGAGGACCACATTAGAGAGATTGCTTCTCTTAGATGTCACTGAGATCTCAGTAACTTTCAGTTACTTGATCAGTAACTAAAAGTTCAATAGACACAGATTTATTTTTTTTTATTACATAGTGCAGTGAAGAGGAGACAGGAAAGGAGGGAGGGAGTGTGGGGGAAGTTTACTTGCTAAAGCAGCACTCGCTAACACTAATTTGTTTTAACTGTTCTTCATTTTTAGTGTCTGAGTTGGTGACTGTGACATCAGACCCTTATGAGGCTTGCCAGAGCGCTCATGCATTGGTCATCTGCACAGAGTGGGACATGTTTAAGGTCCCAGTTACATTTTACTACTACTTTTATTTTTTAAATGCTTCGTATTTGAGGAATATGTGAGAAAACATTTTAATAGTCATATCTGCTTAATCCCACCACAGGAACTGGACTACGATAAGATTTACAAGAACATGCTGAAGCCGGCTTTCATATTTGATGGCCGCAGAGTGCTGGACCACCTTCACCCTCATCTCCAGAGCCTCGGCTTTCAGGTAAGCAGATTTTTTTTTTTTTTTTTTTTTTTTAAAAAGAAAAAAAAAAAGTTTCATGTAAAAATCCAAATCTGTGTGAACAAGGAAAATATTTAAGTTTTTGTTTGTTTTCCTGTCTGCAGATCGAGACCATCGGTAAAAAGGTGACGCCGGCACGAATCCCCTACACTCCAGCAGCTGCTGGTCCTCGAATCACTGCCAGCGACGTTCCCACCAGCAAAGCAAAAGTCTGAAACTCATTTCTTCATCACTCAACATGCAGCAGATTCCTCCTAGCCTTTTTTCCCCTGTAGCTGGTGAAACAATCCAGATCCTTCTCCCTCAGATGCTGTATCATGCATGATGAACAGTGTGTGTGGGGGAGATGAGATGAGAGCTGCTGAACCTTGAATCCGAAATTTGTGAATGTTTGTTTTTTGTTTTTGATTAAAGCATTCCATATATGGTTAGTTTTATACATCTCGCATGTCAGGTACACCTGTTGTTGGACTGATTTCTGATGAACACTATCAGCCTGAGTGTTATTTACTGTACAATCAAGTATTGTTCTAAATCACAAATTTTATACTTTTTAAAGTATTTTTTTATAAATCTACTGTATGTTAGTCTGTCCTCAATATCTGTGGCTGTTTACTCCAAAGGGCCAATGCAATAAAGCAAGTAAATTCATTTTTCTGTTATTTTGTCTGTTTCAAAAGTAAGAAATGACACAGCGGAAATGTGACCTTTAAGACTTTTATTTCTATAAATATCAATGTACATTTGAACTGATCGGTGTGCAACACAAACATCTTTCTTGTCCAGCTGTGAAATTTAAACAGTTTTACTGTAGAAAAAGTGCACTTTCTTCCAAACTGGCTCTTCAGCAAATACACGGGTATCAAAAAAATCTTTTGCCACCTGTTTACCTGCTGGGAGGCCAATGGGCCTCGCTTTGTACCTTTCTTACACACAGTACAGGATGGATGGTGCTTCTTGTTTTTGTATCACAAGACTGATTTAAAAAAAAAAGAAAAAAAAGAATCCTGCTTCATTAAATCAGTTCTAAAGAAGCAGACATGAAGGTGTTCATGAACAGAGCCCACTGTTAAAGGTCAGTAGCTTTTTCTTTTTTTTTTTTTTAAACCCAAAGTTCACTGAGACGAGGGATGGGATTTAGGAACCCCTGAGGAGCGGAAGGCAATTACAGCCTCTGCTCCCGACAGCTGGGCGAGTTGGTGGACACTCGAGTTATCCAACGTGTCTGCTGTTTGTTCTTTGATCGTCTCTTTAAAATGCAGCCCTCTGGCTTTTTCTCAGGGAGCACAGAGCAGCAGGTAGAGTATGGTCCCTGTACTTACAAGTCTGTTATTGTCACTTTTGTAGCTTTATTTAATGCCTCCCACAAACATTGTACTAATATTACACGTTTCCTGTGCTGTACTTTAAATCGGTGCATTATGTTACAGACGGACGAAGCGTATTTTGTCACTGCGTACAGCTGAATGTAGATGAGCTGAACGCACACAGCAGGCTCCTCATTCTGCTGCTTCTGCTTTCCTCTTCTTCAGTAGATTCTTTAAGAAGAATTCGCCTGTGAAGAAAAAAAAGAAGAAATGCAGTGAATTCATCCATCCTCTGCTTCTTGTCCCGTTCACAGGAGCAGCAGTCTAAGCAGAGATCCCCAAACCTCCTTTCCCTGCCCACTTATCCCAGCTCTTCCATGGGGGACCCTGAAGCATTCCCAATTCACCCGAGAGAGATAACCTCTTCAGGCTACTGTGGGGTCTGCCCCAGGTCCTCCTCTAAATAGGACATATCTAAAATACCTCATTTAGGAGGAGGAGGAGTAGCAGCTCCACACCGATTCCCTTCCGAATGAAGGGATTCTGCATTCCTGTCTCTGAGGGGGAGCCCAGACGCCCTTCAGAAGAAGCTCATTTCCACCAATTGAATTGATCTAATTTTTATTAAGTGATTTGGCCCGAGTTTTACTGCTGAATTTGTCTGAGAATGCAAAGCCAGTCCACACAAATGGTTTTTAGGCTCTTATGTGACGTTTGTCAGATTCTTCGATTTTCCTTTAGTCTCGACATTTAATAACATATGATTTCTCTTCTTAACTGAAACAAATTAACTGTCTCTCTTTTGTTTTTGTAATCATATAATTATGCTTATAGTTAATATAAACCCTGATCACAGCGTCTTTGGACAGTCATGAGGATGATTTGTGCTTCATTAGGTGCTCTTTTCCCCACCTGATCATCTCTTTAAAAAAAAAAATTACAATGTTTATCTGACAAAGTCTATAATACGTTTCTAGAGGTGCAAAGTTGAAAATATGTAACTAAAATGATTTCCTATAGAGATTTCATATTCTTTGCACACTGGCTGGACATGTTGAATATTAATATATCCAGAAAATACTAATAAACATTTATTTTTATAAATAATAAAAAAAATATTCTTTAAAGAAAAAAGAATTATGTCCGTGAGACACTTCTCACCTGCTTTGTAGGAGGATCGCACCAGTGGTCCGCTGGCTGTGTAGGTGAAGCCCATATCACTGCCAACTTTCTCCCAGTGGGCAAACCTCTCTGGAGTGACATATTCCTCCACCTAAATCCCAAACACACACACCCAGAGTCAGAGTGAATGTGTCAGGCAGCTGTGTCTGTAGCCAGCAGCACAGCAGTAGGAGTGTTTACCTTTAGGTGGCGTTTGGTCGGCTGCATGTACTGCCCGAGCGTTAGACAGTCCACTTCTGCCTCTCGCAACTCTGTAATGACATCCTGTCAGAAAACTGTAGAGTTTGTCTGATTTTTTTAAAATGTGTGTGTGCATGAGACAGCAGACTCTACACACCTGTCATAGTGTTAATGATCTGTTGGTCAGTCTCTCCGAGCCCCAGCATGATGGAGGTCTTGGTGAGCACCGTCGGTTTGACCTTTTTAGCGTGCTTGAGGACGCTCAGAGACTGATCAAAGTTTGCTCTGGGATCACGTACATGCCTGTAAATACATAACAAACATCACTGTGCATCTGAGAAATGTCTCTGCTGCACCACCTGCTGGTCAACATGTGTTACTGCAATGTAACGACCTTGCATATTTTTATTAACTTTAACAATACTTCACACAAGCCTGCTTTATAATGTGTGTTTATGACCATGAATTTAACCTTTCTAATGGCAGAACCAGAAATTAGATGCTCAGATTTTGACTCTGAGGACTTACAGTCTATTAAAAATGCCTCAGTACCTTTGTAGCTCGCGCACTGTTTCCACATTGTGGGCGTACACGTCTAATCCCGACAGGGCGATCTTTTCCACCGCTGTCAGGTCTCCACGGAAATCAGGAGTCAGGCATTCAACCAGGATCTGAGGATTTCTAGCAGGAAATGATCAAAGTTGCTTTTACAAAGACATTCAGATAATGTAATAAATCCAAAAGGGGCGGAGTCGAGTTTACCTTTCTTTCAAGTTAGTAACCGTCTTAGCAAAGTGCTCCGCTCCACCATCAGCAATATCTGCACAAAAATACAGAGAGAAGAAAAACAAATGTTTTATCAGAAGAGATAATATTTTGAAAATGCCTTGAATTTTATCTTTAATTTGTGGACATTTTTGTTTTTGTAAACTGAAAGTTAAAACCAGAACAGTCTGATTTCTGGTACAGCTTTATGTTATTAAATTCTACAAATGTGCCTTTATTGCAATGCACTTGATCGTCACTCATGTAATTCTTGCTGATGCACAACAGCAAGAGACTCATGCAGATACAGTCAGGTAAGAAACCAGTACCGTCTCTGTCGACCGAGGTGAGGACCACGTAATCCAGTCCCCAGGCGGCGATGGCTTTGGCTGTGTTGTACGGCTCGTCAGGGTCAAGAGGCGGAGGCTGACGTGCCGTCTTTACTGAGCAAAACCTGCACCCACGGGTGCATGTGTCTCCCATCAGCTACACACACAAACACGTTATCTCGCTAAAATAGAACAAAGAATCCAGACAAATACAAAACACTGATACCGCAGCGCCAGTTCATAAAAGAACAGATGGTGACTATTACACATCTATGTCCAATCAATCAATACGAGACCGACCTCTGTACTTACTGCAGGCATTAGTTTAGTGTGACAGTTAAACACAAACTACAGATTAAAGTGCTTCTTTGCCCTCTTCAAAAACTGGAAGTAAATTCAGCTGCACAACAGCAGCAGAGACTCACCATGATGGTGGCTGTGGCTGTGGCGTACTCTCCTCCTCCCCAGCATTCCCCAATGTTCGGACACCTGGCCTCCTCACACACCTGAGATAACAGACACCATATTTAAATTCAATTCAATTCAGATTATTTATAAATCACAACAACAGTCATCTCAAGACACTAGGGGTAGGATTAATAATAACTAATGATTAAATGCAAAGAGGTGTATAAACGCACAGAGAGTCAAAAGGTGAGTGAATCTGAGTGTTTTAAGTCTAATCTAAAAAAGCGGAAAGGTTGTCTGGCTCCCAAATCCAAACTGGGAGCTGGAGGCGTTGGAATTCTTTGAGCTATCCTACTGCATCTAAACTGTTTTCATGGGCTGTTTACAGTTTTTCTCAGTTGCTTTGGTGCATTTCTCACAACAGAATTAAACTTTGCACAATAGTTAGTTCAACCTCCACAACATGTAGTCGTTTTGGCACAACCTTGTGGCGGTTTCATGTTCATTTCGTCCAAAGGCAAATGCCTTTGGACATGAAGCAGTTGAGTAAGTACAAATATCTAAAGAATGGTCACTTTTGACTTGCTATTCATCACTATCTCCTTGCTTCTATCATGAATGTCACAATTATTTATACTTGTACCGGCTGAATAGTCATTGTCCATACAACTAATAGTCTTCATTTCATTGCTTGTGTCAGTGCACTCAAAATTGTTGAACATCTTGTCAAACAATTTGTACACCCATTTTGAAAACCCTATTTTTAAGGAGTTTCCATGAAAATCTCCATAAATTACTTTTCTCAGGTGAACCTTCTCTCACACTAATGAAAATTGGTGTGTGTTACTCTTACTTGCAACCAATGAAAAGCCTCTTCTACCCAGTCATAGGTGAATCGCGTTACAGTATCCCCTACTCTACAAGTATATATATAATGTAAACCAACAGACAGGATTGGCATGAGGTGCATACTGAATCTACAAAAGCTTGTGATGACATCACAGCAGAGTCCTGCAGAGGGTGGATTCGACACTCCAGAAGATACTTTCCCCGATGCAACGATAGAACTGACATTCGCTGTGATGTTGATGCAAATATGTGGCCAGACGGACAGGAACGTCTGGATGTGCCAGAATGATTTACTGTACTGTTACATGTGCTGTTTATTGTTCACATTAGTGCACAGCTCTACCAAATGGGTGATTTTATGTATTCTACAGTGAACAAGTGACTGTAGCATATTTTTCTTTTGCACAATTCTGTAGGATTACAAACACTTCTACACAATGGAAATGTGAAACGTACGTATTCAGTGTCTCAGTTACTCCCAAGACTCCCATAACATCTACAGTGACTTCACTGCACATTTCAGATGGCTGTACAGGTAGGCCATAGTGCTGTCGTCAGCATTTTCAGGTGTCACCAATTGTTTTTGCAATGGGAAACACTGAAATTATAAACTGTCATAGTGGAAACATGACAATGCCATTTGACTATCTTGTTCATACAGATGGTGTCAAGACTTTTCATTTTGATGGCACTGGCAGCTTCATTGACATGGATACTTGCTTTTGCGGTATGGATAATCAATTCTGTGCATGTGACGTGCTTTTGCAGGCTATCCACTAGGTTTTGCAGTTTGCACTAATTGTTTTGGGAAATGCACTAACTGGTGTGCAAATGTTGATGGTGTTCTGAGAAACGCACCAAAGCGACTGAGAAAAACTGTAATGTTTTGGCTGCTGTTACACAGGAATTTCAAAATTTCTTTCTTATCTTATTAGACTACACATTTTTCAGCCTTTCTGTTGAAGGTTGAATAGTCAAAAACGTAGCATGTGCAGTTCAGTGAGACAGCGTGGGAGTTCAGTGTGCTGAGAAACTGCAATATTTTGATAAGTGCGTCAGTGCTACAGCAGTGTGAAGGCGAATCAGCGGAGACCTTCAAAGATTTCTTTAACAGCAGCCAAAAAGCAGCTGGGGCTGCCTGACAACTTACAGACGTAAAACTTACCGTGTGAAGGTTGAGATCTCTCAGTGTGTTCTTCAGCCTGTTGTAATTCTTTCCAATGGGGATCTCAGTCTTCAACCATGGAGGAAGCCGCAGCCTGACAGGAACAACAGCAGAGACAGCTCGGTGTCTAACAGTGCTCTCATCTCTAAGTTTCTGTGTCTAAGTACTGATAAAAAAAAAGTTTACTGATAATAAAGAAACCTGCAAGGTCAGAGCCTGGAGTGTGGGGAAGAGCTCATTGAGAATTAGTGGCAGGCTCTCAGGTCTGCCTGATGCCCCTACATGTAATAACTGTGTCCTCATCTGTATTTTGATGAGGACAAAATGCATCCAAATGCATGCAGGATGAAAAATCCTGCATGCATTTGGATGATGCATGCAGATGCATGCTGATTTCTGTACTAAATGATAGTCGACCTGTAGAATAATCCAACAGCTGCTACAAGTGAAATACAGTCTGTTTATTTTTGTCAGGGATCATGAGTTTAAAACTCAGACATGCCAGCATCTTAACATGGACTCAAACCCAAGCTTTACTCAAGCTCCCCGGGCCCAGAAGCCTCACCTCTCTCCCTTCTGTCTCTTCAGGGTGCCTTTGTACTCAGCCCACTTGCTTTTTTCAGATAATTCCCCTGAAATAAAGTCTTGCAGGTCAGGCCCGTCGTCTCTGAGCAGCTCCTTCTTTCTGTCACTTCTCTCCGGGGAGGATCTGGTTGAGAAGCAGCTGGTGTAAACCTGCAGAGCAACACTGACGATTAGTTCAGGAACTTCTCTGTGTTTCTACACACGGCAATTCACACTGACAAGGTGGTCACGACTCCGGCTACTAAACTACATACTCGCTTAGACACATACAACCTGTCAGTGGCCTCCTGACAGACCCGGCTGGGAGGCCCGCAGTCAGGTTTTTTCACCGGCTGGAGCCGTTAATAGACTATCCGAACCAAAGTTTGTTAGACTGAGTTGTGAATTTAACTACTCACGTGTGGGATGCATCTGGGACTCAGCCACAGGTGGTTTGTGGAGAAACGACCCGCTACGCAACAACTTTGCTTGAGTAGCGCCATGACTTTGGCTAGCAGGCGGTTAACGTCGGGATAGCACCTCGGCGAACGACTGCTTTGGTCTGGTGCTTCACGTGAAGCGGACAGAATTGGAAAGTATTCTAAAAAAACGAGCTAAAATTTCAACGTAGGTGTTTTTTTTTTACGAACTTAATGGGTTTATAGATATATTTTAAAATGAAGACTAGACGAGCTGGAACATAACGTTATGGCAGCATTAATAAATTTCTAAAACAAAATAAGGCAATAGATGGACTAAAAGATGGGCATTAATGATGATAATTTGGAAGGGACTTACATGAAAACATGTTTAAATACTATTTAACAAATTGAATCAGATTCAAATTGAGTGACAATACTCAATATTATACAATACTTAAGTAAGCGAAATCGTCCATCAGTTATAATCTTGAAATTCCTTTGCAGCTACGTGACAGTGAACGCGTCTCTGGGAGTGCTGAATGTAGTCTGTTCGATGCCACTCGAATGCAGCAAAGCTAAATAAAATGTTTGAAAAGCTTGCAGTAAAAAAACAAAAAAAAAACCCCGCTGCTCCTTAACTTTTGGTATCTTTTTGGTGGTTTGCGACACCTTTGACCAAATATTTACATCCAAAATATGCGCTCCTCGATCGTCTGGTAATGCCTGCTGGTGGCACGTACAATTGCGTGGTGACGTCGTCCTTTCCTCCTTTCCTCTGCTACCGGCGAGGTGAGGATAACCGAAAAATTGTTCCCTTGCTTTCATCTAACTACATCTATGTCTCTTAAACCTATATTTCGCTCGATTTTGAGCCATCACATGGAGATTATGTTACACTTCTCACTATAATCTGTATTTGTAGCCTACTTTAGCTCTGTTGGGATATATGATGTTAGTTTTAAGCAGGTTTGATGCTTGAGGCCTGGCGCTCTGTTCGCGCTGAGGCCCGCAGCGGATTTAACAATGCTCATATTAAACATGGCGTTTGTGTGGTTCCAGGTGTTATTTAACATCTTCTAAGGTTTTTACTGTATCGGTATATCATGAAAGGAGCTGGTCGGCTATTACAGGCTGTCTAATGCTTACTTCTGTTAGCATTGTAGCTAAAGCTAGGTTACACCAGTGTGGTGTGGCTGTATCTCACAGTCCGAACTTTAGTAAACAGTCATTATGGAGCTGTTAATATCACCGATACAAAGGCCTACACGCTTTAGCCTGAATCTCAGAGCCAGACAAACTTTTCAGAGTTGAAAACACGCATTTTGTCTCTTTACAGAATGAAGACCATTCTCAGCAGCCAAACTGTCGACCTCCCCGACAATGGTAAGGGGAAAATCAGTTTTCCACACAGTTGTATTTATATCCTGTCTGTAGAGTAGCTTCTAACCTTTCTTTTTTATATTTGTGCTTGTTGTGCGGCAGTCGAGGTGAGGCTGAAGGGCCGAACTGTGACTGTCAAAGGCCCCCGTGGCAAGCTCACCAGGGAGTTCAACCACATCAACCTGGAGCTCAGCCTGCTGGGCAAGAAACAGAAGAAGGTATGTAAGAGCCAAAATAATGCTAAGTTACTTAAAGTGAAGTTAGCAGCCCCAGGATGTGATGGCAGGAGGGCATCACACATGGTTGGCATTAAGGATGTGTGATTTTAGAGTGTACAAGTTTTCAGATTTAAATAGTAGTGCTTTAATTACCCAGTGATCACTGGGTAATTGGAGTTGTTTTGGTTAAGGTGGAAAATGTTAAATTAACAACTGCATCATTTAGAAAAGTGCTTTAAGAACTGGTCGGGTCTCCAAACTACTAGGCTCAGTGCAAAGTTTGTAGATAAAGGGCTTAAAATGTCAATTTATTGTCTTAAAATGGAAATAATCCTAAAAGCCAGTTATGTGCTTTGCCTAAAAGTGCTATAAGTGGATTGTAGAATGAGTGTTTGTACAGGGCTGTTTATATGACAGTTGAAAAAAGGTTTAATACATACATACAAGGCTGGCGTCAACAATGCTAAGAACGAGTTGTAGAAAGTCTTTAATTTTAGAGAGAAACTATTGAAATATCTGACTTTTCAGGCTGATTTAGAGCCACACTGGCTGTGACTATCTGAGATGATATCAGTGTTTGAAACCATCCAACTGTTTTCTTCAATTGATCCAATCCAGGTTGAGCCTCTCCCAACTGTGATAGGGCGAGAGGCAGGGTACATGAACAGGTTTTCAGTCTATTGCAGAGCTAACACAGAGAGACAGACAGCTGTTAATGCTCACATTCACGCCTATGGCACACTTCGTTATTAATGTTACATTTGACAGCAGCACTGTTGCCGCACAGCAAGAAGGTCCTGAGTTCAGTTCCACCATCAGGCCGGGGTCTTTCTGTGTGGAGTTTGCATGTTCTCCCCGTGTTTGCGTGGGTTCCCTCCGGGTACTCTGGCTTCCTCCCACAGTCCAAAGACATGCAATTAGTGGGGTTAGGTTAATTGATCAATCTAAATTGCCCATAGTTGTGAATGCGGGAGTGAATGTGAGCGCGACTGGTTGTCTGTCTCTGTGTGTTAGCCCTGCGACAGACTGGCGACCTGTCCAGGTTGTACCCTGCCTCTCGCCCTATGACAGCTGGGATAGGCTCCAGCGCCCCCCGACCCTGAAAAGGAGAAGCGGATGGATGGCATATATTTGAAGTGTGGGAGGAAACCAGGGTACTCTGAAAGAACAAAACAAGGGGAGAACGTACAAACTCCACACTGAAAGACCCTGGCCGACCAGTGCATTTAAACCCAGGACCTTCTTACTGGGCTAAGCACCACACCTCAGTGCTGCCCCCCGTTTAAAACCTCTAGAATTTGTCCAATAGTCTGTGTGGTTTGCACTTGCTGTGTATATATAGTAAGTGTATACTGACATTAATGCACTTGGACGACAGAGCAAGCAGGTTAAAGGTTGTTTAATGTCCGACTGCATTGGTTTTTGGTGTTCTGACATGTGTTCCTGTCAGATTTGAGGCTGTTAGCCAGGGTGTAGTTAGTGTATCGTAACAGGTAAACAGCAGCTACTGCCACAGGTGAATGTGGTTGTATTTTCCAATGTCGGTCTGCAAGGCCAGTATTTCGCCGCACACGTGGGATGATTGCTTTAACACCTATTTCATGGAAGTGATTTGAGCTGCTGTACTTTTTTTTTTTTCCTCAGCTTCGTGTGGATAAATGGTGGGGAAACAGGAAGGAGCTGGCCACAGTCCGCACCATCTGCAGCCACGTCCAGAACATGATCAAGGGAGTCACTTTGGTGAGAGCTCAGATCTGCTTGTTTCAGTCGGCCCAGTTATAAACCCTGTGCACGTTTCTGGCTGACCCTGCCTATTGTTCAAGCATCAATTCTGTTTGCTTTGTCAGTCCAACTCAGTGCCTCTCATGCTTTTGTGCCACTGCAGGGTTTCCGGTACAAAATGCGTTCCGTGTACGCCCATTTCCCCATCAACGTGGTCATCCAGGAGAGCGGCACCCTGGTCGAGATCAGGAACTTCTTGGGAGAGAAGTACATTCGCCGTGTCCGAATGAGGGGTGGTGAGTCTGCGTCGCATCATGGAAATGTTTGAGAATGGCACGTGTGAAATCCAGAAATAGTCAAAGTTTCTGAGGTGTGGCGTAAATGACTTTGTCAGGAGAAGTTGGAAATTATGTATAACTTCATATTGGGTCTGTGATTAGACACAAATACTTGTGACAGATTAACAGTTAATATAGCCAGATGGAAGGGACGACAGTGAATTTATCATTTTAGTCTTCAAAATGTCAAATTATCTTTAAAGATCATTAAAGACTTGTTTTTGTGATATTTGTTTCATCAGTTCAAAACCGAATAGGCGTCATTATACTAAAATCATGAAATTCACACACTTGTGAAGCTGAACGAGCTGCTGATTGGGCAAAAACCGCTAACGGCTGATTTGAAAACCAGGGCTCGTTAATTTTATGGATTAGGAAATTATTTTGTACAGATTAATTGGTGTAGTGCGTCTCTGAGAAGGGATTTTGAATTGGCAGAGAGTGAGGCACATGCAGACTTTGTGGAGTCAGTGAAGCAGATGCTTTAATTTGTGATGAAGTCTGGAGTTGCACTCAGAGTTCAAACAGGGCCAGTTAAACATATCGACTTTTCTCTCAGCAGATTTAAAGATCCTGAGCTCGCCTCAGTTTGGTGATGTAATGTCTGAAGCTGCATATTTATTGTTTGTTGGAACTGTCATCTCATTGGAGGGCAACTTTAGTGTTCAAGTAGTACAGAAAAAAAACAAGAAAACACCAACAAATATTTCTGAAAATGTTTTGTTTTTTTGTTTTTTTTTAAAACATTTCTAATATTGTATAAAAAGACTGAACTTTTGTCCTTTCTCTCTTTCAGGTGTGCTGTGTTCAGTCTCAGCCGCACAGAAGGACGAGCTGGTCCTGGAGGGTAACGACATTGAGCTGGTGTCCAACTCTGGTACGTCTGCTGCTGTTTCCTCTTTAGGTTTTCTACACAATAGGATGAAATGATAACATTATGTCAAGCTCCACCAGCAGATGAGGAGTTTTTCATTATTTCAGTTGCAGCCTTCCTGAAACTGATTGAGTGTCACCTTGATGCTCGGTGTAGATAAGAATGAATAAAACATCAGAGGATGTGTGTCACTGACCTTATGGTCGGAAAACTAGACTCTGTGGACGTTTGTTGCACATCATCTGAAGACAGTTGGACATCAGTGCAGCTGTTAATCCTGTTAAATCCAGTTGTTATGTAGAGCCCCTCACATTCTTCCATTCAATGAGAATAGATGAATTTCCCTCTCAACTATCAGTTTATCACACTTGACTGCTGATCAAGTCTCCCCTCACCTAAAGTCCTACTGTTCTCCTTACTGAGGTGCAGTGAGGGTTTTATCGATAAGTGTTGTGATGGACATGATTGTCTGACAGACGTGAAGTTCAGGTTCCCAAATGAAGTTATGGAATGAGGATAAACTCAAATTACTCTGAGAAAAACAGCCTCTCTGATCTCACCAGTTTTTTAAACCATTGTAAGTTTGAGTTTCTCCTTGATTTGATTTTTCACCTTCACTCTTGTACATTAAGGACTGAGCACGGTCTTGTGTTTGCATGTCTACTTTGATGAACAAAAACACCATCACTTCACCTCAGTGGAGATTTTTTTGCTAGGTGTAACATTCTCTCAGATTCTGTATTTTTAGAGATTTTGTCCATATTAGTCTGTTTTGGGTTTTTTTTGTTTTGTTTTGGCTCAAAGTTTTTGAAGACAAAGCTTTGTTATAAGCAATGAGGATAAATATCATATTGATGTCAAACAAACGCCAAAAACTGTCACCTGACTATAATCCACTCAAGGCTGTATATAATTTCTGAAAATGAGTTTAAAATCAAAATGCTCCTGCAGGTGGATTTTCCTGTAAATCCCTGATGGAGCTGTGAGATGCGAGTGTGAGATGCCTTTAGACCTTTTTAACTACCTTTTGATTCACATGCTACAATCCAAACAGCTAGAGCTGCATGTATAAAAAGAAGGGTCGGTATGAGACCGCTGCCTCAGGGAGATATCAGGCTTTTCTGGACTTGTATCCAGATTCTTAGTAAACACGTTAGAGCTGAAATTTGAACTTGATGGAGCCAAAACCACAGCAGACAGTGTGCCACATAGTCCTTCCTGAATCTTGTGTAAGCCTGTTGTGATGTGCTACTTACCACCCCAACTTCTCTGTTGCAGCTGCTCTGATCCAGCAGGCCACAACCGTCAAAAATAAGGATATCAGGAAGTTCTTGGACGGCATTTACGTGTCTGAGAAGGGAACAGTCTTGGAACCGGAACAGTAAAAGTTACAACTACACTCTTGGAGGTTAGACATCACCATCCTCCTGTCCTGCATGCTCTGCTGGTTTTTCTTCCTTTTAATGGTTTCATTCTTTCAGATCTTTTTACACAGTGTGCTGCTGCTCCACTTTATTTAAACTTATTTGTTGGGGCAAATGGATGCAGTTACATTATTTTCCATTATTAAGTTCTCCTTATAAGAAGTCGCCTTCATGTGTGAATCAGTCTGCAAAAGTCTGACTGGGCTTTTAACAGTTTATCGGCAGTTTCAGATCATTAACAGCTTCATAAAAGCTCTAACTGATATGAACCGTTTTCCAGCCCCATGTGGTGTTTGTGTGGATGCTTTTGGCGTCACTGTCTGCATGAATGTGCACCACAGCGTGCATCTGTGGTCCTAAAGCTGCCCATTATTTTTGAAGTAAACTCTTCATTAATCCTCACACTCAGTTGATCTCTGTCCTCACACTCGGCTCCTCTGTTTGTTTCCAGCAGCCCTGAAGCAGCAGACCACCACAGTCGGAAAGAAGGACATCAGGAAGTTCCTGAACGGGCACAGTGGATTTCCACTGTGGTGGAGCCCATCAGCATCATAAATCCCTGTCAAGACCAATAAAGCTAAAAGTGTTTTCCAGTTAATCCAGTCTCTGCCTCCCTTTCTTAATGGTTTCTGAGAATAATTCAGCAACATCTTTATATTTTTATAAATTGCACACGAATGAGTCACTGGTGTAGTTCTACCCATCATCAGAAGTTTAGCATTTGAAGGTTTTGTTTAGTTTCACTTTGTGTTCAGTGGATTTCCTTGTTTTAGTTTAGCTTCACTGTTTGAGTTCTGTTTCAGAAGAAAGATTTAAGAAATTCAGGATGAATATTAATATTCAAACAGTGCTTGTTAGAGTTTGTCTCACCAGGCAGGTTTTGAATACTAAAACTAAAGACATCGTAATCACCGATGAACTTAAGGGCTGTGAATGGGCTGGATCCCTGCTGTCACAGGGTGAGATACAAAGTACATCATAGGACGCTGGCAATCATGCTCAGCGACTGTTTTACTTGTGCAGGTATAGCTGTTTTTGTTAAATTTCTACTAAATTCATGCTCAGTTTTTCCTTGTATTTCATTATAATAACAATAAAACTGATGGATCAGGTTCACTGAAGAGCTTATGAAAATACTGAGATTTCCTGAGGACCAAAGTGATTCACAGACGGTTTCCAGTACATCCACTGGTTTGTTGCCAGACTCACAAGTTTTAATTTTGAACATGTAAACGAACACAGACTACTAAAAGCAAAATATATAACCCTAAAACTTGTAAAAATTTCACATTTATTACCTCGATTTTTACTTTGTTCTCAGCACAGCATTTCATACACCTCACAGTGCTGATACTTCAGTCTCACACAGACTGAGGTGGTTTGCTGTGTGAGGCGTTTGTCTGACCTCAGGAACATCTTCAGGAGGACCAGGAATCAAACCGACAACCTGTTCTAAAACCAGAGGAACTCAAATACAACCTCACCTGAAGGTTTTCATAAACTCACCATGTTTGGTTTGTATGAAAGTCTCAAGTATAAATGCAAGAGGAGCAGAAAAAAAGATTAAACCTTCATTCCTCACAGTATCTATAAATGATTTGGGTTATACAACGTGGATTAAATGCATCCAGATCGCTTTTCTTCTTTATAATATTTTTTAAAGAACAAACAACAACGCGGAAACAAAGTGGATTTGCTGGGGGGAAAATGGAGTGAAGTAGTTTGAGTGGTGTTTTCCTCCGGGAGAGTAGTTTTGTTTTTTTAATGTGTATTTGCATTTTTAGTTAAAATCTGTAGGTTATTCAGGTTTTAAACAATATTCTAACAGTGCAGACACTACAGTTTATTTCGTATTGATTGCTCAAACCATATGTATTGTGGTCATTTTTTGAGTTCAATTTTAGTTATATTTATTTATTTTACTTTCAATTCTACAATTATGGATATGAAAGTTGAGCATTACACTAATAAAGTGAATTATGTACACATATCTGTACATTGTGTATTGTTTTCCACATTATTTCAGAGTATTATCAAATCAGTGATACACCTCATTGCTTTCAGTGATAAAAGCGCGCAGATTTTACCGGAAATTCTTCACAATAAGAAATTAATGCAAAAAAATAAATAAAAATCTGTTAATTTATACCACGACAAAAAAAAAATTGGTTATTTATTCTTCGAAACTTTTTTTAATTTATTTATCTTGACGTAAACTTTTAGGTTTTCTTTAGTCGAATAAAAAAACGTACTCGTGGTGACGCAGTGACGCACGCCAACCAGCTGCCGGAGCGTCATTTCCAGGCGACCGCGGACTCTTGCTTCGCGCCAAGCAGTTGAAGCTTTTTCTTACTTTTTTTTGATAACAGACCAACACAGCGAGAAAGCGCGTTCATAATGGTACGTGACATATTTCAGCTGCTTTTTCACTCAAACTGGAGCCTGTGTGCATAAACACAGCGGGTAAATATGGAGGAAATGATGCTGTTGTGTGGTTAAACCTCGCTGCTGCTACTGATGATGATGATGATGAAGCGCAGTGCGCAGTTAGCTCCTGCTAAAGAGGATAAACTTCAATCCTTTGGTTCAGATGAAGCTTTGAGCAGCAGGTGAAGAAGGTGAAATGTATGAAGTGTAAGAGCGTTCAGTTTGTAGTTTGTGTAGCTGTACGGTCTGCTGTGGAAGCACACTGACTTACATGCAGAGGGGTGACAGTTTAAAGGAAAACCATAAAGCAATGGGTGGAGAAGGACACACACAGGTGCAGATGCTTCCTCACAGCTGCACTGCAGGATACAGTGAAGCAGCAACATCTGTGGCATGCGTGAAAAGACTGAGCTGACTTTGAATACTTTGTTTTTGTTTGGGTGCCAATAAGGTGAATTTAATCACTTAAATAAAACTAAAGATAAAAACTGTTTTTTAAAAAAGCAAAATTAACTCATGTAAAATCAACAGTTGACTTGTGGTGTAAACTCATAAAACCTAGCAAAAGGAAATGTCCTTATGCTAAGATTTTCACTAGGACTGACAGGATGAGGGAACATTCATAGATGTAGTGAGGACATGCAGAGGGTTGGTGTGACAGAGGGTGGTTATGTCCACTAATAGGAGCAGCAGAGTGAAGAGGATGGCTTCATTCAATTAGGGAAAATATAGGGAGGAACTAGTGGGTATGAATATATTATCAAGACAAGCCAGTCGGTTTTAATTTATGTATCCGAGTAAGCATAATAAAATGGATTTAAGTAAAATAAGTTATTGGGGAACCAAAATAACTACAAATAGGTATAAAATAAGTGAGCTAGTCTACAGACAAGATTAGTAAATAATTAAAATAATAAAAGATTTCCACTTTGGGGGAAAAAATGAATATAGCTGCCTTTGACTGTGAAATTCATCGTTTCTAATTTGCAAAATGAGATCATGTGCTTGAGCCACAAAAATGTGGATGGGGTAGGGCGGAAGGATACAATGTCTCACTGAGATGTCAAAGAATGAAATAGTTTTATTGCAGAGAAATAATCTGCAGGAAGTGAAACCTCAAAATAGCAAAGGGTCCCTGAAACCTGTCCACTTTACAGCAGGAACAAAACGTTTGGCTCAGATTGCACACGATTGGACACATGACATCTGTCACATTGGTCAGTTATGTTGGAATACATTTTTGACAGTTGAGACTTTAAAAGAATCGACTCTGTTTAATGTCTTAAACTGCATGAGTTGCACCCTAGTGCACAATGTATTTGAATGTGTAGTAAGGATGGATTTATCATGCCATTTGCATTCATAGCTCCTACTCCCAGGCACTTTGACTGCATTATGAGTCTCCAGGGCTGTCAGGATGTTGTATAGTTTTGATAAAAGTGATTTTTTTCCTGTTTTTTTCCTTTTACGTAATTCTATAATTCTTACAGTTTGTACTCTTCTGTGTGTGCAGGACATCAGGCGGTTCTTTGCACCGACATCGGCTAAGCCTGCGGTGCAGAAACCTGCCCCGAATGGAAATGACAAACAGGAGAAGAAGAAGAAGAATTCCTTGTCAACGGACGAGGAGGTGAAAAAGAAGAAGAAAGAGGCCAACAAGGTGAGGAGCTGCCTCCTCTCCTTGTCTCCTTTCTCTGTTCCTCCTCATCCTGTTTACCTGGCTTTATTGTGGTTTCATGTGCTGTAGGTCAAAAGCAAAAAAAGTGAGGAGCAACGCAAGGATGGGGAGAAAAAACGAAAGAAGCACGCAGTCATAGCCTCAGGTAGGCATTTCCTCCACAGTGATGTCTCGGTGTCACAGCATTGTTATTTTTCTGAATTTTTTTAAAGGATTTGTTAAATTACATTATTTTAATGTAGTTTATTGCTGTTTGAGGGTTTCATGAGATGTGTGCAGAGATCTGCAGCATCCTCAGGCTCTTCTGTGCATCTGGATTAAAAAAAAAAAAAAAAAAAGATAACACACATTTTCAAAAGTTTACAAACAATTTAGCCTCATATTTTCATCTAAAGATGAATGGAAATAGATTGTAGATTTAGATGAGGACAGAATTATTAGCCCCCTATGAAAGTTGAATTTTCACCCCCTCAGACGCAGAAGAACTAGCAGGATCAAAATGTTGTAGTTTTCAATAGTCTCACATGTGCTCCTGACCAATCACAGCTCATTCTTCCTCAGCTAATCTCTCAAGCTCCTCCAGATTGGATGGATTTCAGTTCACCCCACAGATTTTCAATAAGTCAGAGTTTTGTGTATGTCAGTCAGTAATGTTCACTTTGGCCTTCTGGAGGTAGTTCCTCGCCAGGATTCACGTGTGTTTTGAGTCGTTGTTGTGTTGGAAGACAAAGCGATGAACCAGACCCAGTTTTGCTGCTGACTGTTTGAGGTTTTCTTTCAAAATCTTCACATACCCATCTTTCTTCATGATTCCTTCCACCTTGAGTTTTTCTTGGAGCCTTGCAGCCCGTTTCTGTGCAGGATTCTAGTGATGCCTTTGTGTTTGTGCTCAGACTCAGATGAGGAGGAGCCAGTGAGGAAGTCGAAATCCCCCAAAGAGAAAGCGAAGACGAACAAAAAAGATCCCGTGCAGTACGTCTCTGAAACAGGTGATGCTTCATATATGCTCTAACCTCAGCGTTAAAGGGAAAATGTCCTTTTTTTATAAACGCGTGATAGAAGGCCTCTCTGTTCTGCTTGTAGACTCGGACAGCGACAACTTCCAGTCCTTGAAGAAGACTTCCAAATCCAAACAGAACGGCGCCGCAAAAACGACAAAAGCGGACGCCGCGAGCTCTCGTCTGGAAGCCAAACAGTCGGGGAAGTCTCCCGTCAAGCCATCCTCCACCCAGGGAAAAACCACACCAAAATCTCCTCCTGTGCCTTCCACCCCAAAGTCAGCTCCGCCTCCTCAGCCCAAACAAACCCCCACATCAGTACTCGATTACTTTGGCAGCGCGAGTGTTCAGCGCTCGGACAAGAAGCTGGTAGCCAGCACCAAACGAAAGGCTGTGAGTACTGAGGCATTGCTTCTCTGTGTGCGTGCTTCCTTTTTTCTTTACTCATCCTCTCATGACTCAGTAATGATCCTTTGTAAAAACTCCTCAGCCGACTCTGGCAGACGACCTGATAAGCGATGAAGAAATCGCCAGGCAGCTGCAGATGGAAGAGGACATGGAGGTAGGCTGATCAGCTGCTGCTGGTTTATTTGACTTTGAATTAAAGCTGTTTAGTAAATTGACAGATGGCTGTGACCCGTAGTTCATTACAGCTCTTCTGCTGTTTCAGCTGGAAAAACAGGTCCACGAGGATGAGGAGTTTGCCAGAACGCTGGCCATGCTGGATGAAGAGCCAAAAGCGAAGAAGGTAAAGGCTGCAGGGATTAAAAAGGCTCATGCACTTTAATTATTTAAGTTTTTTTCAAGTCTCATTTCTTTTGTCTTCCCAACCATCCAGGCTCGCAAAGGCTCTGATGAAAAACAAATCTTGACCACGAGCCCCAAAAAGAAAGCCACAGACGCTGCCGCCCCTGGGAGCAGCTCGAAGACCAGCGTGTCTGAAGATGTGGTTAGTCCGTCTCCCAAAAAGACCACAGCTCCTGTAAAAGCCAGCTCCAAACTGGCCATGATGAAGAAAAAGGATGATGACAAGAACGAAGGGGTGAAGAGCAAAACCCCTACTAAGATGAAAATTTCTCCCAAAAAGGAGCCCCACGCTTCATCCATCTCAGAGAAGACGTTCACCCCCAAAACTGGAACCACGCCCACCGCACTCAAGACTTCTCCCAAGAAACCGGAGGTGAGCCACACAGACGACCTATCAGATCAGAGGAAGAAAAAACCTGAGCATATAGATGAAAATATCCACTTCAAACAATTTAAAACCCAGATTATTTTCCTCTGTCTCAGAGCACGAGCACAAGCCCTGACGACCAGGAGAAGAAGAAGGCCAACTCTTCAGCTTACAGGAACTTCCTGAACAGAGATGGACCACGAGCTCTGGGCTCAAAGGAAATCCCAAAGGTAACCTGTGCTCGCTGTAGATGCTATTGTTCAGCTGGCCAGCGAGCTTGCACTACCTTTGCTTTACTGCCTGCGTGGTTTGTGTTTTCCAGGGAGCAGAAAACTGTTTGGAGGGCTGCGTGTTTGTCCTGACCGGCGTCCTCGAGTCTATGGAGAGAGAAGACGCCAAATCTCTCATCGAGCGATACGGAGGCAAGGTGACGGGCAACGTCAGCAAGAAGACCACCTACCTGATTCAGGGCCGAGACAGCGGTGCATCGAAGCTGGAGAAGGTGATTAACGTGGCATTCTTTGAAAACCAGACTGTCTGACAGATCTCTTTGGACATGAATGAATCACCATATTAAAGGATATGTGCTCTCTTTGACATCAAACAGAAGCTGGAATAGAAAAAACTGTCTGAAGCCCGAGCTTTTATCTCACAGGGATTAGCTGTTCCAGCACCGATCATGTGTGTTATGAGTACTTAATCAATGCATATGACAGAAAATAAGGAAATTCAATAAGAAAATTAAGATGGACTTAAAGGATAAACAGTTTGAGCTCCAGATAAGAAAAAATGGCAGAAAATGATAATAAAAATTGCTCCTTTTTTCTTTATTATCCTCTATTTTTCCCACACAGACGTGAAACATTTTGCTTTATAGTTTTGTTTCTTGCGTTTCTCAGGCAGAGAGCTTCGGCACCCAGATCCTTGACGAAGACGGTCTGTTGGAGCTGATCAGAACAAAGCCAGGAAAGAAGTCCAAGTATGAGATCGCTGCGGAAGCTGAGGTCAGTATTGAAATTATCCTGTAATGTACGATTTAATCTTTTGTAAATCAGTTAAACTAAAAAAGTATATAAATATAAATATATATATGTATAAACTTATCTTGTGTCATAGCTGCTTATTTCTGCTCCCGGATTAAACGCTTTACATTAAAAGATGAATTTTACCCATTTCCGCTGGGTTTCTATACCCTCTGCTTTTGTCACATAGAGCAAAACCACAAAGACCAAGACGCCTCCAAGCCAGGCTTCAAAGAGCACCCCGAAGGCCCAGAAGATCTCTCCCTCTAAGGGTAATTCCAGGTCACCTCACACCCCGAGCCCTTCAAAGACCGGCCAGGCACAAGGCCGCGGTACCAAGACCAGAGACGGAAGGACTCCACCCGGGAGAGGCTCGGGTCAAACTGCGCGAAGGGAGCTGGGCCTTTCCTCTTGTGCCTCTTCTTCTTCTGTCCCAGAACAATCATCTCCATCACCCACAGAAGAGTGTGGCAGCCTGCTGTGGGTGGACAAGTACCGTCCACGCTCTCTTAAGGCTGTGATTGGCCAGCAGGGCGGCCAGAGCTGTGCAAACAAGCTGCTGCGCTGGCTGCAGAACTGGTACAAAAACCACGGCAGCGGGAGCGGCAAACCAGCAGGTAGCAGAAGACTGAACATGATTTGTTTTTGGTCGATTTCAGCTTTTTAAACCCGTCTGTGCTGAAGACTGCATGTGTTCTTTTCTGCTTTCTTCTATGCAGCGGCTCGATTTGGTAAGTTTGGAGGGAAAGATGATGGCTCAGGATTCAAAGCCGCTCTGCTCTCCGGACCGCCAGGGGTGGGGAAGACCACCACAGCTGCCCTGGTCTGCGAGGTCAGCGTGAAAACACACACACAGATTTATTGTGAGCAGTCTGTGTGCGTATTGAGCACGCCGCTCTAATCTCAGCCTCGCGTTCACTGCGTCTGTGTGTCGTCCTGCAGGAGCTGGGCTTCAGTTATGTGGAGATGAACGCCAGCTGCACTCGCAGCAAAAACAGCCTGAAGGAGGTCGTCGCCGAGTCGCTGAACAACACCAGCATAGAGAACTTCTACAAAGGTCACTCCTGTTTTCAGCTGCCTTTATACAAGTGATTAAAAATGACACGCAGTCTGTGCACAGGCCGGGTGTCTCTTATTAAAACAGCAAAGGTAAACAGATGTGGTTGTTGTTCTCAAACAGCAGTGACTTCTCAATTAAAGTAGATAAGAGCTCACTTATTCAGCTTTTCTTAAACAATAACTCTGACTGTGCTTTTACAATATTTATGAAGTGCATGCTGGACAAACTTTTTAATAAATTAACGTAACATACAAACAATTAATCAGTGACACTTAAACCGTCTTCTTGTTTGTTGGTGTTTTGCAGGCACGTCACAGACAGTGAGCAGTAAACACGTGCTGATCATGGACGAGGTCGATGGCATGGCTGGCAACGAGGACCGCGGAGGAATTCAGGTAAATGAAGGCATTTCTTTTACAGACTGTAGAGATCTTCACTTTTATAAGTTAAAAGTTTTAGATTAGGGAAATGTGTAAAATAAGCACTCACAGGTTTCAGCGCTGGTTGATGGTCGATGTTGGACTGAGCAACTGCAACAGAAAATAGAAGTTGAGTCTGATCCTCAGACTTCTCCAGCTGACCTTTAGATCACATGCTTATTGGTTTATTTCTGTTGTTTCTTCGATATTGATGTATTTCTGCTCCTGTAGGAAATGATCGGCCTTATTAAAAATTCAAAGATCCCCATCATCTGCATGTGCAATGATCGGAACCACCAGAAGATTAGATCTTTGGCCAACTACTGCTTCGATCTGCGCTTCCAGAGACCGCGAGTGGAACAAATCAAGGTACTCGCACATACATCTGATAATTACGCGTACCCTACCAATGTGCATGTGTGTGATACAACATCAAAGCCCTGTATATACCTTTCAGTATAGATGGTGCATTTTCAGATGTGTAAACACTAATCAGAGCTTTGCATGATGAGCTTGTGTGTTTTTTAATGCACTGGGGCCTGAGGGCCTGAAGATTTTCAGCATTGTCCTTGTGCACAGAGGTTTCTCCAGATTGTCAGAATCTTTTGACGAGATTAACTGTAGAGGATAATATTCGCAAACTCTTTACAATTTTGCATCGAGGAACATTATTCTGAAATTGTTCTACAGTTTTCTGCAGATTGGTGAGCCTCTGCCTGTCTTCACTTCTGAGAACCTTTTTCTCTCTAAGATTTATTTTTCAGCTTCTTTTGGAGTTGGGTTTGTGCTAAGTGACAGACTGATAAACACTAGAATTTCAGTCACCCAGAGAAACCACAGCAAACATCATCTATGACAAACGCGGTTACTTCTTCTTCATTTCTCAGGGAGCCATGATGTCCATTGCTTTCAAGGAGGGAATCAGGATCCCGCCCCCAGCTCTTAACGAAATCATTTTAGCCTCCAATCAGGATGTCCGACAGGTAAAGAAATCAAAGCGTAAACTCATAACGAGGCTGAGATGGTTGTGTCCTGTGGTTACCTCCTTACCTCCTTACCACTGTGGCTGTTTTCTCTCCAGGTGATCCACAATCTCAGCATGTGGTCAGCCAAGGACAAGGTGATGACGTACGACCAGTGCAAGTCCGACGCAGCCAGCGCACGCAAGGACATGAAGCTCGGGCCGTTTGACGTCTGCAGGAAGGTGTTTGCCTCGGGGGAGGAGACGGCCCGCATGAGCCTCATTGACAAGTCGGACCTCTTTTTCCACGACTACTCGCTGGCGCCGCTGTTCGTCCAGGAGAACTACCTGCACGTGCGCCCAGCTGCTGCAGGGTGAGAGAGGCCACCTGCTTCACCCCGTGCGTAAAATTGACCAAGATGTCAAACTTTTATTTTAAATTTGCTCGTTTCCTTTGGTTTTTTTGGCAGTGGCAATCTGAAGTCCCACCTGGTGTTGCTCAGTAAGACGGCTGACTCCATCTGTGACGGCGATCTGGTGGATAGACGGATCCGCTCAAGACAAAACTGGTCACTGCTACCCACCCAGGTAACACACACACACACAATTGCATTGCTAGATTTTCTTTTAATCATAGTGAAAGCAGCAGCTAGCTTTTCATGAGAGCGTGAAAAACAGGACAGAAAGCCGCTCAGTGAGCCTTGAACGTTGATAAAAAGCTCCCTGTGGGATGCATACACAGGTGCTTCTCTGTATTCTCATAAAGGTGCTGAAAGGCTCTAATGAAAGCCCCTGATCATGCTTCTTCTTGTGTTTGTGTGTGTCTGTGTGCATATTTGCAGGCCATTTATGCCAGTGTGTTACCAGGCGAGCTCATGAGAGGCTACATGAATCAATTCCCGATCTTCCCCAGCTGGCTCGGCAAGAACTCCTCGACCAATAAACACTCGCGCATCATGCAGGAGCTGTCCTCGCACATGAGTTTAAAGTCAGTGTTTTTTCTTTATCATCTTAAAATGATGCTTTTAACACATCGCTGGGCTCAAACTGCTGCTGCAACACTGAATTATTTTATCTGCTGGGCTCTTCTCAGGACACTGAGCAGCAAACAGGCGGTCAACCTGGATTACCTGCACTACCTGCGACAGGCGATTCTAAATCCACTCCAGAAGCACGGAGCGGAGGGCGCTGCCGAAGCCGTGCAGCTGCTGGACGACTATCAGCTTATCAAGGAGGACGTGGACAGCATCATGGAGATCAGCGTCTGGGGAGGACAGCCCGACCCCTACTCCAAACTGGACTCCAAGGTGAGGAGGCGGCAACATTTAACTGTTTTGGTTTTTGTATTTTGCCTCTACTGAGGCTCTCCAATAGAAATATCTACTGAAACATTTGTCAAGACAAAGAGCTTCCAGAACTTTTTCTATAATACACATTTGTTATGTAGAAAAGCTGAGACGTCCTGTTGAAATCGCACTTCTTTTCCTCATATTAAATGGTTTTTAAATGGATTAAATGGTTCCCTGGTCTAGTCCAGTGTAGATCAAATTATGTATGTTGCCTATGATGTAAAATGAGTTTGATGTCCCTGCATTAAAGGTAGTTTTTATAAAATTCTCAAACATTCTTTAACTAAAAGCAGTTATATACACCCACTAGTAAAATGCTGCCCCCTGGTGGTGGTGAAAATGTTGTTAAAAATCTACAGAAGGGAATTACAAAAAGTACCTTTAAAACCAAAGTTATGACATGAATGATCTCAAATTTCTTCGTCAATCTCTGCAACTCATTAGAACAGAACTGGACGTCTTTACGTCCCAACAACCAGCGAGTTTTGACAATGTCTTTGTCACCTTCCAGGTAAAGGCCGCCTTTACGCGGGCATACAATAAAGAGGTCCACCTAACACCATACTCCCTGCAAGTGGTGAAGAAAGGCCGCCGTGGTGGCGGAGGGGACTTTGAGGGAGGGGAGGAAATAAGCCAGGAAGATCCGGAGTCTGAAGACGAAGGAGAGGGGCTCAAAGCCGACGCTATGATTAAAGTGAGTGCATTCAAGCTCTGGGATCATTATAAGTGTTAAGTTCACCCTTCTGTATATTTCTCACACATGCATTCCTGTTCTTCCCTGCAGCAGAAGAAGGCCAAACCCACCAAGGAGTCAAACAAGGAGAAGAAGGAGGATTCTGGAAAGGGCAAAGGCAAGGGCAAAGGCAAGGCTAAGAAATGACCCGAGGAAGAAAACTAGCCGCCTTGGTCTGGACTAATGATGTTCTCTGCACTTGTATCTTTCCAAAGTAGTAAAACTGGTCCCTTTAAACACTTGAATACAGACTGAGGAGCGTTGCACATGTTTTTTAACTCCAAATCTCGCCATACTGAACAAATGATGCGCGTAATCTTCTCGCTCCACCACCATCATGTCTGTACATCGCTGTAGGAACGTGTCTCATCAGGAGTGTCGTTTACTCCTTCTGATAATGCGACTTTGGCTGGAGGACTGTTTCTTTTTCTACAACTACAGTACAGAAATGCTTTTGCTTTTGCTCTGCAGTTAGCACAGTTTCTCTTTTTCCTGTAAATTGCAATTTTGTAAAAAAAAAAAACTCCAAACAAAAATACACGAGTATTAATAGAGAAATGTGTTGCCTAGTGACTTATTTGAACTTTAACGAATAACTTTAACTGCTCTGTGGCTTTTCTGGTGGGACATGCCTGAAATAACTCAACTGCCTCCTTTCGATGTGGAGGAGCAGCGGTGCTATTCCGAATCCCTCTCAGAGGACTCCTTGCCCTCTCTCTAAGGGAGAGCCCAGCCACCCTTGAAAGAAAACTAATTTCTGCTGCTTGTATCCACACCCTTGTTCTTTCAGTCACTACCCAGAGCTGGTCTACACTTCAGGGTAGGAGTATAGACCAGCATCCACATCACTGTGGGGTGGTGCAGATGCTGTACTGCTCTGTTGCCAATTTGTCTATATTTGTATATAGTTGAAAAATGTTAAATATTCTGGGGATCCAACAAGAGGCCTCATCTCATCCACCACCATCCCGAAGATAGCTGAGCAAACTTACATTAAATCGACTCCGAAAAAGCGTCCAACTGTGGACAGACTCAGCTGTGAGCAACTGCAGATTGTGGCGCACTTAAAATCCTTTAATTTTCTCAAAAATTGACAGTGCGCCTTATAATCTGGTGTGTCTTATGTATGAATTTTGGTTGTGCTTACTGACCTTGAACCGATTTTATGTGGTACACAGTGCTCAAAAATCTGTCAAAAAATGTTTTAGCACGACTTTGGTAAGCTACGAAGCCGCACCGCTTGATGGATTGTCGGAGCATTATGGCTACGGTAGTCAGGAGCCTCGCGGAGTAATTCGGGTCCAAAACTCCGCTTCAGGTCCCAAAGTCAAATGAACACTTTGGCATCATTGAGAGTTAAAAACTGTCTAAATTCTTTCATCGTTAATAATGGTTAGGGACAAATGCAATCGCATGGCAGGATGCTGTAAACTGACCAAACTTCAGTCTGGAGAACAACTGAGATAATCCATCCAAGGTTAGTCATTAATATAGTGCAATAACATGGGAATAGAGCAGCTGCGAGAGACTTCAACATTAATGAATCAATGGTACAGAAGTGGAGGAAGCAAGAAGAATGAGTTGAGTAAAGTATCGTTTAATGTGGCTTATAATCCAGTGGGCCCGAAAATACAGTACTTTTGAAATGTTTCCATTTCAGCAGCGACCACAGCACATAAGACGACTGGAAATTAAAAAGAGATGTATAAAAAAAAAAATTGGAAATTTGGACATATTTAAATACACTATATATATTTATGTACACACACACACACACACACACACACACACACACACACACACACACACACCCTCTGGTTGATGTCTGTTGTACTTTCGTCTTTTATTGGGTTTCATCGGGTTCATCGGGTTTCATGTATTTTGAACAGTCGGAGAGCTTTTTCACCTGACTGGCACTCAGGCTCTCAGAGCACATGGGACACGATGTCTCCCTCTCCAGCAACCTGGAACAAAGTTAAGTTTACACGTGAACATTTAAAATTTCTATTAATTAGACTAGTTGATTCTGCCTCTCTTTAGTGAGAAAGAATATAGCCAGGGGACTTTTAACATTATTTAGCACAAAGACATGGTGAAGTGGTTAAATGGGTTTTTCCTGTTTGTGTGCAAAGATAAAAAGTTGTTGAAAAAAAGGTGTTGAAAACTCTGAATTTCTATCACATAAACTAGAATAACAAAGTGACCATTCAATGGTTTTACGTGCTGTTCTGCAAACACGATGTAGATGCCAACAACAGCTCGAGCTCATTTAATTTGGGTGAGAATCAGGCGAAGATCGAGGAAATCGGTAAAAACTTTATATTACCCACCATTTGTTATGGATAGTCTTAAATTTCAATTTGTTAGATCATAACATAAACAATTTAAAAACACACTTTAGATTTTTATGAACGCATCAAAACTGGAAAAGAAACGCCGCTTGTGTTGACAACTGCACCAAGTGTGTCCCATATGAATCAGACTGTTAAACATCAGTGAAATGCTGACAGTGTAGATGGCTTCACTCTCAGGAGGTGAGACCAGTTTTGACATGAAACACACTCTAATGCTTAAAATAAGAGAAGGTTCCTCTTAAAGTGAACACAAAGATTACTGATAAAGGTGGGAAAGTATTCAGTGTTCCAATAAAAATATAACTTTTGGCTTAAATAACAAAAACAAACTTGACTCCGTCATGTTCAAAAATAGTTAACAGGGAAACCAGTTCACCCACTGCTGGTGAACTGCTCACTATGTCATGCCTGGTTTTATGGTTTTAGATGTGAGTGTGCCACTTACAGGATGAACTCTGAGTACAGAGCAGGGAATTCACAGTGAGGACAGATGGACCAGTCCTCTTTCAGCATGTGACGACCCTGAGGAAGAAGCAGATGGATCGAGAATCAGATGAAGAGTATACGGGTCTATCTTGGTAAAGAGCATCACAGTGTGTAAGCGAGCCGTCCTGTGTACCGTGGCGATGCAGTAGGGCAGGTTGTTCTTGCAGGAAATACACAGCAGTTCATTCTGCGGCAGCTGGAAGCCACAGAAGGGACACGGAGTAGTTTCCTCCTCCAGCTCCGACTTATCCGGGCGACTGAGGTGCAGATGGGAATTAAAATGAGGAGTCAGAGACAGAATGGGCAAGGGGAGCTGATAAAGCAGAGAATGGATGAAGAGGGTAAGGATCACACAGACTCACCGAACCATCGCCTCAATCTTCTTCCTGTACTTTGGGTCGATGTCATTTCGGTACTCCGGTCTCATCAACATGGCAGCGAAGCTGAAGGCCGAGTTCTTCAATCCGGCGCGGTGACATTCGATTACTGCTGACGTCAGAATGGGAACAACATCTACGCACACGCAAACACACACCAATGAGTTTTTGGCTTTTCACCAGCGTTTAGGTTTTATCAGCCATCATGTGAATTGGACTGACGAGTTCACTCACGTGCAGGAAACTTGCTGATGTTGTTGCTGACGCGGATGAGCATCCGTGCCCCCTTTAAATGGTCTCCTCTCTTTACATGGATCTAAATGTAAAGAAATCAGACCCCAAACATACCAACGCTTCAGATACAGGCCGGTTTTAGAAAAGTGACTGCACAAAGCCAGTGAAAGCACTGGTTTTATATAATAAGAAAAAGGCAACTTCAGGCATTGTCTGTGTTCATTTAGCTTAAAGACTGGTAAACAATGAGAGGCAGGAGTCAAAAAGGTGCTTGTGTGAGCTCTGATGATATCAGAAGCACTTTGTTTGAAACTTATCCACACCTACAAGGTTGCTAATTACAGGCTAATAAGTTGAGCACAATTTGTTACCTTAAAAAGACTACTGAAATACAGTACACTGTAGGTGGAAGTAATGGAACATACAGAATGTAATTCTTATACTATGGAAATAACAGGAACGTGCTGAAAAGGTCAAACCATAGTTTTAAGAGTCAAACAGTGCAGGACCCTTTGATGGACCCACAGAGGTTTAAATAAGCCTGTATTTGTAGTTTCATATGTAAACAACACAGTCGACCCTGTCGATCATGGCCAGCCTTCGACTCTGCCTCCATCTGGAACAGCTACTAAAATCTTTTAATTAGGACATGCTCAAAATCCTTTTATCCTAACCCCCAACCCGTTAAGTCAGACAGCTGCCCCCTGAGCCTGGTTATGGTTTCTTCCTGTTAAAAGGGAGTTTTTCATTCCCACTCTCACCAAATGCTTACTCAGAGGAGATCGTCTGATTGTTGGGGTTTACTCTGTATTACAGTAAAGTCTTTCATTTCCTGTTGTTTTTCTATCCTCAGCTTTAAATTTACTAGTGCCCAAAAAGACAAAAGTTGCAGACCGTCCGAGCAGCTGCACGACAGAAGTGTGCTGTACTCACCTTGACCAGTAGGTAGGAGTGGAGGATCATCAGATTGGTGGCCATCTCAGCAGGGATCTTAATCTTCTGAGCCTGCAGCTCTGTGTACATGCTGAACAGCACGTCGTGGGCATTACGGTAGTTCCCTTTGGAAGTTACACACAAATTATTGGAAGTAAGCATGTTTTATGGTGCTGTTACTGCCCACACATAAATATGTTTGTGTGAATCTGTTTGCACCTGCACACTGCTCTTCTCTGGCGATGATGATGGCAGTGCGAGCTGCCTCCCTGTACTGCTGCAGGGCCATATACAGCCGGAACAGGTACTTTGCATCCTGGGAGGAAAAGAGAAACATGAACTAATAGATTTTAAAAGTGTCCCTCATAAATTTACTCAGGTCTCTATCTGCATAAAACAGTAACAGCTGCTGAATTCATTTCAACTATCTGGTTTAAGTTGTGTCTGTGCCAGACTGGAGACCCATCTATCACTTGCTTCCTGCGACAGCTGGGACAACTCTAACTCCCCTGGGACCCAATTCTTCTTTTTCTTCATCTTCTTCTTTCAGCTGCTCCCTTTACAAGTCATCACTGCAGATCATCTGTGTCCCTCTCACCCAGTCCCCAACGTAATCATCTGCCACACCAACCCTCCGCATATCCCCGTTTACGACATCCATGCGCCATCTTCTGTGGTCTCTCTCATTTTCTCCTGCCTGGAAGCTCAATTTTCAACATCCTTTGTCCGGAATATCCACTGTTCCTCCTCTGCACATATCCAAACCATCTCAGCCTTGTCTCTAACTCTCTGATACACCAATTTCCAGTATATCATTTCTAATCTAGTCCATCCTGGTCACTCCCAATAAACTTGATACATGGTTTAGGAAATGGACAGAGAATAATTTAAAGCTAGAGATATTGACACATAAAAATCTTGCAAAGCTTAAACTAAAATTCTCTGACATATCAGCAAGCTTAGAAAATCCTGCAGATACACAATCAGCCACATTTGTTACCAGATGTACCAGTTTGGGGGGAAAACACAGGTAAACATCAGGTATTTATTCATTTATTTAGAGTTTAACACTCAAAAATATTATCTGCTGACATTCTAGCTCCACAGTAACTTGTCATCAGACATTATGCAAGTGATGGTCCATCCTGACTACATGAAAAACATAACACCTTTCTAGAGCAGAGACTCACCTATTTTAACCATCAGGCATAAAAAAAACTGCCTCAAGTGCTTAGAGTTTGAACTGACTAAGAAAACCGAGGCACAATTTACAGGCAAACTGCAGTTTCTTTAGTTTTCTCCAGACAAACAATGTCTCAGAAACACAGTTTAAAACAAGAAAGCCTCAGGAGTACTGAAAATCTTCTTCTTCAGTCCTTCAAAGTAATGCTTACTACAGACAATCTGTCAAACAAACTCCCGGCTGCTCTCTAATCACAGATCTGCTGTCCCATTACCTCTTGAAACACAACATTTGTGAAGAAAGTCTAAATCTTCTGGGTCCTTTTTAATATTACATCAAAACCCAGAAAACTCACGACTACAGCTGCTCACTGAAGGCGCTACAAAGAATATATTCACAGGGAGAAAAGGAAGTAAAAATACTGCAGAACAATAATTTAATAATCAGAATATGCTTGCTGAGTTCAACCTGAAATAAAAGGCTCTGGTGATCCAGTTACCTTGGGCATGCCGTCACTTTCCCCCATCAGGTAATCTATCAGCTGATTGGTCAAAGAGCTGTCCTTGGCCTGGCCAACCTGAAATACACACACATCAATAAAACAAATGTCACAGACACACACACGCACACACACACACACACTCTTTAGCTCACAGCTCTCACCGTCTCAATCGCCATCTCAATCGCCAGGTTGTCTTCAGTGCTAGGGCACAACAGGAAGTGCTTCAGCGCCTGACAGTTGTCCAGAAAGAAAAGAGCCGTTTGAATAACAGGAGTCATAAAACTAAACATGACTGATGAGTGAATTCATTGCTCTTACTCTGCTGTACTGTCCACACTTCTGAAAGAACTTGCCAGCCTGCAGGTGTTTCTTCTCTCCCTCAAAGTACAGAGCGATGCTCTGATAGTCCTCCTGTGTCGCCTCAGAGCCTGATGAACACAAAACCCACCAGCCATGAAACAACAGTGAAAGCTACGCATAATTAAACAGAATGACACAAAGAGAAAACAGCTCAGGCCTCGAGCAAACACAGCAAAAGGGAAACACATTTCAGATTTCCAGAAACAGGCTGACCGATGATGTCTGCGTAGACCTCCATCTGTCCGTGCTGCTGCGCCAGCTGGAAGGCTTCATCATTACAATGGGATAAAACCAGGAAGTGGATGGCTGAGCCATAGTCGTTCAACCGCAGAAAGAACCTGGGGTGCACACAAACAGACAAATGGAAAAAATTAAATAAATCACCAAGCGGAAACACACAGAGCTGACAGAAAATTAATGAGCACCAATCCTAACAGGAATGAATCCTTCAAGCCTTTAAACATCAAGTACACTGAACCACAGCTATTCCCAGCGTCTACTGTGATCCTCCTAACTGTCATCCATCACCTGTTAATAACATTTACAGGCCTGAAAGACATTCAATTCTCTATATCTATAGTAATAATAGTCATTGGTTGCAGCTTTGTGAATGTATCAGCCACCAGTTATGTAAACTTCAATCTCAAGAGGTCACAAATAAAATAAACTGCCAATGTTTTTGTACACTCAGTGCCTTTAATTTGTTAAAGCTGTAAAAGCTGTCCCTTTTACAGTAAATGTTAAAAAAGTGAGAGTTATTTGTTGGATTTTAAGGTCAGTAAAATCCTACCTGGCAACCATTTTTGCTCCATCGATGCTCTGCATCTCTCTGACGATGCGAACAGCTTCTTCTGGGTTGTTCAGGTGGTCCAGCAGCACGCGGATCACGTTGTCCCAGTCCTTCGCGCTCTCGTAGGCTCGTGCCGCATCCTTGTATCTGTACACACAGTTCTCGGGACGTCAGGTTCCCTTTCAGCGATCCACACATCACAGCACGCAGGTACACAAACTAACAACCTACTTGCCATCCGCCTCCTTGGCCTTTGCATACTGCAAGTGAATCTTCGGAGAAGAGACATTTGGCAGCAGCTCTCCCACCTTCATCCTGAGAAAGAAGCAAAACAAAGTGAAATCCAACCAAGATGATGAGAAACGTGCAGATTGGATATGTTAGTCAGGGTTTGTTGATATTTCCCTCACCAGTTTTTGCAGCGAATGTAGACAGAGGCCGCTTTGTCATAATACTGTCCTTTTTCATAGAGCTGAGCAGCTTCAGAGTATTGCTGTGATAAAGAAAAAACACACACAGATGAAGATATGAACAAGACACGCCACCTCTGATCTGCAGTCGTTCCCATTTTTCAAAGTCTGACAAACAAAGCAAGACAGACTTTGACTAAAATATACACAGCATATGTTGTGTATATTTCTGCTTATAAAATTGGTAGAGACGCAGCTGAGACTCACTCCAACAAGGCTGTTACTCACACTCAATTTTTGCTCCAGTTTATCAAATCTCCCTTGGACTCGCAATAAGGACAGGGATTATTATATTTTTAAATTCCCACAGATGTCCCTTATCCGTGGAGCCTGAGGTTTTTCATTTTGGTCACATGGTTTGGAAGCTGTAACTGACTAAATTTAGGGATGCTTTTTTTAGGTGGAAATGTCTGCCAAAAATGTGGGGCTGACTCTACCTTCATGCTCTCCAGTATGGCCCCACATTCCTTCTTGAGAACTCTGCTCGGGTGCTGGATAGCCTGAGCGGCTCCTCTCCTGATGTCACCCATCCTGATGGACATCCTGGCCACACCTGCCTGGCACGCCTCATCGTGCTCCTGGAACTGCCCAGAGAGGGGGAAAATTAGAAAAATGGCTACAAACACAAAACTGCTTTATTTCCTTCACCTCTGACTAGAACCTTCACTGCCATCTTGTGCAACAAATAGAAAGAATCTAATCTGTAATCTGTAACTTGTGCTTGATGTACAGCAAACCCTCCTAACTTCCTTCAAGTGTCCTCTTTGTAAATACAGGGGGAAGGTGAGCAGGCGATAAGACTCTAGGTGACACTTTCAGCTATGAAACATTTAAAAAATAACACTAAGTCACAAACATCACTTAAAAGGAAAAAACGGAATCGTCAGCATGAGTTTTCTCTTACTTTGCTGTTGTGGGTCATGCCTTTTTCATAGTGTGCCAACGCAGTAACATAATCTCCACTACAAACACAAAGAAAGAGACATTTAATGAGAGTGTAGACAAATCAGGTCTATACTAAACCTGTGCGATGTGTGTAAACACTTACACAAATTCTAGATGAACAGCATATTCTTTGGATATAAAGGGAATCTGATCCTCTGCTAGCCTCTTGGCTAACATGAGAGCACTGTCCCAGTGCAGCAAGTCTCTTCTCATCTAATACACACAAAGACACACACACAATACTACATTAACAACATTATCGTTACAGATGTTCTGCATGCAGTAAAATCTCATGATTGTAATGAACAGCTTAACATTTTACTGCATGTGACACCATAAAAAAATACAAGGAGTCAATTTTCAGTCTCTTAAATGTTTACACAGATGCAAACACACCTCCAGAGCAGCGACTGGGGAACTCGAGGACAGATAAAGGTCTTGGGCCCGGTTGTAGTCCTCCAGAAACATGGCCAAATGTCCTGCCAGTAAACTCTTTTCCTCTGTACCCTGGAAAGAGAGAATGACATAAATACTAAGAGAAAATGAGAGAGAGATCGAGTGGACCAGTCTAAATTAGAACAGACAGAGGCGATGTCTGTCAGGAAGAATCTGTGACACACAAATTATGTTTATGTTTATTCAAAAGGGACAATGCATATTAATTAACATGAGAGCATAACTTTATCAAGTAAATATGCCAGATTTAGCCGTACAGGCTACTTTACATCTGTAGTCCCTGCCAGGTTGATGGCATCATAAATTAATCAACACAACCAAACATACAGAGGCATGTGAGCGTAATTAAAAGACAGAAACAAATGTAAAATAAACACATACCCAAATAACATATTAAAAATCAAACGCTAAAATCGTTTTATGAAACACATTAGAATCAAGGATTTTCAGTGAGACTACATCTAATCAGGAAAACATGTGTGCAACCTGGATGCTCTGCAGAGACAGCACCATGCCGACATTGCCACTCATTCGGTACACCTGGATGGCCAGCTCAACCTCCATGTGGACCAAGCAGGCTTTGCCCAACTCTGCCCAGTCTGCATTAGTGCCTGCAGACTTGCACAGAGCCCAGGCTTCGTGGAACCTGGACAGGAAGATTACGTTATTTATAAGTCCTTTACGGTTCTTCTCGCCTCCATCAAAGTCGTCATCGGCTGCCTTAAAATTGCAATTTCGGAAGTTAACAAACTGCTAATCTTGAGTGAAAATGTAAAAGCGGGTAAGAAAAATAAATCAGTGAAAAGGAGGATGAGTGGCTTTTTCAGATGATTTGTTTTACTGTTTATATCAAAATGAAGTTCGATAAAAATGTTTCAAATTAATAACAGTAATAACTTTAATCTCTTCCTTCATAACATTCTTTCAAAGCAGCACAAAGCAAAACCGACTGCAGACGGGACAAATTCATTCCTTACACTAAACATTTGCATGTGAACCAACAGCGATATCGCTTTAAAGCCTTCTCCACCTGGAGCACACACAGTTCAGTGTTTCCAGCATCGCTGACCTTTTGAGCATGAGAGCCTGGGCGAGCTGCCTGCTGAGCTCTGCTGGTGAGTCTGTCGCTGTGCGCTTCAGGAATGAGTGTGTGCTCAACTCCACTTCGCTGATTTTACCGCTCGCCGTTTGACAGGTCAGCTCACCGTTGTAAAAGAGCAGAGGCTTCTGGGAAAAGGGGAGCGCGGTGCTCCCTACTAACACCACCTGTGGGCCTGAGCAGAGTCACACAGAGAGGAAATACGCTTAAAAATATCACCTGTAGTAGATTTGAATGCATGTGGGCACTGATGTGACCTTCTTATTACTGCCCCGTGATGTGGTGCCATCCCCCCTACCATAGACGGTGGTTTTATGCAGGGCGTAGGTGTAGACTTTGTCATCATCATAGGCTACAAACACCCCTCTGTCTGCATGCCAATTGTCCCAGAGCACTCCTGTGATGGTTGGTGAGAAGTTGGGGAGCTCAAAGCAGGACTCTGTTGCCTGCATTGAACACACACACACACACACACACACACACACACACACACACACGTATGTTACTGTAATTCTAAAGAAGTTATGCCCCCAAATTAATGCTGAAAGACTGCATCCAATCACATCTTGATTGCTTGATTAGAAACCCAGTGTGGTGGTGTACAGATAGTGGTGTCTGCTGCTTCTTTTACTGTGGATCCTCTACTTGCCTATTACTACTACTATTATTACTACAAAGTGTTACACACAGTGACATTCATCTTGGTGAAATATTAGTTATCTTATTATAAAGTTTCACTACAATATGCTCAGGTACTTTATATGTTTTTTTATTTAGGTGAATATTAATACTTTAAATATGCACTGACGTTTGCAGGGGAGAGCAGGAAGCCGCTGTTCTTGTTATCGATGAACACCAGTCGAGTGCCAATAACGTCAGGGAACACTTTCCTCACACCAACTGAATGGCTGTAGCTGTTCACTGTCTCCCAGTCCTCCACCAGCACAGACACCACACTTCCAGACTGAGAAACACAAAAATTCAAGTCATGTTAGCAAGTGACAAAAAACGAAACAAACGAAACCAAACACTGAGGGGGAAAGGAGGGATTGTGAAAACAGGACAAATATGACTGACGAGAAAAACCTGATTAACTAACTAAAGATAAAAAAAAATATATTTAATAACTGACAGTGTTATACTGATGCCCCCTCATATAACTATGACATGTAGATTTTGTACAAAGGTGTTTTTTTTTCTCTGATTGCACTCACATCAGTGCCATAGTAGAGGAAATCAGCAGTGAGGGCGTGGCAAAGGATGCGGCCTTTTCTGTCATCGTCTGGAAAAAGCTTCATCTGCTTCTTCTCGTCCTGATCTTTGCCTTCAATCTAAAAACACAACACATATATAGAGGCCTGTAGTTTATTCACGAGATAAAACAAAAAACTATGAAACCTGCTCGGTGATCAGTCACCAGATGGCTCACCACATGGAGCTGGACTTTCCCCTCAAACAGCGCTGCTGCGTAGTCAGAGTTAAGACACATGCTGGCTATTGTCCCCAAATACTCGATGTCCTTCAGCTTATTAAAACCTGAGACACACAGAGACATTTCAGGGACGTAGAAGGGCAGAGATTCACTCTTGGAAACCTGACTCAGTGGACACACAAACACACACATACACACACCTGGTTCCTGGTCTACCAGGGCGTAAAACCAGGCTCTGTTGTTCATCCCCACAGCCACATGGTACGGTCCCACTGCAATGAATGTGGGCTCTACTTCCACTTCTATCGTTACTGGACTCTCCTGAAAACACACAACACAACAGATTCTCATATTACATTTTTAAAGAAATCCTTCCTCTGTTTAAGGGCTGCTGAGAGCCTGTATGAGTCCGCTAATCCCTCGACTCTATTAACAAAACCTGGTTTTTAATCCAAGTTGTTTGAGTTTGTTGTTTTTTGCTGATTTTCTTGTTTTATTTTTCATCTTCTTGTCAGCAGTAAGCCACCTCAGAAAGTACTCTCCTATCTCTGCTGTTTTTTGTTTTTTCAGAATAATAACTGATGATAATTATAAGAGAATGTGTGTTTGTGTGTGTGTCCTTACCTCCTCCACCTGGTTGCAGACAGTGACCTCCAGCAAGGAGGTGAGGTAGGCCAGCCGGGTGCCGTAGCTGTCGCCAAGAATGGGCAGCTTTGTCAGGAAGACATGGAGCGTCCCTCTCTGTGTGGAAAGTGCCAACAGCTGGCCGTCATCTGTCCAGCTCAGCTGATCCAGACCTGTAGGAGGAGACACAGCGGGATCCGCAGTGATTGAAGAATGTAAGATGACCTATCTGGATGGCGGAAAAAAATCCCTAAAATCCCCCCAAAACAAAACAAAACAAAACAAAAACAACAGCCTCACCTTTATTCTCATCATCCAGCTGAATTATACTGCTGATATCTTTGCGATCTGACAGCTCGTGGATTTTTATGCTGGAGCAGAAGCACAGGGTTAGATTTTTCCCATTTACAAATGATTAAAAAACAAAACAAAACTGAAATGGCAGTCCAGCTGCTTTATTGAAAGCCTGTGTGCATCCTCGCTTGATGCTGGTGAGATGGCCACACTATTGAGTCCATCTTTACAGCTGTAAGTGTGACACAGCTAATTCCCTGTCTCTCTGCATTTTTGTGTGGCAAAAAACAACAACAAAGTACACTTTTTTTTTTTTAACATCACACGAAGATTCTGAAGAGTGGCGGTGTTTTGCTAAGCACATCTGCGTACCTGTTGTCCCCACAAGACGCAGCCTTGTTCAGTGCTGTGGAGATGGCCACGCTGTTGAGACAGTCTTTATGGTTGTGAGCCTGATAGAGCTCATATCCTATCTCCCTGATGTGTGTGGAGATGACCACAAAGTATCCATGGGAGAAACCAATGAGTATATACCCATCACCATACCTACACAGTCCAACAAAGATGGTGAGAGAACATGTTTTACTGCAAATAACTCAAGTGTGATTCAGTACCAAAGCTTGTTGTGTGTGTGAACAGATGCAATACCAGCGGTAGGACACAATGTTTCCATAGCGGCGCTCGAAGGCTAGCTCTATTGGGTTTCCAGGGTCGTTGATGTTGAAAAGCATCAGTATCTTCTTGTCCACAGAAACACTCACCTGAAGGGTAGAATAATGTGCACTTTTTCCATGACACATTTCAGACATCCTAAACCTTTGATCACCTTCATACGAACAATTTATTTGAAATTTTCTGCAAATCCCAGATCAGTCATGTTCAAACAGACCTTAAAATTCATCTCCAGCACAGGTTCAATTTGAAACTAGCAGAAAACAGACTCACTGTGCTCTCTCCTTGAGCTGACCTTTCATCCGTCTTCATCACCGAGAAGTAAATTTCAGCAGGCTCACCGCGAACCGTCGTCTGGCGAAAGATCAGAAAGTACACTCGGTCCATAAGGAATGCTGTGACAGATTTTTAGTCCAGTTCAGATTTAATTTGGCGTTTCCTGAATAGCTACTTAACATCCACCCTTCCACTGAATCCATTTCTGATATGGCTTTAACAAACAGGTCTGCTAATAGTTCTTTGGGAATCACCTTGTTGGTGCAAAAATACTATTATGTATTATTGTGCATTATGTACTATTACATTACGCCTGTCACACTGTGTTATGTTTGGCATTTTTCACAGATTCAACCAAAGAAATTATGTGTTTTTGTGACAGGGTTATAGTAACAAAATGCCTAAAGATACAACTTAAAATTGCCTGCTTGCTAAGCTGTCTGTTATGTAAAGAATCAACACTGGTTCACACTTTGAGTTAGCCTTCTTTATGCTTAAATGATCCCTTGATAACATGGCTTAACAAACAAAGCACAGACTGAAGTGAAAATGAGTGAAAAAGCAGCAAATGTCTAAAGAAAAACTCTGAAAGACCTTCAGAAAAACTGGAAAACTATTGTTAAAGAACTTTAAAAAAAATTATAAGACATGAGGGCTGGTTCAAGATTTTTGCACACTACTGTATTTGACTACCTGTCTGATGGTGTCTCCCTCATGATTGCTGATACTCAGCGTGTTGTCGTCACTCCCCAGGGCCAGCAGATTCTGGGAGCTCCAACAGCCACAGGTAATCTTCTTGCTATGTTTGCCTATCAAGTGTGGAGAGAAGGAGACAGAGAATCAATATTACAGAACAGACTAAAGACCATTAAACCATCCAAGATTATATATACAGTTTTGTTGTGTGTTACCCAGCACAGGGATCTTGCGTGAGGTCTGCTGATTGTAGATCAACAGGTTTCCTTTGACTGTTCCGACTGCCAACAGCGGGCTAGTCTTTGACCACAAGATGAAAGACATCTGATCTCTGTTTGAAACCATCAACAATGAGAACACAAAACGTTTAGCTTTACTTATTTCAAAGTTAGTGTTCTGTTGAAACAGGGAAAAAAACATATTTGCAGTGAAATTATTCAATGACTAACACTTGCATCACTTATTCAGCCAGTACAATTAACTGTAGTAGAATGATTGGGTTAAATTTTCTCCCTCTGAAATGGTCGTACCTCATACCGCTGTCTATCTGGGATGTTTTACTGACACTGGCATCCCAGAGGAAGATGGAGCTGGATTTTGCAGCTATCACTGCCAGAATGTCCCCATCCTTATCCCAGTCCATCCCCACACAGCGCCTTACAGAGAAAGAGGAGAAAGGAAGTTATTAAGAAAACCTGAACATTCAGTGGTAATCAGCCAAAACTGTTAGATGACACAAAACTGGAATCTGAGTGATTTTATCACAATTACCCTGGAAGGTTGATTTCAGTCCACTTGTGTCCATGTCGATCAAATATTTTGACTGTGTTGTCCTGTCTGTGTGATTGAAAATAAAGCTCAGTCAACAGACAATTAGTAGACTGTTACACAGCCTTCTCAGAGCTATTTTGTTAACCAAAATGACATACTCACCCTGCAACAGCGATATAATTACCAAGGCTTTTCTGCCACTTGTACAGCAAGTTAGATCCCGCCCAGGCTTTTTCAGCGAGCACAAAAACACTCTGTGGATTTAAAGATGTCCTTATTGGTTAGTTTTTTTCCCACTCTACCAATTTGCATTTGCATTACAACCTGGGCATCCCATTACACCAAACTCCATAACTGCACAAACTCAGAACATCTCAAAGATTTCTACAAATATAAGTACAAAATCTGCAACATAATACACAATATACAACCATTAGTGGCCTCTCGGGAAAAACACACACAGGTCTATTACATTTAATTCCTTATGATGCTTTTAAATTCACCAATAGATATAGCCATGTTTAAGTTTAGGTCTTTCTATAAATTACTGCACGTCTAAGGTGTACAGTAAGAAAATATTGTTTTCTGATGGTCTGTCAGAAATGTAGGCATATCAAAAACCAACGATTCACAGGAGGGTAACTGATTGTTTCCCTACATAAATCTGTTTTATTGATTAGTATCACTTCACATTTCTCACCTATTTATCCACACACCACAGTCTTGAAAGACACTTACGTATGGGGAGGATGAACATTTGGAGAGGTTCAAAGTGTTTCTCTGGCATAAGTTTTAGCAATTCAATTAATTTATTTTTTCATGTTAGCGCCCCAACCTTAGAGACATACAGTACTAAATTGATGGAGTGCCACTTCAACGTACAGTTTCATCTTATTTGCTTCTAAATACATATTAAAGCATCATCTAGAAAGCTCCTTAATCAAACTATATCCAAACGTGTCAGATAGCCAGGTGTACAACATACCCATGCACTGGATGCAACAAAATACACCTGCAGAAGTTACTTATAAAACAGAAAAGTGACAACTAACTTATTTTAACTTTGCCTAAACTCATGTCTGCATTATCATTACGAAGATTAGATCAGCAACCTAAAATATTTTAACAAAAACGCACAAAAAACGCTGTTTAAACAGACGGGTGACAAACAGGAGAAAGGTGCTATGGGTATTATTTTAGCTGTGAGTATAGAGCTTTTAGTTATCATTACTGTGACTATGTTTGCCAAACAGCCTGTTTTTTCGATTGTTGGATAATACACAACGCAACACACATTTTTAGCGGACTTTGGTCGACGTTCAGTCTGTCTTCAGCTAACACTTGGCTAACGGTTGGTTTCTAGGAGGTGAATAAACGCAGTTAGCATCCAGCTAACTGAAGCGCATGCGTGTGGAACGAATGGAATGAGTGAATGAAAATAAAATTAATTTATTGGTACAAACCTTCATCGCGATGGTGTTTAATCGCTTAAATATTGGAAAGGACAGGTATTCACTTCTCAAAGGATCTCAGACTTACAGATATGTGTATCTATTACCCACAATCCTTCACTCTGAAGCGTCTGCGGGTTGGCGCTGTCATGGCAACAGTCAGCAGCCAATGAGGTTCTGTACAGATTAGAGCGATCAACAGGTTTCAAACAAACACTGTAACAAGAAGATGTAAAAAATAAAGAGGAGGTCTCATATTTAACAGTGAGATAATGCTCTGGGCATTATCTCAGAACAGATATGTACTGGTTGCCCTTTATATTATAGCATGCAACAAACGGTGTAGATGCACTAAAATAAGAGGGAATAATTTAAGGCTTTACAGGAAAAGACAAATAATTATATTTTAAGAAATGTATAATAGTGAGTACGTCATTTTAAGTAGTGTGTAAGGTGTTCAGGCATTTTTACATGAAAGGAGACACAAATTATTCTATAAGTTATTTTAAATAGAGGATTATTTGTGAAGGTTTTCCTGTTCACAATGTAAATACGCTGTACGTCTTGATGCATGCTCAATCATCAAGGTAAGTAAATCTCCAAAAGTTGATTCTGTTCATCTGGACGTAGCATATTTAAGTAGCGTAAATATGCTGTACTTTTAGGGGCATGACAATTGTATATTGATATGCATCATGGATGTTCCACTATATAATTGTCTGCTTATATTACATGTAAAAATAAGATGAGGACTGTTCTTGCTTTCTTACCTGCCCATGTGATCTTGTAATGATGAAGTCCAAACAATAAAATCAGCGTGAGTTAATCCGGGCTCGACAAGTGAGTGGGTGTTACAGTTAAAAGTGCAATGAAAATTACAGAAGTTAAATGTTCCACTTTATCTCTTGTGAAGGATCTCCTTCACAATCAAGAATCATTGTCCAGATTCAAATTGATTTCAAAGTTTGTCGAACCAATGGACAAAGCTAAATCACCCAACATAAAGTCTCTCTGTATTTCATTTGCTCTGGGAATGAAATTAATAAATTATTTAAAAAACAGGCCAGAAAGTGAGCATTGCATATAGCATGAGAGAGAAAAGAATTAATTTCAGTTCTGACAGGAGTTTCCAATCAACTGCAATAAATGGCATGAAAAATTGTTATTATCCATTCATCCATCCATCTTCTTCTGTTTATCCGGGAGGTAGGGGGCATCAGTAGGAGCAGCAGCCTAAGCAGAGAAACCCAGACCTCCCTCTCCCCAACCACCTCCTCCAGCTTAAATGGGGGAACACCAAGGCATTCCATCCCTTTATGCAACACACAGTTTCTTCAAAACATCACAAAACATCGAATACAAATTAAACTCTCAGATCTAAAAAGCAGGTTAAGCAAAATTTGCACTTCTGTGCTTGTAAACACAAACTTGCTGCAGTCATCATAACTGCACTGACTTGGATCTCTAGAGTAAAAACGTCTTCATAGCTGGATTAACCAAACAGTAAACAGTGCTGAGTCTTAGGTGAGGATATTCACAGCATAACTGTTTAATACAGACTTGTAGCTTTAAAAAGAAAATGTCAGTACCGCCACAAACTAATACCACCGGCCAGTTTTCACCTTTTCCAAGCAGCATTATTGTGAGGAGTATCAAGCACATCTGAAGTTAACTGAAACCGTGCTTTCACCACAGATCCAGCAGGTGGCAGCTTTTCATAGTTTTTCTTTAAAGAGCATTAGTCTTTCTATTCTCCAGGCATGCCAATCTACATATCTTTGTCCCATTTCATTTCTGCTGTCCTCTGGGTGTTCACTGATGTCCTTTTTAGGAAGTAAACCAATTTCAGTGCTTTACAGAATGACCCATCCGAAATAAGTTAGGAGAAACCTCTGCCTCCCTTGTGTTATTTAATTTTGTCCATAGTCCGAGAGAAAACGCTGATGACCTTCTGTACGTTGTCATGTGCTGATGGAAGGATGATCCGCGTACAACCCAGGCAGGGAGCTGGGATGAAATGCCAGCTGTGTGACACAAATATTCCTCTCTGTGCTCTGGCATGCCGAAGCAGAATACACCCTGCTGACTCAGATCTCATTAAGATGCACTGAAGGGAGCAGCTGTATGATTTTCAAGCAAAATGGTAAAATTAGAGCAGAGAGAGATGAAAAAAAGAACTGATGAAAAATGAATGAAAAGCGTTTTGGCCAACGAGACAATGCGAGCAGAGCTTTTTTGCAGGATGTGGTGCATTAATAGAAAGAAAAAAGGAACTGCTGCACTTTACAAAATATAAAGAAAGCAGGTCTATATGACATAGTGAAAGCTGACAGATAATCACTGAAAATGACTTCCTTTATTTCCTTTATTATGTGAACTATTTCAGCTTTCCATCGTTGCAGCTGCAGACGAAATGAGATTCTCATAGTATTTTTTTCTGCTCCTTCCTCCTTATTCTCTCACAAAATCCCAAATGAATATGTTTCTGCCCTCCAGGAATCATGCAAGTTTTATGTAGGTGTTACAAGTTGTCCTGAAAAGATACTTTGAAATATCTTTATGTTCTTTTTCAGGGTTTTTTTTCTCTCATTTAAAAAAAATCTGATCCTGGAGGTTTTTGTCAGTCCTGTGGGGTTTTTTTTTCTCCACACTTTCTAGGCATTCAGTGTCTAGCAGAGCACAGGAGCCTTGCAGGAGAGCAGTTCCTTAAATATTCTGTTTTTGGCAGGTTAATTGGTACTGAACCTCGGGCTGCCCCTGCAGGACAATCCTATTTTGCAGAAGGAGCAACATTCTTTTCTTGTTTGCTGTAATATGCATTTATTAATACTGATAAAAGATAAAAGGCATTATTACGGCACTACATCCAATCATGCTACACACAATCTTGAAACTGAGAATCAGTCCTAGACTATACAGTGAGCCCTTATCAAGACCACACAACCAGAATACAGAGCAATCCAAACACAACACATGCAAGATGGAGTCGCCCTGTGTGTGTTGGATACTAGGAGGCAGTATTGGCAGTAGACAGATCCGCGTCAGTAACCACTGAGATTCTCCTCAGGAGCTTTTCATTTTAGTGCATCTCATAATCTTCAGCTGATGATTTTTCTCGCCCCAGTGATCACGGATATGAAAACAGTCAAATTTCAACCTGTGGTGTTTTAAAAGCTCCAAACGCGACAACTGTGACAAAACTGTCACAGTGACATTGACTTGTAAACATCTATGATGAATTTTCAGTCTGCAAATGAATATTCTGATAGTGTTAACACGACAAACTGCACTCATATACTTTCTTTCTCAAAGCTGTGATTAAAACGCAGGCAAAACAAACGCGTGTAAAAATTTACACGTCGAGTTTGCCGCAAAGTGATGACAGCGTTTGTGGATGAGGGATTGCACGAGTGCCAGCACCGTGATGACACCATCAGTAATGAACGCACCTTTTCCCATTTGTTTTCCCCAAAATGACGAGGAAATGAGGTTGAAAATTTGTTCTTAATTCACAGTATCTGTCATTTTCTTCTGTTTGTTCCAGCTCTTTATTGAAGCCGTATAGTGTTTTTACTGGGCGCCACATAAAGGATTTTATACACACTCAAGCCAGTGAGTCTCCAGAAACTTTAGGGTCTTTACTAGAATTAAAAATAGTTTTGTGGGCCTCATAAGTGCTTGACTGCACAGCATGTCTGCTTTATTCTGCTGCTGCGTTGATGCAGATGTTGACAGATGCAGGTGTTTACAGGTTATTTCCAAGTGTAGGATGCAGAATGAAGCAGACCACTTTGTGTCTCCCTCTTACTGCTGTCAGGGGGAATAGACTCAGGTGCGGTTAAGGCGGCAAGACAAGGTCACCAGCATCATCTCTGAACGCCACCGGGAGTCGTTTGTCAGAAGCACTTATGATTTAAAGCTTCCTCTGCAATAAATATCAGAGTGAATCACTTGGCTACTGGTCACTGTCCTGAGGCTAAAATATCTATAAACTGCCTGCATTCCTCCTCCCGGCACACTTGTTCCACTCTGCCTCGAACAGCTGTGGCGTCTCTGGTTCGGTGTTTAGCTTTTACATTTGAGGAGCTGCACTTAAGACTAATGAGGATCCATATTAACCTCCAGGCACATGAAAATAAATTCGGAATTGCACTTCAGCAGCCAAAAACCTGCACAGAAACCTTTGAACTGCAAAGGGCCTTGGCTGGAGTCGCACCGATGGGGGTGCTGTTAGAGATAAGAGCCAAATTTACACCACAGTGGCATTTACTGTGAATGTGACAAACGCAAACTGCCAGCTGCAACATCTGTAGCATAAACATGATTAGCTGTTGCTGTTAAAACGCCTCTGTCGAGCAGGGAAAAAGCCACGGGAAGTGGTAAATCACATCTTGACTTTAATGTATAAAAGACCAATGATAGCTACAGCAGCATATATTGTACATACATAATGTATTTTGTAAAAGACGAGCAGCTGTGCAGTTTCCCACCGACCGCTTTTATTACATCGCTTCATCATCTGAATTCATGTTACAAAAAACAAAACACAATAACACACAGCATATTCAGTGGGAAGTGTATAATATAGACACCGTAATGCAGTAAGACTACATACAGACTTTATATTTATTTATGTACATAATATACAGTTATAGTTAGATTTGGAATGTGTTTTATGTTATTTTTAACCTCTTGCTGAAATCACACGACACAGTGGAGATGACACACTTCTTCTGCTGTGATCTGAAGAGAATTACTCTAAATAAACACCAGGCAGGTTTGAAGAAGCAAGCGAGGGTGGGGGAGAAAATAGAATAATGCAGCAGTGCATTAGGCTTGAATAAACATCAGCTCGGCTGTGGGGAATTGCGAGCCTTCGCGTCTCCGCTTTTTAGATGTCAAGCTGGCAAATTTGGGCGGCTTTTCAGTCTTCCCCGGCTCCTGGGGCGCTTGGCTTTCAGCTGTGTGGTTAAGTGTGTCTTTGTGTGTGTGTGTGATATGTCCGTGTGTGTTTGTAAAGTGCATCCTGGGGGCTACATTAGCCCTACATCTGTCAGTTCAGAGAGGAAGCCTGTTTTGCCTCTCGCTGTCAGGAGTTTCCTTGCTCTGCACTGGACAGACAGACAGACAGACACACACACCCCAACAGGAAACAGACAGGAAATGCACAATTAAGGATGCAGCATGAAATTTTTGTGCCGTGTGCCGGTAGGGAATCTGCTGTCAGAATCTTTGCATTCCCTACGTTTCCTGACCCACAGAGTTTGTTCCACAGCATTCGTCTCCCCCTCATGTCTTATGTTTTGTCTACAGTAGCATCGAATCCAATAACGCTTTGAACTCGACATCAAACAAAATATCGGCACCGGCTGAATCAACGTTATTAAATTCATGGTCTCATTATATGGTCTGTTGTTCATTTTTCTGGGCCTGAAATTGGGCTCTAAAGCGAAGCGGTGCAAGCAAACGTGTGTGTGTGTGTGTGTACGTGCAGTGATGAAGTGGGAAAACGGGGATGAAGAGAAAGAAGCAGGGAATTGAAGATGTGGTGAGGGGAAGAGGGGGAAGATTCTCATTTGAGATAAAAATATACTCCTTGCAATTTCTGAGCACCCAACACACACAGACACACACAGACACACAGACACACAGGAAATGAAGAAACCTCTACAGCAGAGGGAAAAAATACGGTAGCTGAACAGACCCTGCCTGTAAATAGCTGACCCTGTGGTCTGGAGGAAATTGAAAACAAAATTTTCCTGCAGGGATCAACAAAGGACCACAGTGTTATCACCATTATCATCACACACACACTTCAAACCCAAATATCCTGCTTAATGGACCCAGAGTTGTGCAAAAATGGCAGTTAAAAACAAACAATGAAGTAAAAAGTTGGACAATCTTCTGGCGCAACTTAAAGAAAAAAAAATTTAAAAAGCTGAAATAAACTTCATACCACAGCATTGCAGAGGCTTCAGATGTGAGCTGATGCAACATGGAAGACATACGCGCAGAAATATTTGATGAAGCATGAAATGTTTTTGCATGAAAATTGTAGTTCCTCACAGAATCGCTGTTCGTGAGGGTGTGCTGATTATGTCAAAAGTCTTTCTTTCATCTGTCGGTGGGAAAAAGCAAGGGGAAGAAGAGCACTTGCCAACTGCAGCATAAAAATAATAGGAACTATCTTAAAATAGCATCAGTACACAGCATCAGATGCTGTTTGGAGAAACCAAGAGCGTAACGTGATGAGGCAGTTTTGACAATCTCGCTCTGTCTTCCACCTTTTTACTCAGCACAAATGGGAGCTGAAAGCAGCCGTGTAGATTTACACGCGCGCGTACAGTATGTGTGGGACAGCTGTTCTGTTGAGCTCGGATAAACACTGCAGATTTCCTCTCTGCCATGTGTATTTCTGGCAGTTCACTTCTGTGGCACAAAGTATCGTGACGTGAGAACTTTATCAGAGACCTACTGACATGTACCTGAACCCTAATCTGCCTAAAATCTGAAGGATTAGTCGGCATTACGCAGAGTAGAATGTGTCTTTGCTGAAGAGTGTTCGCAAGCAGTTTCCTGGTGTGGCCGGAGAGACCTCTCGGTGTCCCTCGGTGGCAAAGAGGAGGGTCTGCGAGCCATATGGTGAACAGTCTGCCATCTACTATGTGAGGTGTTGTTTTCACAGTCTGACGGCCACCACGCACGCGCCTGCCCTGCCCAGACACAGAGGTGCTACCTGCAAAGACAACAGGGAAAACATAAGGAACACAGTCACAGCTGTGGACTGTTTATATAACTAAAAATTACTATTAAACTACTGACTTGTGGAAGCATTATTTCATGCTTTTGAAAATGTTGAATGTAAAGACTGCAAATTTGGATACGGCTATATTTTTAAATGGTCTGCAGGTCACTAGAGCTATTATTTAATTTCATTTTAGTTTTTTGGGAGAACAAATGTATTGATTTTGGCAGTTTTGAGTACAAATGCTGTAAATAAATCTACAGTATAATATCTGCCCAGCGCCAGTGGGTAGTGATCCAAAATAATGGGAAATAGACTGATTCTTATACAGCAAACACTTTTTTTTTTTTAACAAGTGATTTTTATCTAACATTCACACACACGATCACACTCCAATCAACGCATTGGGACTTTGGGTTCTGATTGCAGGGTTCAGTATTTTGCTCAAGGATATTTTGGCATGCAGGCTGGAGCAGCCAGGGATCCAACCACCAACCTTCGAACTTTACCACCCAAAACATGACTCAATACCAGAAAAAACAAAAAACTAGAAACATGACTCTATGGGAATGATAATATCCTGTTTGACTTAAAAGCACCTTGTTAACATATAAATGGATAACACACAAGTGCTGATACACAGGCGTGCACTCTCTTTACCTCCAGGCTCAATTTACTAATGAAGACTACTTGATATAATTTAAAGTTTGAGAAAAAAGGCTGAACAGAATTGCAATGACTTTGTTGGCTGCTTTAAGGTTAAGACTCAGCCTTGCAACTCCAAGGCCAAATTAGGTGTGGTATTCTCCACAGTCTGGATCTATTAGGTGGTGATGGATGATCTCAGCGGCAGCCAAGCTTTACTATCAAACCTCATCCAGAGCTTACTTTTTAAGATGCTTCAGTTGCAGTCTCTGCTGCCTCTGCAAGCCTCTTTGCAACCTACGGTGACCTTATTGTGCTATTTTTGACTTGAACCAGCTCCGTGTGTATAGCTGTGCTCAGAAGTTTATGTACACTCATGGCCACGATAATTTTGGGCTATTTCTTTATTCTTTCTGTTCTTGTTCCAGGGTGCAATGATTGTATAGCATACATCTTTAATGACTTTAAGAAACACTCAGGCCAGTGATGTGTGTACATAAACTTTTAAACAGAACTGTAAATGCACAGAATAGGAGGGAGGAGTGATACTGCCAAATAAAAACTAACTGCAGATGGAAATAACCCATCATAGTTTTTTGGAGTAAAGTGGTCCTGAAAGTGAACTGAAGGAAATGGGTTATTATGTGACTGCAGGGAATGCACACTGTTGATATCAACACTGAGCCCAGCAGGGAGCAGAAAGTGACGATGATAACTGAGTGGTGGAGGTGGTGTTTTAAAGAGCAGCAGTAAGTGGTGACAGCACTGTTTCAGGGGAGGTGCAGCAGCAGACACGAGTCGACCACCTGAACCAGCTCACAGGTTTTTATACTGAAATGCCAAAGTAATTTCTTCTAATATCATTTTGAACAAACTGACTCATTTCAACATGATTTATAATAATCAAAAAAGAGGAACAAAGAGAAGGCATCAATGTTTATGTTTGACATCACTGTTACTGCACAGACAGTCCATGCTGAGCCTCCTTTTAGCACCTATATTACCCGATTTGACATTATTGAGACTGACAGATTTGTGCCAAAGCCAAGAGTGGAAGTGATGCCACTAGGACGGCACTGACAATACACCCACTGATTTGTTTGTTTAAGTTTCTGACAGTAGATACAGGACATATTTAATGGTCTCAGCATTTCTCCTCTCATCTGAGTTTGTCCTCATCCCTGCCTGACAGTCTGAGCAGTTCAATGCATTCTGCTTCCTTCCTCCCACACCTCTCTTGTTCTCAGCATGGTGCATGTCTCTAAAATGGCAGATTTTAACAGAAAAATCTGCCAACCAAAGTTGGAAATCCTCTGAGGCTACGTGGGAGACGGGGTATAAACTGAAGAGTGGCAGAGACTCCTGAAAGCCGCTGAATGAGATCACTCAACTTTGAAACGTCCCCTCTAACTCCAGCGGCAAGGACAATATTAGCAGGAGGAAAACACACATTTACATAACAATGAAAACATGCCAAGACACATCGGAGAGGAGCTGAAGGAAGGTCAAACTGTGACTGAGTGTTTATACATCTCATCTACTGATTGTACATTTGTGATTTACTACATGTTTTTTACTGAACTGCAATCAGTGTGTGTGTTCATACAGGGCATCCAGAGAGTATTCACAGAGCTTCACTTGGTCCACATTTTGTCATGCTTTCAGCCTTATTCCATAATGGATTAAGGAGACACACAGATTTACTTTGCTGTTCATGTGTCTGCATACAGTACCTGTTTCCACTCGTTTGTCTGAGGGTCGTAAGCTTCCACAGTATTGAGATACACCTGGCCGTCGTACCCCCCCACAGCGTACAGACGATCACCAAGGAGACAAACACCTACGGCATCTCTGCTGATGCTCATGGGAGCCACAGCTGTCCACACATCTGTCTGAGGGTCATACCTGCACACAGGAGTTCACACTGTAGTTCAGTGGTTTGTTGTTGGCGATGATGTTCATTAGCTCAGCTTAGCACAAATACTGGAAGCAAAGGAAAACAGGCTATTCAAAATAAATACCTAATTTTCCTCCATCACTTTGTGCTGTCTCATTTGTTTAATTCCACATAACAGAAATGACAGGATCTTGCTTCAGTCATTTACATGCTGTGACCATTTCTTAGCAAAACAGCTGGACACAGTAACTTCACAGAGTCGTTTCATCACTGTATGACACTAACGCACCTTTACAGAGATCTTTGCTCACCAGCCAAATCTGGAATAAAGTGTGGGTAGGTCGATAAACAAGTCAATAAAATAGTGATGTTATTCTCACCAAAATCACAAACTGTGTTCTCACAGCAGCTACATGTACCTAATTAAATGTGTAGGATTTAATCAGCTGTAGATCTGCTGGCCTGTATTTTTTCAAACCTTGGACATAACCAGGAAAACTATTTTCCTTGTTTTGCAACATGTGTGCAAAGCTAAGCAGATACAAAAATATGTCTTCAACTAAATACTTCACAGGGAATTTTTTAACCTATAAAATAAGCCCATATTTCAAGGTGCTCAACTATTCCTTTGAAGTACAATATATACAGAATTTTCCTGTCCCCCCAGCAGTGAAGCCACTAATGACACAGTCATTAGCAGACATCCCATCTTCCCACACTGGGCCAGTTTATTACACACATTTAGAAAAAAACTGATGCAGAACTAATGTAACAAAAAAAAATACAATACATCCTAACCTCATGAAGGTTATAATGTTCATTAAAAAAAACCAAAAAAAACCAACAACTCTGTTTCGTAAAGATTAATTATACTGTACGGTAATATTGCAGAATGTAGTTTGTGGTTGTAATATATATATATATATATATATATAAAAAAAATTACTGGCAGCTGCCAGTGTTACCCCTCAGCCTCGTAGTAGCTACATGCATAGTATTAATTTCAAAATCCTGTGTTCTCAAGTTATCACTTTCACAAAATTTTCAGAAAGCTTGACCTTTGACCTCGAGGTTGAGGTCACTGAAATTCGAACTCATCCAAGATTTTTAGTAGCTGCACCTATGGTATCAATTTCAAACTACGTCGCCTTGTTCTTGAGTCATCACGTTCACAAATGTGCCCATGCCGCATCACCCTGCCGGGTAGTAGGCCATTAGCCTTTTAGGATAAGGGATAATAACAACAACAATAATAATAATAATAATAATAATGATAAATCATAAAATACCTCCTCCAAAATATCCAATAATTAGAATCAGCACTTTTCTACGATTTCACAGCCAAAAAAGTTGAAAACAATCACACTGTGGTAGAAAACTCAAGAACACAACTCTTTGTTTGTGATTTCTTTATCACACTTGCTTTCTCACTACCAAAACCACAGTGTGGTGCACTGTCCTGTTCATTTGTTCATGTAAGCAGCTGTGTCCTTGAGCAGAGATTCAAATGTCATTTCTTACTGATGCACTGACAGTAGTCTTACACTCAATTATAATACACACAACATTAAATCAAGGTCACACCCTGCTCCCATTTAGTATTTTCATTAGCAAGATTAATGAGTAATAATTCTGCACAGTGCAATGAGCATTCAAAAGACACTAAAATCTTTCCATTAATTTTACAAACGCTGCCACTGTATGAAAGACACATTACAAGCACCACAACACTTTAGCATATTTCAAATAAAACACTCGATTCCTCTCGGATGTCCTTAAATCAAGCAAACACATTGATAAATGTGGACTCACCTTTCCACACAATCACTTAATCGGGACGCCAGGGATGATGCCGGAGCATCGTGGCCTCCGATGGCGTACAGGAACCCGTGCCACGTGGCCACGCCCACACCTCCACGCCTTTTAGCCATAGGGGCACAACCACTCCACCTAAAAATGAAGAATACAAAAAAAGGAGAGGGAAACATATTGTTTGAAAAAGTTTTTTTTAAAGAACCAGAGCCTCTTTCCAGCTCTTCCAGTAGACCTTAATCAAAGTACTTGATAAGCTTAAGTTTTTTTCAGTGTTGTCTGCTCTTACATCCTGTGAGGGTTACTAGTCTCCTTTGATCTGTGGGTAAATAACCTAACAGGAAGAGGAGCTTCACTAGAGGAACACGTAGACAGGAAACAAAATAGGAGACAGCAATTAGTTGCTGACAGATGAAGTCCCGGTCTCTGACCTGTTGGTGTGGGGGTCGAAACACTCCACTGAACGCAGGCAGGATGAGCCGTCACGACCTCCTACTGCATACAATCTGAGGAAGAGGGAAGATGGTGTTATCCCTCTGAACATTTCTGGACTCTGGAAGTCCCTTTTCAATTTAGTGACACTGAAGCAGATGGTACAAGGTGGAAGACAGGCGTGTGTGTGTGTGTGTGTGTGTGTGGCTAGTGAAGGCTTTTTTGGGGGCAAAATGAGGTGGAAAAAAAAAAAAAAAAAAAAATCAATCAGCCATCACTCTTGGTGCAACACAACCCTGAGCAGTCAGTCTGTGTGTGTGTCCTTGCGTGTGTGTGTGTGTGTGTGTGTGTGTGTCCATGGATGTGAAGTTGGGACGGTAAAGAAAAAATGAAACGGGGCCAGTCAAGCAAGTAATGAGTTCCATCAGGCAAAGCGCTCTGAGAGTACACAACACATACGGTACATGACACACTCACCAAAGCACACAGCCATGCTTACACACACACACACACACACACACACACAAAACTGCTGGGCAAGGTTAGCCGTTGCTTCTGTATTAATTAGCATCTTTAAAGCATTTCACTGTCTCTGAGGCCCTGAATAATAAAAACAACATGCAATATTTGGTTCTAATAACTTCCAATTCTTTGGCCAGCGAGGAGCTAAAAGCCCTAAAGCCTTATTAAATCCAGCTATTTAAATAAATGTTCGTCTGTCTGTACGTGTGTGTGTATGTGAATGAATATTGTTATGCTCTCCATTACGGTCTCACGTGCCGGTGAGTCTTACAGAAGAAGGTGGGAAGCGACAGAAGTATAAACTTAACACTTTTATCTTCCAAACAAAGAGAGAGATTGGGAAGGTTTCAGGTCTCACGTTTCTCAAATGTCAAAATATTTACATAATCTTCTCTTTATGTCACACATGTCAAGTCACATCTTGCATAAAATGATTTTTTATTAGATTTTTGGGAGAAATATGAGCAGCTGGTAACGCTGGCTTCAAGCTTAGCTGGCAGATACTTTTGCTTAAAGTCATTCAAATAAATATAGAATATCAAACTTTAAACCCCCCCCGGCACTTGCACTATGATTCACTTGTAATATCTTGTCTGTATTGTACATGGTACTATTTAACTTTGAAATATGTAATTTAACACTGTACTTTGAGCATATTAGTTTAGTTTTTAATATTGACATTTATATTTTAATTGAGGCTGCATTCTGCTATTTCCAAACACTATTTCCAAATGTCCACAGCAACATATCAGGAGCAACAATTAGGGCCCTCTTTGACGGACAGGTGTCCCTACACGGTCAATGATTGCCTCCTTGGCTTCACCCGAAAGGGCCCTTTGATGTTGACACCTTTTAAAATTGAATTAACTAACAAATAATATGGCTCGCTATGTGTAACAGATGCAAAATGCTAATTCCAAAACCAAAACATCTACACTCCATAACAAACGACCAAAGCTGTGTTTAGTGCTAAAACAGATGCGCTAATATTGAACGCACTTAATATAACTTAGAACAAGCAAATCCAAGTAAATCTTTATTTGAGGGGAACTGTGAGATCACTTACTTGCCATTGAGAACAGCTACTCCCACTGTGCTTCTGGGTGTAACCATGCTTGCAACAAAGCTCCACTGGCGTCCTTGAGGGTCCCACCTGACAGACACAGTGTAATTTCTCAATCATGCTTAAGGCACAGCATAAAAACCTGTATCTCTAAGGTCTCAGTCACACAGGCTAGAGACTCATTTCACAGCAGCTGCCATCAAACTCAAACAACCCTCACTAACTGCTCAGGAAATGACCATTTTTTCCTCGTGACCAGTGGTTGCAAGCCACAATGTTTAAGAAGGCAATCAAAATATCTGTCAACAGTAAGACGTCATTTTAAAGAGAGACAGCCGTTCTCCACAGAAACGCCTGTTGACAGTTTTTAAAAGCAGTTTAAAAAACAAACAAAAAAAGGGATATGAACAGAGATGTCAGTATCGCAAAACCTGGTCATATAAACCCAAGTTTACCCGCATTGCTAACTACCAGACAAAGTAAGTGACACTATTTAACAATTTGGATGAACTGACCCTTTAAGCTGGGTTGATTTCACAGAAAAAAAACATCAGTGTAAAGTTTTTTTTGCACCTTTCCACTGTACTGAGGTAACTCCAGCCATCGTGTCCTCCTACTGCATACATGGGTCCCTCTAGAACAGCCACACCTGCAGAAGATAAACACATGTACTATTAAATCATGAAAACTTCTCAAAACCAAATCAGCCAGCATCAGATAAGCAAATAAAGCATCACACTCTTAGGACAAGAGGTATTAGTTTTTATGTGTGTGCAACCACACCCAGGGCATTGTAGAGTTAGCAGCATGTTGACACCTCTGCACTTCAGGGATTTATCTGCCTAAACATCTGTGCTGCCAGATGTGTTTGAAAACCCGCCAAGGTTCACACACTTGCACACTTTCATAAACACAATAAAACAGCACAGCACGCCTTATCAAATGTTGTTATAGTAATATCAGGGCTCTGCTGCGAGTGGGGAGATGCCCTTCAAATGAGAAATATGGGCTCAAACCAGCCTGTTGAAGTGTTCTTGAGCCGTGGCACCGAATCTGCTGATCCGCTGCTGTCGAGTTGGTCTTTTCTGTCACTTTATTAGGTTAAGAAAGGACCAAATAAAATTTCATAACCGAAATTTTTTTTTTCCTTGCAAAAATTTGGTTTTATATCACAGTGCTTAATATCTTTGGGACACAGTTTATCCACAATGGAGCAGGGTGTGTCTGTAAGATGCATCTAAGCTTCTGTTTTGATCAAAATTTGAAAAGTAAAGTCCAGTTTATAGAACAGCACAAAGTGAAGACATGCAGACGTGTACCAACGGCAACTAAATTTGAAATAAAGTATAAATACAGCCCAAACAGGACACCTACCTTCTTGACTCAATATTCAAAATCTAAATCAAAAATAAAATAAAATATAAGTCAAACTGCCCTCACCTAGGCCATGCCTGTGTGTGGACATGGGGGGCATGACGCTCCAGGTTTTGCTGTGTGGGTTGTAACACTCCACAGTGTTGAGTGTCTTGAGTCCGTCTCGCCCTCCGACTACGTAGAGACGCCCGTCGAGGACTGCTACACCAAACTGTAGTCTCCGTCCACTCATCGTGGCAACCTGCCTCCAGGTGTCTCGACGTAGACAATACTGCTCGATAGTCGTGGCACCTGAAGAAAAAAAAGTAGAAAAGAAGAAAAAAGAAGAAGAAACAGGTGCTTTGAAATCTGAAGCTCTCTAAACTGTACTTTTTCACACTTTGTCCTTTTAATGCATAAAAAAACCCAATTCAAACTTGCACCTTCTTGATAACGCCTTCTCACAGTTGTAGGATAGTGTTAAACCTGTTGACACTGATGCTCAATATTTCATTTAAAGGTAGAACTAAAGGAGCTGCTTGTTAATGTGGAATCTGTTAAGCTATTAAGGTGAACCTATTATGCTTGTCCTTACTTCCTGTAGAACCGACTCTGTTCTAGTCGTGGATTCCTCACACTAAACATGAGGTCAGCAAATGTACAAGTAATTCCTTTAAGCAAAAAAGCTTCAGATTTCCCTAAACAACCTGTTTAGTGAAGGAATACCCTTAATATGGTAATGTTAAGGGTGAGAGAGAAGCCCCATCTGTTGAAATCTTCTGTTTGTAATGGGCATCCAATCAGAACAAAGCTTTTCTAAAAGGGAAGTTAATGACTCTCAATTTGTAGCATTTGTCACAGTTTAACTGTAAGCTCAGTCCTCCTCTACCAAAGCATCACGTGCGTCCGGATGTGAGATGCTGTTGTACCTTTCGTAGCATCCATGCCACCCACAGCGAACATGGCCCCTACGGTGGCCTTGCGAGGCCGAGTGCGGGGGCTCTGAAGCAGGGGCCGACGCTGGGGTAAAAGGTGATACTTCATCCCCTCCATCAGGAGGCGTTGGCACTCTACACTTTCCCGGAGGAGAGGGTTGCTCTCAAGGTCCGCCAGGAACTACAGACACATGCAAAAAAGAAATGAGGAAAAAAAAGAAAAAAAAAAGCAAAGGCATCAACATGCAGAATCATGTGACAGCTGCAGCTGGAATATATGGAGGGCAGACGCATGTGCTACATCAGTATGGGTGTAGGGACATGTTGGCTGCGATGTTATCGCTGATTGAGGAGGTTCAAGTGCTGAAAGAAAGCTGCTCTCTCTCATTGAGAGATTAGATGAGATCAGACCAACAACCATTAATGCGCTCTCGCACACGAGACCACGCACACACTGATCATCTGACACACTAGAGAACTAATCTGCCCTCAACATCTCATCAGCTCTCCACACCCTATAACCTCATCTACAATCACACACACACGTGCACAAAGTCACAGACACACACAAATACCCAGGGGCTGCAGCAATCCACAGCCTGTTCCTGAAAACACATCCTGAGGAAACTGCTGCCTGTGAGAGGGATGGTGGTGAGAATCAAGTTTTCCCTGAAGGGGGGAAAATACATGATTTACATTTAGATAGGTATGTGTTTGTGTGTGTGTGTTTGTGTGTGTGTGTGTGAATTTCGAAGTCATTTTAGGTTATCAGACTTTGAGAATGCCCACATCTCTGTTTTTTCCCGCATGTTCAGACACAGCCACTTAGATTCAATCACAGAGAGCAGGTATAATGGAAGAACTAGAAGATAAACAATAAAGACAGATGAAAGAGATTATTATTTTTACCCTCTCATTTATTTTCTGTGTTCTCCTCCATAATTTCCACCAACACAAATAAGATTCAGCTCAAATAATTCAACTTGGTCACTGAATATAAAATCAATTTCCCCCCCGCCAGACGTGGAGAGCGTAAAGCAGGCATGGTAAATGGATAAGCAGCTTACACACCAGGGTGAACCCACACTTCTACTGCGTACAATCACTGAGGGACAAATTACGGTGAACCCTATTTGCGCATTCATTCATGTGCATGTGTGTGTGTTAAAAAACGGACAGATCGAAAAAAAAAAATAGTGTTTGTCCTCTCCGGTGGTATTTATACATCTCTCTGTGAAGGACTGAATGTGGAGGATGAGATAAGACAGCTTGCTGCAGGCGTCCCACCTTGTCCTCTCCGTCCTCTCTTTACCTCACAGTGGGCAGAGAGAAACTTGTGTTATCTTCTCTGTTTCAGCTCACGCTTGAGAGAGAGAGAGGGGCAGCATGGGCTCTGTCTTCTTCTAAAAAAGAGGCACACTCTCATACACACATCTTCCAGCTATGCACATTTTTTATTCCTTATGCGTGCCTGTTGCTGGATGTGCTCATGCTCTAGCAGTCCTCTCCTTCTTGACTTTTTGTGAACACCATACCGCTGTACAAATTCCCACAAAACACACATTACAAACAATACTGCTATGCAAATAACTTAATATGCAATTTTAATCATTTCAGATTTAATGTTGTCCTTTGAGGCAGTTCACTGGTTTTAGGCCTGACTATAATATCTCAGGAACTATTGGGTGGACAGCCATGACATTTTTTCCACATACAGTCATGATATCCACAGTCTCTTTCATTTTAGTGCCATCATTTTAGCTGTATATTTACTTTTTCCAATACTTGTACCATATCTTGTATTTAGCACTAAAAAAAATACAAGAAATGAACTCATTCATCGCTAAAAAAAAAAAAATGCTGGCATCCTCACGTATTAAAGTGAAAATCTAAGTGGTAAGTAAACATTATACCTGTTAAATAAACCGGCATATTAGCTGTTTTTTAGCATCGTGTTGTTGGAAGGCGGGCTTTTAAATATATAATACATCGTGATTCAGGTTTGCAGTAATCCATAATTTTATAAACATATTAAGAGCCAAGGCACATGATGATAAATATGATAAATATAGTAGCATCTTTTCACTAGTGCTCTGACCTTGTAGTGCTGTTAAAAATAAAAAAATAAAAAAACAAAACAAGGGGAAGTGTTTTACTGAATTTCCATGACAGAAAAATAGCCACTGGCTGTGGCTGTGTTCATTAATTTACTCAACTGTTGTCAGATCATCTGAAGAGCTTTGCAATCTCATTTTTTCTATAATCGTGGCTTCACAGTAAGGTGCTGGGGGTCGTTGTGGCTCAGCATATAGAGCAGGTCATCTACCAATCAGAAGGCTAGTAGTTCAATCAGTCGTACACTGGACAAGATACTGAACCCTGAGTCACTCCCGACACATTCGTCAGAGTGTGAATGTTAGAGAGAAGAATTACAGAAAGAAAGTTATGCTTTGCTGGCAGCACTGTACAAACTAATACGAATTAAAACCCAACAAAGAAGTCAAATAGGCTAGCAAACGGTCAGAATAGGACTAACAGTTCTTATAAAAACGTTAAAGTGCCTGGAATATGTTAATTTATCACCATGAGGATAATTTGGGTGAAGGCCTATTAAGTGATCATCATGTGCAAGTTTTATTAAATTCTGACAAATAGTGTAGAAGGATTACCAATTCTTGTGAACTGTGTCCAAGTGGCTGCACATCAGATGACTTAAAAAGTCAGCTTTATACATTAACCACAATTATTAATATGAACTTTAAACTTAAAACACATGTATTCTGCATGAGGCAGCTATTTTCTGCAACTTTCAAGACAAAACAAAAGAATGAGTGTCAGTTTAAACAGTGACTATCATTGATGATGTAAGAGTGATATTTTTTATATTATCATTTGTGCTTAGAAACATTTAATCATTTATGCTTAGAAATATATAATCATTTGTATGCTGATAAAATTCATATCCTTATTAGGTCTGATTAGATTCTATGTGCACTTGTGTACCATGAGATGAGAGGAAGCTGCCTTGATGTTATAATTTCCATTATAGCTTTAGGAACTAGACTGTTCTGTTTCTTAAGGTGCAAGATTTCACACCTTTAAATGGTCTTCTGAGACATGACCTCTTGCAAGTTCCTCTTCTTATCATTTAGCGAGACGCTTACGTCTGCTTTTCTGCATACCTCATACACAGGTTCATTGAAAGATCATATGTCTATGTATAGTATGGCTGACACACACAGAATACGGACGCTGATGTTGTTCAGATATGCCTGCTTAAGAATGTCACGTGTATTTGTAATTGCATATTCCTGTATGTGACAATAAAAGGGGCTGTAGCGAAGGAATCAGTTGAAGTGAGCTGAGTTCAGGTGAAGGAATCTTTTCCTCAACTTTGGCTGACTTCCCTTGCGAGCCACAAACACGGAGAGCGCCTTCTTGTCTTGTTTTGTCGTGCAGTTGAGTGTCTTGTGTTCCATCGGAGTTTGTGCCTAGATAAACCCAACAGATGAAGACACCCACGTAGGCTTCAGCTGCCAACACGCTCCATCAGACCTGCTTGTCGGTTGTCATCCTGCCTAAAAGCGCTGAATTTCCACTGGTCACAGATATTGTACAAGCTGTCATACAGCTGTTTGGTGTGCACCGTCAGGCTGAGCAGATTAGATGAAGAATATATATGTGAATGTGTATGAGTGGGAACAGGGATCGGGAATTAAAACATTTAATCTGGTGAATTGACATCCTCTTGATGAATATTAACATGGTGGCCTAGATAGAGAGCTGACTAATTGGCTGATGAATATTGATCGGTTGTCTGTGTGAGGTTTATGTTTCACTCTATTGGCATTTCACACCTCGTGAGGATCTTGAATGCTGGCTTATTTGTCAGTTTGTCATGGTGGCGGTGGGGGAGGAGCTGTCACACATGATACACTGTTAAAGGTAAAAATCAACCCTTTGCTCTGTGCCTCTTTTGCTTTCAGTCTCTCTGCTCTGTTGCCACTCTGCTACTTTACCCCTCTGCCATCCATCTTCTTCCCTGATTACATGTTACAGCTACTTGTGATTTCAGCTGACCAGGGCGAAGCCATATATCTGAGCTGTTCGTGCTATAAAGTGCCGAAGAACAAAAACAGGGCGATGTATAGATGCCGACAGAGATAATGGAAAGACCTGGGGGAGAACTGAGGGAAATTGTTGATAAGGGAGATGAAGAGAACAGATAATTTAGCTGCAGTTACGAGAGATATCACAGTTAATTAAGGTTTTAAAAAGCGTGTGTCTGATTATGCGTGTAGCCAAAGCCCTGGGCAGTAAGTGAAGTTCTGCTTAGCATAAAAACTTCTGAGCATTACAGTGTAAGTCAGACCTGCCACACAAGCTAGACAGAACATAGAGCTATGACACACCTGACAGAGTAATGGTTATGGTCCCCAGCTGTCTGAAGAGGACAGTGAGACAGAGAGACAGGATATAACCAAGAGGCCCGAGAGGAGAGAAAAAAAGGAAGAGTTAAATTTGGCCAGCACACCGTCAGGGGGGAGACAGATGCACACTCCTACCGTGTACTTTGCTGTTACACATATGAGGACATAAGCATCTTTGACATCTCCCAAAATAAAATCAATAAAATATTAATGCAGTTCTAGCTTTGAAAAGCAAAGACTAATGCAGCACGCTGAGTGAAATGGTCAACAACACAATATAAACACAATATAAAAACAAATTGCTCTTTGTTAGCTAACAGCGAATGTAATGAATATATTTTTATTCTAAGAAACCCATGAAGCGCCGCACATCGAGAGATGTCGTGTTCATGGCTAAATCTGGTTGACCAGTTGTTAGCCTTTAAAGAGACACGTCTAATTGTCTGTGTATGTCTAAATTTGGTTGGAAAGCAAAACTTATTAGGCCACTTATTTTTTTAACTCTAAAATTCCTGTTTACCCATTGAGCAATTAGTTTTTGCTTTGAGATCTAAAAGGTCTAAATTTTGTTATGAAACGCTTGTGATCAGACAGTTACACATCTATTCAAAGTACACAGAGCAGCATTATCCGATGTTTACGCCTTTGATAAGCTTATGCAATGTTACGTTTATTCCCTTTCAGAGCTGCCGGGTCTACTTATTAATGCAACTCTGATAATTAATTGAATTTTCACCAGGATCTCTGTATTGTGCATCTGTTTGTTAAATCTTACTATTTTAATTTTCTTGGTAACCGGTGACTTTTAGCTCTTTGACGCTCTCACCTGTGGTTGCAGCAGCGGGAGTCTGACATGAGCCAGCAGCCGGGGTAGGTGGCGTTGTCGAGTGGAAGCGTCATGACGGACCCAGGTTAGCAAAGACGTAACCACGGTTTCCTCATCCGGCACGTTAATGTCATCAGATGTGAGGAGCCTTTCCATCTCCTCCACTGGTAGTAGGAGGAACTCCTGGCCTCCGACCACCTCCAGAAAGTGCTCCTGGGGGTGCAAAGAAGGTTAGAGTAAAACTGAAGGATGGATGAGATGGACTGGAAGAGAAAGACAGAAGTGGGGGGAGGGGGTTAGAATAGATGAATAATGCATTGCAAAAAAAAAAGAAAAAAGAAGAACAGCAGAGAGGATTTGAGAGGAGAGAGAAAAGGGATTAAGGGTTTGAAGAATACAAGTGGAGGGAGAAAAAAAGAGGAGGAAATTACAGCTTGAGAAAGGTCAGATAAAAATGGAGAGGAAAAGCTGCAAAAGGGGATCTGGATGAGAAAATATGAGATCTATTGAGTCACAAGATGGGAAGAGATGATGTGACAAAAATTAATGAGTGTAATCGGTTAATCTGACAGTTATTTGCTAAATGAACTGATTAATTGCTTAGTCTATTTGCAGCTCCTTAAATAGCAGATTTCCCTGCGTGTTTTTGTCAAACAGTCCAACAAGCTACAGCTGATCACAATCTTGTGAAAGCTTACTTCTCATTAGATGTAAAAAAATAACTCTCAACATATTTCTACCATCTGTAAATTAAAAGAAAAAAACAACATAGACTAAAATGTGACCTGAATAAAAAGGTAGGAATGTAAGCAGTGCCTTAGTCATTCTTGTTTAGCTCTTACACAAAGACTGCAATAATCCTGTAAGCTTTGTGAGTCTGAACGTGTGTTTGAGAGTGAATTACAGACACTGACAGTCACACCCAAAGAAAGCCACCTTTATGACATAATTACCCGAGATTAAACCTTAACAATAATCCACTTACAGAGAACTGGAGAGAAAAAGAGAGGAACAGTGCTACCGACAGAGACAGACACGCAGAGTGACGCTGGATGAGAAATGAGGCATGTAAAAAAAAAAAAAACACACGAAAAAACAAGAGAACAAGAAAAAGAAAAAGAATAATCAAGTCGATGAAGGAGCTATTTCACCGTCACCATAGCAACTCTGTGCTGAAAAACAGCCATTGTGGCAATAATGATGTGTGGTGCTGTGTGAATGAGGAGCCAATTTGTTACCAAGAATAAGATGAAGGCTGGGGGTGACTGGAGTCTTACTGAATAAAGCTGTACTGAGGTTAAAGGTGAAAGAATCCTCTTAATTGTTTTTACATGCAACTGTTAAAGAGTTGCAGTCTACCTAGATCTGCTACATCATTTCCAGCGCTGTGTTTCCCAAAGCAGTCTTTTCATTCATTTTCGTGTGGTGACTCTACAAGCAGGGGAGGTATACAAAGATGTGAACTGGCTTTGTACCCACCATGGTGTAGGCGTGAGCAGCCCGCTGCAGGTCATGGCAGCCCTGAGCATCAGCATAGGAGCGGATGCCGAGACAGTTGGAGGGGTGGAGCTGCTTCATGAGGAAGGAACAGCAAGCCTGAACTACAGATGACAACTGCAGCAGGCAGGAGGCTGACAACAGAGACTCAATGGTGTCTTCCCTCAACTCAAGACGGCCTGGACGACATGAAGGGAAGAGCAGAGGAGGAAGATGGTGAAGAAAGAGAATTTAAAACGTCATAAAAAATAGAAATAATGAGCCTTAATGTTATTTAAGAGATCTGCAGTACTGCAACAAGATCACGTGTGTTCATCTTTTTAAACACAGAATAATGATTAAATATTTAGTTAACACAGAAAATGTAAAGGCAGCTAGAAAAGACTTCCTGGAGATCTTAGCCATTAATAGATGTTGAGCTCACAGTAATATTGGTGCTTGTTTGCATAATTTAGATCTTGCACAGTACTGTACATACACTCAGGACCTGGTCTGTTAAACCTAGCATGTCTTCATACTCTCTGTAATGGAGTATACAATGGACTAACCACACGGTTTACTTTTGCATTTTGCATGTATATTTTGCATACTGATGCTGGAGCACAATTTCTTGATGGTGATGAGGTGATGATCATTTCCACCCCCCAAAAGGAGGGAGGATAAGCCACAGAAGGTCATTGCTGAAAAGACTGGCTACTCAGAGTACTGAGAGGAAAGGTGTGGAAGGAAGAGGTGCACAAGCAACAGGGATGAGTACAGTTTGAGGAGTGAAAAGTCGATTGAAGAACTTTGGAGAGCTTCACAAGGAGTGGACTGTAGCTAGTGTCAATGCATCAGGACGCACCGCACACTGAAGTCTTGAGAAGACTGCAGTAACTGTCTGCAGCCTTTCTAATGTGACAGCACCACAGCCCTCTACGAGGAGGTTTTAGAGCACTTCAAGCATCCATCTGCTGACAGGCTTTATGGAGATGCTGTTTACCTTTTCCTGCAGGACTCAGAATCTGCCAACAGTGCCAAAACTACTACCGAACTTTGAACTATGAAGAATGTACACACAGTGTTCAGATCATCTTCATCTAAACAACAGGTTGTGTGTACTGAACTAGAGATAATGAATATTTACTGGAAGTGAAATATTCTAAGAATACTGGGTGTTATAAGATCTATCATCAAAAATAAAAACAGAGTACTGCAGTGCCACAGTAATTATAAATAGAGAGATGGTGCATTCGTTGACAATTTAATGTTTTTTTAAAATTCCAAAATCATGAAAAAAGAAGTGGCCATGTATCAGTAAAGAGTAAAGTGAACATAGAGTTAAGTGATAAAAGCTGATCTCAAAGCCCACCCACATCCGCTAATGGCACAGCAGCATATTTGCAAATCTCTTTAAGATGCTTTTGCCTCTGCAAGCCACTTTGCAAGCCACTTCCACTCCAGCTCCTCCTTCTTATGGTATGTAACTGAATTGATGGCATGCATGCTGTCACTGATGTCTGTTCTATTCTATGCTGTAGGTTTGTCTTGCTGCTCCAAGTGCATGCACATGGAAGAGAACCACACAGCCAAATACGATTTACTACAGAGAAGAAAAAAACAATAATTCCTTCTTAAAGATCATCCTGTTTTTCTAAAAAGAAAGGGAAATTGACCACTATATACCTGTGTATGCATATTGCACCAGGACCCACAATGCATCAGGGTCTACACCCTCCATCTTCACCTCGTCCTGCTTGGCTTCCCGCACATCACTGGTGAACATTGCAGCAAAGTAGTCAGACACAGATGAGAGGACAAGCCTGTGAGGAGAGAGTGTCAGGGATCAGTCACAGAAGACGGATGGCTGTAATGGAGCAACAGAAAAAGTTCACTTTGACCTCGCTGACAGGATTGGGTCAGAACACAGATCAGAAAAGGGAAAGAAGAGGCACAACAAAATCATCTGAAGAATCAAACAGGAGGAGAAACCTTAAGGAATAAAAATAAATAAAGCTTGTTGCATTGTCAAACAGCATATGCCTTTGGTTAAAAACAATCCCCTGAACTTTCTGAAACTTCCAATCTGACATTAACATACAGCCACAGTAAAAGCCTAAATGTCCCAATCGACTGATTTGTCTCTTTTAACCTCTTTACGTTAAATGTTAAAGTCCACAGGAATAAGGAAACTGGTCAGACTTCAGCACCAGGTGAGATTTCTGGAGCAGTTAGGAATGTAAAGGTCTAATTATATAATCTCCTTTTTAATATGAAGGTCGCTGAAAGACCTTTATATTAGAGATGGAAAAAAATGAGTTAGAAACCAGTGTGTGCAGAAAATGGTAAAGAAAAAAAGTAATTATTTCACCAGTAGAGATTAAAAAAAAGACACCTAGTGTCTCCTGACCTTTAGTGTGAAGATGCAAAAATCCATTCTAAAAGCATACTTTATCAACCATCCATTTAAAAAACAAATGATGCAGAGCCTGAGATCTTTAAAGAAACATAAATGCTATTTCAACAACATTCAGCCAGATTTCTGTCCAAGAAAGAAGAGACTGCAGCTACAACTTTTCAAAGAAATACACAGGCACAGTTTCTAGACTTCCTTCAGTGTGGTATAGCACAGTCTTTGTCAGTAATAAGACTGTAAAACCTAACTCATGGTGATTCAGACCTCTGGCTTGGAAGATTCTCTCATGATCCATTCTTAATGACTTGCCACACAATCCTTCTATCGTACTGCCAGATCCAGTCAAGAGTGAAGCCCTCTTCTGCAATGCTATCCAGTATGCTCAGTTGGGCCTTGCTTGACACCCCTCATTTATATAGTATACATTAATTCAAGATGTATCTTTACTCTTTGAATAAGATATGTCTTTAATTTACCCACTGCTAGTTTCTTAATCTTTTTGCACACACTCATACCCCTCGGTTAAAAAAAGGAGAACAGAAACATGAGCAGATCTAGTGATGACATAAAGGAAGAGGAAAGAAGACAGAAAGAAAAGAAGGGGGAATTTGATTATAATAAGACAAGGTTAATGTAAAATTTAGTGGTAGGAAAGTCTGAGGAAGAAGTTAGCTAGTGTAATGGAAAGAAAGTGAGATGAAGGACAGAGAGAAATTATCTTAAGGTCACTTGTAAGAAGACAGTTAATTAATTCCATTCTGCAACAATCCATTAACCTTTCGTGCCACTGTAAAGTTACACACAGACACACAAACATCTAGGCACTACAACAGCACTCGTTGGTGAATATTTACTTCCTGTTAGAGATGCCTTTGCACATGAAACCTCCAAGGAAGGATGCAAAATGCCATTGACATACATTTTTGATATCTGATCTAGAGTAAAAGGCTCCCGAGTAAACCTTTTGAGGTGCAGCAACTAGTCAATTTAACTGATTGACGTAAAAATAATTCGGAACGTTTGTTCAAGCAAAGTCCCAAACATGACCTGAATGATGACATAAACGTGTGACTCATATTAACATGTTAAACTGGCTTTGTTTGTGGCTACTTGAACATGAGTGTGTGCATGCACTGAATGTGTATAATCTCATTACTGAGTGTGACACTGGGACCTTGACAGATAGCCTGAAGCAGAGAAGAGCTGTGTGAGCGTGTGTGCAAGTGCATGTGTGTTTATTGTGCAGACAAAGATGTCAAAAATACACTACAGTCAGCAGGAAGTCGTTCTGCCGGTATTCTAGTCAGGTATCTTTTTTCCCCCCAATCCCTCTCTCCCTGGTGCACACACACAAACACGTTCGCTTAATTTTTCATGGGTCTCTGTCTGACTAGCTGTGAGCGACACAGGCTGTATACAGCACTGGGTTATTTGCACACAAACACAAATGCACTGCGCTGAAGACCGAGACAAGACAGGCAGTGTGTCAACGTGTAATGGAAAGAGCAGAGAGAAGACAAAATGCCAGAGTGGAGAGAGCAGGAAACAGACGAGTTGGACTCAGGAAAGGAGGGCAAGCGCTGGAAACTGAACAGTGTGTCTGTTTGTGTTTCAGTGTGGATGTGCTGCTCGGTATAGAGACACAGTAGTGGAAAAACAGAGAGGGGAAAAATAACAAGCAGGTCGTGAGAAAGACTTGCTTGGATACTGCAACTTTGTTTCTACACCAACTGAAATACAGAGTTAGAAGAGAAGGCCCTTTATCTGATAGCTTTGCTGCCAGTCCAGGGATTTCCCATATAAATCCATTTTGGGGCTTTTCACCTGAAGCAGTTTTGTTAATTGGGTCTACATTAGCTCATGTGTATTGGTCGTATATTTTATCAGATGGTAGGAAAAGCACAGATTTCTTCCATATATTGCTGTAATTGATTTTAAAGTATGTGCACTACCTATGGTTACCCCTCAAAACTCCATTCTCAGCCAAGGCTGTGAAATTTAGTACAGACGTTAGTACAGAGAATAAATCCTAATGCTACGTATGGTTTGAACCATCAGATTTACTACACACATTCACATCACACTTGGGTTAAGCTGTAAAAACAGATCAGTCTCTTAAATTTTCAGCTATAGCAAAAACACACTATAATACTATGAGCAGGACACATTGTGAACTGTCACATCCTCTGCATAGCAAACAGACCTGGGTGGTTCATATAAGAAAAAAGCTCCTGGAATCAGCTGTGCATTGCCCTTTAACAGAGGGGCTGAGGTTAACCAGATGTACACTGGCAAAACCCACCAGTTAGTTTTCCTCCTCAAAGTCTTTATTCTTGTAAAACCAACCTTATAAACCCTCTGTTAAAGTCCAGCTCATAGCCGATTCTATTGGCTCTTCTACAGGGCTCTTCAGTCTATTCTCCCCCACAGTGTATCAGCAAAACTGAAGACTCTTGGTCTTGCAGTAATGGAAACAAAGAACCGCAGCGTGCCTACCTATCCTATCAGTTGATATACAGTGATGGTAAAAAAAAAAAAAAATTAAAAAAAGGTAATGGTATACCTACTAAAAATCGGTGAAGGCAGCGCGTACAGAAGTAGGTACAAAAATAGATTTGCAACATAATGTGCTGCCCCAGAGACTAAAAGGTACAACTGTACTCAACATGTTTATGCATTCACAGAGTTTGGGTTTTCCTCAAAGTGCACTGTTTGCAACAAACTCCGCAAGAGATAAGCAGCTACACGCAGTACAAGTAGCCTACTCAGCGTGTACGTTGCATTTGTCTGTTTACGTGTAAGACGAAGAGAGAGAGAGAGAGAAAGGGAAATAGAGAGAGAGAGGGATTGAGTGAAAGAGAGAGGGGTGTATATTTTAGTCCCAGAAAAGCACTTTTATCCTACACATATAACAAAATCAATCCCTAACAAAACAACCACTTTCAAACAAAGATGTCGTACTCCTACCGCTTGGCACACACACACACACACATTTGACACACAAACGAACACTCAAATACTTCAGACGCCAACACACTCTTTCAGATGCAGCATTAAGATTCTCGTACAGCAGGGTCTTTTGTTTGTCACCATCTGTGCCTGGAGGACTAAATCAAATGAGGCAGAAGAGGAAGGCGAGAAGGAGAGAAAAGAAGCCTTTCTGCTGGTGGAGGGCCACTTTTCTGTCTCATCCCTGCAGATGGACCCTGCTGCTTCGCCAGTGGCCATATGCCCAGGGAGTAACAGCAACGGTGTGGGGGGGGGGGCTATGAGAGGTATGTGACTGATGCATGGTTCAAACACACTCTGGTACATATGGTACAGAGGTACTATAAAAATAAATCCTAGGAGCACGACTGTGGTTCTGCTGTTTGTGAGAGATTCTTTCCAAACATCCTGCGTGTGCAGTATATGTGTCATCGTGCTCGTGTGTGCATGCGTGAGTGTAGATGCACGTGTTCAGATGTTGTGGTGCATGTGTCAGCACTTCATGCGCGAGTTAATTATAATGCTGCTGCATGTATGTAATAGTAGAATCACTATTTCCAGCTGCTGTATTGTTTTTGAGTCTCTGTGTGCGTGTCCTGGAGAAACAAACTGAAGTGGGATCAAAGGTAGTTCTGAGCACCTTGGCAGGTGTTCATGTCTGTCTGTTGACAATTTTTGTCAGCACAATCTGCTTATTAAGCAGATGACACATCGATCCCTCCTTTTTTTTTGGCCGAGGCTCTCGTCTCATTTTTTTTTTTTAAACACTGTTTCTTTCCAACTGTCTTTTATATTGACACCAGTCCAAAAGAAACTAATCAAGCTATCACTCTCGTCCTCTACAGCTTTATATTAGCACTATGCTTTAAGCTAAGCTACTATAGAGTGACTGTGCCAGCCCTTAGGCTCATGATGTCCTTGACACTGTCACTGCTTTTCAAAATATTTACTGTCTTGACAGCTCAGATTTGGCATGAAGATTAATCTCAGGATCATGACTTTTTGGTGGTAAAATAATTCAAACCAAGAAGAGTTATAACAATAACTAAAAACTTTGAGGATGGTGTAATTTGATGCACTCTCTTGGCTGAAGTTTTGTCTGTTTTCAGTTTCTTCTTCATATATATGATAGCACTTGTACTGTCAGTATTTTTTTTTTAAATCACAAGAATTCTTACCATTTGCCCTTAATCTTTTAGAAGAGAAAGCCTGGAATCATTTATTTATATTAGCATACATATTGATATAATACAGGGGTCTCAAACTTGCAGTGTGGGGGCCACTTGCAGCCCACGTCACCCCTACTCACCCCTACTTGTATATTGACATGGAGAACTATAAAGCTGGCCTTTGAAGTTACTTTTTTTGTTAGCGAGGATTTGTTTGTTGCTGAGTGCAATGTTAAAATAAGCTCTTTAAAAAGCAAAAAATTATTTAATATGAAGGCAACATGAGCAGAGAGTACAAACATGTTGAGAAATTGGCTCTGTTAGTTCAGCAACAAAGTTATGTGTAAAGAAAACAATTTTCACTAGCAGTCAAAAACTAATGTGTACAGTCATGTCTGCATTTTTATGTTGTTAAATATGAACAAAGTTATAGCAGAAGTGCTGCCACATGTCTGGCTAAAAAGAGAGCACCAATTTGTTTATTTGGTAGTTCAATGAAGGCTTTAGTTAGTTAAGAATGCGGGGGTAAAAAATTGCGTTCATGTTTGTCTTGTTATACAATAACAAGACAAACAAGTCTTGTTATACAATATTAGAAATTTTAAAAAACAAACAAAGAAAACACTACATTTTTGGAAATATTTGTGGGTGTTTTCTTGTTTGTTTGGTTGGTTTTTTTGTACTACTGGAACACTAAAGCGGCCCTCCAATGAGATGATAGTGCCAGCAGTGCCCCAGAGCTCATTTAAGTTTGTGACCCCTGATATAATAAAAACACAATGATATCAAGCCGTGAAGTGGCAGAATGTTGCTTTTCAGTTAGCCTAAAGCTGTGTCCACACATGGAGAGATTCACAGCAAAGTGGTGAGCAGAAACCATAGAAAGTGAAAAAACTACACTGAAGTTGGTTATGTTGGCTCACAGAAAATCTGACGTGGTGTGCATGTTTAAATATAGTCTTCAGTGCCGTTCCATTGGTTTATCTGGTTTATCTGTTTATTTCCAATAAAAAAAAATCTAACCAAATCCCAGTATTATCATGCTACTGAAAGGATTAAATAAATTAGGATATCAATTTATATTACTAACACCCCCACTATCTTTGTAATGCCATTTTCTGTAAAGGTTATAGTGGAGGGATCAAGTGTAACACAAAACACACATTCAAGTAGTGAAATATTCCTTTACACTGTATGGTAATCAGTTAATTAAAAGGTTAAGCAGAGTCTTAACTTGAAAGGTTTGTTGTTCCCAGTGTGGTGGTAAGGAGGCCAGGCCAAAAGGGTGGAGTTTTATAATGGCCACGAAATCAAACTGTCAGCTTCACAGCCATACGCAACGACTGAATTGCTCCTGGTGTGTGCAGCTTAACTTCAATGCTATTTGGGTTTTCATCTTCCTTTACACCCACTGTTATAGAAGACTTTTATGTGTTTTTACAAATATTTCAGCTGGAGTGCAGATAAAATACTCACTTTCCTCAAATTGAAATAATTTGGACATTTTTTAAAACCTTTATGTTCCCTCAGTTTTTTATTTTTATTTTTGGGAACTAAGGGAACTCTTTGAGCACAAGACTTATTACAGACTTCAGAAACAGTCACCACTCTTTAAAGAGATCCACATACAGAGACAGGCGTGGGCTTTTTATAATGTAATCATTTACTGTAATATGACAGCGGGCTACTCATTGGTCAGAGCATCAGCATTTCAATTTGATTTACTCTTGTAAGGATTTTGAACTTCTGTTACAGAAACCATCATCAGGCTCTGGGAAATCATTATCATTATTAATCATAAACAAAACTAACAAATTTTACAAAGGTTACACTTTATATCCCAAAAGTTTGATTGTGCTCATCTGGACGTAGCGTTTTCAGTGGGAGAAATGTTTCGTCGCTCATCCAAGTGACTTTTCCCCAACCTTATAAACAGCACATTTACACAATGACTGAAACTAGCCCACTGAATGAACAATGGGCTGTGAGGTCAGTTCCTTGATCACTTACACTTTATAATACAGCCTGTGACTAAGGGCATTATTGGAATTTCCATATATTTTATTTGAAATTAGAATGTAATTATATTTAAATGCACATACTTAAAGGTAGTTACACTAAAATAAGATAAGTCAGTTTTTTTTCTTTATAGGAAACTAATAAATAATTATACTGTATCTAAATTTAAATACTGCACAAGTAATTTTAAGTAGTGTCATTTTAAGTACTATCATTTTGCAGAAAAACAAACAATATTTAAACAAATTAAACTTTTCAGGGCGTGGGTCATATTACAGAGTGGATTAATCTTGGGTTTTTGCATCTTTATGTAATATTCATTATGTTGATGTGGATGATCGATATTCTATTATTCAATTATTTTTGTATTTTACCATTATAAATGTGATAAGGATCGTTCTTCCCTTCTATTATTACAAATAAATAACAAATAATAATAAATACCATCAAAATTTGCAGGCTTATGTGACCTTGATGATGGAGCCAAAGTCTAACTTCATTTTTGTTTTTTCACAACCATTATTAGATACAACTTTCAAAATGAGTGTAGTTTCCTGTAAAATACCTAGAAGTCATGCACTACCTAAAATTACTTACGCATTACTTAAATTAAAAATTAACTCATAGTATAATTGTTTATTATAGTATATCTACTTTAAGTATTTGTAAGTAAATACAATTACACTGTAATTTCAAATACAATACACTAAAATTCCATTCAATTACAGGGGAATTACGCTCTTAATTGCAAACCACATTATAAAGTGTTACCGAATGTAGTAGTAATGACAATAACCATTAGCATCACAGCCTTTGTTGTACGTGTATTAGAATTTTAGTGCTCCTTTGCTCCTACCTGTGAGCAGGTATTCGCCTCTCACCAGCCACCAGTGTGACATCACAAAGCTGTCTAGACCGCAGGTAGCCCTCCATCTTGCGGAAGGTGACATCAGCATGGGACAGAGCCGTAAACATGCACTCCTCCGGACACGCGCACTGCTCCATTGACACACATGAGGACAGCGTGGCACTACTGTTAGACGTCCTGCGCCCACACAATTGCACACAGACAAGGACAAACATTCAACAAACACACACGGACAAAGACACAAAGAGAAAGAGACAGAAACTTTCAGTGTATTTATTGGTGAACAAAGAGACAGATGTGTGAAGAGAGCTACACCAGCTGTTCTGAGTTTTCTAATGTACCCTCTTTGTATCATTCGCTCTCTTCTTCACTTTCCAACAAGGTTACTGTATGTCGCCAGAAGCAGACAAAAGATCTTTAATGGTTCAATTACTAGGAGTAAATGGCCAGATAAATTTAGCCCTCTTTAAAGAAAATCTGCCAATTAAATAGCTATGGGAGCCGAGCCCATAGGATATGCAGTAATTTACTCTGCTCCCTAATGGCAACCAGTTTCCTTGCATCTATACCAACAACAGGAGGCAGAGCAGGGTTTAGGACCAGGAAGGCTTCGACATTACTGTTGAGTTTATCTGTGCATGTGTGTTTGTCAGAGATGAGCTACCCTGTGAATTATCAGCCATCATGGCTCCCAAACCAGCATTTAATTTATGTGAGCCAGTGCTGTACTTCCATTTTTAATTTAACAGCAGAAGAGGCAGGACCGGCCCTGCAGCACAAAGACATAAAAAATAAACTGATACTCCAAGGATAATATGAATTCAACTCCACAGTTGGGAGAGAACTCACACTCTTTTAGTGAAGTGTGTGTGTGTGTGTGTGCTCAAAGCTCAAGCTGTTTCAAGTCAAACTGTCTTAAATTGCAATTTTTCACGTGCATGTTCTCCCAGGAATGAATAAAGAGAAAGCTAGAAAGAGATACACAGACATAAATTGTGGAAAAGGTGTTACAAAATGTGACTTTTGTACAAAACAATTTAAAGATTGGATTATTTAGTCAGAAATCATTGTCACGTATAGGTGTAGCGTGTCCTCTTTTTAACTATCACTTGGTGCTTGACGTTGCTATACATCTTTTCCGATCCACATTTTTTATACATGTTTGCACTTTTGTTGTAAATTTCTGTTATTCTCTTTCTACTGTGTGAAATTTGACTAAGCCTGACATTAATTAAATACAATAAATACAGACAGACATTTCCTCAGAATTTCTTTGTGAGATGAAAATGTTTTACAGCACTGACATTAAATATGTGATTCATTAGCTCAAAAGAATGTGTAGTTAAAAAATTGTTTGATTTTTTTTTAGTACTGGGGAATTACCACCTGACCCCCATGAATTTTTACATGGTTATTTGTGTTCACTGTTTTAGATTTTCCATCCTACACCTTTTATTGTTTTGTGTTGAGTCCCAATAGTCTTATCTGTTTTCCTCAGACATAGCAGGCAACTGTTTTGAGCACAGCAACCTCCAAAGGTCCTGTATACAACATAGACTGTATATTAAAAAGATGGATGCATCCTTTTCTTTCTGTTTATGGGTATACACATTTTCCTTTGAGATGCTTTTCTACAGACAAAATCTGCATCGTAATTAAAAGTGTATTTTTGGTCCCCCACCCAACTCAGAAAGGGCATTTTAGGCAGTGACTAAGCATGTATACATAATTGATGCATGCACAATACAGGAAAAGAGACAGTTTTACTGTTACTTTATGAACTTCCCTCTTATTTTTAGCCTTTTAATAAACAGAAATGTAGACTGAGTAAATGAAAACAAAATCAATACTCATGGTTAAAAAAAAAAGAGAGATTTATTACAAAGTTTATGACTTTTCTCTGGCTCTTTTGGGGTGGAAAAAATCCTTTGCTCAGGAAAACTAATATCAGAGTGATGCACCTTGCTGAAAAGCTCACACTAGGGGTGTGTCATATCATCCTGTCCGTGATTATTCCCCCACAGATTTTTACATCATATCAGAATATCAGTGATATAGCAACACCACACCCTTATGTTCCCTAGCAAGCCTGGCAACGACACAAGACCAGGCATGTTTGAGAGTGAGAGCGTGTTAGCTCCCCGATGATGGTTTAGTAACTAAAAAGAGAAGAAAGCTACTTCAACAACCTCCAACAAAAGCAGCACACTTTGCTTGCTTGCTTCTTGCTAAAGGTGGAAACAACAAATGTGCTTCACCGCTTGAGGCATCATCGAGTACAACCAGACTAGAAAGGCTTGGATGGAGGAGGATGTGCTAGCAACAGCTGATGTGCAACCCCAAGTAAACACATCAGCTGTTGCTAGCATTAACAGGAACAGCAAACAGTGGATGGAAATGGTGCAACAGAAGCGCTTTAAGTAGCTGGTTAAATAGCTCGACCCAAGATACAACATCCCAGAAAGAAACTATATTTCAGTTTAAACTGTGACAATACTGTGCAGATTCCTGAAAACTTCCAAGGTTAAGTATTAAGCCAGCAGCTTTCGCCTTTTAGAGTAGCCAGCAGCAACTCCAATGCTGTTGCTACTGGCATCTTGTCATAAATATAATTATTGCAAATTTCCTTGAAATATCCATCCATCCATCTATCCATTTTCTTCCGCTTATCCAGTCGCGGGGGCAGCAGCCCAAGCAGAGAAGCCCAGACCTCCCTCTCCCCAGCCACCTCCTCCAGCTTGTCCGCAGGAACACCAAGGCGTTCCCAGGACAGCCGAGAGCTATAATCTCTCCAGCGTGTCCTGGGTCTGCCCCGGGGCCTCCTCCCGGTGGGACATGCCCGGAAAACCTCACCCAGGAGGCGCCCAGGAGGCATCCTTGTCAGATGCCCGAACCACCTAACTGGCTCCTTTCGATGTGGAGGAGCAGCGGCTCTACTCTGAGCCCCTCCCGAATGGCCGAACTTCTCACCCTATCTCTAAGGGAGAGGCCATCCACCCTTCGGAGGAAGCCCATTTCCGCCGCATGTATTTGCGATCTTGTTCTTTCGGTCACTACCCACAGCTTGTGACCATAGGTGAGGGTAGGGACGTAGATCGACCGGTAAATTGAGAGCTTCGCTTTTACACTCAGCTCTCTCTTCACCACAACAGACCAATACAGTGTCCGCATCGCTGTGGCCGCTGCACCAATCCGTCTGTTGATCTCGCGCTCCCTTCTCCCGTCACTCGTGAACAAGACCCCGAGATACTTAATCTCCTCCACTTGGGGCAGGAACTCGTCCCTGACCCGGAGTGGGCACTCCACCCTTTTCCGGCTGAGGACCATGGCCTCAGATTTGGAGGTGCTGATTCTCATTCCCACCGCTTCACACTCGGCTGCGAACCATTCCAAGGCGAGCTGGAGGCCATCACCCGATGAAGCCAACAGAACCATATCATTTGCAAAAAGCAGAGATGAGATCCTGAGACCACCCAAGTGAAAGCCTTCCGCCACTTGGCTATGCCTAGAAATTCTGTCCATAAAAATTATGAACAGAATTGGTGACAAAGGGCAGCCCTGGCGGAGCCCATCACCCACCAGGAACGAGTCCTTGAAATAGTGTGATATAAAATTTGAGGATGTAACACCCACCCCTAGCTAGTCCTAGCTAAAAAAAAAACAAAGAAACAAAAAACTTAAGGATTCAAAACAATAGTCTACAAACTGGAGTGTGACCTCAGAGTGGCTACAGCCACCTTCAATATACTGTCTATCGCCTGATCAGCATCAAACCTAATAACCTGCTACTGCATATAATGAGGCTGTTGCAAATATTCTTAATGTGATTATAATTGAATATAAAAATAAATTTGGACATTTGCGTGTAAAAATGAAATCTGTTGTGGAAAATAAAATCAGCATTACCACTTTTTGTCTCCCGAGTGACACAGAAAGCAAAGCTGGATTTCCACCTGTAGATACAACGCTGCTGAGGTGTTAACGGAGCATCCAGGAGAGAGAGAGCAGTGAATGATTTATCCTACCTTAATTAGGGAACATAAGTGGACAGATGTGAGCTGAACAACTGAGGGTCAATGTTGTTAAGTTATAACATTCATCTAGTTGTCATTTTCTTCCTTTAAAAAAAAAGAAGTTATTTTGTTTTAGCAACTTTTCTCCATTCTCCAGCTGCTTCCATTTTCACACCGGATACTCTTCCTTTATGCAATCCCCATGGGATTGCATAAAGGAATAGTCTCCTCTCGAAATCAGGTTCTTTTGCTTGTTAGGCGAATGTGTAAACCACTGCATATGGAGCCAGGCTGTTTCTATGTCTAACACTTTGTAATAACGGTGAGCTAATAACATATATAAGCCAGCTTAATGGTTAGTGCTTGTGTCTATAAAAATGTCTTAAAAAATACAAAACTCTCGGACGCTTAAGCCCAGCAAGGATCGGGAGAGATTGGAGATGTAACTCAAGATTTAATGGCTCAACTCTGTTTGGGTTTTTGAAAGCCCTAACATATAATGAACCATTTTTCTTAGCTAAAGACACTTTATTTATATCAACAACCGACAGATTTACATTTATCAGTGGACAGAAAAGCGACCTCTTAAGCAGAGGTCCACACCTGCTTGATGTTAGAGCAGGCATAACAAGGTCACCATTTCAAACCAAGTTAATGCAAGCTTAGGTCTTACGAGATAAGAACTCATTTGTGACTTTAAATGAAAAAACTCTGTTTAAAAAAAAAAAAAAAAAGTACACCTGGTGCGTTTATGCACACATTTAGTGTAATCACGTGATACAGCAAGGATCATCTCTGCCTATGTGCATTCTCTCTCTGTCCTGTTTCAACTTTCATATCTCCAACTAATCTCATCACTCACTCTCTTCATTCCACCTCATCCCAACATTCATCTTTGCCTCAATTTTCTCCCTCTTCCCTATCCCATTCCAACCCTCCAAGGAGGCTTTTTGGCTGGCTTTCCTGCTCTCTAGCGTGTGCATGTGTGTGCGTGTGGATGTGTGTCTGTAGACGAATGGTGTGGCTAAATACTGCCAGAGGAGATGGCTTTGAAGTAGGGGAACGCTGCCTTCCAGTCCCCTTAACTGAGCCTGGCAACCACTCAATATGGACAGAGAGAGAAAGGAGGAAGAGAGAGTGTGTGTCTAGGGCAAATCAACACCATGAAGCCAGATTTTTTAAACCCCCGCACCAGGCAAGGGCACTCACCCAACTGTCATTGGGTGTCTCTTTCCCAGCCTCTTTTATACGCTCACTTCCCAACACATTAGCAAGGGAAAAAAAGAAGGGGTGGAGGGGGAGGGCAATGAATGGCCAGGGGTGGGCAGAGATGAATGTGGGACAGGAGGAGAAAAAGGGTAAGTAAGGAAGGTACACCAGGATTAAACGAGGGGAAGCTGGGTGGGGTGTGAAAGTGAAAAGGAGAGGAGGAGATGAGTGGAGGCGAGCAGCGCCTTCAGTCGCTCTGGGATTCTGTGCGCGTCCCTTCCCATGATCCCATTTGGGATTCTGCCACCCGTGTTTTGGAGTATCACACTGTACACAGGAGCTCTCTGAGGAGAGGGGATGAATCGCACAGAGAAACACACAAACAAACCCACACAAACCACAAAACAAACGTGCTGAAAAGCTACACATGTATGCAGCATACACTAATGTCTGGGTTGGTATGGCAACAATAATGTGTGCAAGGACATGGCTGGGTCCGTATACATTTCCATTCAGACTCGTGCAGTAAAAATTTTCTCTGCCTGTGTTAACGAGGCGTGTGCGTGTGTGCGTGCTTGTGTTACTATTAGGCAGAAGTAATTTTCCGTGTAAGCGCCGCCGGACTCCCATCATCACTGAAGATACGACATTAAGCCTTGCATAACAATGGGTATTTTTTAAAACCTCAGTTTTCTCCTTCACAAGCAGAAACATACACATTTGCGGCGAAAACAAGTTCATGAAGAGACATCAAAGATGAATCGGTTTTTAAAATATAGGTACATCAACTTTTGCTCTGATGAAAGCTCTGCGTGCATTGTTTCCTATGAACCTTTTATATTTTCTGATGTGTATGGGGAACACGGAGTACGATAGAAGGCTAACACACGCATTTTGCCTGTATAGTAAACACACCTAAATAAGCTGCCTAAACATTGCCCGTATTTTACTGCTGCATCACAAGAATATAAGTGTGGTTAGGACATTCTAATTATCCTGTTTTCCTATCTCCAAGGCAACTATTAATTAAATGGCTTTTTCACACCACTACAGCTGGATGGCCACACAGATGCAACACACTCCTTTCCGCATATGCATGAAAGCATGCAGAACCCTAAGGATTAAGAATAAAAGCCTTGGACTCTGATGCTGAAAACAAAACAATACAAATGTCAAGTGCAGTATGCAGCAACATGCAGAGCTCAGCCCTGGAGTCATATTGTAAATGACTCTGAAAATCCCATATGCACAAGAGTGAATTTCTGTTTGTGTTTGCATGCATCGTCTAATAACAGAGCCTGACTGGTGAAGCCTCATTAGGAGGTTGGAGGGAGAAATCAGTGCACCACACCCAAATGTACTCAGCCCTCACCTTCTCTATCCATCTTTCCATCTGTCTGCATGTTGAGAGTGGTGAGAGCATGCTGTCTGAACAGCCTTCTTATTCTATTAACTCATCAGGGGGGGAATTCAGCTTCCACAGACCCTGTGTGCGCCAGAGATCAAACGGAGGTGAACAATAAAGAAAATAAATTCACGTTTTCTATTTAATTGTATTTCTTCCTTTTGAGCTATTGTACTTGTTTAAGCCGTTTCATTTGTCCTTAATGTTTGGCCTACTACAACACATTATTGATCCCAAAGTAAATGAAAGTAGATCCCATCTTAACAACGCACTAGACTGCAAACAGCCCAACTAGAAGAACTACAGCTCGCCAAATGCTCTTCTGATAAGTTGAAGCTAACACCGAGGAGTTCTCCACTTGTTCAAACTTTTCAGACAAGTGCGCGTCTTTCACACAACTAAGTGCAGAAATTCTGCTCGCAAGTTTCACCTGAAAAGTCAGAAAACTGCCAACAGCATCCCCCTACTACTACCTGCAAGAGCTGGAGTCTGTTTCCGGGTGGTTGTTGTTCTCCTCGTTGCATGCTGCTGCCGCCACCGCTGCTGTAGCCGCCGCCGCCGCCTCCTCCTCCTCAACCCCGGGGGGCTCGGGCACCAGCTGGGGTACAGGGGCCTCCCCGGGGGGGTCCATGCTCGTCACGGGGCGAGAGCGACGTTGAGGCGGCGGGGAGACCCAGGACAGCGCTGCGGAGGAGCTTCGGCACTCTGGCTGGCTGAACGAGCGGGGACAGGAGCTCCCCGTCGCTCCAGCTGCCGCTCCTCCCGGACCGCCCCGACTCCCAGCCGGATCAGCAAACTTTCTGCTGCTGCCGCTGCCGTTACACAGGTTAGACCCAGCGCTGCCGCTGGCCACCAGACCGCCGTGACTCCCCGCGCTGGGGTTTACGCTGTTTGAATTCGAGTTGCTAGAGCCGCTAACTGAGGGTCCGTCTCCGGAGCTGCCGCCCGCTCTCCTGCCGGGGAAGTAGTCTCCTAGCGGCGGGGAGTGAGGCGGAGGGACCGCGGGGTGACCGAACCACCTCCATCGGATCCTCAGGATCTGCTTCACATCGAACTCCTTCCGCGAGGAAGAGCCCGAGCCGCTACTCGACATTCCAGGGCTCGACACGAGGAAATGGCGGGGGAGATCCCGTGCCGCTCTGCCGTTAAAACTGTACACTGCACTGCACGCGCGTCTCTCCTGGCAACCGCACGCCCGGTAACCGCGACTGGAGGAGTGAGCTGAATATAGCGGAGTATATAGACACACAAAGAGAGAGAGGGAGAGAGGAGGAGGAGGTCTACTCTTAAGAGCCAGAGCATTTCAAGTAACCACAAACATCTGCCACAAGGACACGTTCATGTCACAGCTCTGCCAAATGACACAGAGCTGAAAGAGAGTGGACCATCACCATCACCGTCATTTTCCCCTTCATTACTCAACAGGCCAGACAATCAGTCGATATTAATTAATAGGAGATGGAAGCCAGCAGACAGGCAGTTTGTTGTTCGCGCTGAGGTCGATTAGTCGATCAAAATGAAAATAACGACCAACTAGGGCTGCTGCTAACTGTTTTCAGGATCGATAAAGTAATTTCTGGTTCTATCGATTAATCCCAGAGCACTCTGGAAAATGTAAGAAGTCTGTGAAAAATGTGAAATTGCTTGTTTACTAAAAGGATGCAACCTCCAAAGCTGAAAAAAAGAAAAACTGCTGTTTCACTTGGTGCCTGAGGCTGCCTCCTAAAGTCAGTCCCCACGGGCTGCCATGTTAAAATGTCTAACGGTACAGCCTTAAAATGCATGTTTACAGCCTGCTGCAAAATACAGCGTTGGCAGAGTGAACATTTTGTTGCTGCTCTTTAATACTGCTTAAAAAAATTCATACAACTTAAAACTTTTAGCTTTAAAAAGTATAAATGGAGGTATTTGACTTAACTCACTTTGCACTTTTATTAAAAAAAACAAAAACAAGAGGAGAGGCAATACTGTCAAACTGTTGCAGTTTTGCTTGCAATCACACATGCACAAGTCCCCAAATCACAGGTTATAAACCAAACTCCACAGTCACACCCTGTATAATTAATAAACCTGTGCAGTGGGCCACCTTTACAGGCTACCAGCTAGAATCCATAATTACAGTAATAAAAGTGCAAGAATAACTTGGACTGGAAGTAAAGCAGGAGAGATTGGGGGTGGCTGTAGTGCAGAAGGTAGACCAGGTCATCCACCAGTCGGAAGGTTGGTGGTTCAGTACCTGGCTGCCGTAGTATCCTTGGGCAAGATAGGCTACTGAACCCTGAGGTGTTCTCTGATGCCTTCATTGGAGTGTGAATGTTAGATAGAAGCACTATAGAAGCACCTATATCTAAGTTCATAGAAGATGAACTTAGATATAGGCAGTGTTGGGACTAACGCGTTATTAAGTAACGCGTTACAGTAACTACGTTATTATTGTGGTAACGAGCACGGTAACTAGTTATTATGCCAAAACCAGGAACGCGTTACTCGTTACTGGGATTTAGATAGGCTCGTTACTCGTTACTTCGTGTGGTGGATATCGCGGAGCTTCCACAGATTCAATAACATTAGCAAGTGGTGGAGGCCAGCAGGTGGATGAAGGAAAAGGGAGGCAAGAGGAGAGACCCGAAGCGGCCGCCGGTCCGCGTGTCAGGTGAACTGAACTTCAGGTAAGAAGTTATGACCTGCAGTCTATCGGAGTCAGATATAAACCAAGTTTAGGTGGAGTTTATTTTCGGTATGCTGACATTTTCGTACTGCGTGCTAGCTAGCATGACGGAGTTTCTATACAGCTGGGTGGGTGCTATGTTACTGATGTTGAACTTTATTTTGTTCATACGGTTAATTATTAGAGTTGCCAACCGTCCCCTAAAAAACAGAATCGTCTGGTATTCAGAGAAAATATTACGCGTTTCGTACTGAGGTGAAAAGGAACACAGTTTGTCCCGGACTTCAGCTACAATGAAAAAGACACAAAGCTGAAGCTGCACAGCTGCCTCTTCTTCTCTCATTCTCTCCTCTCCCGTTTCTACTTCAATCACGAAACTGATCAATGATCAGCTGATCGGCTTTTCTCTCTTGTTTATTTATCGCCCACTTTGCGCCAGAAAGAGGAAACCAGCGGATGTCACGCTAAACAACAGCATCACGTTTAAGCTTGATCAGCTGTTGTTAGAATTTATTTAATATTAATTTCTAGTATCAGCTGATGTTTGTTGGAGCCACAGCTGTAAAGCTGCTGGTCATGATATCGGTTTGGTTATCTGGTGAGAGGGAAATATGCAGATGAAACCAGGAGATGTCCTTACTGAATCATCAGAGCTGAACAGGTGATGGAGAAACAGGTTTACCTTTTAGGTGACATGGATGAGTTGAAGGGAAGTTATGAACTGTTTCTGAGAGACAAATAACACCAGGATCCTTTTCTACGTAGCTGACAGCTGGTAACTGTGCAGGGGCGGGTCTAGCAAAGTGTTGCCAGGGGTCCATGTAGGGCATTAACAGGGAAAGGGGGGCACAAAGAAATACTTTTCTTTCTTATTCTCATTTAAAATGTCTCGCTTTTAAAAAAAATAATTATCCGAGTCTTACAACAAACAATTGATAGATTGATACATATATACCATCAGAACAGTGTACATCACTGTCACAACAGTGTTTATTTTCATTCAAAGGCTTTATGATTTTTCCTATAATGGCGGGCCGGTCTCTAGTCAAAATGCCCGGGACGATTTTTTTGTCCCAGTCCAGCTCTGTGTGCAGCTCATCTGCAGTCTGGTGTTACCTACATCTTCCTATTCAGAAGGCAGAATTTCCAAGTTCTGAGTACAATCGAAAGCACCACGACTGCAGTTTTTATGTTGGATGTAAAAAGCAGGCTAGAATCATGGCAGCGGTCAACGACGGTCCAGGCGTGGGATTTCTCTCGTGGAAATGTGCACATTATTTTTTCCTTTTTATTGGTAGGTGGCACAGTGCAGTTGTGGCAAGTAAGCAAGCTAGAAGACTGGGAACCTTGCTGGGTATCCAGTTACGGAAGCAACACATTAACAAGAGAATTCTGAGTAAAACCAAAGTTACTTTCCCTAGTAACTAGTTACTTTGAAAGTAACGAGTAACTTGAAGTAACTGAGTTACTTTTTTAGAGAAGTAACTAGTAATGTAACTAAGTTACTAATTTAGAGTAACTTACCCAACACTGGATATAGGCATGTTGTGTAAAGCGCTTTGAGCTTTCAGAAAGAGTAGAAAAGTGCTGTTTAAGACTTTTTACCATGTTTGCCCCCAAAGTACAAAAAACCATAGACTGTTAGTACAGAATAGCCTCAACAAATTAATATTAATTGTAGCAGAATCATGCTTTCCAACTACCTATACAAGCTAAAGAATAACCTCTTTTTAGCTCCAAAGAGATATGAGGGGTACCCATAGTCTGACCTGCACAGGCCCATGCACTCCAACTCAGCTTCCTCCTCAGTCATGCTGCGAAGAATTAAGCTACTATTAACCAAATAATTACCTTGACCTTGAGCTGCAGTAACATATTGATGTGGGTATTAAATTTCTTCATTAACAAACTGTATGACTTCGTTCTACGCATAGCTGCTTTCTTCTTCTTCTTCATATTTTGGCTGCTCCCTTTAGGTGTTGCCACGGCGAAACACCCCATCCCTAGCATCCTCATCTCTCTGCCTTCACTACATCCACAAATCTTATCCGTGGTCTTCCTCTTTTTCCAACTTCAACATCCTTTGTCCAGTGTATCCTGTATCCCTCCTCTGCACATGTCCCAAACCATCTCAGCCGTTTCTCCAAAGTGTCCCTCTGATACACTCATTTCTAATACTGCACCATCCTGGTCAACGTCAATGAAAATCTTAGCACCTCCTGCTCCACCTCCTGCCTTTTCTTTCTTTGTGTCCAAACCATATATCACAGTAGGCCTCACTGCCATCTTATAAACTTTCCCTTTCACTCTTGCTACTATCCTTCTGTCATAAATCACAAATCATATTCATCTCCACCTGCTCCACCCTGCCTGGTCTCTCTTTCTCACCTCTCTTGTGCCCCAGGTGTATGTCAGTAGAATTCACAGACCACAGTGACCTTTAAGGAACCCAATAACTGCATTTGTGTGTATTTTTAATGGACTATCTCACTAATTACGGTTCACTGTGTGGTACTTCAGTTTTGCTGAGTGAAATTCTAGTCGTTTTTTTTTTTTAAAGTCCACGCTAATTAGCCGATATGTGTGTGTGCGTTGCACCCACGCAGCTTATGAGTGCAGCTTGCCAACCAAGCTATTGCTCCACCCTTTAATCCACATCTGGCTCCAAAATAAAGCAACAGGGAAACAGCTAAAACCTTCCAAATGTGGAGTTCAGTGGGTGACGCCACAGTTAATTTTGTGATTTTCAAGTAAATGCAACAAACATCCCACGAGTGTGTGGCTGAATTTCACATAATAACAATTTTGGGATTCACCTTAAAAAAAAAAGAAGAGCTTTAGTGTTAAGACGCTGGTTGCAACAACATGGCACGGGTCAGGGTACATAGGATAATTTGTAATAAGTCGTTACAGAGCTGCTAAGAGACAAACAGGTGTCTTTGTAGCTTTCAGTGAACATGAAGGTTTGTGAGGCTGCAGCAATCATTACATGGTAATCAAAGACTCTAAAATGTAATGAGGCGGTGGACACATCCTCTTTATCATCTTCTTCTCCACCTTGTCTAATGGTGTTCACTCACTCCTTTCTGCACCCTTCTTTCTCTGAGTCACCGTCCATGTTATTTCCTCTGAACAGTCTTACACTTTTTAGAAGCTGGCTGCAATACACTGATGTGATGATTTGTTTCTTACGCAGATATTGAAAACAGAAAACAGCCACAGCGGGGAGGCCTGAGTTTTCCTTGAGAATAAGATTTCACCACACATGCACAGTCTTAGACAGACATGTCTCTTGTTTTTGGCCCATGCACATGAGCTTACTCTTCTTCTCTATAAGTCATTACTCTCATCCATCCATTACTACACTCCTTCCTTCACCTCCCTCTTTTCTCTCCATCTGCAATGCAGCAGCTATTCATGGACAATAATGATCTGTGGGAGTGGGCCCTGTGGGAGCCATCCCATGCAGACACACTTGGGGCACCCGGCAGACCAGCCAGGCAGAACCTTTTTCCCTTCCCGCAGTAACCCCGGGACGACCACAGGATGTGCCAGAGCCACAGAGCCGGAACACCTTATGTTCTGGATGGAGTCCCACCAACAGGAGGGGAGGGATGCTTTAGGAGTCCCACTCTAGCAAAAATCAATAAGTCAAACAGCAGAGGTCAGTTTGTGAATTACACAGATGGGAGATGTGTTACTCATAGATTGGCCCTGCAGAGAAACAGCCAGTCGGAGAGATTCATTTTTTCCATAAATAAATGACTGAGAGGAGCAGTTTAATACGGCCGATTTAACTTTCACCGCTTTTGTTTGCCAGGTTCTGAGAAACAGGGCTTTTCTTCAGCTTCAGGATGTGCTGATGACTAAGTGCAGGACCACCCTGCTGCTTTATCCGATCAATACTACAAAGTCAATACAAACGCACACAGACACAGGCACATAAAACACACACACATAAACCAAGGCTTTGAGGAAGCATGAAACCAGCAGCATCATCATCATTAAAGCAAAGAAATAACAAAAAGTCAAAGAAGCAAGGACCGAGGACAATTTCACAGTGACACATCATACTCCTTTAGAAGGAAACACTATCTTTAACTTGTTAGAGACACTGGACTTATTTATTCATGCACTCGTCAGCCACTTTATTAGTTACACCTGTTGAACTGATTACAATGCCAATATCTAATCAGCCAATCACATGGCAGTACCTCAGTGCATTTAGGCATGTGGACAGGGTCAAGAACACCTGCTGAAGTTCAAACTGAGCATCAGAATTGGGAGGAAAGGTGTTTTAAGTGACTATGAACATGGCAGATGTGCTTCTCTGAGCATTTCTGAAACTGCTGATTTACTGTGATGATCCCAAACAACCGTCTCCCCAATGGAAAAGAGAAAGTATCCAGTGAGGAGCAATTCTCTGGGAGAAAACACCACAGCCATTTTCTGATAGCCCCATGTCACAAAGCTTAAATCATCTGAAACCTCTACCATGTGTTAGAATGAAAAATTCACAACAACTATGCAGCATGTGTGATGCCATCATGTTAATATGGACCAAAATCTCTGAGGAATGTTTGCAGCATCTTGTTGAATGTATACCTCAAAGAATGAAAGCAGTTTTGAAAAAAAAGGGAGTCCAACTTGGTATAAAAACACATATATCACATGTGTGAAAGAGCTAAACAAGCTTAATTTAAATCTATCGGCGGTATTCCGCTTTCTGAAGACCATTCTCCAGGCTGAGAGACCACAAGGCATACCACATATAAAGGCAGGTGCAGTGAAGGGCTGCAAAGATGTATAATACAATAATAGTTCCTTTGACTTCATGTGACTTTCCAATTACCACTGAGTCTGTGCAATTTCCCCACAGTGAGAGAAAATTATCACATAACATCTATATATGCAGAAACACGAACGCACAAAGAGATGTATAACTGCTGAAATACTCACAGTCTAGTGTTTTAAAATGACATCTCTGTCAAAGAATACGTGGAAAGACTGATTGCGCCTTGAAATATCATATTTATGAGGTTAAAAGATTATGCTGGAGGATGATAAACACATTATTGATCTCGCTTAACTGCACAGAGGAGGAGATAAAAAGTTCAATCAGACGGAGAATCTTTGAAACAGCAGTTCTGAGGCACTTTAAAGGGTTTTAGTGAGCAGCTGGTTAGACGACGGTGTTGAGGGGTATGTTTGTATTTGGCTGATTTTTCATAGTGTTATGGTTACTGTATCCCTTATCCTCCATATTTGTATTACACACATACTTTCTGTCACCAATACCCTCGTATTTTTCACTACACTGTAAATGTAAACAGTGTTTAAACAGTGTATTTAACTTGATATTCACTTCATTTCACTCAGATTTCTTTATTTGTTACTTAGGTGCAGCGTGGACTGCACTCATGAGCACAAATCCTCGGATTTCTAGTACAAATCTGTCATTTAACTGGTGTTTTTGTAAATAATGTGATCTTTATTTTTTAGTTATGCTGTGTTTAGACCATAGAAACTGAAAATGGATGTGTTTCTGAAAAGTGAAACCAACATGGAAATCCTGTGATTGCACAAAGGTTTGTGAGACAACAACCCACGACTCTCACAGCAAACATTTCCTGATCAGGTGAGTCGCTTGTTTCATGTCATACTGAGTAAAATATAAAGTTCATCTTGTAAAGCGGACGCAATTGAAAACTGTCCTTTGGTCTGATTGAACTAAACTTGCAATACTCTGAGGAAATCATAGGGGGAACACCTGGCTTGTTTTACCACACAGTTCAAAAGCCAACATCTGTGATACAATTACGTCGCATTAATGCACGTGTCTCAAGAAACCTTCATATCTGAAGGCAACTTTAATACTGAATGATACAGCGGTTTTATAGCTGCATATGGTGCAGTCTAGCAGTTGTCCTACTTTTCAGACCTGTCACCTCCTGGTGATGTACGGAGCATTAGGAAATGAAAAAGGCTTTGCCATTCAAACAAGAATGGCAAAGCCTTTTATGCTAAAAACTACACTAACTGGTCTCCTCACTTCCCAATAAGCTACAGATTATCTTAAGAAAAGATGAGGCGAAACAACACGGGGGTCGGTATAAAATGTCCTGGTGGCATTAAATTCAAATTGACCACGCATGTTAGAAACAAACGAAGTAAAAAAATAAGAACAGTTACAACATATATTTGATATTTGATACAGCATCCTGGAATTATTTTCAATTAAATGAGTTTTAATGATTACATTCGACTGTACACATAAAGTCTGTGTTTGACTTACTGTTTTTTGTTGTTAAAATGGCAGCTAAGTTAATAATTTACATACCCATCTTGCACATTGATTTACTCTCGTAATTCCTAACTGGACATAAATTCTGCATCAGCATCAATTTGGCTGTGTTCCCTCTTGCGAGTGGATTCCTCCCAGGCAGGAGTGGTTATATATTTACATCAGCGTGTGTTCTGGGAACTGAGAATAGATTTCACATTTCATTTATGTGCTGTTGAGTTTAAGAGACCCAGTATTAAAGGGTTATCTGGATAACTTTATAATCCTGCCTTCTCCCTCCCACTGAGCCTTCCTCACAACTATAAAAAAACAACAACTAAGGAGCCAGAGAGCAAACCAATGCATTTCTGTGCTACTCACGGTGGAAATGCACTCCTCTTACTGGGGGAGGCTGGGAATGGGGCTCAGAGGGGGAATGAAACAGAGGAATGACGGGTCATTCAGCTCTGGTCTCCTTCAGTTGGATCTAATCATTGGTCACTTGGCAGAAGCCTCCTTGAGCGGCCTACTGTTATTGGTCTCCTGGCTGTGGTAGTCCAAGGCTATCACTCACAACTCTCTGGCGCAACTTTATGGCCCTACAACAACATACACAAACGCACACACCCACACACAAGAAAAGGACACCGTGAAAGCCCCTTCACACACACTTCGCCCTTGATAATCTTCCTGTTTATGTGCATTCACACATGCATGCATACTGTCGTGGTACTGGGTCTGGTGTTCAAAACAGTGTTTATGTTTTAATTATTAATATTCTGTAATTTAGTGGTCCGCGTCTCAGTCTGTGTCTCATGTTTCCTGATTTATTTTGATAGTTCCTCGTCTGGTGTTAGTGTGTTCAGTTTTGCTTCCTCTCGGTCTTGTGTGTGTGATTCGTCCCAGCTGTGTTTTCCTCCTGGTCCTCAATCGCTCATTACCCTTCTGTGTATTTAGTCCCCAGTCTTCCACTGTCTGTCATTAGCTTGTCTGTTTACTTCCCTCATGTTTCCCAAGTCCCAGGTTTCTTCAGGTCTCAGGTTCCTCGTTCCCTGTTTTAGGTTCTTTATGTTTAGCTTTCCCCAGTTTAGGCTTTTGTTAGTTTATCACAGTCTCCCATCGCCTTTTGTTTGTAGTGTTTTGTGGAGCCTAAAATAAATGTCTTGATGCATTCTCAATCTCTCAATGTTCATCTGGACGTAGTGTTTTCAGTGGGAGAAACGTTTCGTCACTCATCCAAGCCTAAAATAAAGGCTTGCTTTCTGTTAATATCCACCTCCATCTCCGTTGACTGCATTTGGGTCCACATTCTCTTCACGTCGACGTAACACATGCACCAACATACAGCTGGTAAATACAAATTGCAGCATAGCATCTGATTCGTGCACATGTACTTTATAAATATTCAGCTACACACTCTCAAAGTCACATAAATACAAACACAGAGTCAAATAAAAATAGGTAGCAGCATCGAGGGAAAGCTGTCGTAAAAGATTTTATAGGGCCAGAAAGTGAAACATTATCTGTCTGGCCTTGCTGTGATGATCAGCTCAACTCTCATGACTGATGTTCATCCTCCAAAGGCCCTCTTCCAATCGCTGTCTTTATTTATTCCCTCTTCCTCTTTCCACTTCTCCTTTTCTTCCCTAAGGTTGGCTCCTTTTCGAAAAATCTCCTCTTACCCCCTTTCTTTTCCTTCCCACCCACACTCTCTGCTTTTCTCCACAATCTCCTTCCCAACCTCAATTTCCAGCTTGAGGAAATTGAGGTTGCATCCCTGCTATTATACTTTGCTGTGTGTGTGTGTGTGTGTGTAATGGCGGGACTCTGGTGCTGATTCCCTGAGGTGTGAACCTCCAGGGATGTCACTACAAAAGCTATTGTTCCATATAGGCATACACCCATCAAGACTTGTTTTCAAAATACGCGGAGCATAAAGCTCTGAAGATGAGCTATACGCCACCTATAGATTCAGCATGCATACACATGACAACCAAACAGTGTACTTTCATTCAAGTCACGACTACTGCATCATACACAGGCATAAACACACACAAACACGGTCACTGCCAGCTTTGGTCTGTTGCGTTGCTTGGTACTGTAGCTGCAGGCAAGTCTGTCCTTGAGACTCAAAGCAGGCTCAGACCGGCCAAGCAAATAATTACCTCTCCACATTGCCACACCAGCAGCACCCGCCCATCACATGAATGAGGCAGGGAGTGTGTGTGTGTGTGTGTGTGTGTGTGAGAGAGAGAGCGAGACAGAGAGAGAGGAAGATTGCAATTAAATTCATCTGGAGGCACAGCATTTAATATAATTGAACAGAAAATAATTTCACACTGACAAAAGGATTTGCAAGGCAGAAGGATTTTGGAATGTGAGTGTGTGTGTGTGTGTACTCTAAAAGTTTGTTAATTCAACTCAAAAACTGTAATTCAAAGGCTGAGTAGCATCTTACTGTACATTATCCATCCATTTCATTTTCCTAACTGCTTATCCAGTTCAAGGACAGCCTATCCCATCCATCACTGTGTACAGCCCGGGCAGGTCGCCAATCTATCTCATGCCTAACACAGAGAGACAGACAGCCACTCACAACTAGCGTCAACCTGTTAACCTAACATGAATGTCTTTGGACTTTGGGATTAAGCCAGAGCACCTGGAGAACATGCAAACTCCACACAGATGGGCCCCACAAGAACGCTGGAATTTTCTGGCATGATTTTGCACCTTTTATGCCTGGTTTCCTCATGACTCTGGGGTTTCCCTCACATGGGGAAGGTCAGAAATGCTGATCACATGGTGTTAGTTGAAAACTCCAGATTTATAGAGAGAGACCTTCGCAAACACTGATGGAAACACCAGCGATTGCTTCCTGAGTGGAACAGTCATGTGATATTGTTTTTGTTGTAAATGTGGCATTTTTTGACAGAAGAGTACAGGAAGTTTGTACTTTGACACATGACCTCTTTCATCATGGGGGTTTTTAATGGACAAAAAACAGATTGACTGCTGAATTTATGGGATGTTTCTGAGAATAACCCCCAACATTTCGAAACAACCTCTAATTTTGTTGCTGAGCTTGTTATTTTGAGATCTGAAAGTGACAATTCAATTCTCAATTCAAAGTAAAAGCTTTGCCTTTTGAAACTTGTTGGTTTCAGGGTAAGTCAGAATTTTTACTTTGAATGCAAACACTCTCTGATTCTGGTTTGAGTTGCGCTTTTCCGGTCAGCGAGTGTTTTCAGGCGAGCCGGTCTGTTCCGCTCAAAAAACTGGTGACCATGACAACCTGCTAGTGAGTCAATGGGAGTACAGCTTTTTCCATACTGAACAGAGATTGGCAACTGGTCTCTAGTCCTGTGTGACTGAGGCCTTATGGAAAAATATTATTTGCAGTTTTAAAATCTGTTGGTAAAGGTATTTTTTTCATAGCCCCATAATTTATTTCTCAGCCTGTGCTGACTCAAGTGAAGTCACTGGAAGTAATTTATTTGGCTTTCATGCAGCTCCCTCCTAAGCATCAACAGTCTTCGTCCAACTTTTTTGCAGAAGCAATAACTCTTACATCTGTAAACAGACATCATCGTGCAAAATTGATGGAGTTGCCCTTTAAAGTTTTAGTTAATGGGATGGGGAATACATTCTGCCATAGAGAGCCCTCACAAGCATGGAAGCACAACGCATATGTGTGTATCTAATTTGAATAAAACGCAGACCACCTTCAGCTGGTAATTTCCTTCTTATCCCCTATCACATCAGTCAATAACACAAGCACACAGATCAAGGATACTTTTCTCCGTGCACGTGTGTGTGTGTTGCTCTCTATCTGGATTCAGGATGTGTGTGTCGGAGCTCCAGATGGACTTTGTTGTCCCAGTTTCCCGACATGTAACTAACAGGAAGGATGAAAGAATGAAAGAAACTCACCATCAGATTCAGATGCCTCGCTTTGCTGCTCCTTCCTTCACAATTTTCTCTTTTTTGATTCCCCCCCCCCCCCCCCCCCCCCTATCACATTACTGTTATCGGAGAGAATACATGCAACAAAATTCATGAGCAGTGTTGCTTCAGTCCACGGTTGATTTCTTTTAATGCCTCCTTTTCATTTCTATTCCTCTTTTTCATCTCTCCCTGTAATAGCCTCCCTTGTCCATTTACTGATACCCTCCTTCACTTCTCTCCCATCCATTAGGCTTGTTCTCTAATTTCTTTGCCAGCCTCCACCTTCAAGAGACAGAATAATGGTTTGAGAAGGCCAGTATTAATTATGTGTGTCTCATGTGTGACTAATACAAGTTTCTGAGTGCAGATACAGTAGATTGTAATGAGTGGGAGTGAAAGAAAGAAAGACAGGCAGCAAGAAAATGAGCAAATGCCTGTGTGATCTGAGACATGGAAACTCAGCAGGCATGGATCAAAACACCCAAAAGGCCCACAATTACATCTATGCCTTGCGCTGACAGAGGGACACACAGACACACACACGTACACACACATACACACACTCTTTCTGATCTTGTATCGGAGCAGAACCTTACATCCTGCTCCCTCTGCACTGAGCGAGACTTTGACACACTTTTACTGACATCTTTTATTAACACAGTGTAGAGAGGAAAAAGATTGTGTGTGTGTGTGTGTGTGGTTGAATGGATGCACACTGTATTTTCCTACCAGATCTGGGAGGTAGAGAATACACACACACACACACACACACACACACACACACAAGGGCTTTAGACTGCCCAAGTGTGAACCAAACTGTCCAATTACTTTGATCCATGCCTGTTGCTGTGGGAAGAGAAAATAGTTTCTCCCCTTTTGCCTTAAAGCATATTACCTAGGTATACTCACATACACTCACCCGCACACACACACTCCTACGCACATTTATACACAAACACAACATAATGGCTTTGGTCTGGCTTGCCAGATCTGGTTCCCCTAATTGCCTGAGAGGATGGAGAGCAGAAAATCAGGGAGGGAAATGCAAACTGCAAAATTTAACCACATTTGTTGAGTGGTGCATCTGTTTAACAACTCCAGAGGAGGAGGAGGAGGAGGAGGAGGAGGATGGAACCAGCTGTGGCTGAAAAACAATGGCTCCTGGCTCTCATTCAATCTAATCAAAATCCTTGTTATATCAAACTGAACACACAACCATGCATTTTGTGAGCAGAGGCAGCCACTCATGTGTCAAGGCCCAACAAGGCATTCGTGTGTGTTCCTGAAGTTAAACTTTGCTGCTGCAGGACAAACAGAAGTTTATGAGCCCCTGTGAGATTATACCATCCCCCAATAAACCCCACTGTGCCCTCCATCAGTCAAAAAGTGTAGTGAGTGCAAACTGAGTCCTTCAAACAATATTTTCAGAGTCTTTCAGTAATGTCCAAGTTATCGAGTACTGCACAGCAGAATTTCACTGGGCTGAAAATCAGTGGCAGCAGGTCTTTTTTGGTTCAAATAATCAATATGTGTGGAGGAGGTCAGGAGAGGGGCACAACAGTGAGTGTCTAGAGTCATTTGTAAAAAACGGTGGAGGTTTTGTCATAGTTTGTAGCTACATTTCAGCCAGTGGTGTTGGGTATACTGTTGAAGTTTTTGACAAGCATCTGATGGACAACTTCATTTTTCAGCATGAGAGTGATCCCAAACACCCGGCCAATTCAGTTAAAACATTCCTGGACACCATCAGTCATGGACTGGTCTTCCCAGAGCCCGGACCTGAAACCATGTGGCATCATCTTGCCAGAGACCAGAACAAAAAACATCAAACGAAGAGCTTTGAATGTCCTTCAAGAAGTCTGGAGAACTATTCCTGAAGACTGCTTAAAGAAATCACAAGAAAGTTGCCTAAGAGAGTTCAATCAATCAATCGATCCATCAATCCTTTATTGGTACACATTGCGTGTTATGCGTAGTTACACGTGCACATTACATGTTACACGTACAGTTACCTGCAGTGAAAATTGGACCCCTTCCGACCATACGTACACAGCACGAACATCACATTGGGAAGACAGGCCAGTTAGAGGTAGAATGGTAAGAAAAACATTGAAAATTTGAAATGTGAAATGTGCATGTTTAAATAAATCCCATTTTCCTTACAAAATATAAAGAATGAGGGGCAGCTCAAGTCTTTTGCACACTATAGTGACCAGTAAGAATCTGTTATTGTTTAAGAAAACACTACTGTGGCATAAAACAATCAACTTAAACTCTGTATAAACCTAACAATATTCATTAGTGTAAAGTTATTGTAGTTTATTAGAGAAAACAGTTGTTTACACACATCCAGCCTCTGTTAAAACTAAGTAAAGTATCAATAGACTTATTCCGATTATTCACCTCAAGCTCCATTAAAATAATACTGCCTAATATTACCTTATTCTGTTCTGCTTTCCTTTTAGGAAGTTGCGACTGGATTGAGATGGCCAGCGGGCTGGTTCTGACCCTCAGGCTGTATTTCGTGCATGTTTGTATTTTCTTTTTCTGATACATTTATTTATTCGATTACTTAAATTATTGTTTAGATGAAATTTTAATATCTCTGTAAAGTTGTTATTCTTTATTAAGACCTTTCTTTTTTAAATTAAAAATACAAACTGAAGTCTTTTTTTGGGGGTGGGGGGGGGGGGGGACTGCTGACCTGTCCAGGACTTTACCCAGTGATCTTTAATTTATTAACTGGTTAAAAAATGAATGGATGGATGGAAGCTGCTATGCAGCTACCTATTGTTGATATCCATAGACATGGTAACACATTCACACTGATTTAGAGTCAGTGATGGAAATGATGTAATGAAATAGCTAAAGTGCAGCAAATGTTTGCTATGAAACCAAAACAACGAGCTAAAAGAAGTTAAAATGCTCCCCAGGGCGTAGAGCAGAGTCATGGGATCATTTTCCACACTTTTTACATCACACCTAATATATATGATATAATATAATATACTGTGGGTAGGAAGTAATTGGTTAGAGCACCTTTATTCAGGAATGGGGAGAAGAGAAGGTGAAAAGTTTAAGACAGCAGCCATTAGCACAGAAAAAGATGGCACAATTAGATTTTATGGATCAGCACTGTACAGTTATGCTAAGTAGGTGTTGCCTGATAGATTCGGAAGGACTCAGCAGATAAAGAAAGTACGCTAATAATCGCCCCACTGCTTCTCTGGAGTCAGAACTTTTCAGTGCATGAATCTCATATTGACATAAATTACTAGTTTGCTGGCAAAATAACACAAGTGATGCCTAATCCTCCTGTGTGTGTGTGTGCGTGTGTGCGTGTGCGTGCGTGTGTACACAGGCATGTGTCAGGCTGTTTGCTGCTCTTAAAAGTGCTGAGGCATGAAGTTTGCAGCTGCACACAACAGGAGATAATACACATCCTGAATAATTGATAGAAATGAAAACAGCTCTATTTTTTCTTGATGCACTCTTTCTGTCTCTAACCATCTCTCATCTCATCTCGCTTCCTTTCTTTCCGCCCTCTCCACCCATTTGGCAGTTTAACAGCTCTATAATGACAACAACACTGAAATGGTCCCTCTTTGATAGTTTTGTAAAACACACGCACACATAAACACACAGATTCACCATCAAATAGCCTCTATTCTGAGGTATGAGGAAAGTGTGTATTTGCTCTCATGCAGTCAGACCTCAGTGCAGGTCAGGTGGCAGGTGTGGAGGATTGGAAAGCGCTTGCTGTGCAATCCATCAAAACTGTCCCTTTGTCACTCTTTCCTCTTCCTCTCTAATGCTCCATAGCTCTCTTTTTTTTAAAAATTTCCCTGCTGACATTTCCCCCCATTTCTGTTCATCACGTTTTTCTCGGTGTTATTTTGCCTTTCTTTTCCTCCTGCATGCCGCGGTCCCTTTTGTTGCCTCCTCACTCGCTTCCTAAATGGGCACAGAAAGGAAATCAGAAAGCACCGGGGAGAGAGGAAAGGGAAGACGGGGTGCATTTACGGCCAAATAAAGAGCAGGCCTTAATAATTTACTGCGCTCCGCAGCCACTAGCCAATCACAGGCCATCGCACCGATAGAAATGAGAGAGAAAAGGAGAGAACGCGTGAGAACGCGTGAGAGTGCGATGAGGAAATCAGACAAGCAGGGGCTGCTACGTATTAAACGTCCCTCCATGCTGTGATGAATTATTTGAGGTGATGTACGCTCTGAAAGCTTTGAAACGGTCACCATTGAAAAATGTCACAGAAACAGAGACAGCAGTCCAGTTTAAAAAAGACATCTTCAGGGATAAAATGCAAGTTCTTCAAACAAAATGATCCACGCATGCATTCAAAAAGTTAAAAAAATACAGGAACTAAATATTGTGTGACTCACAGCAAACAAATATTTCCACTGACCCACTGTAAGATTTCAAATCCATTATAAAGTTCATCAAACCTTTTTGAATTTGAATTTAAATCCTACTCCCACGCTCCAAATCTTTTAGTCTCTCTGCATTTCGCACATATACTTCATATAATTTTATTATAATGATTTAACTCTGCAGGAGCTGCATACAGTACTTTGGCCCTAATGTGCTAGTTTGTGTGTGTGTGCATGTGTGTGTCCGTATTCAGCCTCTAGGAGGAGGTCTCAGATTACTGCTCTTACTATAATGGATACAAGCTTCAGTGTAAACCTTAACCCAACTACAATTTTACTCAGGAGAAGACAGAAATCAATTTGTGGCTGCAGAGAAAATAATTAAGGACATCTGTTCCCCCCAAATGAGACAAACAATCCTCACGTAGAGTTAACAAACACGCACACACCTCTTCACATGAACACTTACAGAGCTGCTACTGTACGCTTTCTGCTCGTGGTGTGAAAGAAATAGACAGATAGTGCCTTAGAAGCATTTTAAGCTGTTGGATTAGGTGCTCGAATTGGTCAGTGTGAGGAAGGTCACCTTCCCCCCCTCACCAATCATTGATCCATAAACCTGTGAGACAGCAGAAATACCAACAGGAGACAAAGAGAGAAAGGCACAAAAGGTGAAATGGAAGAAATAAAAGGTAATCAGTGAGTACTGTATGTCACATCGGTTGCTGGTGGAGTAAAGTCTTGGCAGCTTCGGTAATTGAACGTTGGCCTAATCTAAAGCCAATCAGTCTAAAAGTGCTCAATCAGCCAGTCGACACCTGATCAATTCTGGATCCAATTCTCACTTAGTGAGCGGTGTTTGAAAGTGATGCATGTGTGTTTTGCCTTTTTTTGTTCTTAAAGAAAAAAAAGAAAGAAAAAGAAAGAGTCAGAGACAGATGAGAGAAGAAGAAGAAGCACTTTTACTGCTGTCAGAATTATTACACCTGTATCAACAGTGTGGTGTAGATTTTTATTCAAGCACATAAATGTAGCATCGTAGTATTTTAAGCAAAATGGGTCAAGGCATCCATCCAGCCATCCATACGGCATCTTGTCTTTTTTTTTTTTTTATCAGTATTGTGCAAGAGAAAACTGTTTGTCTCAGGTACGCTGCTGGACTAAAACTAAGCACTGATATGTTCTGAACAAGCTAGTTAACTGCACTGGTGCATCTTCAGCCAGCTCCATATCACCCAGAGTCAGAATAGTACAAAATGATGAGAACTGGATTGTTTTTATGTGTCTGTACACGGGTTAATTATTCTATTATAAGCCCTTATAACTGTGGGTGGTGCCATCTGCATTCCAGCAGCCAAACTGCAGCATGAAAGCAGACTTAGAATAAGGACGAGTGGGCAGTGAAGAAGGTGAGAGGAGCATCAGGCAGGGGCTCTTGTTGGATAGTGTGACTAAGCATTAATCAGTGGTAGGTGGGATAATTACAGGAGGGATGGGGATGCATTTAGAGCACGCTGACACCGCAGTTTATCACAGGATAACTGGTCCTCAGTACTTTATATTTCAGCACCAGGGAGCTTTTTGTATGCATCTGGTATATTGATGGGTGAATGAATCAGACTGAATGAACTGATGTGATGGTGGAAGAGCATTTAAGGTGCGTGTGCCAGAAGAGAGTCTGGAGATGGGCGATAACAAATGTTAATCAAATCAAAATGGCGGGAATGTTCTCACTGACGTATGATTATAATTTTCTGTGCGGAGAGCGATTACGATTAACAACACACAATTAACCTGCTTTCACTGATTGCTGGGAACAGTGTTTTATGTGAAGGACAAAAATCCTGTCGCAGAAATGTGGGCTCTACCAGCCAGTGTTCATAAACATCCGCCTGCTCCTTCTCAGTCATAAATAAAAGGAAATGAGATTTGCACTGCTCATGTTTGTCTGAAGTTAAAATTAATGAAGTTTTGTTTTGTTTTCGCTGTACAAGCTGTATTATAGGAATAATACGCCACAGAAAATGCAGACAATTGAAAAAAATAACAGTCAGAGAAGGAGGGAGAGAGCTGTTGTGCTCATCTTTTAGAGAGCTCTTCTATCAGTGTACAGTTGGAGAGCTCTGAAAATAGCAGGGTCATCACTGCAAAAATCACACACACACACACACACACACACACACACACACACACACACACAGAGATCTATAAAATCCTGAAAAAGATCACCAACGCATGCTGTAGTCTAGACTGTTTCATACACTTAACACACAGTTCTGAAGTGAAGCCAGTGAATGAATGGCTTACATTTGGTAAAAAAGGAAAATTAAACAAATTTAAATTCTCTGACAAGAAATCACACCTGAGGTTCATCCAATAGTTCTTACGCACTAATACCAACATATTACTACCCACCTTGATTCAGGTGATTTAACAGACATGGTCTTGTATCTGTTTCCGCAAGTCAGAAAACAGTCTTTGACAAGTTGGCGAGATTTGGAAATGATGTTTTTAGCGTATCGAGAAGACTTTATTAAGAAGAAGTTTATTAAGTACTCTTTAATTCAGCTATCTAAGCAATCCAGTCACATTATAGAAATTCAATGCATTTAGCCATGTAGAAATGGTCAAGTTGACCTGCTGAACTTCAAACTCAGCATCACAATGAGAAACAAGGATTATTTAAATGACTTTGAATGTGGCATTTTGGTTGGTGATGAAGAGTATTTCTAAAACTGGTGATCTACTGGTATTTATCCACACAAACATGAGTAGGATTTATGGTCCAAAAGGAGAAAATATCTAGTGAATGACGGAGGGAAGAAGACTGCTTAGCTGCTAGGAGCTCAGCTTAATTAACTACTTGTTACAACTAAGATATGCAGGAAAGCATCTTTGAATACACTACATGTCAAGCCTGGAAGCAGATGACCTACCGCAGCAGAGGAGTCTGGATTTGTAATACGACATTCAGGGTCAGAATTTGATGTTAACACCATGTATCCATGTTTGGATAGATTCTGCGTTGTATCAATAGATCGGGCTGCTGGTGATGTAATGGTGTGAAAGATATTTTCTTAGCACACTTTGAGCCCCTCAGTACCAACTGAGCCTTATTCTAAGACCACAGCATACCCGAGTATTGTTGTGACCATGTCCATCCCTTTATGACCGCAGTCTACCTTCTGATGGCTGCTTCCAGCAGGATAAGATGTCATCTTACAAAATTCAAATAACCTCAAGCTGGTTTTTCAACATGACACCGAGTTCACTGTACTCAAATGGTCACCTAAATCACAGCATTTCTAACCAACAGAGCAACATCATAGTGCAGCTGACAAATCTACAGAAACTGTGTGAAAATCTCAGAGGAATGTTTCCAGCACCTTGTTGAATCTATGCGAATTAAAGCAGCTCTGAAACACCTCATACTGGCAAGGTGTACCTAATAAAATAGCTGGTTATCCCTTTATTAGAGATGTGGCAGCAGAAAAATGACACAGGGCACTCTGGCAATGTCTGGCAACCCTCATGAGAAATAAAAGACAAAAATGGTGATGTCACTTATTTAACTTACAAGCAAAGCACTCTTTATTTTGCAGCGATATATTGTTGTAACTTTAACTCATGCACTCTGTCTCTTGAGTGCATGAGGCTGTACAGAAAATACCTATTTGTTCATTTAAAATTGGATCGAGTGGAAAAAAATAGAGGCCTCTGAATAAAGACTGATAAATCAAATCCAGCAGTAGATTCTTCATATTTTAGAATAAAGGGCAGTGCATCTATTTTATCTCTGATGTGAAGTGGAAATATAGCAGATATCACTCCGGAGAGGCAGTACAGACATTGGCATCGATCACTGTCTGCTCTTACTAAATGATGTGAATATATGATGCATTTCATTGAGCCTTTATGTTAATGTATTTTATAGCGTTTGCATTGTTTTTATGATACATTTAACTGTGCGTTTTTACTGCACAGCCCTGCCTCTGATCCTGCTTATCTGCTCAGAGTAAAAGTTGATGGTATGGATTGTGACCAATAAAGCATTGTAAAGTGTTCATGTTAACACATATCAACGTAAAACAAGAGGAGAAAGCCTGTGTTTTTTTCAGTCTCAATTCACAGCACACAGTTATTGAAAATCCGCTTTGAATTTTCCTTTTTACCTGGCTCTTATACATCAGCTGTGCTGGTGTGCTGCGGCAGAACCGACCATTTGTTGGAGAGGCACGCTTGAAAAAAAAGGTGCAATCGGAGCACATTGATTTTTCTTCATGTTAAAAAGCTTTTATTGACATGGCATTTTCTCACCAGAAAGGTTACGGCAGAGGAGAGACGAGAGGGAGGGAGGAGGTGAAACATAAAGACACGCTGCACCAGCACGGCTCAAGAGCTTCTTGTAAATTCACCCCACTTTAGCCCACTTTAGTGGGTGTGCTATCCTTTTGAAAGTGCAAATTATGGCCTCTCCCAACACATTCATGCCCACGCACAAACACACAAGCACGCAAACACACGTGCCTCTAAAAACCTTGAAATCCTGACGGACACAGCTAAAGAGGAGGAGACTGTACTGAGCGTGTAAGGCGAGAAATAAAAGATTCAAGGTCATGAATTCGGGGAACAAATGAACATTGTAAAACTGTGATTCAGAAAGACAGGCAGACAGACAGCTGGGCAGATTACAGCTCAAGGAGGACGGGACTGGAACCTTTCATCACCTTTAAAGATTCGCTCATGGTGATAATCTCTTTGTGAAACATCGTAATTTCTCCATAAAGACTCATAAAGCCTCACAGTGTCTTCGTCTCTGGAGAGCCAGGCGACGCCTTACTGCTGACACAGCACTAAATCACCATGCTCTCCTCCCTCTTCTCCATCCTCCTCCTCCTCCTCCTCCTGCTCTGTTTTTAATAGAAAAACATGCTCACGACTCATACCTCATTTCCCACCACTTCTCCCTTATTTCTCTCCCTTCAAATTTTTTTTATCTATTTATTTTTACCACACCTGTGACTGTGTCGAATACCATCAAAACAATCGGCACACCCTCATCCATTAGCTGCATTTAAACCTTCATGCTTTTAACAGAACACGCTTGAAACAGACAGAATATGACCTGCAGTAACTAAACTTTTGGTTATGTGGAAATCCATCAGCTGCACACCAAATAACTGTAAACGTGTTTCAGGCCACCAAGCAAAAAGCTTGTTTTTTGCTCTGTTTTTGTCTGAAAGATTTTCCCACTTCTTTAGCTGTTAATTGCTCTACAACATGCTCACCAGCTCATCTATGCATTTCTGCTTTTCAGGTACTGGCCTGGCAGTGGACAGTAAGGCATAAATGATGCTGTATGAGGAGTGATGCTAAATTAAAATAGCAAAGTGTTCAGGATGGCTAAACAGTGAATGGAAATTCACTGTAAAGCTCCTTAAAGTGAAAATATGCGTGATTCAGGCATATTGGTTCAGTTTTATCCAGTTCACCGTCTTAGTTTTGTGTGTTACCATGAGAACATTTGCAAACAGCAGCTGTTATTTAGGAGACAGAACATCCTGTCCTCATGTCAGAATGACCACTCACATCTTTATCAAAATACGTGGCAGTACAGTCCAACATCAGCCTGCTTATTTTTCTATTAACCATAGATGATGAAGGAACAGTCACCAAAGTTAGAATAAAAGCTCATGTCCATCAACCTAACTGATGCTAAGATGTTTTAGTGTGGACCAGAGCAGCTGACCAACAGACTGTCATTTTCATCCCTGGACTCGTGTCATTTGGAAGGCTAAAAAAGGTGATAGAGATGAGATAGTCTTCTTTCTCCTGAGGTGCCAGATGGTAGATGAGAGGCAAAAATGGAAACTTGACACAGTAACTATGTATAAATTTTGACAGGAGGGGATCCAGAGAGAGGCATTTTTACTGTCTCATTAAAATGTTGAATTTTACCCAGCTGTATGACTGATGCAAAGTCGAACATGCAGCGTGAGCCGAGCAAGTTTAGATTAGATAATTCTCACTTTTCTTTTCCAGAGAGGAAAATGGCTTCTTTACCCATGCTCGGTTAAAAATGTCAAAAGATAAATGATGCAGTCAGATCAGAGAAGAAAGAACAGCTGTGACGATACATTCATCAAACCTCTGAGAGGACGTTAGTGCAGCTCGCCATGAACCTATACAATGCATACAATGCACATCTCAGAAAACAAGCATGCATCCTTAACCCTGTTAAGCCTGAAACACAGGTGAGTTCAGAGCCTTTTTAGGGCTGCTCAACATCCCTAAATGTAATCGTAGCACCTTTAAAAATAAATGTAGTGACAGTAGTAGACTTCAATCACCCATCCTACTAATTATGTTACTTTTGAAAGAAACATTGTCATGTGTACCTAATTGAACTGATGTTCAATTTATGAGGTTATGAAGCGCTGATGATGGGATCAACAAAAACTACAATCAAAAGTAACACACCGGACTTTGATTTTGATTAAAGAGCCTAAACATGCTGGTAGAAGCATAAAAACAGGATTTTGGTAATTATAAATATTGTTAATTTAGGGCAGCTGTGGCATAAACCTAACACTGGGTGGTGGTCTGATAAATTTATTTCAAAGTTTTTTGTGACCTGCCCACCAACTACGAATAAAAATTAGCAGCGTTTTCATGTATTTTAAGTGTCAGGACCCTGCTGAGGTGTCATTGATTCCCTGCTAAAGAAATAAGTGAAGAAAGAAAATAAAAACCTAAATTCTTCTGTGACGTATCGTCTTAACATCAGAAACATTTTTTACACACATGAGCACATCAAACAGCGTATGAGCTTTAAGCTCTCCTCCTGTTGTACAGGGTGAAATAGAATCTCAAATCACTGACAGTAATAATGCCTTTGCTTATCTAAAAACATCAGTGTCTCTATTAAAATCCGAGTCATGGATTAAGTTCAGATATGATGTAGAAGATCATGTATCCTACATCTAATGCCTGTAAGATAACCACCGAGCCAGCCGAGTGGAGCCTGTTCTCAAATAACGTCGCTTATACCTAAACCCCTAATCTCATCACGCTGTTATATTCCAAGTCTGAACTCTCCACATCAGATTCTCTGTTAAAGCAGAGCTCCAAAAATAGCCCGTACACTGTATCTGTCGAGCGATTCTCACCTTTGACACTGTCAAAACATCTGACAGGGTGTACGGTTAATGTTCATATATATATACAGCAAATCATTGAGTCTCAAAGATGTGCTTAGTGCTATAAGGGCACCCATCTTTTCACTCTCTCTCTCGCACACACACACACTTTTCACCCCGTCAGCATTTGCACCGCCGTGTGTGTTCATCGTTACAGCCTCTGACTGCAGCGCTAAAAGTGACAGATGTGTCCTGTTAGCTATATGTGACAGACCGTGCAACAAGACAGAGCACTGTGCAACAAATGACCTGTTTGATTGCACACATACATAATATAAACGATCTGAAGATGAGCCAAAACTCCAGAGTGCATGTTTATTATAAACAAGATTAAACGTCTAAAGTTCTGCCTGTGATCTCTGGAGGCTGCAGAGTTCATTACAACCCATTAAAAGCTCAAACTAAACACTTTTCTTAGTGCTCTTGGTCTTTTCAAACTACATTATATCAGGTGAGTTGTATTATACTTTTTGGGTCCCAAGTGAAGTAAATTTCTGTCATCAGAGGGCGAGCGCAAGTGTCCATGCAGAGGTCAGTGTGCCTGAATGTTTTTTTTGTGACCACACTGACTTGTCTGCAGAGGATTTACATCACAATGCACCAACTACACAGCCACCCCCGGAGGCAGACTTCAAGCAGACTTCAAAGAAATGACAACTCAGCCCCTGGGTCTCCACCTGTCTGTCTGTGTCTGCAACAGTCTAACTCTAACCATCGGCATGTGTCATTACATATATATATAAATCTATATATAAACAAAAATCTGGCCACTAGCATCCATATGACCAGAGTAAATACGTACAGTGTAAGGAGAGTTTAACCATATCTAGTTTTACTACAAAACCAGTGAAACAGGAAGTATAAAATCTAGACTGAAAGGTGTTTGAACACCTGGCTATCCTCTCAGGCCCTCGCTCTCCGTGGACTACCTTCATCCAGCTCTCTGCAAGTCCATCTGCTCTAGCTGCCACCCAATCAACCTCAGAGCAAAAGGTCCAATCAGCGGCCTTTATTCGACAGTTTGCAGGGTTAATACAGTTCCACATTCTCCAGAGGAAAATTAAAATTTGAAAAAAGGCTAGAAAATGTAAAAATCGAAGCTAGAGTTGATTTTTAACATGCAAAACTATTCAGTAACATAGTACGGTTCACAGCTGCATGTTTATTTAGTAGTGTTAAACTACCCATGCTTCACCCAAAGCTGATTCATCCATGTTAATCCAAACCAAATACTATCAAGACATATTGTTCACTTTGTAAAAGTTTAAAGTCTATACAAGGCACTATCTAGAGATCTGCCATTATTTTGCAAGCAAATATATTTGCAGAAGGCTAGTGGGTATTCCTCAGTTAAGCTGAATATTCCCCAAATGTGCTTGGTTTGGTTTAGAATTGCAGGCAATGCCCTTCATGTGAACCAACTACATGTTGAAGTCTCCTTATTTTTGTCTTGCAGTCAGTAAATAACCTGAACAGAAATGTTTGGGCGGAGTGTTATTTACACCTGAGGGTTTAAACTAGCACATATGTGACAAACTGTCAAAAGTCTCAAACACTGAACAGCATTTTAGTGTGAAGGTGTTAAAATAAGTGATAAACTCAGGAATGTTTAATTTTATCACACTGCATGTGTCCAGTTATTATTTATTAGAGTTACAGAAATCTTGTCAGCAAAGTGACATTTCAAGTCGTGCTGTTAACAGAGTATATATAATTTTTTATTGTTGATGTTTGAGTTATCTTATACAAATTATACTTATCAAACAAACAAACAAGCAAACAAAGGGATACAAGATCTTCGCACACAACCGTCTCTAGGTTTTACAGAGACTGGTCTGAAAGAGAGATAATGTCCAGTGAGCAGCAGTTATCTGGCTGAAAGTGCCTTGTTGATGCAGCAGTCAGACGACCATCTCTGAGCAAAAAACATGTTGGACCTTGAAGCAGACGGGCTATGGCAGCAGAAGACCACACAGGTGTCACCTGCATGCTTACTGCACGATAACACACCTTGTCACAAAACTCACATCATCTCAAATGGCTTTCTTGAACATGGCAATGAGTTCACTGTACTCCACAGTCACCAGACCTCAGTCTGACTGAGCGTCTTTAGGACGTGGCGGAAGAGGAGACTGGCATCATGGATGTCAATCTCAATACTGATCATTAATGTAGTCTGATGTCTGCATGGTTTAAATCTGTGCTGTCTGTCATTCTCCGTTTTAGACTCTCACTCGTGCAATCCACCTCCTCCCCATCTCCACCTCGCCTAACTCACTCAGAGCCCTATCCAAGTCTCAGTCTTCATCTTCACCATCACTAGCATCTAGACTCCGGGGGGTCCTGTCCTAAATCCCATCACTGCTGGGATTCCATTCTGAGATGATGGGGCAGTCTAATCACTGAATGCACTGATTAATTTCTCTATCTAAATAAGTAATATTCTTTTCCCCAAATGATCTCTGCTTGCGGAAATATTTTAGCCCCTTTTAAAATTATGTTTTACTTGCACGAAGACAAATTTTCTGTAATTAATTCTGGAAATCAGGAAATTCCCGCTGTTTCCACAGGGATAATTTAGGAGGGTATTTTTCAAGGACACCTCAGCAGGGTCCTGACACTTTCCGACAGCAGCAGCTCCTCACACACAAAGACAATCACAGATGGTAAATGCATTTTAGCTAAACACTCAAAATATTCAGGAATTCTCAGAATGTAAAGCATTTTTTTCTTTTTATTTTACATAAAAGAAAGAAAGTGATTTTTTTTTTTAGTTTTGGCTTCTGCCCCCCTCTCTAAGCTACCGACTGAGCCCTGAGAGAGGCAAGCCGCTGTGGAGTGGAGATAAGGCTACACCTGCCAGCCAAGCTCATCACTGTGTTTGTGGTTTCGAGTGTGTGTTTGTCTAAGCCTCTTTCCATGTGTGTCTGTGTATGTTCCAGTCCCAGGGCTGAAAAGATAAGTGGCTCTAAGGAACCCGAGTGTAAAATCTCAGCTACACCGAACACCCAGCAGAGATGAAGTGAGACAGTACAAAATGAAAAATACATATTCCTTTCAGACTAGATTAAACTATAAAAAGCTAGGCAGAAAGGTCATTTCCTCCTCAAAAGCAACCAAAATACCTTTCAGCTCTCAAACATGTAGCAACATCACTGAAGCCACAGTGGAGACCTGTGGATATTTTCTCACACTTATCTTTAATTACAACTAATTACTGGTTTAATTAAAATATACAATAATGATCAAAAGTCTATGATCAAAAGAAATCTTCTCTTGACTACATTTTAATAATCTACTCTAAAAATTCAGAGCACATGAGAGTGTGGTACAAACATGTGGTACAAAGAGCAAGATACATACAGATATGTATAAACATTGTAGTCATGACGACCTTTCTTAAAAACTACAAACCCTTCAATGTCTGTTTACAGGGTGACTGATGTGTTTTAACTTCATGTTTTATATCTCATAAAAACCATGTGTATAATACAAACTACTGATAATCTCATGATTGAGATAAGGACAATTATGAGACAGTTTTGTATAAAACAATGGTTACAGGCCACTAATGTCTTAGTATTTCAAAATCTATAAAAAAAAACCCATCCTCGTGTATGTGATCTGTGATAATGAAAATATCACATTTTATGAGAAATGGTGGCAATAATATGATGTCATCTAAAAATCCTGCTGTATAAAAATTGTGAGAAACTCCTCTGTGGTTGAGAAGAAGCATCACAAGACAAAAAGTCTTGTGACTGCATTATGAGATGACTCTTATATAAACGTTGATCAGAAATGCGAGAGGCAGAAAAGCTGAACATGTGGAGATCGGGGGTTTTGTTGTGTGTTTGTGATCATTTAATGTTTCATTCCTAATCTTAGTATCAGTGACAGAGGCAGGTTACCACATGTTACTGTTGTTTCCCACTTTTTAAAGATCATTCACCTTTAAATGACCTTTTTTCACTCTATTTTTAACATTTGTAAAACACAGTTCTCCCTCTACAAAGAGACTACACATCCAACACATAACCGTATGTCTGTAACCTGCTGTTTACACAGGACCTGAATTCATAAATAGTCCGATAAAGTTTTTGTCTCTTTTTCCACAAGAGGATGAGCGGTCACACACACACACACACACACACACACATCCACAGTCAAACAGAAACACACTTTGTACTTACATTTTGTTGACTGAAACTCTTTGTTGTCTGTGCAGCGCTCCATTTCTCTCTCTTTCTCTCTTTCTCAGAAAATGACAGGAAGTGTAAAAGGAAGGGAAGTTGCTTCTCGCTGTGTACGTATCTTGTAATGTTGCAGCCAGCCTCTTCTTAAATTATGAACTATATCGTGAGAAGATCTTAAACTCCACCGACGACTTCTCTGATGGGCAGCGGCACGAGTGTGAATGGATGTGTTTGGTGAAAACTCGAGAGGGAAGAAGACACCACGAGCCACGAGTCATGCCTAAGCCAGTGTGAACAAGTGCCTGTGCCTGAGCGTGTGTGTGTGTGTGATCTTATGGTACAACCATGGCAAGAGCAGCACTTACTAAACTTCTTCTCCTCGTGATTCTTGCCTTCATCATCTGCCTCCCGGAATTTTTCACATTTTACCAAGGTTGGTCACCCAAACAGCTTCAGATCCACATTAATTCATTCTCTCTGTGTGTGTATTGCGTAAATGTTAGAATGTTATCCAGCTTTTGTTCAAACTTTGCATCAAAGTAAAGCTTTAGACAACATTTGCTTGATTTGCTTCCTCTTTATGCACATTGTGTGTGAAAAGACCTCTCTGTGTCGGTCTAAGATTATAAATCAGACCCAAATATAGCTCCATACAACTCTGACTGACAGCCCCTTTGAAAAGGTTTCCGTATTGTGTTGCCTTGAAAACACGTTTCTTTATGAGAGCATCTCGGTTTACCCTTGTGCTCCTGCCGTTTTTGCCTTCAGTGGTTTTTCTTTTTTGTTTCTCCATCTGTCTCTTTCTGTCAGATACAAACTGGAGGCAACAGCTTCCATTTCGAGATCTTGCTATGAGTTATAGCTTGACAGCTCGCCCTTTGCTGCTTTTCCTCTTTATGCCTGCTTCTGCTGAGAAATCAGTCTGAATTTTGCCGTGTTCACTCTCTTTATCCTTGCAGTAACAAAAGTGAACTTCTTCTGCCGTCCGTACCGACCCTGCGAACAAGTAAATCGGGTGAAGGAGGGGGAAAATGCAAAGGCTGGAAATGTTGACGCTAAGAGAGGCCATATGTGTGACCCATCTCAGACTCCAGATCAGGAAAAATGGGAGCAGGCGTGCACACAAGAAGATCAAAGCAATGCAACAGATTCGTCTTCAGACGTCAGGAGAGGCATAAATGATCCAAAAGCGAGGTGGTTCATGTGTGAGACAGACATGGAAATGGCAGAAGTACACAGAAATATCTCAACTTCAGGTATTCACATCTAGAGACTCAACAACATCTGCTTTCTGTTTAGAAAAGCTTGCTACTGCCTGAAGTTCACACTGCTGAGTGCATCTGACCCCTAAAGTCTAGTTTGTTTGGCTAGTGTGACTGTTGAGTCACACGTCTGGGTGCGGTTAAGTAAACTGTTCCCTGGTCTGCTTGAAAAGGTGGTCCAGGGCATGCTTCAGTTAAACTCTTAGTGTACTCTGTGAGTACGCTCTTAAGACTTCCAGGTTGAATCATTATGACTTTAGCATTTTTGTGATCCATCACATTTCAAAAGTTTAAGCTTATTAACAACTAATTAACTGTTTCAATTAAAAGTGACATTTTCTGGTTACTGTCACAGTGAGGACCACACAGTTCTGTGAAAAACTAAGTAGTAAGTAAGTAAAGTAAGTAGTTTAGTGGCAATAACTTGAAGCAGTTGGTTTCTGTATGACTGTATCAATCGCCCACACTGGACACACTTTACAATGGTATTTAAGTTCATTGAGGCTCACAAGCAATAATTTATGCACAGTTCTCTAAAGGTCTCGCCACTGTTGTAGATTTGCAGCTGTGCTTCATTTCATTATCCCGTTGCATAATCCGGTCTCAACCAAGCTTTAGCTGTTAGGCAGATGGCCTCACATTTCAGTCTAGACTACTTTGGTATATAGCCGAGTTCTTTGACTTATTGACTACAGGATGTGTAGGTCCTGTGGCTGCAAAAGAAGCCCAAGTCATCACCCCTCCACCACCGTGCTTCACAGCTGTTATGAGGTGATATGATATGATATAAGCTTTAAAATATGAGCATATTAATGTTTTCACTGTGAGCATGTTAGCAGGCTCGTGTTATTTCACTCTGAGGACAACTGTGCATGATTACCGCCTCAAAGAGCTGCTTGCGCTGCGATGTGTTCTTCAGCAGACAATATAAGCCTTTTACGCTCCAGTCAATACATTCACGCTATTTATCCACCCACAGCTTACGAGTCACGTCTGGAGGTGTCAGCTGAGCTTCGTCTGCCCAACGCAGAGACCCTGAATCTCACCTTGTACGGCCGCAGCAATCAGAGTTCCTTACACCTCTACCCACCTGAGGAGGAGGAGGAAGAGAAGGGTGGTGATGAAGGACAGAGGAAGGCATTCTACTGCTGTCTCCCTCTCCTGCCCAACTCTGAATCGGCCAATCAAAGCCGCTGTCTCCTTTGGTTCGCCAATCAAACGGTTTGGAATTCAACAGCAAAGGAAAAGCTGCCATGGAAACGGAAACAAAAAGGTTGGTGTCACGAGGATGGAGCTGGGCTTCTTTGATCCCCACGCGGCCAGCGTGGCTTCACTGTAAGATGGAAAGGAGATAAGAGGAAAGAGGAGACAATAGGAGACAAGGAAATTGGCCAATCAGTTTTCATTTCATTCCAAGCTGCCCACTCTCTCAGTCCACAATGGAGCCATTCTTTTCAATAGAACAAATTTCCTTCAGTTCTTCTCCTGACTTGGTGATTTTGTTTCTCCCTCTTCCTCTGTACTACATGATCACTCATACTTTCCAAGACTACAGTACATCTTAATTTACTGTATCTCTAAGCCTGTATTGATTTTGGCTTTCTTTCTTTCTGCTCTGCTCTCCAAAAGTCCCTCATGCTTAAGGCATTGATTAAGTAATATTTTCCAAAGCGCATAATGAAAGCTGGATATCCATTTCCTTTGCAATTTTTCTGCAGCACCTCCACCAGACCTTTCCATTTATGCTTTTCCCTTTCTTTGTTCTTGTTTGTTCACTTCCTCTTATTATTTATGTTGCTTCTTCCATGTCTTTTATCTCTTTTCAGTCTTGTTTCTTTACTGGTCTCTTGCCTTCTTGTCCTTCCTTCTTTTCTTCCTTCATCCACTCTACATTTTCATGTATTTTATTTTCACATGGCATGAATTTTAGTGCTGGAAGGACTAGGATGATTTTTTTTCTTTAGGTAAAGAGTTCAATAATGAAAATTATACATTATTGTTTCAGACTGTCCAAAATGTTCCTCTGTTTTCCAGATGAGTGGCAGTGTACGCTCAGAGTGGTCTGGCTGGCTCTGCTGTGTTTGGTGTTGCTGAGCATAGTAACGAGTGTGATCGGACAAATCTACAAGAAAAGGCGTTTGTGCAGTAAGAGACAAAAAAACAATCAAACAAGAGAAATCACTCATTTTATGATGCCACAACTGAAGAAACCAAAATTACATCCATGAGTCAAAATTTTGATTTACTATTTAAATTTCTAATTAAAAATGAAAAATTTCGAGATATTTTCTCAGAAGTTTGCATTAGTGAGTTGAAAGTTTGGACTTATGAATGAAAAAAAAGTTTTGTTTTGTTTTTCAGTGGTGGAAACAGGCGTCCTAAGATTTTGATCTTTTGATCAGTGAAAATGTTTTTGTCTTCCTCTTCCAGGGAAGCCGAAGGTGCACCCTGATGGCTTCAACTTAATTACTCAGCAATTAAATGGTAAGCCAGCAAAATGTGTATTCTGAAGTTACTGTACACTAGATACGTTTGTACTTCACTGGATTTCAATATTGTGAGTGCTTAAAAATATCCAACTTTAAACAAGTTCACCTTTTGCTGAGCGTGCAAACTGAGGTGCACATAAGAAAAAAACAACCATTCACACACAAAGATAAAAAACAGACTCTAATTATAACACAAGAAAAATGTTTAAATGTAGCATGTTCAGCAGCAGTGTCTGTCCAAAGGTGACAATGTGCAAAGCAAAAAGTCATGTTTAGCACTGCGACACAAGACTTCCTGCTTCTATGGCGAAAGACAAGCTTTTTCTCCTGTTTCACAAACTCCTGACCACATATTGCTATCAGAGCCACTGCTTTAGACTAGCTTCAATCACAGTGCAGAGAACTTAAAAGACAATTATTATTATGAGAAATCCTGAAGTGACTGGTTTTGTCATATTGTACAACAACCTTCTATGACAGTTAAGCACAGGTGAAACCAATGAGGGACAAGATCAGAGTCAAACTGAAGCAAGACTCATGAAAAACTGACGTCCACACCCAAAAAGGAAATGACAAAGAAACGAGTGTCTAACACTGAGGCATGAACACTAAAAGGAGGCAGACTCACAGGAACACAGGAAGCCTGAAATTACAACCCCCACTAGGATTTTCTAAGTACACAGCCCTCTGTGACATTTCAAGCAGGCCTCAAGGACAGAACACACTACCATACGGTTCATTCACCCACAATATATAACATAACATCAAATATAGAGGCAGAAGGGAGCATAATCTATTCATCAAACTCAATTTGGTTTTATTTATATTACGCTAAATGACAACAACAGTCACCTCAAGGCACTTTATATTGTGATAATACAGAGAAAATCCCAACAATCAGACTGCCCCCTATGAGCAAGCGCTTGGTGACTATGGGAAGGAAAAACTACCTTTTAACAGGAAGAAAACTCTAGCAGAACAAGTATCAGTGAGGGACAGTCGTCTTCGACAGTCAGTTGGGGGCGAGGACAGGAAGACGAGAAGAGAGACAGAGATTATTAATAACTAATGATTAAACGGTGTATAAACATAAGACTCAGCCATTCAATGTTAACAAATACATCTGGCGTCAAGAAATGCCACCTCTCACTGTAATGGTTAAAAAAATGATAAGCCAGAACAAAATGAGAACTATCAACCAAAAACCAGTGTGTTAGATCTCTGAACAAACACATTACAAACACTAAATGTGTATTTAATCTATGTTTTCATTTATATGCTGGCTCAGTACATGGTCACTTTTAGAAATCCTGGTCTGTGAAATGTCTGTATTGTCTCTGAAGTATAATATATTAATAATATACTAAGTAAACTAAAATGTATTCCAGAAGATGAGCGTGTACTTTTGTATGAAATGAGTCACAACACGCTTATGCTACTCTTTTATGTAGACGGTGCCAAAGAAAAAGAAGTCAGCCCTCCTGAAGGTAAACTGCTCAAAAAAACGTATTTACATCCGCGTTAACAGGTTTGGAGATTCTAACAAACTCTTTTTGGTCCAGCAGGGACAAACCTCCACTCATACGGGTTTCATACCTGGTCAGGTCAGTCCTTTTAATCATTCAACATCATTTAATGGATCTGATGTTTCACTGCTTTCACCACTTTAATCTTTTTCTCTTTTTTCCGGAATGGATAGGACTCTCACCAATTAAAGAAGTTGACAGTCAACGTAGGAACACACACACACACACACACACACACACACACACATGCACCTTTTAGAAAAATGACTCAGATCACAAACACACATTCTGATTGTCCTCACGTATACTTTTCAGATGACATATCAACGTTGATGGATGGAAATGCTGACCACTGCTATACTGGTAAAGTCTTTACTGGAACAATTTTACAGGTTCAAAGATAAAGCTGTTGGCGGTTATGACCACCAATAACCAGCTGGTTGATGACTTTCAGATACTCTTGCATGCATTCAAGACTTAACTTGGGAGTCTCTCCATGCAACCAAAGGTTGATTAATTATATGCAGTTCAGTTTTTAGATGCTATGGGTCGGCCTTTAGTCCTGTCCTTACCAGCGTATTGCTGGATACGTTATTTGAAACTGCTGCATGGTTGGGAACCACATAGCCCTTCACTGTCATACTTGTGTGGTAATCTGCGAATGGTGCTACGAGAGCTCAAAAACTCCAAAGTGTAGCTTTAAATATGATGGACTTAATGCATAAATATAAAAAATATACCAATGTGTAGCTAATTATCATTGCGGTTCAACTTGAAAAATGAAACGTAAAAATGAGGTCAGAGGTTAAATGTGACGTGATATTTGGATGCAAACTATAATGTGATATTTAGAATACCCATACACCAGTATCATTTCCTAAATGTTGCCAATACAAACAAAGGCAGTAGTAAAGATAAAGACATTTTATGATGGTTTGACCTTATAATACACACAACACTTATAAGAATCATTGTTTCTAAGTTATAAGGCTTTTTGGTAATTTTGGACCAATAAATCATTAATTTGACATTGAGGATTGTGGTTGATGTGAGCCAAATTTTGAATGGATTGTTAACACGACTCCATTCTACAATAGAAAACGTAAAGTTTTATGGGAATTCATTCCAAACCTTTTGAGTTATGGTGTTTACAGACAGAAAAAACGTAATGTTCCTGGTGGAGTTAATCGTCATGGTTAAAGTGTAAAAATTCACCTCAGTAGACAATTACTACAGAGTATCAACACATCAGAAGCCTTTTAAAATGTCATCTAACAGTGCGCTTGGTGCCTTTTTTCTGTTGTCTTTAGGTTTTCTGCATCATCGCAGCCATCCCTCCGTCAGCTCCATCAAAGACGAGCAGGCTCGATGACAGACGAGCAGCCAGAGGAAGCTGGAGGAAAACAGCCGCCTCATTTACCAGCATTACTAATGGTGAAAATAAAGAAATCTGAACCACCTACATGTGCTTGTGAACTTATTTTCAGCATATCATCTCTGAAGCTTTGTCTATGTTAGCACTTTATTAGAGGACAGTCTCTACACATTATTAAACTATCAAAAGTTAAATAAATGGATTGGCCTTCAACATTTTTCACCCTGAAAGAACTAAATTATTTTGTATTCTGAGTCAGATGCATGGCTGATAAACAGCCTTACCCCGTCTGGTTATAGCTGAAAGGAGCCAAAACATTTTGACAGCACTGACTAATATCTTGTTTGCTTAATAGCTTTCCTTGCCAGCATCCATGTATCTCTAAAACTGAAGAAGAAGCAGAGGGAGAGAAATATTTATCCTTCAGAGATCGAGGTAACTGTGGGCTAAGCGCTATAAAGTAATTCATCTCAAATTCTGTAGAGACGGCGGTTCAGAAGGAGGAGAAAAATGTAGAGCATAGTTGAGATACAACACATTTGACACATCTCTGCGGTGATGTGTGAGATGAAACCGACGTGGTATACATTTTTGAATGTTGGAACGCACGATCGAAGGCTTTGTTCTGGAGTAAAAACATGTAACCTATGTGTGCATGTAAGGCTGTCTTTGGGGTGTTTAAAGTGGAATCACACAAAGGGCACAGCAGGTCGAACGCGAGTAACCACCTGGTTTTATTTCACCATAAAAACATTAAAGAAGCCAGCCTTGCTCTGCCAGGAAGTAACAACCTCCAGATAGCAGCACCTGCAAGGCTCACGTCTTACTGTGAATCTGCTCTTTCTGCAGTCAGTCGTACACCACCATCTGGAAAACATCTGTATTTGCAGCACATTTTCAGAATTATTAAACCCAATCGCTACTCTTTTACTTTTACGGTGTGACAATTTCCACCTATCAAGATAGTTTGTAGCTTTTATTTTTTTTAAATCTTTATGCAAAACTCTTAACACATTCTCACTCAACATGTTTGAAATGATGGAGGGTGTCAGAGGGAGACATGAAAAATATTTTAACTTATGGGTCATTCCATCTCATATCGCTCATCACGTTTTTAGATCATTTTCTGCTCAACCACTTGTGTATTGCTTGAAAATCTAATGGTTTAAAACTTGGATGACTATAATCTAGCTGTGAAGTTTCGGCCTCGTGTATTTTGTGGACATGTTTTTTGTTTTTCTGAGGCAATGTTTGAACATGAATATCTAAAAAAAATATTCAAGATAAAAGCCTAAATCTTTCTTTCTCCATAAGAATGAATCAGAGTCTGTAATTTGGAAACAATACTTAAAAATGTCTGGGTGGTTAAAATTTGAAGAAAAAAAAATTAAGGCCACAATAAAAAAAACTTCACAAGACAATTAGTGACACATTTCTGAATGGATATAGTCACAAAAATAAAGAAACTGCTATTTTTATTCAACTTTTGTGCTGGATTGAGCAAACACAACACGTTGCACACCAGAGACATCAGCTCATAATTTAATCTGAAGGAACAAACTTCAGGAGCCTCCAGATGTTTGTGTTATTATAACTGAGAAAATTATCTTGTAAAGTATATGCATATTTGCTATTTTCACTGGATGAGTCTAATAATGATGTTTAATTTTGAAATATACAAAAATACAACAAATACTGATTTTTTCCTGTACATACAAATAAATATCGCACAATGTTGTATATTTATATATGTAGACTGTAGCTGGTCGAGCAGATGGCCCACGATAATTTGAGATAAACTGACCCTTATACCAACAGTTTTGCAGAGTGAGGCAGTTTTAATGCACATTTATAACCAAAGAGTCAGAAGTTACACTCAGTTTCAGCAAAGATTGCTGTGTGCGAGTTATACAATCCACATCTATCTATCGTGTTTCAATAACCTTTAAAGTGAGTGAACAACAAGTTAGCTCATTGTTTAGCAACAAACTGACGCACATGATGGAGTAATTCCAGCTAAAGAGCTCGATGTCCCCTTTAGGATTTAGCAAAAGCCAAAATCAGAGTTTAAAGAGAGTCAAAATTCACTAAATGAATGATAGTGTTTAAAAGGTGATACATAACACAGGTGTTCATTATTTGCTTCCACAAAAAATAGCTCTAAAATCAGTTATTGCAGGTTTGAATTAATAAAAAACCCAAAACAGACAGTTTTTGTTTTACTGGGGTAATTAAATTTTTTATTGTTATTGTTCTGCTGTATTTCACGCTGTTTGGTTTTGGTGCAGCCAAACTAGCCGATTCCCTTCAAAAGGCTGCAGTTTCACTTTTAGTGTAGAGAGTGGTATCGCTCATCTAATTCAGTCCAACAACAAAATGTAAATAGAAATTAATTAACCAACATCACATTAGTAATGTTCACAACAAAGGATGAAAATAAAATGTAAGGTAGTGTTGTTTCATATAATTTAACACAGAAAACAAAATAAGTATGATATTACTATATATAATCACTGACGCTGGTATTTTATCTTAACCTGCAATTAAACAGTCAACACAACAGACACTCTATTAGTGTTAGTCAATGTTTTTTTCTGTTGTGCAAAGAAAGCTCAATATACAATAATGTAGAGTTTGATCAGTACAATCAGTAATATTCCGTTTTTTTGGTTTTGAGGCCTGGACGTCATTTTGGTTTCTCAAAGCAAAACATCAATGGCAAAACAGGCAAAGTAACATTCAGAGACACAACGCGGCACAAACACACAAACAAAGCGTATGTGGGCTACCACTACGTGTGTCAGTTAGACTGGTATCTTCCTGATGATATTCTCTATGTTCTGTTACTATTTGGCACTTAGTGTAGATTAAAGCACTTGTTCTGGTAAATCTATTCTCTATACTTTACTGTACAACAATAGACACACTGGCAGGCGGTTGCACAGGCAGTGTTAATGCTGAATCTGTGCCGCGGGCTCTGTGGCGGGTCGGCAGTGTTGGCTCTGGATGTGGGAGATCTGCAGGATGGGCATCAGCAGCTGAAATGCATTCTGGATGTAGTTGGTGCTGTTGGAGCCCTGCAGATAGGAAACAACCCATCATCTTCATCACATCACCACATCACGTCACAGTCATCATCAGTAGATGTAGATGCAGCATAGTGCTGAACAATATATATGTATATGTATATATATATACATATATATATATTTATACATATATATATATATACATATATAGTATATATGTATATAATTGTATATAATTGAGAGTTTCAAAGACTGATGGCTTGGGGACAGAATCTGTTCTCTTGCTATTCTGCTCCAACAGCTGTAAATCCTCTAGCTAGACACTGGCAGCGAGAATAATCCATGATGGGGATGGATGGAGTATAACAATCCTACATGTGCACAGTTTGTGTGCACAGCCCTGGATGTTTGTGGTCATCCAGAAATTCCTTGAGGCATTAAACAGGTGCTGTCCTCACAAGAAAACAATGCCTCCTGGCATTGCTGTCACAGAAATAATACAATAAAAATGAGGAAAGATTTGTTTCTAGAGATGCATTAAGAACTTTGCAATTTGTAAAAAGAATGCATTCTGAAAAATGTTGAACAAGTCTTTAAACGCTGTGTGGATCTCGTCTGAGTGCCCCTTAAAACTCAGTTCCCATCGCATTAGTGATGATGATCCTCATCATTTATCTGTCAGTCATCATGAGACTGCTACATCATTAATTTGATCTATTTCTATTTTTATTCACGATGTTCAAAGTAAAAAAATCTCACCTCTAGCAGCACACTCTCTAACAGTGGGTTCAGCTCCTCTGCTTTCCTCTGGCCCTAAAAAAGAGAGGCAGCGACACTCGTGAGATCAATAAAAGATGATGGTGTAGCAGAAAAACACAAGTACAAAGACAAAGATCAAAAATTATTTTACTATTGTCAGCAGATCCTATGAAAAAACCCCAAACAAACAAAAGAAACAGTGACTTGATCCTACACACAAATACTCACACATCAGCTGTCTGATACATCTCCTGCTACATCTAAAAAGCTCTGCTGTCAGTGAGTCACGTTGTTGTAGTGAATGAAATGTTTCATTACAATGAATACGACCACTGTATTTATTATGAGTCAGCTCTACAGAGACTGCTCTGTTGGCATAAATACTCATTAGAGCACCCCGTGTGTATTCATGCAACTGCAAATAGTCCCCAGCTGAACTAAAGTTAAACCCCAATGGATACTTTTTGACAATAGCAAACATTATTAGAGTAGTCACAATCATCCCTAATGTTCACACACACACATACACACACACTCTGACCTACCCCAACATCAAGCAGCGTATCAGAGAACTTCTTGGCCAAACACTCCACCTCCTTACACATGGCACATGTCAACCTGCAATAAGAAGAGTGGATTTGAGCATGCATCACTCCTTGGAGTAGTGATACTATCTCTTCCTTGACCTCTCTCTATCTCACAGATACACACACACAGACATGCAGACACACATTATGTGCAAATGCATTATTTCTTCACATTTAGTCAAGACCTATTGCTTTTGCTAGCTCTTTAATTGGAGACCTAATGCCATACACGCCTAACTGTTCTTATTTCAGTGCCCCTCAATCCCCTTTTCTCTCTGTCCTCCTCTCTCCTTGGTGCCAGGGGGATTCACCCAACTGATCCTGGTACAACAGATCCTTCCCCAAGCTGTAGCATGTGCCCTAGCACATTATACACCGATTGGCCGACAAAAAAGGAAAATCAGACCCTCTAACTGGACCAACTTTAGCTTTGATAACAGCACGTTTTTCATAAGCTTATGCACATGTGAACTGTGCAACATTTATTTCCATCCAGAGTTATGTTCATTTTTGACCAGGATCTTGTGTTGATGATGAGCGTGTTGGATTGTTACGGCAAGTCATCTCCAGCACATCCCAAAGCTTTTCAGTGGGGTTAATGTCTGGACTCTGTTGCGTCTAATCCACGTGAAAATGACGTCTTCTACTCCCTGAACTCCCTGAACCACTCTTTTACAATTTGAGCCTGATGAATCCAACCCAACCACATTGGAAGAAAACATCCACTAATGGAAAAACCTGGTCATTCAGGATTTTCAGGTAGTAAGCTGACCTCAATTTCTGAACCAATCCCAGATCGTAACACTGCCCCCACAGGCTTGTACAGCAGAAACCTGACATGATGAATGCATCACTTCACCCGCCTCTCTTCTTGCCCTGATGCACCCATCACTCTGGAACAGTAAATCTGAACTCATTAGACCACATGACCCTTTTTTCATTTACTCCAATCTTTATGCTCACGAACATACTGAAGCCTTTTTCCTGATTAGCCACACTGATAAGTGGCTTTCTTAAGGCTACACAGCTGTTTAGTCCCAATCACTTGAGCACTGTGTGTGTGGAAAGGCTCTTACATGCACAATAAAACAGTTCCACTGTTGATTTTTTATCAGTTCATTCCAATTTTAGCAGTTCCAACAATCTCCTTAGTTGTTTTCTTTGCTTGAAGCAGGCCAATAATTTCAGTGAAACGCAGTAACAGCTGACACGGTTGTCTAAGAAATGATAAGCTCTTATGTATTTGCCTAGTTAAATCCAGGTGGTGACTTGTCTTTTGGCCAGGCAGTGTATGCGACTGTTTCAGTCTTCCTTGCTTGTGAACCTAACCTCAACAATCACAAATGCCAAATCCCAAACATTTCCATTATTTCCCTTAGCAAAGACATAACAACAGCTTATATTGATCTCCTGGAGGCTTACCCTAACCCGTACCATAACCTTGAACCTGTCGAGGGGATATCCACAGAAGGAAGATCCCACAATGTAAGTGTGTAATACAAGTACACATTCACACACATACCTGGTGAGAACGTGTGCCTGGTCTCTGGCTGGTTTCTCTTGCTCCTGGCCGTGGAGGATGAGCTCCGCCACCTTGTGGAGCTGCTCGATGCTGCGAGCCGTCACTTCTGCCAGACTGCTGACCGATGACAGGTAGATGGCCTGATGAGAGGAAGGTGAACACACACGCGCACACACACACGCACACACACACGCACACACACACACACACACACACACAGAATAATTGATTCAAATCAAATAAGGCAGTGACAGCAAGAAGAAAAGGTGACCGAATTTAAACTTGAAAGCAGAAGTCATAACAGTGCAGATGAGACGTCACCTCTACAGATCTGGGGTCGCTCTCCTTTGCCTCTTCTCCTCCCTTCATCTCCTCCTCCTCGCCCTTCTTCTCCCCCAGCTCTTCTCCGTCTTTCGTCTTCTCTTCCTTTTTGTTCTCCTCTCCCCCTGGCTGGTCCTGCGTTTCCCTGCCAACTGTCTCTGTAGTGACAGGTTGTTCCACCTTGCTCACCCAATCATGGGCCCTCATTCGAGCCTGGCGATGCATAATTACCACTCATCAGGTCTGCATGTAGACACATTCCCACCCTGATCCTGATGTATGCTAATTAGATGCATATACATGGATATATGCTAATATTGGTTTTTATATATGTGAATGTGATTATGCAGGGTGGCTTTAGGGGCTGATAACTTTTAAATTAGCTTTGCAGCAGGATGCAGAGTTAGTATGTTGAGTGAAGATGCAAAGATGTGTATTTTTGTAGCTTTGTGGAGCATTTTCTCAGAGCAAATAGGAAGAATGATTGGTGGTTGTTAGAATATTCCTGGTACTAAACTACACTATGGCATTTGAAATGCATGATTTCAACACAATTTCATAATAAAATTAGGTATAAACTAATACTCATAACACAGCTTTATAGAAGAAAAATCAAAGATTTTCTTTCCAAATCAGAATCATATCACTATGTGAAGGAAACTACCTGTGCATTACACCTACAGGAGCTTTTATGACATCCCATTCTAAATCCACGGGCATTAACATGGAGTTGATCCCTCTTTTTGCAGCTATAACAGCTTCCGGTCTTCTGAGAAGGCTTTCTAGGTCGGGCCTGTGTGGAGGCAAGGTGAAGTTCTTCCACACCAAACACATCTAGCTATGCCTTTATGGAGCTTTGTGCACTGGAGCAGAATCATGCCGATGCAGGAAAGTGCCATCCACAAACTGCTCCCACAAAGCTGGAAGCATAGAATTAGCAACAATTTCTTGATATGGTGAAGCATTAAGAGTTCCTTTCACTGGAACTAATGGGCCCAGGCCAACCCCAGAAAAAAAACAACAACAACCCTTCTTCATCAAACTTTAGAGCAGGCACAATTCGGTCAGGCAGGTGGTGTTCATGTGGCACTCGCCAAAGCCAGATTGATGATGTATTGCTTGCGTGCTGCTTCTCAGCCACAGAAACCTGAGCTATGAAGCAACGGGCACACAGTTTTTGTGCTGATGTCGAAACCCTGCAGTTACTCAGTCAGCAGAGCAATATGTGCCTCAGCACTCGGCAATCCTGTGCTGTAACTTTACGTGACTTGCGGTGGTTCCTAAATGCTTCTGCTTTGCAATAATACCACTTACAGTTGACTTGTTGCAACAGCTGAATCAGAGTTGCAACACTGGCATTTCTCTATCGCAGTGCCACCTTCAAATTCAGTGAGCTCTTTAGAACAACCCACTCTTTCACAAATGTTTGTAAAGGCAGGCTGCATGGCTCAGTGCTTGACTTTATACACCTGTGACCACGAGACTGAAAACACCTGAATTCATAAATGATGTGGCTCAATACCTGTGTCCATATAATGCAGAATGATATGACATTCAAAGTACAGACAGTATACTGGCTACTTTCTGGACTTCTGTACAATCAGACCTCTTTTTGAAACCAGAGGAGTCGCCTCCTTCTGGACATTAGAGGAAATACAGGTTTTAGGCAATTCAACACTGGCTTCGCTTTTCAGGCACACAACTACGGTGTGTATTTTATACACAGTTTGTGATTTAAAGGCCCGTTGCAGACAATCTACCAGAAGGCAAAAAGGCGCGTCAGACTTCATCCGGTAGGATTTTCAGGGTACCACTGATGGTGCTAATGTAAAGTAGTAAGCGTCAGTAACTTAACAACCGGTGTTAAGCAGTTGCCAATAAAAAAAATATAAAAGATTTTATTTATTATTAAACTGTACAATTTACAAAAAAAGTTAATTTAAAATTGATGGCAAAATGGAAAACTAGACAGACAGACAGACAGACAGACAGATAGATAGATAGATAGATAGATAGATAGATAGATAGATAGATGAAAACTACTGGCGTCTGTGTGAGTGAGTCACCTTGTTGAGCTTGTCCGGCGTGGCGGCAACATGAAGTTCAAAGAGCAGCTCGGTGAGAACACTCACAAACTCCTCGCCATCAGCAGCTGATAAAAATACACAAAAGGCATGCGCCGCCTCGTGTCAGTTTACTTAAATACACAAAGCACGTGTTAAAGTGTGATGCTACATGCATTTACACCACATGTCAGGAATCAGTCGATTTACTCCATGCTGAGATCACGAAGCGTATATTCTTGTTGTCATGCCAACGTAATTCAAACTCCTGTGTATAAATTACAGCTGGAATTGTAAAACATGCAGATTCGGTGTCTGGATCTTATGGATTGTTTCTGTTGGCTTTTCTTGAGTCTGCAAATGTGTCGGTGGCCCCTGAACACCAAACGCCGGATCAGGCATCGTGTTTAACCCTCCGAGCAAAGGGACACCTGCCTGCTTGGAGCAGTGCACCTCCATGACATCCCCTGAAGGTGCCTCTCACAAACCCTTTAAAATGTAAAGTGGTGAGATGTGACGAGACCAAAACTTGGCATCACACTGACACAGTTTCACTCCGGTAGAACATTTTCTACTTCTTTAGCAGATTAGAAACAGTCACTGTCATCGCTGATTCCCATAAGGATCTAAGGTTTTCAGGGGTTTTAGGAAGAGGAAATATAATTTGGGTAAGTTCTAGGATGCAGAGCATATAAGATTATTTGACATGAAGCAGATGTTTAAGTGAAAATTTAGATTCTTGGACATAAGATGTTTGGGATCAAAAGGTGACTGATCATAACGCTAGGCAGACCTACTTGTCAGGTTAGGTTACCTGTACCAGTGACCAGTGATGATATTAATGCAATATTATTAGAGGCTGAACTGGGCCAGAACAAGAGAGTTCAAGCAAAGGAATGCTATTTTTTAGCTTATGAGGAAAAGGTCCAGATTTTCTTAATTTTTTTTTTTCGTGGAGTTTAGATGACCTCCATATGAACAAAGGAAAGAACATATTTTTGTGTGCTGACAGAGCCTGACTCAAGGATGACAGTGCAGTTAATCTGGTCACGTTTTCACTGAAGCCAGGCAGTGTCTTTCATCTCGCTATAAGACGCTAAAAGATCATCCTGTATCAGTAACAGGAGGAGGGGTACTCAGGCCATTTTTCATAAGTTTGTTGCCTCATAAGAAACAAAGGAAAAGTCATTGCCTCACTTTTTCCTGGAATGTTGTTGAAGCTGGAGAAAGCTGTTTAAACGGCTTTAAACAGCAACCAAATATCACAGGACTAGTCTTTGTGTCTGAAATTGATGGAGCACACTTTTAAAAAGCACTCTTTGAATCTGCACAAACTAACTTTCTGCACAACTGCACAAACTTTGAAAAGAGTAAAGCTAAAATAAGTGAGCTAAAGCTCCCTGAGGAACAACAGCAGGCTGCCCACAGCCAGCATCAGAGATGATCACAGTCACGAGCGTGTTCAACACCAAACCCTGTTTTTAACAATTTGGGTTATCATTTCCCATCCAGGTGCCTCTGATCCCACATTATCAGGTGTCCCAAAGTCTGTCAAAGGCCACCTGATCCTGGGTCAGTGCTAAGGGACCACCTCCACCTGCAGCAGGTCTAGCAGTCGATCTGGGTCACTCACATAAGGGGGTAGAACAGTGTAATTGGGAACTAAGATCACCGTTATCCTTCGTCTGTCCTCCTCCTTCTGTCTCCACATCCTCCTCTTCCTCTTGCTTGATGAAAATCTCCTTGATGTAAATCAGCTCCTTCTTCACCTCCTCCTGCTCCTCTTCGGTCAGGGAGGAGAGGAAGGCTTGAACCTAAAATCACAGCTGCAGGTAAAGCGCTTGAAACAGGCAGTGTTTCTGAAGCGCTTTCTGTATTCCTGACACTCGCGCCTTACCTTTGCTTCACTCTCATTGGACAGAATCTCCAGGGCCTCCAGGTGTGACAAGCCCTGGTAGTCATCAAAAAGAATACCGTAGTGAGCTGTGGGAGCACTGATAGGATGGTTACTCAGACGGGCCCGCTCCTTCTCCTTGGCTTCCTTCAACATCTGAAAAAAGAAAAAAAAATCAGAAAAACAGCGCAACCAATTTAAAGCAATTACACCACACCAAAGTACACGCACACACACACACACACACACACACACACACACACACACACACACACACACACACACTCGTTTCAGATTCATTTCTTATCTGACAAGATTAGATGAAATGGTCAGTTGCATGCCTGACTAAGTGATGCGGTCTTCTGCATCAGAGTTTTGGTCTTTTTAAAACCCGGGTCACTCTCTGCAAGAACAGTCATGGTCTTCTTTCCAATGAACTCCAAGGCATCCAAACCTCCACTGATCACTGACTTACCCTGAGAGACACAGAGAGACAGATGCAGAGCGAGGAAGGGTGGGAGGGGAAAGACATATCAGCAAAAAGTCCCAGCAAACTACAGTAGCCTGTCAAAGAAAACATTAAACAAAAACTAAACAAAAGCAAAATAGGATTGACCAAAATAAAAAAAATGTAAATTTAGATAGCACACTTATATAAAATTTTGTAATTTAAATAATATCATACTGAAAGTTTGCATACTGAAAACTAAATGTATTCAGTAAAAGAAAATGAGCTTGCTCTTTGGTTTATTGAGGTCCATGAGTGCCAAAATGAAATAAATAAATACACTGTTAACTAATTAAATGTGTCATGAATTAATTAACCCTTTAAATGTCAGTCAGTTCAGTCAGGAACAAAGGGAGAAAAAAATTAAGTAAATGTTTTTGTAAAATCTTTAAGTAGGACTGTAATTTTAAAACTGCACCCTTCTGCCAAAAATCAAGAGATCATTGCTTACAATCCATAACAGCTCACAACTGCTTCCAGTCTGATTTTCAAAGCACAGACGATGTCTTTAACTTTAACTGCGCTCCTTCACACAGCAGGAAATCGAGAGGCAGAAAATGTGTTAATGAGAAATATTTCAGCTTACTAAAACTGTGAATTAGGAGGTACTTAATATGTAACACAAATAAATAAATCGTTCACAGCACCGAAGGAGCTCGACTTTTCTATCGACCTTGGCTTGCCATCGAACACACATTGAGGAATGCCGCAGGAAAGGAGAGGAGGGGAGCTGGCAGCAACGTCCAGAGGAGGATCAGTAAATCGAGGACTGTCTTCTGCAGCGTGGAGGCTGTCTGAGGTCATCACAGTCAAGCACTCTCACCAACCTGAGGCTATACTAGAGCTGTGCTGTGTCTGCTGTAACTCTATAGGCTAAATTAGTTGAAGGGTTAACTAATTAAATAGGTTAAGCTCTGTAGAGTTCATTCTTTTTAAAATCTCACTTATATTTTGAGACATCTTATTAAACAGTTTATTTTGGATTAACCTGATTTTGTAGATTAAGTAAGCCCCACTTTCAGAGTACCTACTTCTATTTGCATCTACTTGTCTGCTAATACTGTAGCATTCAGGGTTAATAGGGAAGCTTTTCAATTATGTTTGCAATTCAGCAGCAGTTTTATATGCTTATACGTTAGGAGCAAAACTGTGACACCATTAGTGCATTATACTGATCACTCACTTACCCTGAGAGAGACAGAGAGAACCTGAAATCTAAATATTTAAACATTTTGCCAGGAGGAAGGAGAATGACTGAGGGCGACCATAAAAAACTCTCACCAAGTCTTAAAGTCTCAGGAGACTGCTGTGGATCTTCTGACTAAACTGAACGACCTCCAAACATTCAGTAAAGCACATCATCAGAAACAAGCACAACTCCATCACACAGACAGCTCTGCTGTGGACACCAAAGTGCAAAAGAGAGTGCCCTAAGACCACATGGCAGCAGACTGTCGAGGCGGCATTATGGGCACTAAGAAAAAGAGACAACTCTTCATATGTGAGTACATGACGGCCTGGTGAAATGTATGGTTTAATCGCCACTAACATTCTTTCATGACATGGTTTGGAAACTTCATCAGATGGATACCTTTTGTGTGTCTGTGTGTGTGTCTGTGTCTGTGCGTGTGTGTGTGTGTGTGTTCACTCACAGTGTTTTGTACGGCATGTGTGATTGTAGAGAAAACGCCCCTGCTAGAAGCTGTGGCTGCAGTAGGAGAAGACGACTCCGCGGAGTTGGACAAGTCAGCCTCTCTGCTTTCGACTCCTCCTTCTTTCTTCTCCTCCGCTCCTTCCTCCTCTTCCTGTGCCTCCTCTCCAACTGAGGTTCTGTGGAGACGAAGCGCCTCTCCTGCCTTCACCTTTACTGAGGTCAGGCTATGACCTGCACACAGAAAGCAGCAAATTAAAGACTCACATACATGAGGAGAAGTAGACATTGATGGTCTATTTCTCCTGCTTGCCAGCGACATTTCTCATTACATATATAAAAACACATGGTCCTATAATGATCCTGGCTGAAATCTATGAGCCAATTTTGAAACGGCAAGAATGATGGCAGAAGTAAAACAAGCGAAAAAACGTTTCTTCACTTGCTTATGGAAGGACTTTGTGCTTCTCTGTTACTATCACCTTGTTATCAGGTCCCTGTTACTGCAGAAACACCGTACCAGCGATTTCTGAATCGCTACACATGAGCAAATAGACATATAGACACTGTTAAAGTGTTTATGTGATGACAGTGTGTATTTTCAAATTGTGCATCTTGGAAAACATTCAGTGGTGCACCACAAATCGTGTACAGATTTGGGTGGGGGGGTCTTTTCATAGTTATGGTGTATTTGACATTCCTGTGTTGGTGTTTGTGCATCGTCATAATATTGTTGATCCAGGATCAACTTTGCAACTGACCAATCATGTTGCTGTGATGTCACAGCTGTGCAATGGAGGGAAAAAAGAAAAAAAAAAATAGCTCTGTTTTTATAAAACACCCTCCTGGAATAAATAGTGAGCACTGCAAGTGCTTTCTTTATTAATTTATACAATATAATAAATTTACTATGGAGTTAAGTTTTTGTTAGCCAAATTTAACTCATGTTGGTTCACTAGTAATAGCTTTTAACAGCATTAGCTACTTTCTCAGTTAATGCTAACTGACAATCAGACGACTCCCTATGAGCAAGCACTTTGGCGACAGTGGAAAGGAAAAACTCCCCTTTAACAGGACGAAACCTCTGGCAGAACCAGCTCAGGGAGGGACTGGTGGTGAGTGAAATGGGTGTAAACGTGAAGAAAAGGGTTGAATGAGAAAAACCTGGGACATACCCACTGTGGAGGTGGCAGTGGTCAGAAGAGATTTTCCCCATGAACTCCAAGCTCCCCAACCTTTTTCTTTCTCCAGGAGTGACTTCTGTGCGCAAATATCCATCATAGGAAAGGAATAAAACTGTTAACTGTTTGGTCTATAATATGTGAGAAAGTGCAAAACAAATGACAATCACAAATCTCTAAATACATCTCATAATTGCTTGTTTATTATTACATATTTCAAAATGTCAATATGAAGCTGTATTATACATAGAAAGGCTGGATCTTAGCTTTAAGGAAATGCATGTATCATGAAAACAGAGAAACTAGCAGTTTTCATCAATCCAAATAACTAACGAGAAGTTAATAGGCTTTGGCCTTGTCAAGTTAAAAGACATTGTAACACCTTCAGTGTCACTTATTTAAAGATTTCAGTGATTGTATGTATATATTTGAGCCTGTATATACAATTTCCTGAATAAAAATCCTAAATACATTCAAAATTCTTGTTTCTTTGAAGTTCTTTAAAACTGTGTGCAAGTGTATCTATGAGACATTTTGCTCTCAGTGCTTTGTGTCAAGAAAACATAAATCAAACTTCAACTTGTGAAACAAACCTCCACATCTTCCTCTGCAGCCTCTGTGTCTGGCTCCAGGCTCACTGGTTGGTCACATTCGGTCACCTGACTCTCTACAGGAGACTCTGGTTGGTCAGCCTGACCCTCTAATGTCTCAGAGGTGGTGGTGGTGGTGTTCTCTGTGGTCGGCTGCTCTTTGGACTGATCAAAACTCTCAGGGGAGAAAAGAGGCTGCAGTGGATCTGCAGGGGGCGTACCGGCCGCTGGTACATCCTGACTGAGGCCGGGGACAGGGTCGGGGGCTGAACAGGTGGAGGGGTGGGGTCTGTGGAGGGGTCAGCATCAGAGGAGGCAGCCTGAGACATGGTGATCTGCAAAAAGTTGGATTTTTAGTGGAAAACTGCTCATCTGTGTCTTTCGTATAAATGCACTTTCCCTAAAAGCAAAACACTGTTTATACAAATCTGAGCATAAAGTGGAAACACTCAGTTCTTACATGTTTTATCATGTGTGAAACTCTTCAGGCCTGGCACATTCACACAGCGTTTAATTATTATTGTGAATTAGACTTTTCATTGGGATTAACTTTAGTGACACTAAACAATGTTCCTCAAATTATGAAGTATTAAGAGTACTACCTGTGTAAACTGTTCCGTGCCAAAGAGGATTGAGGCAAAAGTCAATCGAAGCTGTGTCTGTATCCCACACATACGTCATAAGAGGTCTGATTGGGCTAAAAACATCTGTCTGGGAGGACTGGGAGCTTTTTTCTGCAGCTCACTGTACTTGAAAGTAACATGTTGCAAGGGACTTTTGTTGATAATATATAATGTATTAAATAACAATTAAAAAACTGGGGTATATAGAGACTCCTGGATCATTTAAAGCAGGGGTGTCGAACATAAAGCCTGGGGGCCACAATTGGCCCGGTGAAGTCTCGAATCTGGTCCCGTGGACAGCTTTAGAAAGGGGTGCATAGATTTTGAACTTTTGACTGTATTTTCATAAGTTTCACAGATTTTCCTATTGATAAAGACCGCCCACCTTCATTGCTGCAATTTTACACAGGTATTATTTAGTTTCTCTGGTCCCACCCACTTAAGATCAAAATGGGCTTTATGTGGCCCATGTAAAATGAGTTTGACATTCCTGGTTTAAAGTGATGTAGAGTAAGTATTTTAAAAAATATATAAATAAAAATGAAAATCAGAAAAAAAAAAGTCAACTTGGATTTCTACCCCATCCATCCATCCCTCCCAATCACAGGCAGCAGTCCCTGAAGACCCCCTTCTTACCGGTCACCTGCTCATTACCCAGCTCATCCAAGCATTTCCAGGCCAGGTGAGAGATAAAATCTCAGGCATGCCTGTCCTGGGTCTGCACTGGTGCCTCAGATTTGGCTTGGGAGTTAGTGACTGACACCATTATTTAACACACACCATTTTCAGTGCATGAGAGATGCACGTTTAGCCACTGTGGCACCAACAACCTAAGGGACTCCACTTGAGTGGGTATCTCTTTTATCTCGGCCTGGTTTTTACTTAAGGTGCAGTACCATTTATTCTTTTCTTTTCTTTTTAGCCCTTTATTATTTATTTAACTTATTTATTAACATATCTTCATGTTGCAGTTTGTTTTTGTATTTTCTCTTTGAAGCATGCTGGGGTGCAGGTGTGCATTAAATAATCTGTAAGTAAAGAGTCGAGTTTCTATCTTATTCTAAACTGTCGCAGCAATGAACAATTATCGCGATTCTCTAATAAACACGATGAATACTATTTATTTTATTTGGCCTGGAATTAGAGACATTTTCTCGCTATGCTCTCCTTTTTTCTCTTCTCGTTCCCCTCAACCTCCCACCATACGGTGGCAGATAGCTGTCCCTCAATGAAGCTGCAGTAGAAAGTGCCGTGAGGGGAATTGTTGTTGTGAACAACTAAATAAAACTGGACTCATGTACTAATTAAAGCGACAGTATTGCTGGTCATTTCATGTCCGATGTTGCCATCTTGTGTTCAGTTGCTGTACTCAGATGCATATGACTATCACTCAGTGATTTCATTACTATTAAAATGTATAAAAGGAGTTTTCTGCCAGAAAAAGGTCCTTGTGAAGAACTTTTTTTTTTTGTAAATCAGAAGAGCCGATGTGGTAAAAAATAATAATTAAAAAATAATAAAAAAATATATATATAAAACTTCACAAAATGGAAAAATATGTTTTCACCCACACAAAAAATGCTTCAAACAGATACTGGAAACCACGGTCTCATAATTCTCATTTTGCATTTTGACCAGTAACAATAATCTTGCACTTTTGACATAAATTATAGGAACATCTTTTCCTCTGACTCATATAGAGCTTTATATATAATAGTTCCCTAATGCTAACACCTAAGTAAGGATGTACTAAAGACTGCCCTGCCTTTGTAGTACGATTTAAAGCATTAATACAATGTGACAACATAGACAATGCTGTATAGGAGACACGCAACAAAGAGCACTGTTATGCTCTACTTTTACGCTAACATGAATGGATGTTTCTCACTTCCTAAACACACACAAACACACAAAAACAAAGCGATGCAGTAAATTTATGAAAGACTAATCACAAGTTGAGCTGCAGTTCTTCGCTTGTATAGTCAAAGGAAAATTATAAAGCTGGGAGACAGTTTTGTTTTTATGAAAGTGACAGTGCAGCTCACCCGTTTGGTGCCAGCCAGCGGCTCTTCCGCCCCGCCACGTCGGCAGGCCGGCTGGTGTGTGACTGCGCCAAAGAGTAACAGCTGACAAGAGAGTTCTCTGCCTCGGGAGCGGCTCTGATGAGCTAAGCTAACACAACTTTACAAACGGGCAAAAAACTACAGCGCACAGAAAAACAAACTGTACCTGTTTGTGTGTGTGTTTTTTCTCCAATAATTAGAAAACGACTCCACAGTTTCAATATAGCATTCTGTTTCAGAATGCGACCGCTCAATAAGGTAAGGCCAGTCATAAAATAAATGACGCCAGTCAAAATAGCAGCGAAGTTGCATCTATGTAGGAGTGAATCATTTCAGTTCTTCTGGCTCTTTAGAGGAGCAACTCTATTCTGAAGCTCAGTGAAACGAGAGTCCGTATAACAGCTCCTGTTACAGGCAAAACCCCACAAAAAACAAATAAAACAAAACAAACTAACACGAGTACGACCAGTGATGACGAGTACGATTTATATACATAGTAATTTTAGCGCTTCCTCAGTGGCTCGTTGGTCTAGGGGTATGATTCTCGCTTAGGGTGCGAGAGGTCCCGGGTTCAAATCCCGGACGAGCCCTCGCTTTTTCTTACGTTTATAGCGTCTGCATAACACAGAAAATCCAAAGTAAAGGGCTTTTGCACGTAACGAGTATGCAACTGTAATTTTTTTTAGTCCCTCAATGTTGCATTCTTATAGTAGTAACAGTATTGCTGCAAGGCAGTGTGACATTTTAACATTTCTAACTTTGAAATAAAATATAGGTCACAGGTTTGGTATTTAGTAAACAAAGGACAAATATGTTTTATTTGAATTCAACTACTCCACCTCTCTCACTAAGAAAATCTAGTGAGATTAAAAGTCATGTGACAGTCTTTTAACATTCTTGTGTTCTCCTTATCCCAAAAATAATCATCACTAAGCTGACAATAACCATTATTTCAACTGCCGTTCTGTCTGGTTATCATCAGTAGGGATCATGCATTCATAGACTGGCACACCTCTTTTGATCCACACCTGACAACTGTAACAATTGTAAGTGCTGTCACTTCATTTTCTTTGTGGGAGTTCCCTGAACAGACAGATTCAATTCCTTTCATGCTTTCTTCAGGTGCAAGGGGTGAGTGCTAGACTAAACATGCTGTGCAGTCACACATAAAGAATCCAAAAAGCTTAGAGTGAAGTCTCTGAAAATGGATGTTTTTATAAAAAAATTAAATCTGCTCAGATCTCTAATGCTCCATAACTACTTTAAGTTATTTTAATAAACAGTGCTGAACAGCCTTACTTTTACTGACTTTTATGCCTTCACCTCTCCGGCCTGTCTTCCACCTGCGCCTACTCTCACTACAGCTCACAAAGTCATCTGCAAACATCATAGTCTGCAGAGACTCTTTGCCTGGCCTCATCTATCAACCTGTCCATCACCACTGCAAACAAGAAGCTCAGAACAAACACACAGTCCAGCTCCTTCTGACCTTTCTGTGCTTCTCTCTCAAAGCAGAGATCACATCCGTTGCGCTCTTTCTCACTATTAAGCTGCACTGCTGCTCACTGATCATCACCCCAAATCATACCTCTGTCTTTACTACACCTCTGTCCTTGTTCTTGAAAAATCAGTTCACTTCTCCATTCCCCAGGCATCCTCTCATACTCCAAGAATGTTTTAAACAATCTAGTTAAAAAGTCCCTCTCTCCTAGTCTGCACCATTTATTCCTGCCTGTGGCTATCTCACTGTACAATTCCCCCGTGTAAAACAAATGTACACACTGGGCAACAGCACCTTAATATCAACCATATTTATGTAATTTGTGTTATATGGTGGAATATTTATTATTAGAGTAATTTGTATCTATTAGTTATATTTTATAACTTTGTATATTATTTAAGATTAACTATTTAGTTATTGTTCTTACTGTCTTGGAGCAACTGTGACCACATAGTTTCCTCAGGGAATCAAAGTATTCCGACTGATACCCTCACAGGTATGTCTTCTGGACCTCCTGCCTTTCCACTCTTTGTCCTCTTCATCGCTGCCCACACTTCCTGATTTGTTAAAATTTCTCCATTTATTCTCCTCCCTCAGATTTTCTTCATTCAGCAGCTCCTCAAAGTACTCCTGGTTTCCCAGCACACTCTTCACTTACCCTTAATCAGTCTACATCCTTTCCAGCTCAAAATCTCTGCCAAGTCCTTTTCTCCTTCCTTAGTATCCACAGACATGCACACACACACACTTTTCTAAAATAAGCTAATTCACTAGCAAACAGGTGAACAAAACACAGAATCACAAACAATACATGTTTCAAATATTGCCAATAACTTTATTAAGTGGTATGAATATTTTGTTTAAAAATGCAAAATTGCAGAAAGACCATACGTTCACAGTTTAATGAGTTCCCTTTGAATTGCCAAAGTTAAGATTTAATTAGAAAAAAAAAAAGAAAAAGAAAAAAAAAAAAAGGACAGGTTTATCATAAACACTAGAAATGTGTAATAGAGTATCAAAATCATGCTTAATAAAAACCATTAATTGCCCGTTCAGTCTAATAATGAATTATAAAATATAGATATTAATATTACAATTGTATTTGCAAAGATACAAAAAACAAACAAACAAACAAACAAACAAAAAGAAAACATAAAAGCACAAACTGCAAAAGGCATCGAGGAGCAAATGCAGATCAGTTGAGCTGCTACATTCGGGGTGTGTGAACGTGTACATGCGAATAAATGGCGGGGTTACACCTTGTATACATGACTAGAAAATGACAAAAAAAACAAACAAACAAAAAAAACCCAAAGACAACTGCTGAACTGCACACCTTCCAATTAAACCCAAAAGCAAATGTGTGATAGAAAGAAAAACAACAACAACAACAAAAAAAACCCAAAAAACAAACAAAAAAAAAAAACCTGATGTGATTTAAAATGTCCGACTTTGGGAATGTTAAATAATGTACTCATACATACTATTTATATATATATTTATAAAATATATATAAAGTGCACATTGGAGATGTACAAAGGCGCCATTTAAAAAAGAAAAAAAGAACAAGAGAGAAAGTATATTGCTCTCCAGCTGTGGAAAATTGTGCTCTAAAAACCTTTATGGCACTTTTAAAAGAAAAAAAAAAAAAGGTTTGGCAGCAGAATATCTGCTACAATATTAATCCCTGATTTGACTTTTAGGGGAATGATAAAGTATTAATTGTGTACAAGTTAATTTTCTTTTAAAACAAATGTATGTGTAGAGTGGGCTGGAATATAACTCAACTGCTCCTGAATATAAAAATTACAAAATTTAAAAAAAAAAAATAATAAAAAAAAAAAATATATATGTTTTAAATTTCCCTGCCTTGCATTTTGCACTTTCCCCCACCCCGTATCAAAGTGTGACGCAATAATAAAAGCTACCTCGGTGTCACATCACAAACCGAAACACAGTTCATAGATACACAAACTCAATATAAGAAATCGGTAAAGACACAATTTCATTGCTTCTACCCTTAAACCGACCGAGTGGCGTCTTTTTCCTCACCGACACATTAATGCCCCTGTGCAGCAACTTTCACATTTCTGAATGAAAAAAAAACAAACAAAAAAAAACACTTCACTGACTGAAACTGCCCACTGTGTTAAAACCCAAGAGTACACAAAACCAAGGCTGATCTGCTTTTAATAAGAGAGTGTATGTACAAGAGAAAGCGAGCGTTAGCAACCTGTCATCACTTCATGATCTGAGCTTGTAGAGGCAGATGAGGTGTGTGGTGTGTTTGTTTCTTTTAATTATAGCAGACCCCGAAGGAGGAAGCTGGCACAAGTGTTTTAAAAAGAAAAAAAAAAAAAAAAAAAAGGAAAAGAAGAAAAGCTGAAGTATCTATGACACAATGCACAGTAGGCGTGATAGGATACATTCTGGAATGTTTCACATTGTATTGGCGTAGCGAGCAAAATAACATGTATTTGTAAGTGTGTGTCCAAGTCCCAAATGTTTACTTGAATGCATGCAAAACAAAAAGCTTTAAAGCTGGAGATCATGTTGCGCTGAGAAGCTTGTGAGCATGCCATGTGGCTTGCACAGACTGAACTGCTGTTTTGGTTGTGTAGCCACAAGAGGGCGCTGCTCTCAGGCCAGCTGAGGAGCTGCAAGCAAAAAGCAAAAAGCAAAAAAAAAAAAAAAAAAAGTGTCTGGCCCTTCCACAGCTGATCAGAGGTTTGGTACAGCTACCATATTTCTAAAAAAATTAGCTGGTCTTAAATGTGTGAGCTGGCAACCAGCTTTTTTTTTTTGGCTTAATGAGGTGAAAGGGTTTAAACATTAACCCTGAGGAAACATTTCCTCACTCCCTGTCGCAGTCCAGGTAAGGCCAGCCATTTCATTTAAAAGTCAAAGTGGTGTAGTCCAACACTGAACCCAGCACAGAGTTGCATTCAAGTTGCACGGCAGAGGGTTTCACACTAGGAGGTGTCGTTTCTTGTGTAAAGCCAGGTGGTCAGAGCGGGAGAAGCTGCGGTCACAGTCAGGACAGTGGAACGGTTTGACTCCCGTGTGCTTGCGGTAGTGTCTCGTCAGCTCGTCTGAACGGGCGAACTTCCACGTGCAGCCTTCCCAGCTGCACCTGTAGGGTTTCTCCCCTGCAAAGAGAGGAAATGACACGAGGTTTGTTAGAAGGTGTCAAAAAGTTTAAGGCTTCTGGAAAAGCACGGCTGGTATATGAATGAAGGCTCACCTGTGTGTGTCCTGCGGTGGGCTTTGAGGTGGGAGCTCTTGGTGTACACTTTGTCGCAGCCGCTGAAGTCACAGCGGTGAATCCTCCGTTTTTTCAGTGTGTCAGGTGAATCAGGAGGGAAAGGGTGCCTTGTGCTCGAGTGGACTATTACTGATGGGTTGTTACCCCTAAAAGAAACACACAAAGGGTAGAAAAAGATTTTAAACGCTGGTGCTTTGTCCATCTTTGTCTAATGTTGCCAGCAGAGGGAGCAAAAGTCCTCTCTTATGACACTGAAACCCAAAGTTTAACTTGGCTTCAATGCACTAACAACTTCTGCCAGGCAGGAAGCTGAAAAACCCGCCTTTTCCAGTCAGCCACACCTTTGCCTTGCCCTGTCAACCTCTGTCAATCAATGTTTATAAATTTATCCTTGACCAACTCCAGGAGACTGAAAACTGTCAAACAGCAGGTGAATCTGCTACATTGTTTCCAGTCAGAGCACATCAAGTCCTGTTTCTTTGTGTGTCCAAACAAACACACAAAACATACAAGTTTTACAGTTACAAGAGAGAAGGAGTTGTCTTTCATCACTCTGTGTGTGTGTGTGTGTGTGTGTGTGTGTGTGTGTGTGTGTGGCAGTTGAGAGCAGGTGTTGAGTGTTGAAACATGAATCCCACACAGATCAATTCTGTATAAAGGAATGTGCAGAAAATCCCCTGTAACACACACACACACACACACACACACACACACACACACACACACACACACACACTCTCTATGCAGCGCATAGAAATGATACGTATATATTGTTTATGAGGATGTGTGCGTGCTTTATTGACGAGATGTGATGACACACAAAGACGCACCCTCTTTTTTCCCCTTTAGGGTCCAATTATTTCATGTTTGGCACGATGACAAGAGCAGCCTGTAAAGGGAACCGCCCTAACAGCCAAAGTAAAAAAAAAAAACAAAAAAAAACACGAGGTCTACTTAACTGCACACACACAAACACGGACATACACTAGCTGCCAGCAAGGCCTGACTATTACATGTGCATCCAACTTGCAATTATTTCTTCTGAGGAAAAACTTATTTTGCAGAGGGGAGGGGACCGGAAGAGGAAGGTAAGAAAGTGCAGGGGAGATGTTGGACAATGAACACAAAGCTTAATAAATAAATAAATCATAATAACAGTAATAATAATGCCAGAAGCCTGTGAATGAGGGAAGGAGGAAGCAGAAAAGGGAAACAAAACAAAACCAGTAGGAAGAGGAATGAAGGTGGTAACAGGACCCAGATGGCTGGCATGAACTTGTGACATCTTAGATAAGGAAAGAAAGAAAAGAGCTTCTAATGTGAGGCGTGGCTATTGGGCCTGATGGAAAATAAAAGGATAAATATTCTTCTGTACTTCCCCAGTGGCCGAAACTCTATTAGTGAGACAAAAGAATGAAACAGACAATAACAAATAGCCTGATGGCGACACAAACCCGAGCAAATATACACTCTAGGTTCTTGCTTCTGTGAAGAGCACTGCGCTTTAAAGACGAAAAAAAATAATAATAATAAAATTATGGCTCCACAAACATGAAGGAAACAGAAGTGTGTCCAGACTCAGGCTGGAGACAGATCATTTTCTAATGTGTTATCAAGCTGATGATAAAATAAATTTGGAAACAAAAAGTTTGTTTTATGACTTGGAAATGGAGCCAAACTCTAACAATCATGTTCCATCAGAGTGAGACAAGCTCTAAAATTTCGGATATAACCAGTAAGTTCATGCAGTTCGGTCAATGTTTTTCTTTTTCCCCCCTAATCACACAAGGCTCTTACTGCCTGCCCGCTAATAAGAACCACGCCGCCCTGATCCCGGGACTGCCCCAGAAACCGACATGGCTCAAACTACAGTGACATTCAAAGAACAGTAATATCTTATGACAGGACTCTAATAACAAGACTGCAGGTTGTATTCCTTTGCATATGTGATGATCTCGACAACATGCTTTTGTTTTAAACACGCAGAACAAAAGTTCAGATTAGGGAGCAGAGAATAAGAGCTTTGGGAGCAGGGAGCGAGTCAAAAATGCTAGGGAAACAGGAGTGTGGAGTCAGGGGACGTGAAGTGTGTGGCCATCACCAGCGTGAGGGTTTTTCCATGGAAAACAGAAGGAGCTGTGACAACTCTGACCACTGAGTCCACACAAAACTCGCTAGCTCAGAGTGCCGTCGTGTTACTTACTCGTACTCGCGTGGCATCGCTCTGACTGATGACTTCTCGTGACTGCTGGGGTCATGAGCGGGTTCAGTTTCGATTTTGATTGGCTTGTGCAGGTCGTGGGTATCACTTCGCGGCTCCAGAGGCTTCGTTGGGTGAACTGGGTAGGGATGAAACAATGTGTGAGCTGACAGTATGATCACATCTAAATCACATTCATAATTAATATTTTAAAATAAATAAAATCAGGCATTTAAAGGTCCCCAGAGGATAAATCCTATCAATGTGGCTTTTTCCTTAAAGTTTCTTCTAGCACTATCACAAGGTCATAGTTTAGACTGAAACCTCTCTTCTCAGCCTTTTGGACCAATCAGGTTTAAACACTTCCACTATATTTTTTGTGTTTTTGCTACTTTAGAAGTTCTTCTAGGAAAGGCCACGGCAAACAAACTGGTAGCCGTATGTTGTGTGTCTGTCTCTGTGACAGGTCAAAGACTTCTGCAGATCACAGTGGCAAACAGCTGATTTCACCCCTCCCAAAAAAAGAAGAAAAGAAAAGGCACTATTCTAAGAACAGAGGAAATGAAAAACATTTCCTCATTATCAGTAAAAGATTTTTGAAATTTAACAAGAAAATGCCACAAAAGTGATGCGATTTAAATGCAGTAACAAGATGAAATGGATGCATTTCACGATGACTCCCGCACTGATGTGTTTTTAATGTGATTCTCTAATGACTTCTTGTTTTGTTTTTAGCTTCATGTACAGTTGCAACACAAACACCGAACTGCAGGCACAAAAGCATAAAATGAGCTCTCACCCATCTTGTGCTCCCGGCTCCTGAAAGGGTCATCGTCGCTGCTGACAGGTGAGCTCACCATTATTGACTGGTGCAGCAAAGGTGACTGGTAATAGGGGAGAATGGGCAGAGGCAGTACGATCGGAGAAACCATGATCTGTGACTTCGGGATGACCCCGGGGCCCACCGGAGACACAATGGCGGCACATGGAAGGGAGGAAGTGGGCGGGAGAGCGTGGGAGGGCGAGGAGCGCAACTGAGTGTGTGGGGGCGAGTTGC